>NC_136814.1:37002924-37716281 GCF_951394365.1 Tetrao urogallus | reverse complement strand
CTGCAAGTGCCGAAAAAGAACAAACTTTCAAGCATTTAATTCCTTCTTTTTTTCCTCCTTTAGATTAAACTCCATTTGTTTCCATCGGGCCATTCAGAGAAAGGCTGTAAAATGAACGACGCAATTAATCATTTAATATAATGCATATGCAACTTCTAGCTGAAAATCACAGGGGCTTTTCTAAGTCCGCTAGCTGCCAAAAAAAAAAAAAAAAAAAGTAGTGGTATTTGAAGACAGCAGTTCACTTTTTTGCTTGCACTCCCAAGTACTTGAAGTATTACTGAATAAAATTTCTTGACTTCCACCAACAGAGGACAAACACATCAGCTGAAAGAAATCAGAAACAAGGCGAGACACAGTTCTGCAAGCTTACAATGCAAACTCAAAGAGCGAAGTGTGTGCTCATATTAAATACTGTAGAAATCAGTTTTGGGGACAGTTTGTCTGAAAGTGGCTCAAGTACAACGTTCAAAAATGGAGGCACTTCCAATCAGGCAGTGCATCTGAAAATACTTAGTCATGCACCCAGAGTCATATGAATAACATGCACCTGGTCCAGCAGCAGTTTTAACTGAGCGCCTTCTGACCAAAGCAAAGGGATTTTATGGGCGCGGCTTAAAAATTAATCCCAACAAACAAATAAAACACCCCTTACAGGAGAGTTAGAAGGCAGGTGGGCAGTTTGCTATCTGATGAACTTGACTGTCTCCATAACCAGTCCCTCCTGTTCAGTCCTGCTGGCCACCCATTCCTGCTCTGCTTGTGTTGACATTCTCTGCAAGTTTTTAACCGTGTTATTGAGTCAGGTAACACTAAAAACCGACCCATTAGCCAATTAGATTAAACAAGAGACACAAAACAGCCAAAGGGAAGGGAATGTGAACAAGTCAACATTACTCAAGGGGATAGCAAGATGTTCCAAAATGTAATCTCAGTGTTCGTTTAGCTAAGTAAATACTCACTCAGCCCCCATTTGCACAAGCCTTGATCACATGAAGTAATCATTTCTGGGAAAAAAAGCCACATTCCACCAGCACGGATTTTCTGTAATGAAATACTCTCCCCCAGACATACTTTTCCCAAGGCTTTGGTAGTGATTTCATTTACCTGCAGTTCATTTACTTCCCCTTCATTTCTCTCAGATCCATATGCTCTTATCTCAGGGAATGCAGCAGGAAATGCCGTGGTTTTGTTATGAGAAAAAGTCCCAAGAAAATGCTGGAGAAAGAGGGAAAGGTTAACAAAGCATGTGCTTACTGTGTTGAAATCCCCTGGCATTAGACTACACCCCAGATCTCCTCAATTTTAGTCTCTTCTTTCTATTTTCTTTTATTTTGTCCTTTTTGTGAGAACCAAAACAACCATATTAAAATACGCCTACCACTATAAATATGGTTATTTTTTTCCTGCACTTTTAAAAATTCTTCTTATTTATTTATTTATTTATTTATTTATTTATTTATTTATTTCAAGGACTGGACTGAACTTTGCAAATCTGATTTGCTTTTTATACTTTGGTTTTACATGTGGGAGGATTTTTCCATTTCTGGTTTCTCACTTTGTTCTGAGTGAGGGGGCGATGAGGAACTCCCTGATCTGGACTAATGGAAACCTTTCAGGGTTCCCTTATGCCACACTATGTTAATCACATGCACTTTACTAATTGCACAACTCCAGTCTCTGTGACACTGTTGTCATCTGCATCAGGCCTACCTAGTCAGAGGGGAAGATTTAAAAGTGAACATTCCCAGCAAAGCGATAGCAGGTCTTTGCGGAGGTCAGGAGCATCTAAACTCTGAAATGTTTTTGAGCCACTTTCCTCAAGAAGTGTCTGAGTGGGGCAGAAGGAATAATGTCTTGTAGCACTAGTGGCACACACAAAATGGAAGACAAGTACCACAATTTTGGCTCTTTCCTCCATGCCCCACTAGTGATGTGGATCAGCAGAGTTGCAGGCTATTCAGGGGAGAGGTATAGGTCTTGCGACACCACTGAAGCCCCTCTGCAGGGCACTGGTGCAACAGCTTAGGCCAGCAGTTCAGAGCCACATGCCAATCCTTCACTGGGATTGCTACAGAAGATTGATTGGGAAAGAGAGGGGAGAGGCCCAGTTTTTCCAGTATTCCAGCTATTGGCTTCCTGGGGATTTGATGCTGAGGCAAGAGCCACTGCTCTGATCCTTTGTGTAACCACACTCCTGGCCTTGTGCTCAGAGTCCTGTTAACCCCTCAAGCCCTTCACATTGCAGGTCTCCAGTACAGTACTCAGCTGCTGGGCAGCAGATCCCATTGTGAAATGCAAGTATTTTATTTCCATTTGCTTATAAATGTCCCATTCCAACATCCTGGCTTTCTGTAATAATTGACAAAATACACCAGCAGAGGCCTGCACACAATTAAATGGACTCACTACAGAGTTAAACTGTGTAAGACCTCTAAAATCATCATCTCTTACTTGAGCCAGCACAGAGCCTGGCATCAAGCTCTGACAGTCAGCATATTTGAAAGCAAATGAGGGATCTGCCACTGATGTCTGGCAGCCTTGGAAGTGTAATATTACAAAGACTCATAAAAGCGAATCTCAGAGTGTCTTGCTTTCATGCACCTTTTTTTTTTTTTCCCCCTTCAGTTATTTGATGTTTTGACTGCAGGAAACATCCCACCCCTTCACCGCTCTCTGGAACAAGAGCAACTGTGTCACAGAGATCACATACCCTTCAAGGCTCATCTGGTTACAACACTGCTGTCCCTCTTCCATCACACTTCACATCTGAGCTGACACTGCCTCCTTTCCTTGTGCCCTTCCACGTGCAGGGATCACCTTGGCAGGATGCTGCCCTCCATCCAGCAGCCGTAATGGCACCCGTCCAAGAGGAGGAACTGATGAGCCATCACATTTCCCATCCAGTAGCAGCAGGGACCTGGCTTGATTGCCCTCTTGAAAATGCTGGGGCCAGATGGAAATTCCCACTTGGAGAAAACTCTCCAAAATGCACGTATCCATTGGATGTTACTGGGCAAAAACAAATAGAGGAGTCTGTTTATGTCTCTAAAGCCTGTCCCTGCTCTAACTTGACTTCAGGCCTAGTTATTCCTGTTGTGCTTAGTGCAATAGGTTACCACTGTCAACATGAGGATTTACTGGGGCAGCCAAGAACCGCCTGACTCAGCACAGTCAGGGCTTAACAGCTCCATGAGAAAGGACAGAGGGAAATCAGCACAGAGGATGGCATCACCATCGTTCATTCCAAAGTACAAAATAAAATACAGCATCTGGGGAATTTAAACTCTCCATCCCAACTAAAACCACTCTGCCATTCTGAACAAAGTCTGGAGGATGTCTAAGCCTGGCTGGAGTTTAACACTCCCTGACCTGGTCTGCGAGGTGAAAGAGACGTGCAACATGGCAATATTGGGCATTAACATCCCCTTTTCACATAGTACTGACCACACTTCCACCTCCACAGCACACTTCCTGAGTGGGTCAGACCCACAGACCATCTCCTCTCCCCTCCATGTTACAAACCTGTTGCAATCTCCTCATTTCCCTGCCTGAGGTCAGCAAAATGAGGATTAAAAAACAAAACCAAAAAAGCACCAAAATGTGCTGGCGCGCACTCTCCAATGCTCTTGCTTCTTATAACGGCAGGGGTAGAGAAAAGCTGCAGAAGGTACATGAGGTACTCTCTCCTTACTGCCTAGCTTGAGAGACACTATTCCAGCATATTTTCCTGGGCTGACATTTCAAACACGATTCTTTGAGTGGGATTTGTCTCACCCTGCTTTAGAGATCTGCATCTGAGCCGGTCACCCTTCATATTGAATGAAGAGAAATAGGCACGTCTGGGATGTGAATCATCCGATCGCTTTATACATCTCCTTTAGACTAAGATGAATCACACTCCAGAAGTGCTTATTTTTCTCCACTGACTATAAAGGGAACCAAGATGAATACTCAGATACAGACTTCTACGTTTGGTCAGATGAGTCTTACTCTGCACCTTCTGGGAAAAAGCTCCAGGTAATATCCTCTGCAGGGGCAGCTGCCGCACTGCCTGTCACTCACTCACAGCCTGCATACACATCTGAACACCAGACTTTGCTGGAAGAATCTGCAGGAATTAAAGAGAGAAATGACTAGGCTATGTACAACTATTGAAGGAAACCCCAGGAAGCAAGGATAAGATTGGAAGAATATGCACAGTAAGAATTACCATTATTGACAAAGAAAACACTAATTCTGTGGGAGAAGCCACCCTCTTTTCTATTGGCACTTGTAACACCAGGGACCAAAATAGAAAAAGAATGATCAATTACCAGCAGCTTTTGAATATTTCACATAACACAAGAAAAAAAAAAAGGAAAAGGAAGCATCCATCTGGAGAACTGAATTCACCCCAGCAGGGGTCCGTGCAGGCAGTAACTGCTGGGCTGATTCCTGGCACGTTCCCAACAGCAGAAAGCTGATGTGCAGAATGCAGGGCAGTGGCAGAGGTACACTGCCTGTTGGCACAGTGCTTCACTGCAGCCATCCTCTACCCACGCTACACCAAGACAGCCATGATTTATGGCCTTTCTCCCTACCACACGCACCCATTTCAACCCACTGCTGCCAGGAGCCAGTGAGTTCTCCTGAAGTCCAACCCTGACTTGCACTCATATGGTATTCCTATTGATCTAATTTTGTAGATAGCTATGTGCTACTTATATTTATTGCAGACAAGTTGGTTGTAAGAGTTCACTGAGGATCAGCTCGCTTCGTGAATGTGACACTTGGCTCATACTGTGGTTGTTCAGTGGAACCAATTAGAATCATTATCTCGCTTGTGATACACTCCCTAGCCACAACAGCACTTTTCATGACACCTCCCTGACACAAGGCTTCCTTGACCAATCAAGGTATTTTCAATAGACATCCTTTGTAGTTCTTAAAGTTCAGAAATTTCATTGCCTCCTGCTCCATGTCTGCAAGAGTACTTACTTGCCCTCAGAGGCATCCAAAAATACAACACTTCTCACATGAGGCACATACTAGCCAGAAATAGCTAGTGTTTCCATCAGGCATGGCTATCTACCCTTTGGTCTTCCAAGCATCCACTATACCCACACTCTGCAGCTACACAAGGGAACATTCACTTGCTCCTTTTTCTGGCCCAACTATCCAGAAAGAGATTTCTTAAGTCAGGGCACAGGAGGACAAGATGGATTTCTGAGCACGACAGTGGAAATCATAGCACTGTTGGTATCTGCTAGCACAAACCAATAAAACATCCAGGACAAACATGACTGCTGGTTAAAAACAAACAAAACGGATCTTTGTAATGTTGATGAAATATTAAAAGTTCATTTTATTTTTACAAAGGTAATTCAAAACATCTGGAATCTCAAATGAGTCTCTGTACACAACATTTCAATCCAGGTTCCGTGACATTCGTGGAATTTCCCCTGCACTTCACTCCTAACCGAGCTGACTGGCTGAAGGGAACCAGACTTCTTTCCTCTGTTAGGAGAAACAGCTGGACACTGAATTTCTGCTTTGCGTGGACAAACACTAGCAGCTTAGGAGCCATTTTTAATGTGAGTGCTTGGCTGAGCATCCAACCCCAAACCAATTCCTAAATTCCTCTGGCATCACAAAAGGACAAACAATACCCTTCTTCCCAGGCCTGGCATAGCTCTCCTGTACCACTCTGGCACATGTCACCCCTCTGCAAACTCAGGAGTTGACTCACCTGGAGATGACTTGTTTTAAACTATACTCTGAAAAGAAAAGGCAACATGCCCAGCACTGGGGCTCTGGTAAGCAAGTTACCCGTCTGCAGCCACTTTATTTTCCACGTCAGAAGGAGATGGGTGAAGCTGAGGCAGATTTCAGCCTGAGGACCTGTGTGAACCATCAGAAAGCCACACCTTTGTAACTCAGTATTTCCGTGGGCTGCATCTGACTTTCTCTGCTTGCAGCAGCAGAAAGTTGCACCATATGTCACCTGCCTGGAATATCAAGCATTTGGCTTAAAAAGCACAGAGTCAAGGGAAAACAATGACTAAGACCAAGTCACCGTGGAGTGCATTCCCAAGGGGAGTACCTGCAGACAGTTGAGCAAATTGGTATGGATGTACATTAGCTTGCCAGAGCTGCATCCAGTGCTAATTTAATGAAATATTGCTACAGTACAAATGGGGGCAGGAATATTGTCCTCCAGTGACCGGCTTCAGTGAGCTGTTTCAGACCACCCTTGTTCAAAACTGCTCCAGCTGAGCTGGCATGCTTAGATCAGAAGAAAAACATGATTTGACAAATTGGTGCCAACTTCTAAGGAAGGCTTTCTTCCAACAGTCAGTCTTAAAGCCTGGTCAGCGCAGCTCCCGAAGCCTTTCTCTGTTATTCTGACCCACATACGGAAAGAGAACATCACAAATGCAGCTTACACAGATAAGATTCATAGATTGTTATGTGCTGTGAGGCCCGCTTCTGCATTGGCTGAGCTTGGTGGTGAGGTTCCAGCCTTTTCTTAGAGCACAGGTGTCCCCCTGCCGCCAAATACACAGGGGAAGAAGGGGAAGCACAGCTCAGGAGCAACCCAGCACCCACCTTCCACGGCTGTACTGTTCAGTGACTGCAAGCTGTACTCTTGTGTGGTAGAAGTTTCAGGGACTCAGACATCACTGGGATTCTTCAAAGCCTCTCTCTGCAGTACAGAAGACCTCATCTTGCAGCTTTCTGGGGCTAGGAGACAGTTCATTCACAGCACCATCAAAATTCAAACCTATTCAAGAGCTGACCTTCATTCAGCTATCTATTTGAATAATAACACAGGCAATCAGGATAGAGCAATTATATTTTCGGGGCTCCGCTTCTGAAGGTTTTGCCATGTATTTAACTTTACCTCAGAAAATGCCCTCTGCCACAGACAGAAATGTTGTGTTAAATATAGAAATGCGTGATAGCAGCAGACAGAGAGGAGCCATGGTGCTGACAGTAGCGAAGAACCCAGGCTGTGAGGGAAGATCTGGGGCTCATCTCTCTGGATGAGATACCCAGGGTCTACAGCAGAGAAAATGAGGGAAGGAGGTGATCCTGGAAGCAGGATGCTTCTCAGAGAAAGAACCACCTCCCTTCCCCTTGCCCTCCCCATGGCACTGGCCCTGTGTGGGGCTCCTCTTCCTTCACAGAGACAACCTCCTTCACGAAGGCAGCCATAGCCCTGCAGCCTCCCTCCCACACTGGCCTCTTCAGCAGCTCAGAGGCAAAAGCAGCTCCAGATGGGGACAGCCCTGCCTTGGGCACCTGTGTTCACAGCATCAAGGCCAGCTGCTCAGCTGGGACTCGTTCCTCTTTCTTTCCAGGCGGGTAACACACAGCCAAATGCCCCTGGGTCTGGAAGCCAACATTCTCCACCTGCCTCCAGCACATGACCCTGTCCCAGTTTTGGATTACCCCCGTCTGTTACATTTTTTCCACCTCCCTCTCGCAGGGCAGGCAGAGGCAGCACAAGGACAAGCATAGCACAGGCGCCCAGCCGTGTCTGGCTCTGGCTCTGGCTCTGAGGAGCAGCAGGGGCCAGGGAAGCTGGAATTTGGACCAAGTGGCCGAGCAGTGTCTGTTGCCACACAAGGCTCAGGGGCTTTTAAGCAAGCACCCCAAAGCTGCGGGGGACAAGGCTGCTCCACTGGGTGTCTCCCTCTCTCCTCAGCCAGTGTTGAGGGCCCCACGTTTCCCCAGATAAGGCAGAACTGAGTCACCAGTCCCTGGTCTATCTAGGGCAAAGCCAGCCCTGCCAGCTGGAACCCTGCCAGGTGGAACCCTGCACACAGGCAGGCACATGGCTCAGGCAGGAGCCTCGGTCCCCTCACAAATGTACGTACATGGGTGGACATGAGAGCTCGGCTCGCAGCCTGAAGGCCAACACTGCTAATTTAGGCTGCTACACTGGGTCGCTCAGAAACCCTTTTCCCGCCCCTCAGCTCTGATGCAACTGCAGACAGAGACCTCTTGGCTCCGCTGGGACCCCGCACACCTCCCACTCCATCCCACCCCATCTTCCTCCCCCTGCTGCTGGAGCTTCAGGAGTGCTGATGCCTTCTGCAGCCCAAGGAAACAGCTCTCTGTGGGGTGCTACAGAAGAGGTGAATTCCACCACTGGGATCAAATTCCTCAAGCAAAAAAAAAATGGAAGTCCTTCAGTGCTGGATGAAGAGTGCAACATAGCATTGCTTGCAGTGCCTTGGCAGAGCCGGGCTTTAACTGGCAGCACTTCTCTCTGATCTGACTGGGGTCGGTGAAATGACAGTGATACATTCTCAGGAGTGCTGAGTAACACTCCTTGACCAAAACTGAATTACTCACAAAGTGATTTCTCAGAATGACGTCTCCTCTTGCTCTTCGCAAAGTATTAAATTACACTGCTGTGATTAATTACTACAGCAACTGTGAGGCAAACTTGAAATTGTCACCTAAGAACAAAAGGTCTTTGAGATAGGGGATGTTTACTTTTAGCTGAAAGGGCACACGTTCAAATTTGGTAAACTGTACGTTGCTCGCATTTAGATTCCTCAGGCAGAAATAGCAGCTGGCTGCACGGAGAAGCAGAAAGGTGAAAATGTCATTGGAGAAAACCTCCAAGTATTTCTCACAATTGGCACTAACAAATGGCTTCCGGAAGCTAGAGGTCACTGCACACACTCCTGGAGCTTTCAGGCATTAACCTGAAGTTATTGTATTTAACTTGCATTCCTAAAGCAAGGTCAGATGGTTTACCCCAAATGTTAGCAAATTCCAACAAGTAATCTAACACAGACGCTTCCATTCGCTCCAGTGGGATGCTTTGGAGGCAAAAAAGGAGTGGTTTCGAGCAGGGCTGCCGCTTTCCCAGTGCACACAAACAGCAATCGCACTGCAGATGGGCTTTTTGCTTCCCCCAGAACCGACCGTAAATTCCGTAGTCCTCCCCCAAGAGATATTAAGCCCAGTCTACAGAGACAGATAATTTTTTAATGTACCAGGCAGTGGGAGACACTAGCTACTCTGTCACCTAAGTGTTTTTGGAAGAGGAAAAAGAGCTATTCAGCATTAAAGATTCAGGAATGTCTGTTGACATATTAAGGAAACAGCCTCGGGGGACAGCTGACATGGCTCCAAGAAGCATTACCAAGGGAACAGTGACGCAAATGCCTTCCATTTTTACAGGCTGGCAGCTCGCCAGGTTCCCTCGCCTGATGTCTGATGTAATGCTAATCCCTATCTGGGTTAGCACTCGGATATCAACCACAGCAGCTCACTCTGCTGCAATCAATACAGCACACTTTTTATAGAAGAGCGTATATAAAAAAAATCTGCTCTAATCTACCAGGAATATGTACAGTAGAGTAACAGCGGGGGAAATCTAATGGCTAACCTGGAACTCACCCCGAGCACACTTCTGCGAGTATACATGTGTGCACACGGTTCTGCACGGACCCACGTACGGCCTGAAGCACAGTGAGCCCAAGCAAGGGCCACATGCTGGGAAGGGCTGGGTGTCCACCGGGGGAAGAAGAGCCTTCCAGTTGCTCCATTGAGTGATACACGAGCAAAATGGGGGTGGAAAATAAAATGGGCTATTGGTAATAATATGGGATAAAATGTTTCTTTGTGTACTAATGATGACATGTTGCAATTCTCTATGAGCTCCCAAGGGCTCCATGGGGATTAATGAAGTCTCACAAGTCAGACAGGAGAGCCCGGATACACGGCGCCAAGGCTGGGTGAAGGACTCCCAGCCAGGCATGGCATTCAGCAGTCAAAGCACGTCAGCTCCAGAGTCAGCATGACAATTTGTCATAGCGGACACCGACATCAGCACCTTGAGAAAAGAAATGTGCAGGGGAGTATCCAGGAAAGGAATCCAGGGATCCTGAATTACTATGTCATTATCTAAGCAGTAATTTGGCTTGCTTAGAGGAGAAGAACGATGAAATCTTGAGTAACCTCCACTGACTATAGCCTCAGATTTACACCATATGTCAGGGAAAGCACTTCCAGTCCTTAACTGCACCCCAAAACCACTCCAGGGCACTGCTTTGGTGCTTACTGATAGTGCAGCTCACGGGGTCACAAACCACGAACCTTGCAGCTTACAAGGTCACCAGCCTGCATCCTGTCAGCAGCAACCCCACACCAATTTATTTCCTATGATGTTGGTATCCTAACTGTGAAAGCTGCTAAGTTTGTTCTTGCCCCCAAGAAAATTTTGAGGTGAACATTGTGGGTAATAAAATAGTTGAATTCCAGCCTGCATCCAATGCCTAGTGCAGCTGGCACCCTTGCAAGCCAATGCAACCCTTCCTCCTATATCTCTTTTGTCAGATAAAATTTAAAGTTTTAAAGTTGGGAAAAGAACACTTCAAAATAAAAGCTGTTTCAGTACTATTTGCTCTTGTGTTGACTCCTGGCAGATGCAGAAAGAACGCTGACCTCATTGTTCAGGTTTTCCAGAGGGAGTCAGCTTCACAGAACAGCCTGAATGCTAGGTTGGTATTTTGGGTACTTACAAGAAAATCCATTTACAGGAAGATGAAAATGGCAACCCTCCCAGGCCGCACTCAGGGCAACCTTTCCACAGCAGCCAGAGTTGATTTGACCCAGTAACTGCCACTACCTTACAAAGTAACCCCCTACCTTAACCTCTGGCACTGAAACCAGAGGACATCAGTGTCCGCCCTCTTAGCCCATAGCTGCTTGAGCAGCCACATAGCATGAAGCTCTCCTGGGATGCTCACCATCACCAGGCCACAACCTCACACATCTGCCAGGCACTGCCTTGCATTCCTGCTTCTCTTTTGCCAGCAGCCGCCATGGCACAATGCTGCTTCTGCTCCCCGCTCTGTTCTTTATTCCCCCCCAGCTGGGCCCAGTCCAGAGCAACAATGGCTCTGAAGACAATGTCTGGCCTCGTAACTTCTTACTTGACGGCTCTCCAGAAGACATGACTCCTTGCATTCACCCTCCCCACACATGCACACACTGTTGCCTGGTCTGATATTAACTCTTTTCCCTCAGCCCACCATCAGTGCAGCTCTCAGCTTGCATGCTAGCTCCTTCAGCCTCCACACCTTCTCAATGGGTTCAGTATGCACTTACAGAGGCATTCCCGCTGCAGTGCTTTGGCAGACAATCTCCAGCCTTACTCACCCCGTAGTTCTTCAGCCGCATGCAGTTTCTGCAGCATTCCTGATGGATCCACGAGCAGTGTGCCTGATATAACTGACCTCCCACCTTGGAGAATTTCCATTCTCTGATGCTGACAAAAAAAGTGTCCTCCGCTGCAATGCAATGCTTTTAATGACCAAGTAATTGCCTCTAGTTTTCAAAAAGAATATGGTCGGTGTGAATGATGGTCTTGTTATAACAGCCTCATGAAACAGGCCAGTACAGAACATTAAAACAGTAATGTTACCCTCTCTTCAACTCATGAAGAGATGAAATGTTTGATGACCAAGGAGCCTCTATTCTTAAACAAAGGGCTTCGCTGGTTTTGCTCACTTTAGAATAAGCAGGAAAGAGTCATACAGCTTAAGGTACATTTGCAAACACCATACACATGGCAGTGCTCCAGATGTATCTTCCCTTTGCGGCCCTTGCATGCATGGAGGGGGGGAACCGCAGGCCCAGTCCTCCACAATGGCAGTTAGTAGTGACCTCATGGAATTATGATACAATGCCTTTGGGAAAAGAAAATTCAGTCTCTTCTATACAATCCATAAGATATTCGCACAATTTTTAACATACGTGCTTATGTTTCCTTAATATTTAACAAAATGCTTAAGAACAAACACATTTTTAAAACGTTGATGTAATTACAGTTTGTTGTGCTTGAATTCTGAATGGAGAACCGTCTCCATTATTTTTTCCACATGCTCATACGACATTATATTAAAAGCATCTTTTACTCAGTCAGACGTGTTGTGTGCTTCATAAACACTTTGCACAGTTGGAAACTTTAATGTTTAGCAAAAATTGGATCATCATAAATACAATGCAGAGAATCACCACTGCAGTCAATGGTCTGAGCTCTGAGCATGGGGGTTGATCAGCAGGGGCTCATTCATGAGGACCCCAGCCAAAGGGATATACTCTGAATGTGCACACAGCTCAGCTGGGTTCCTCGGGACTGCTGAATGGTGGAATCTCTTCTCCAGACAACACATAGCTCAAGCAAAAAGTCTCCAGACAAATTATTACTCTGGTCTAGGTGGAGTTATATTGTTAAATTTTAAAATACAAGATACATATCAGCCAGCGTCAGTGCCGTGCGAGTTTCACTGCCCTGCTGGTGCGGTCCAGTAACCTCTGACAGTCCAATTAATGTGACTCAGACATTATCACTCAGTTTCTCTTACTGAAACCACCCAATTCATCGGCCTGCTCCTAGAGTTATTCAGAGAACTCCAGAAAGATCACCATAGTATCTTTTTGAAATGTTCACTCAAGGCTGATGTTCATAATCTCTAGTGACCAATTAGTAAAACTAGGCCATTTTCAGGGCAAAATCCTTAGACAAAATTCCAGGAGTGGGTGGATGCCAGCTTCTCTCTCTCAGTGCAAACACGGTTCTGTATTCTCACTGCAAGAATCATCCTTACCCAGGCCACTTCATGCAGCAGCTGGGGATTTCCATTTTTCCAGAGCATAAACACAGTAAACCTTGGCTGTTGATTGGTCTCCATTTTCAAACCCTCTGATTCTGTTCCAAAACGAAAGCCCCCTCAGGTGCAAAATTCCCAACTAGAATACTATGTGTGCTACGTGAAGAGCTGCAGTCAGAGGGTAGATGGATGCATTCGTTCCAGTTCCACAGTAATGCAAGGGTCAGAAATAAAACATCAGCAATCAAAAGCATTACAGGAACATTTCCTTTATTATGTATCATCCTAAATATACACCCATAAATATACATTGGCAGCTTGTGGGAGATACAAGCCTGTTCTTACGCTTTAATGCCTGATGACATCTTCACGTGACAGCAACATGGCTCTACGACATGCAGGAAATGCTGCTGGTTGAAATAGGCATTTGGTAAAGGAAAAGTCAGCCTGTCTTTCCCTGAAGAATACTGAAACTGGAGCATTCTTTCATGAACTAATGGGAATGCTGTTCCATTTATTCCTAGCAGCAACTGTGTGGCAATTGGTAACAGTTTACCTCTCTGGTTTTCACCTTGAGCTCTCTTTTTGATATGCTGTTGCCTGTCCCAGACACATTCTAGTCAGGAAGTGAGGTGAGGTGTGTAGAACCCCATTAGTCTTGTGCAGAGTATCTGTGTTCCTCATCAGATGATGTGCCCAGAGTCTGTACAGGCTTCCTACTCCTTCCATCTTGATGCTTTCAGAACAGGGCTGTATCCAACCCCACATGTCCTGCTGGATGGACATCCAGACTCCTCGGACATAATGTGAGGACCACAGAGCACAGGGTTCTAAACAGTTCTAAAACTATTCAAGAAATTGCTTTAGCCTAGGGCACAGGGTCTGGGTTTGATTTCACACTCCTGCTCAAGCATGAATTAGCTGGAGAGGGAGTCTTCTGTTTTGCAGCATCTCCATCTAAAGGTGTATTTCTTTCTGTGAAAAGAGCCACCAAGGAAAATATTTAGCCTTGTACCTTTACATGAAAACTCAGCTACATGAGAGCTGGTCTAGTGACCAACATGTGCTTAGGGAAGTCAAAGAGAGTGACACTTCTTCATCCTACCTGTTAGGTCTTCTTTCTCCATTCCATTGTATGCAGCCATATGGCTCTGACCACTGAAAGAGCTGTGCACGGATTTGACCAGCTAGAATCACTCCACTCCTGGGTCATCACCATATTCAATTTTGGCTCTGTACTGAAGTGACACAATAGACACGGGAATTGAACGCACAAAAACTACTAATCTCTGATCCTATCTCTGCAACAGAATCCCTTGGTGGCTTTAGGCAAGGTACTTAACATCTCTGCCTCAGTTTTCCATGTGCAGAAGGGGCCTGATAATACTCAGCCACCTACTCCACAGGGGAGTCCTGAGGATTCATTTCTTAATGTAAAGTGGCTTGAAGATGAAAACCTGCATGTAAGTGCCAAGTGGTATTACAGTTACCCAGCTTCAATTCAGCTATTTAGCTTCAATTTTGGAGACTCGCTTTCCTTTCTAAAATGAGGGGAAGTATTCCCCTTAGTCTACTGAGATTTCTGTCTTGTGCTGCATTTCCTATGGAACAGGGAAGGAGGGCTGGGAGCATGGAGAAAAACGTGTCTCCTTGAATCTCAGTCTACCTTTCACATCCTTGCCGGAAATTGTTTTGAAAGTGCTCAATCCTTGCTGCAATATGCTGCAGTCACAAGGCAAAATTTTTACTCTTTCAAGAATGCTTTATGAGCCCCAGGAATAACTCATCTCTAGCAGGGATGGTTAAGCATAATGTTGAGAGTCTATGATTTTCCCCAGAGGCAGAGAAATCATTCCAGGCTTATTTTCAATTTGGTCATGAAACTTTAACAAGAAAATATGCAAGGCCGTTCTGGCAATCACTGGAATATGTACATTAAGACCAAGCAAGGGAGGGTGTGTGTGTGGAAGGGGGTGGTTTGATCCACCAAGTTACTTCCTTCTATCTTCCATGAGCTAAATTTTTGAGTTTAAGCAACAATTTGTGTATGGTCCACTATTTTCACAGCTATGCGGTCAACACGATGCTTGGCCAGCATCTTTAAGTAGGCTGGCATAGCTGCACTGGACAAAAGCAGTGATGGAGACCAGAGGAACCAGTTGTTCTAGCACTGGCTGCAGTGAGAGCACGAGTGCAGCAAACAAAAGGACTGACCCAGTATTTGCAAATGCTAAGATTATTGAAAACAAAGGAAATAATTTTGTCACCCCAGAAAAAAAAATAATATGGTCTTTCATGATTGTTCTGAAAAAGCCACTTCCATAAACTGCTGCCACTCCTAAGAATTCAGAGCATGCAGCTAATGGCTCCATGGCTCCACTTCCAGCTTCATTAATATGAGATTTTGGCACCGCAGGAGCACCTTCTTGTGCATGCTGGATCCAGATCTGACCTAAGCACACAATTACGTTTCTGTTGAAATAGCCAGAGTGCACAGTGTGGTATTTATGCCAGTTTTGTGCTGATTGGCAGACAGACGTTACCTGACTCGGTATGATGTCTGCCAGAATTTGTCAAACATATTTGAACCAGCATGGTAAGTACTTGGCAGCACCTGGCTGTGATGTCCTGGCCCAGCGCACGGCATTCTATGTCAGATTTGCTATCCCGTGGAACCGCTGTTCAAGACATGCCAAATAGTCACACGCCTTTCTTATATTAATCAAACTGCTGTGCCCCTTTGTTGTAAGATATTGTTAAGATACTGTTCAATTCCCATATGCATAGCAGGGATTATATAATTCCAGAGAAAAGGGCTTCATGTTTCTTAGCGGTGCAGTAATTGCCAGGTCCATCCGCTTCCTGAATTTAAAAAGTTTATGTCTCACTTCAGTAAGTAAATGAAAGACACTGAGTTAATATAAGCAAAACATGGAAAGAAAAGAAGGGTCAGATGAGAACAGAAACCCACTGCCTGCTCCTGCTTTTCTGACTTCCCATTGAGTGGTGTGTGGAGCCAAGCCACCATGCACTCTGAGTTGCTCCACTTTCAACAAATGTTGGTTAAGTCCTGCAGGATCAGAGCCAGCATTGGGATTCTCAAGCATTCTGGCAAGAGGTATCTGCTGGGATCCTCCCTTCCTCATCGTCCCTCCCAGGCAGAACAGAGTCGTTTACAACAAAGTGGGTGGGAGGGCTCAGAAATCTTTGAGCCCCAACAGCTTGCCCAGGCAACGTCAAGGATGGCCACATGCACACTGGGGATGTCAGCATCTGAATTATTTTCTAGAAACAATTCCCTCTGAAGGGAGCAGTCCTTCAGACAAAGCCTTGTGACACATTCTGGTGATTTTTAAGCTATTTTCTCTTCCTTTTCTTATAATTGCTTTGTTATGGAACTCATAATGATCAGCCAGAAGTGGTCAAAAGAACCACAGAAACAAAATGTCTCTTGGGACATTGCAACACAATACTGAACCAGTAAGAAGAAACTTCACTGACTTAAGAGCAGCATGAGTCTCTTTGCTTTACCTGCTTTCTCCCATGTCGCTCTCTTATTTGCCCTCTTTTCACCTCCAATATATTTGTCTTCTCCATATCATTCTTTTCTCTCCTGGTCTGTATTCTCTCTTCCCAAAATAATTCTCTTCTCTTGTCCATTATGCTCCCTCTCTTGCTCTTTTTCTATTCACAGTGGTTTTACCTACTTCCCTCTTTTCTCATTAGCCATTCCCACTCATTCCTGGCAACTATCCTCCTCAATTTCTTTGCTCCTGCTTGTCAGTTCTCCCTCTCCACCCCAGTTCTTCCTGCCTGATGTTTTCTTTTCTTTGGTCTTTACCTCCCTGAGGAAATTCACTTCTCTCACTCCAAGTCATGCAACTTCCTCCTCCCGATTATTGTAATAACAGAATCACAGAACGATTTGGGTTGGAAGGGACCTTAAAGATCACCACATTCCAACCCCACTGCCATTGGCAGGGACATCTTCTAGGTTGCCGAAAGCCCCATCCAACCTGTCTTTGAAATCCTTCCCTTACATACACTGTAAGTCATTCTCATCCTGTCTCACCTCATTGTCCTGGAAATCTTTTCTGTCCCTACCCATTGGATACCCAGCAAGACGTCCCTCCCAAGCTTCAGATGTCACTACAGCCAAAGGAGCCACCATCATGGGAAGGACACTTACAGACTAGGTTGAAAAGAATCTCTGCTTGTGTGCAAGCTAACTCACGGGGAGGTTATTAGTTGTGAGTATCAAAGAGTGGGTCAGCAGACAGGAAAATCCCCAGCTTATCAGTTTCTCCTTTAGCGAGCTATGGCTGTTGTGCCGCTGTTGTTAATCCTCTTCTGCTTTTCGAGTGCTTGGTGCCGCACAGACAAAAGGCTGCTTGATACCCCTTCTCTTGTCCTTCCTGGTAGTAGAGAGGTTCCTCTAGTCGCAGGCACACAGCAGTAGAGCCAGATCCCCTCTTCCCATTATGCTGGTATGCAGCTTGGAGGCAAGTCAGCTCTTTGGATGAGATGCTCTTTCCTGTGGCTGGAAGTTGCATCAGAAGTTCACCGCAGAGGACAGCTAAGACACCGGGCAACTCCAGCCAGTGCCTGGCGGGGGGTTTTTTTGCACTGCTTTTGTGGGCCTCATCCAGGGACTTCCCCACCGTGCTGTGAACTGGCCCACCGACAGAAGAGCTACACAGAAACGGAGTGCTGGAGCTGGACACCAGCCATATAGAAATTGTGTACAGTGTGATGTTAAGTTGCTCTACTGAATCTCCTTTGCTCATGACCAGCTTCTACTCTGAATGCTTTTTTCATTGAAAAAAAAAAAAATCTAGAAACTGGCTGGGCTAACTGTTTCCCAAGGGCACCATCACTAAGTCAACAATCTTGTGGTGTAAATATGTGTATCCCATTGTTAGAGCGGGAGAGCCAGCGCTGACCGGGGTTTGTAAGGAACACCCACTAAGATCCCCAGATGCTGAGCAACCAAGTTTAAAGCTCCCAGGGCCAGTGCCTTGCAAGAGCAGGAGCCAAGTACAGCGGAGCAACAGACGAACGTTTGCTTTTCTGCTCCATATCCTTCCCAGCGCTTCCCCTAAGGAACCTAGAGGATTAGTGATTTTTGGATGCAGAGCCTACATGCATGCAAATATATATGAAACCGGCAAACACTACCTCTATTAAACCCGCAGAAGAGCTCAGGTCCTGATGGGACCCAGCTCTGAGGCCTTTGCTGAGCCTCACAGGAAGGCTAACGCCATGGCAGAGCCAGAAACAGAGCCCAGACCTGCTGGCTCCATGCT
This sequence comes from Tetrao urogallus, assembly GCF_951394365.1. Lineage (NCBI taxonomy): Eukaryota > Metazoa > Chordata > Aves > Galliformes > Phasianidae > Tetrao > Tetrao urogallus. The sequence continues at coordinate 37,698,352 of NC_136814.1, read as the reverse complement.
GCAGGCTCCAGCGGCAACACCTCTTCCCTCTGCCACCGTGCTCGCCATGAGCTACGTTGGCCAGACCAGAAAAGACGTTCAAAATAAATAAAACCCTCTTCTCCTGCCAAGTTTTAAAAAACATTTTCTTGTCATGGCGGGTTGTTTTTCTCTCGCTAGACGCTGGGCAGTCTCCACCGAATGAGACAGCTTTCCTTTCTTCTCCAGGAAACACAGTTGTCTCCCACATGTTGTACTTAATGTAGCTCAGGCGAATGTTTGAGGAAATTCCCCCTAATTCAGTGAAATCGTTAGCTTGGCAGTGGTGCTCTGGAAACAGGACCCAAGGATTGCATCGGATTTCTTTTCTTTTTTTTTTTTCTTTCCTTTTTAAAGCGCACAGGAGAGCTTAGGCTCAGAATGGGCTGCTGAGGAAGACAGAAACTCATGTTACATATAAAGGATTTGGCAGGCCTCGACACAGAAATTTCCAGAAGTGTTTGCGTGGCAACAGCTCCATGCCAATCCACATTTTTCAGCTATCCTGGCCGGCTGCCCGGCCGACAAGAAAGTCTTGTATCTCCGCACAGCTTACTGGCTTCCCTGAGGAGTTTCCATGCTGCATGGCAACATTGGATAATCTTATTTGCGCGCCAGAAAAACTCCTGCTACTTACACTGTTACTAAATACCAGATGTGCTTAATAAAGAGTAAGTGGAGCCAAACCTAGGGTAATCACATAACCTATCATTAACATTTTCTAAAAACAAAAATGCAATTGGAACAGCAGATTACTGTTTTGCTTTGTTTGCTTTACGCCCTATTACTGGAACCCCTGGGGTGCTGGGAACAGAGCGCGGTAGGAGCAGACAGCTCTGGCACGGCTGATGACATTGTTTACAATCACACCCCTGCACATCTGAAACATGTGTGAGAAAGTAAGGGCTAAGCAGATTTTCCTTTGTGCTCAGCGCAGGAGCCAGCAGGGAGGGAGGGCTGAGCAGGAAGTCTGCACTGAGCAGCAAAGTGCCGGGGTCGCGTTTCTCTGTCCCTCAGAGGTGGCTGGAGAAGGAGTGCTGGTGGTGGGGTCCGGTCCTTCACTGTCTGCACATCCCCAGTGGAGGTGTGGGCTTTGTTCCTCGGAGCTGAATGACAACACAGATCCTCCAAGCCCATTTAAAACACATTTTTTTTAATGAGTCGGAGGCCTCCTCATTGCACAAAACATGTGCATGTGTTTGTTATGGATTTAAATGGATGGTGCACACTGTGCACATCTTCACTGACCAGGCCCTTGAGGGAAATGGTTTAGTCATGGCAACGTGAGCTCTGCTGGGATAGGCTCTTAAAGGAGAGACACAAACACACAGCGATGTGTATGGCCCCTCTGCAGCCAGTCTCTCCTGCAGCTGTTCTGTGGTTGATATGCAGGAATGGAGTTAAACGACTAGAAAGTTTTTGTCTTTATTTTGGTGCTCACTGCTATCCAGCTGGAGGAGAAGCCTGGCAAACAGGCGCTCACCAGCTTCCCCTGGGGATGGTCACCCCTCATGTGTCTATTCGCTCAGCCCAGCGGGAAGGAAGGTGGCTGGGATGGAGCAGGAAAAGTCCAGACGACACCCATCATGTGTATGAAGCTGTGGAGCAGTGAGTCACTGTGTCACACCACAGCTAGCAGCCACGGCTGTGTCCTTCCATCCAACCCCTGACCCAAAGCAGTGGGAGTCACAGCCATGCAGGGCTGGAATATCTGATCTCAGGAGCCAGGCCAAGGGCAGGGTGTGAGGAGGTGACTATGGGTGTCAGCCTGCCACAGCCTGGGGCTGGAGGGCGGCCACCTCCCAGTGCTCACATGGCTACCAGCGTGATTGGGCTCAGCCTTGCCAGTGCTGCCGAGGAGCCTGCAGGAGGCTGGGGATGCTACTGCACACCCTCCTGCTGCGCTACCTTCATCTCTGGGACCTTTCCTGTCTCCACCACCACGATTTCCTGGCTGAGTGCAGTGCGGGCTGCTAACCAGCTGCCAACTGAGGTAACACAACTTGGGCACCCCTGGGTTGCTGAGGGAGCTGTTTGTGACCTGCAGACCACAGTCACTAAGAGCAGAAGAGCAGCAGCATCCTCCACCCACCCTTCAAGCGCAGAATGATCAGCTTTCCCAAATTAAAAACAGAAGAGAGCAGCAAAGCAGCCAACAGCTCACTCCCTTGGTGTGCCCACTCCTTGTGATCCAGACGACCTGCTATCAGGAGAGCTGCTGCTTCAGGGAAGCCTCACCCCACCAGCCGTAGGCGGCATGCGGTACAGCCAGGAGGAAATTAGGTAGTGGCTCCCCAGCTCCGTATCACTGTTTCCACTTCAGGCTTTATAAGGATCTTCTCAAAGAGTCAGGAAACAGCAGTGAGGAACAATTAATCTGCTGCATGGAGGCACGCCTTCCCTTCACTGCTGCCTGGGGCCCTCGGCCCCTGCCCACCTCACCCTGCCAGCTGCCTCCTCTTGGCCTCCTTCAGGAGCCTGTGGAGAGGCACCAACAAGGCCTGTCAGCTGCAAGGACAGAGGCTCCCAAACGTGCCCTATCACACCTGCCCCTTCCACACTGCACTGCACAGGGCATCCGTTTGCAGAAGAGCCAACCAAGAGATGTTTCCCTACAGCTGCTTCCAGGTACCCAGAACACATTGGAGTATGGCTTGTTTGTTGTGTTTGAAGGGATATCCATCAGATGGTCCTGAAAATGTACACCTAACACCATCCCCAGTTGGCAGCAGGAAGGACAGAGGTCTGCCAGGCAGTCACGAGGCATTCCACAAACAATTTGCTTCACCTCGCTACCTGCAAACAAAGCACATTGCCATCAGGAGACTTCAGACTGCAAAGTGAGGATGTTTCCTCCGGCTTCAGTTCCCACAAGCCATGCTCATAAAAGCTCAAGCTCTGCTGCTCAGGATTTTGGTAAAGGTTTTATTACTTGAATTTAGAGCCTGTCTTTGCTGAAAGATGAGTCTTTTTAAACAGTTTTTCAAGTTTTTTCACTGTTACTGTCCAGTCATGTCCATTTATGAGCCATGGGGTCCCATGAGCACAACAGGGCCAACTCACAGGATGAGCCCAGCCTGTCTGACAGAAAGGCAAATTTAATACAGAGCATCTTTCTTTTGAGCTTTATGGTAGGTCTGGATGCACGTGAAGTTTCTCTTTTTTGCTCTGTAGGGGCCAGACAGACTTAAGTTTTTGTATGGCATTTTACAGACCTGAAACACGGGGCAGACCTTGACCTGAAAAGCTATCTCTAGAGGGACAAGACAATAAAAGGAATTGAACAGAGAAGCAGAGGAAACAAAATGAGTTTGCAAATACCATCTCAACAACATGATCTATGTAAAAAGGGTTTTGAGACCAGTTTTGGGGGCTTTATTAGGAGAGAGGTAAGGAAGAGACATGAGAAGGGCAAGGGCAGGAAAGAGCAGGCAGATGAGATGAAGCTGAGAGGAAGAGGAAGGGGAAGATAATCCCCACAGGTCCCACTGTATCTTATTTTGTCCTCCAGCAGCCAAGAGATAGGGAGTGGGGCACAAAATGCACAGAAAAGGTGCAGAAGGTGACCCTGCTTCATCACTGCAGTTCTCACATTGGTGAGCTAAAGCTGACCCCATCTTTTCCCTTGTCACGGGGCTGCAATTTTTGTTTAAAAAACTTCTGCTAGTTTCCATCAATCACAGCCAAAGCTGGACAAGTGGGCAACACAATGTCAGGGAACAACTACAACCTAATGCACATGGGAATGATCTGTGAGAGCTCTCCAACACATTGACAAGTTTTATCTTATCTGTTGCCAGGCGGGATAAAGAGCTGGAGGGACAGTGAAGGTCAATCAGGCACTTAGGAGAGCTTGAAACAAGGGAATAGCTGATTATGCTGAAGGGCATCACATTTACAATTGAGGCTGAGCTCCAAAACCACACTATGGGGAAAGTAATCTATTTCTCTTCCCCAGCCCAGCGTAAAAAGGCTCTCCACTTGCCACACCACAAACACGTTGGAAGCGACATTCCCCTTCATTGAGCCCCCACCATGTCCTGAATGAGAGAGGATGAGCAATAAGCCCATAAGTATTAAAAAGAAAAAGGCTTAGCACAAAGTGCTTCTGGGCACAGCTCTGCTGCCAGTATAAAGCATGATGAAAAGCATACTTTCTTTGATGAAGCCTCAGTCAAGTGGTGTATGGGTAAAGGTGAATCTAGTATATATTGCGTTTGTCCGATGGCAAACAGAGACCACGTGTGAAATCCATCTGACTGGATGTTCTGAGAAAATCTTCATGAAACATCTGTGGGCTTTGAATCACCCCATTGTTGTCAGGATTTCAGATGGAAATTGTTCTGGATGCAAGAGAATGGTAGGTCACTAACGGCTTATTTCTTATGAAATGCTTTGGATTTAGGGACTTTGGGCATACGTCAATACTTTCCTCATTTGCAGATTCACATGAAGCAAAATGGTATATGAAGAAATATAACAGAGCAGTTTGTCTTTTGCTCAAGTAGTAAAGAACCGAGTTACAGCTGTGTTATGAAACTATGCAAGAATTTGTAAAAAATGGTTTTGACCTCCTAGAAGAGAACAGCCATGTTTCTGATGGTGATGAACAGCCCACGAGATGCAAGTGCTGGGGCCAAAGAAGATGTGCACTGTGATTTGGCCCTGCAGAGAGACTCAGTAGAGCTGGCTTAGCCTCCCAGCTCTGCCACTGACATCCTATATCATTATCTGTGTTGCTTTTGCAGAGTGATTCAGGAGCATCAGAACAAGTTGGTTGTGTTTCCAGGGTTAGATAATCTGCTGAATGGCCCTTAAATACTCCAGTATGAAGCAGCAAGCATAAGGTACTCTCTGCAGTGGTCAGCCTAGAGAGCCACTTCATGCTGCAGGGAGCTCAGGGAGGATACAGAGCTGTGTCTGCTGAACATGCTCATGAGCAAAGGTTCACAGGTTATCTCCAAGGTCTCAGTGGAGGGAAGAAAATAATGACAGCTCTCCTAATTGTGGTTTTCCCTCTGCCCAGGGCCATCCACTGGTGTCGGTGCCAGCCCTGCCTGTCCTGAGTACAGCCTTTCCTCCCTTCATTTCCTCAGCTGCTAATGATGCTGAAGTCACGGACAGGATGTGTGTAACGACTTGATTGCACTAGAATGAGAACTTCCATGAGAACACCTCCCAGAACAAGGAGAGGTGTGAAGAAAACTGGTGCTCAGGCAGTGCCAACTGTCAGGACCACTGGGTGTTTGAAGATGGGCAGCTTCTGGCAGCTGCCTGTATGAATACTATAGTTCTTTATTTTACAGCCTCACTCAGAGTTTCCTTGAGCACCCCTCTAACACAGAGTGAATTTTTGGGGAGCAGTCTGTCCTCCTTTTTTCTGGAACAGCAAACATCTGGCACTACTGAGATACCATCACCTCACTGTACTGGCTGGCTGTATTCCTTAATGAGCTTTTATGTAACACCTTCACAGTGTTTTTCCAGGGAGGACAACAGTCTCATCTATTACCTTGCCTCATATATTCCTCCATAGAGAGATGTTTTATGCTGAATGCTGAAAGAATTTTCTTCTGTTCTCTGTCCCCACCTTTCCCTATTTAATTCCTCCCAAATGTGTCTCTGGTGTTTAACCTGCAGGTCACCCTGTTCACCAAAACCAAAGCAAAATGCTGGTTTGAATAAGCTTGAACTGCATGAATGTCATTTCTGAACATTAGCAGGCCGCATGATACTTCCAACTGCATTTGATCTTATTTGCTGGTTCAGCCTGAACTTTTCAGGGGCAGGTTTTTCCTCCTGCTTCATTATTGTTCAAACCCACAAGCAATGCCCGTGGAGCGGAAGCCTGAATGAGGTTGTTTAATGAACATGCCAAGTCATTCATCTGCTCCTTGTGGTTCTGCAGCAAGGCTGCATCTCCCCCCTCCCAGCTTTCCTTCAAGACACCCCTCCTCATGGCATGAGGAAAGCAGCTGCTGCTGGCATTGCTTGGGACACAGCAGCCTCACTCACAGCAGCCTCCTTTAAGCCTGCTCCCTACACTCACATTCATGCTGGTGCTGAGCTGCTGTAGCAGCTGTTCTGCCACACCGTAGCAGGAAGGTGACCTGGCGGGTGCTGCCACAGAGCATGCAGCCACACTGTGACCCCAGCACCTGCTGGGTTTGGAAAGCACGCCATGCCTCAGGAACTGCATGGAGCTGTCTTACACCCCGTGGCCGAATAAGGGCTCGAGCCCGCAGCTGGCGTCAAGCGGGCCGTGGAAATTCGGTGGAGTCCTGCCAGGCAATGGCAGCTGAAGCACTGGCAGCAGGAGCTATTTTTTCAAACATAAAACCAGCTATTTTTGCACGACCTTTGGTTTCGTAGCAAAGCATGCCGGCTGCCTTTCCCCTCTGAAAGTACAAACGTATGATGTCTTTGCTGGATGCTCGCATCACAGAGACGTTTGGTACAGATAAGCATGAGCATCTGTCAGGGTGCCATTTTTGCACTGTGCAGCAGCGTGGGAGCACTCCCCGTCCCCCTGCTCCCCGCCTGCTAAAAACAACTGAAACTAATTACATACCAGGAATACCAGCGTCCCCACAAAGCGGCTCTCCCTCCCTCGCTCCCTTTTTTCCCTTCCGCCTGATTCACCAGGGCTTTGGCTGGGCTCCAGGGCTGAGGAGGGTGGGGAGAGGCAGGAGGGCTCGGGAGGGCAGTGGCTGCCTCCTGTGCTCATTTCCACTTCACAGCTGCTGCCGAGCTTTGCCACGGGGAGACAGATCCCAGAGGTGGGAGGGAGTGTGGCGGGGAGGGAGAGGATGAAAGCAGCAAAGAGCTGCATTTATGAGGCTGTTTTTCTTTCGGTGAAAAGAAGCATTTATCAGTGATTTCATATATCATGTGAGAGGTGGCTTCCTGCCAATTTTCGAAGGATGCAAACAACCCGCTGACATCACAGGCTAAATATAGAGCAGCTCCCGCTTTAGGTGGATAAATAATGCAGATGCACAAGCCTGGGTCTTCGGTTACACACTCATTAGGATCGGCCTGTCAGGTTCGCACAATCGAGAGAACACCATCCAGCTCCAATGCGGAGTGAGAGGTGAGGAATGCAAAACAACTGCAAACAATGGGTGATTAAGCAGATTTCCTTGTTCTCCGCTCCGTCTTACAGCTACATTTCATGTCTGCAACACGCCATGCTGCAGCTTTTCCAGAACGGCTCTCCCGCATCCCTCCCTTTTCCTTAAAGCCAAGCCCTAACGACAGCCATGGGTGGGGAGAGGATGAACAATGAGTGCAGCCAAAATGTGGAAACTTCCCCAGGCGCTTAGCGGGGGAAAAAAAACAGGAGAAAGAAAAAGGCAAAAAAAGGGCTCTGATCAGACTATGCAAGCAGTAAAACAGCAGCAGCTCGGTATGAAACAGAAGTTTTCCATGCCCCATTAGAGAGAGGTTTTAATTAGGGTCTCCCCAGGCTGAACACTCCGCTAGTGTTTTTGTGAGGCGCCCATCTTAACAACCAGACAAGCAGACCTGTGTCTGCCCCACGGTGCATTGCTTTAAGGTTTCAGAAAGAGCTCAGAGAAGGATTAGGATTCATAACAAAACCCAATCGATATTTTTCCCCTTCCCTTCTTTCAGATCAAAGGCGCTGCGCGGGAGGAAAAGTCCAAGCCATTCCCACCCGGGGAGAAGGGAGACCCGAGAGCAGGAAACGCAAAGACAATGAGCCATAAAGCTGCCGCAAGGTGTTGGATCGATGACAACATCTGCATGAATCCTTCCCCTGGCAGCCAGGGATACAATAGAAGCTGTTCCTATGGAAACCAGAGCAAAAGCATCGGGCAGGAGGAAGAAAGCTGCAATTAAAGGTGGAAAAGCGAGAGAATATTTTTAGATTGCTTCAGAGGAACGCTACAAAATGACATCATCCTATCTTGTTATTTGCACTGGGGCTATGTAACATATTGCGGCATCTGCCCCTGGCCGTTAAATGGAAAAATGTTATTATGTGTGTGAATTATAAATACTGCGGTGAAACCTGAGCTCAGGAATTATTAGACATCACTGTTCTGTAATAAAGAAAAACATTTAATACACTGCACTGCATGGATTCACTGTTTGATGCAAGAGGCATTGTGTCTAGATTTTAATATTCCCAGGAGGTAATTATGAGTCATCCTTTTATTGTTATTAAGAAGCAAAGTGCAAATAATTTTACACATTTGATGTCCCTCATATCAATGAGCCTCTTGCACTGGAGAAACATGGCCTAATTTTCCGGAGTGCTGTGTGCCAGTGTGTTCCAAGTGATGTGGCAGTAGTTGTAACTGCTCAGCACTGCCAGAAACTCACCTGTCCATTTCACATGTGAACATCTAATTCATTTCAGAAACACAAAGTGCACATTCCACTGTCTGTATTCAGCTCCTTGGGTAGGGCCATACTCCACTAAGAGTTAAGGACCTGTGGCACAAGTTCCTGAACCAAGGGGAAAAATTATTCTGACACATTTGTGGTAGCTTTACTGTACAGGGGGCCCTTCAATAGAAGCATATCTGAAATGAATCAGATTCCCCAGCTAAGGCCCCACAAACATGTGTAGGTGTGGCAGCATCCACATTTGCCAGTTCCCAGCGTCAGCCCCAAAAACGTGAAGGATTGACTCTGCACACGTACCCAGCGTGGCGGGTCGGTATGTTGCAGATAGTGCTCCCCGCTGACAGGACAGCCTCCAGCCTCAGAGGTGAAGCAAGCAGGGACTCACCCACCTCGGAGCAGGACGTGGGAGCCCAATGCCTGCCGTACTTGAGAAGTGGAAATCGCTACTGGGGTCACAGCACCGCCAGTAACGTGAGAAGGGTAAACCCAGAGGAATGTGCTTCTTGTGACTGCAGAGCTTCAAAACTGCTCTCTGCACCGGAATAATGATCAGCAAATGCCATTCTCAGCTAGAGTGTGTGCTGTCACTGGAGATGGGCAGGGACTGAAATTCCCCATGCAGATATCCACTGACACTGCCAAAATATCTGCGGGTGAGTGACAGGGCTTGCCCTAGCTTCTGCCCTGTGTGAAATGAAGCACGTGGTGCTCAGCCATTTGTTTTTGCACTGGGGAGGAACCTCTGTGTCAGCAAGGAGGCGGGTCGCCTCAGCCGCCCCGAGGCCAAAGGAGCAGGCACAGGCCCAAACAGCCTTGCACAGACCCACAGCAAGGCATGGGCTGCCCTGATGGCTTTTTGCAGTGCTCCTCGTTGGTGGGCTAAACACACCCCTGGCTGCACGTCCTCACCTCCCTTTCCCTGTCCCCGCAGTAAAAGGCACTGGTGCAGCCTGATGGGGCATTTGCCAGCTGGGGAAACAGCAGCACATAGCATAGAGAGGATGGTGGACGGATGGGCAGGCAGAAACGGAAAGGCAGAGATTGCTTAAAGCAAGGGCAAAAGGCAGCAAAGCCAGATTTTAATTTTCCCCCGTGCCATCGTTATGTGCTGCTGTTCTCCCAATTACAGCTCTCTCCCACACAGATCTGGCTGTATAAATATGTAATAGTTGTGTATGTGCTACTTCTAGTCCATCTTTGGGGAGGAGTAGATAAACATCAACCACCACCATGTAGCTCAGGCTGTAGGGTATCCACAGAGCAGAACTCAAAAAAGGTGAGCAAGTTGACTTGAGCCTGAAATAACAAAACATGAAAACATATTTTGGTGTAAGCGCGGCCTTTTAGCTCTGAGATCCCTAAGTTGGACCTAAATCTTCTGACTTAGATAACTCAGTGCCTGAGAAAGCAGTCTTTTTACGATAGGATTGACTAAACTGACCTACTGCACACACTGGCTTCATTCAGCTTAACCTCATCCCCTCTTCCTCGTTAAGCTAATGCCCAGCACAACACACTGGATAACTTCTCCTTTCTTCCTGGCTGCTCTTTTTTGCCACATCTCTTTTTTTTTTTTTTTTTTTTTTTTTTTGGGGGGGGGGAGGAAGGAGGTAGAGTTCTATGTCTTACAGTATTAGTGTTGGATATGGATGAAACATTATTTCATACAATTTATCATTTAATTTGTATTATATGTTAGCTTTGGCAGTGCCAGCATTGTAGTCATGCCAGTAAAGAAACTTTGATCTGAATGAGTGTAAGACTTAGCCAGGCTTGAAGTAGGGTTGCAGAAAATAATTTCAAATATTAAAAAACATGTGTCTGGGGGGGATGGCAGTGCTGTCAGTGCCCAAAATGGCAAATGGCACATTTTACAAGAAGTATGGCTTCTTGCAAAACCTAGGACCATTTTAGGACAACTGGGCTGGAGAGTCACTTTCACAGCTGGAATTCGACAGACATTTTGGGCACTGTCCCAACCTGAATTGCAGCAGCCATGAATACGTATAACTCAAGTACCCTGCAGAGATCATCCAGGACCTCTTGGCCTTCCCTTCCCTCTCCCCCTGTCTTCCCCAACTGGTATTTGTTTAACCTTTTACAAGTACCATTGGTGACAGGGACAACCCTCTGCCAGGGCTTGCCTCTCTTGGCAGTTAGACATGTTTTTCCTTCAGACCTAACCCAAGTCACTCTCACTGAGGAACAGCTCACCTCCCTCTCTCTCTATCTAGAGACCAGTTGGGTCTGATGGCAATCCTTACATATCTGACACATTTCCAATCTGCCCTCATCCTCCACTCTTGCAGACTGGACAAACCAGTTCTTTTAACCTTTCCCCGAGAACCACCTCCTTCAGGTTGCCACCATTCTCCTCTCGCCTCTCCCTCACTGGAGCAGGAGGGCTGCTTCTCCTAGGTAACAGTGATAGGGCAGGAGGGAATGGCCTCAAGTTGCACCAGGGGAATTTCGGATTGGATATTATGAAAAATTTCTTCTCAGAAAGACTGGTGAGGGACTGGAATGGGCTGCCCAGGGAAGTGGTGGAGTCACTGCCCCTTGAACAGTTCAAGAAGCAAGCGGATGTGGCACTGGGGGACATGGTTAGTAGCCACGGTGGGGATGGGTCGATGGTTGGGACTAGGTGATTTTGGTGGTCTTTTCCAAACTTAATGATTTTAAAAATGCTGTTGCTGTGTGTGGTAAGGCTGTACTTCAGGCTTGCAGCTGGCAAACAGGCTGAGTCTGGCCTGGCTCTGCAGGAGCTTGGGCGAGCAGAAGCGTTTGCTGTGCAAGTTCATGCAGCTTCAGCCTAGGCTTACCAGGGACCCAGCTGAACAATTAGAGGAAGCATCAGTGCAGTTGTGGGCTCTGCTTGCAGCATGCTCATAGCCCTTCCTTCTATGAATAAAATTAATCATTCTCACTGATTCTCTAATCAACCCAATCCTCAGAGGTGTAAATTGCACTGGCAGATGTATAATCAGGAAAGTTTTCCAAATTAACTTAAAAAAAAGCCAAAGAAACCAGCAAAACCCAAGAAACCAATTAATCTCTCACTATTGGCTGAACTAAGCAAAAAGTACCTGAATCAGTGATAGCAGCAACTGTGCCTTGCAAAAGCCAAGGAAGAAAGGAAGACATCACCAAAAAGGCCATTCCTGATGAGGATGTGGGCATGGCCACCAACCCATGTCACCCTTGCTACATGCAGCCTTGACCTGGCAGTCAGGTGGAGGAAGATGTTGACGCGGCAGCCTCTGCGTGGTTTCATCCTCTCACTGCTTCTGTGGTTGGACACTGGGAAGCACACGTGCCCAGACCCATCCTGCTAAGCACCATGGTTGCCTTGTTTATACTCCCTTGAGATCTGGATTGAAACAAGTGCACCACTGTGCACTGAGTAACAAAAAAAAAAAAAAAAAAAAAAAAAAAAAAAAAAAAAAAAAAAGAGCCGAACTGAAGATTCATAATATCTTAAATTTGGTGTTGGAGCCCTTAAAGAAAAACAAGGAAGCAAAGCACCAAAACTTGAGTTACAGGTGTGTGGGACCTAGCAGCACAAAGAGTCAGAACAAGGCCCAGCCTGCTGCTTTGTGTACCCGCTGTTTTATGATGTAGAACAAAAGTAAAATGGATTCCAGAAAACAATGGTAAATATTTGATGATATAATTATGTCTTATTAATGCAAGTTTCTTTATTTTGCAAATTAAATTTTCACAGGAATTCATCACCCATTTCTGTTTTATTATTTAGGCCATGAGCATGCCACACACAGTTGTTTATTTTATATTTTCATAGCCATTTGATTAATATTAAATGTTTAAAATAAAAACTCCATTTATATTTTAGTTCTAATGGGCATGCAAAAGTACTACAAATTTGCACTGGTATTTATGGTGTGCATTAGTTCATAGCACTACTTTTGATATTTTTATTGCCATGCAGGACGCACACAGTTCATTACGCATGAAGAATAGTTTAATTTCCAGGAGCTCTGCCACCATCTGTAAAACAAAGAGAGCTTACAGCACTGCTGGGGGCCATCGGGAAGAGGGACCACAATCTGGGGATGGAGCAGCATGCTGCCTGTGCACCCTGTCCCAACAAAGCAGCTCCTGTCATCCTGGCCGGCAAAAATGCACTGTGACCAAGCAGGAATTGGGGAGAGTGTTAACTACTGGTAATTATCCCACAGGTCTGTGAGGCATCTTTCATGCCTGTTGGATGTGGTAATAAAACTAACCTTGTGTGTTTTGTAATTGCCCTGTGCAGAAAAGCTGCTTGTGGGTGCAGAAGGAGGCTGCAGCTGGCACCATGCATTGCTGTGGGTTTTGTGCTCTGAAGAGCCCCAGTGTGAGCCAGCTTTCAACAGCACAGGGAGTGGCAGTGTGAATTCTGCAGCAGGTCGCTCAGGCAATTTCAAGTGCTCCAAGATTTTTGCTGTACTACAGTGAAGTGCTGTAGTTTCTAATAAAAATAATAAAGAGAAGCAACAACAGAAGCAGGACAGAAAAAAAATAATAATAAAAAACCCTCCCCAGCCCTCTGCCAAGCCACTATGAATTTAGCAATACCATGTGATATTTCAAGATGCATCAAAAATGCCACAGCCATTACTGTATGTAGGATGCCCCTCCCAAACCAGGTACCTACAAAGGCACTACTTTCTGTTTGCCTCACCAGTTTGGCAGTTTGGCATCCTGTGGAGAAAACAGCTTTGTAACCTCCCTTACAGACACTAAATGCCACTATATCCCCCTACCAGTTGTGGACAGTGTACACACAGAGCGCCTTCTTTCCATCTCTGCTTATGATGGATCTTGCTGGCATGCTAAGTAGTGAAGAAAATCCAATCCTACAATTTGCTAAATACACTGATAACATCAGGAGACATGAGGGGGCAAAGGACAACATCCTGTCCCCAAGACAGCGTCCATCACTGGAAGATTTCAGGTACAGGCTTCCTGGGGAAGGCAGGGCGCAGCTTCCTTTGCCTGGCTTCCTGTGAAGAAACTGACCATTCCCTGGCTTCATATCAGACACAGTAGACTTTTACCACATTGCTCATACGCATTTCCAGCAGCACAAGGTGAACGCAAAGCGTTGTCCCCGTGTCCTGGTGGCTTCCTGTCTCACTGTAAGTGCTGTGGCTGACTGGTAAAGGCAAGATTTAAGGCAAATTAAGATTTAAACACAAGTAAAAGAAGCAGCCTCCTTCCCTCTGCCTATTCTTAGGAGCTCATCTTGATGTTTGCTTCACCTCCAGAGGCAAGGCAAAAGCGGCTTTCCAGTGAACTGAAACCTCTTGTTTTGGGTAATATTTAGCAAAATATTTTCTTTCTGGAGGTGGTGATGGGACTGCCTGAACAGGCCTGTACTCATTTTCTACCCAGGGTTGGGGCGTGCAGGAAGCTGTCAGGGGCACCCCATAGGTGGGCACAGCCATATCTGGGACAGGGCTTAAACCTCCCTGTGCCTCATTCACCCTCTGCTTTCTGGGCTGCCACTTCCCAGCACGGACCACATTTCATACCTACCTTTGTGAAACAGACTAGGGACAAGGTATCAAAGAGGGAAGCTTGATTAATTTAGCTTGAAAGCAACAGCTGCCATGCAAAATAGATGGCTGTTCAGCCCTTGGGTCCCATCCTGTACTTCTGCAAACTTGAACCAGCGCCCATTTTCCTTGATTCAGAAACCATACTTCCTGTGGCTCAGGGATTCAAAAAGAAATAGAGCTTATGTTTCCGTACCAGAGCTCTAGACAACAATTAAGTTATACTGTTAAAAAAATTCAGTGCTTCAGGAAAACTGAAAGAAGAAAAAAAAAAAAAAATGGCTTCTTACAGTGCAGAAGAAAAGACAGACTCATTACCACCTGGTGCTAGGCAGTGCACGCTGGGGATGCAGCTCATCGAGTCCCTTCATCCCTGTGTCATTCACAAAGTGCAGAGCCTGGCTGTTTACTGAGCTGCTGCCTTGCCAGGGCCACCGGGCAGCCTTCTGAAAGCTCTGCTTGCTTCTGGAAACCGAAATGCCTCAGCTTCAAAACCATTACAGGAGAAGGTGCTTCACTTGGGGCTGAAATCAGAGCCAAAATCTATTCCTGGCAATGGCTTGAAGGTCACACGCACCAACAAAGAACTCCTACCCTTTCAGTACATGCTGTCAGACAGATGCTGCTGTTGCTCTTTCCTGACAGTGACAGATTCTAGGCTCGGTCTGCCGCCCTTTCATGGGTGTGTTTGTTTTCTCTCCACCAGCCTGCATTGCTTTCCTAATCCTTGCCCCCAACTCGAGCGTCACCTGCTTCTGCCTTTCCCCAAGAGGATGCAACTGGGTCTAGACAGTGCAGATCTCTACAGTAACAGCAAGCTCATTCCTGCCTACAGATTTGAGCAGTGAAGAGACAGCAACCCTACTTTGCAAGATTGCCTGAATAGCCTCAAGTGTTTGAATCCACTGAGCCCTTCCCATGCAAGCACCCTTACAGCACTCATAAGGGGCTAGTGCCCAGGAGGCCCCGAAGTTGACCTAGTCAGGCAGCAAGCAGACCCTGAGGTCCAGTACAGAGATGGTATGCTGGAGGATAACTGAGGTACTGTGGAGACATGCCTCAGCAGCATCCCTCCTAGCACTGCATGCTGAGGTGCATCATGGGTGACTTAGGGGAATACAGACCTGGTTTTGCAGCCAAGGCCTGGATCTCTTCCTTAGAAACACAGCAAAAGTCCTCTACCAGAATAAAAGACCAGGTGTTATAGTTGGTGTTGCAGCTGAAAAGACTATTGCAGTGAAAATAGGAAAAGAAGCAAGCAGGGAAGGAATGCTCACCTGTATCCAAAGATCTAGGTTCACAGAAGAGGAATCTCCAGAAAGAGATCCTTTCCTGGTGGTAGTCAGCCCTTAAATGGGGTCTAGGACCTGTGACCCCTCCCAGTCACACAGCTGAATTGCCTTCACCTGTGCTCCCATAGCTGACTCAGTCCTTTCCTCAGGTGATCAGTCAGTGGTTCAGGCTCTGACTCAACTGTTCCCATACACCAGGTTCCCACAACACAGATGCAGTGTGTTGCCCAGTCTGACCATTTCCATTTGCTCTTCTTTGCAGTACAACACCTATGTCCCACTGGTCAGGAGAGTACCACTACCCCAGCACCATCCATGGTCCTGGCACCTCTCCATCTCAACAGGACAGTGTTTATTAAGCCAACTCTCAGTGGGAGTTTGGCATATAAGCAGACTTCGGAGGGAGAGGCAAGGAGATGATGTTATAAATGGTGGCCGTTGGATGGGCAAGGAAATCAGAGGTAAATTGGGTCTGAGGAAACAGAAGCCTGACACTCTACTGATTTCCATGGAACAGAGAAGGATTATAGCAAACAGTTGCCTGTATTTATAACCATCGCAGCACCCTGCTGCGCCCAAAGGGGAGGCAAGAGGAAGGATCACAAGACCCTCGCTGCCTAGGGCTTGGGAAAGGAAGTTTCTGCAATGCAATTGCTGAACATCCCCCTGAGGTCAAGAATTTCCATGGTGTCACTGTCACTAGAAGGAGGAGTACCCTGGTGACCTGTCCCTGAGCCTGCAGGAAGGCTTCTCAGTAGCCCAGAGCCAACCTGAGGGGAGGCAGCCTGGAGCCTGTCCCCTGGTCCCAGCTGCCCCCAGGTCTGGCAAAGCTGAGAGGTGCCTTATGAATGTGGTCCTTTCTAGGGCCTGTGTTTGTGTTTACATTTAGGAGATAGAGATGGTGCAGATGGCTAATGTGTTTGTTTGGTATTGTTCTTCCTGGGTGCCTAGAGCTGTTTCTATACTTCTGTACTCGTCATGGTTACTGCGTACGCAGAATCTCAAGTGTTTCTTTCCCTTGTGATGGAAAACTTGCTTGCATCAGTTGAAAATCGCGACTGTTGGGGAGGGTTCTCTCTGTCCTCTTGCCCCTCTGTTGGTTGCAGAGGTTTCCTAGCATACCCCAAGAGCATAGATGCCAGGCTGCTTTTGATCACTGCACATCAGTGCACAGTTGCTGGAGGATGTTCCCAGAAGGAGATGATAGGGATTTCTGTAGTGCTCCTTCCTATGGCTTGTTAAGACATAAACCTGAAAGAGCCCAGAGGAGGCACCTCCTCCATTTCAGCACTGAATAACTCCTATTAGCACAATGATCTAAATCCTTGTAAGTCCTCCTAGAAAGGGAGAGTAAATATAGTTTGTCAAGCAGTTATCTTTAGCACACTGTCTCGTCTGGCAGCAAAGATCTTTCTGCATGACCTCTTCCTAAGTCACAGTGATGTCTGCTTGTTTGCTTACTTCTTTCTGCCATGCTGTGCCCAGAGAGGAGCCTGGGCTGCCTGGGGTGCAAAGCAGAGACCACGTCCTCTCCTGCCCTTACCAGCAGTGTGGACAGACATGGATGGAAACCTTCAAAACCAGTTTCCCTTTTTTTTTTTTTTTTCCTAAGAAAAGAATATCAGATGCGGATTAACACAGAAAGGTGGTGAAGAAAAAGGAGAGGAAAGCTAGCTCAGTTGATAAGACACATTTCTCCAAAAGCACCTGAGCCCACACCTCTGCACCAGGCTTTCTGTAACCACAGAATGGAGATGGAGGAAGCACCAAAGAGGGACTTTACAACAAGCTGAAGGCAACCCCATACCACACTGCTGCTTGTCCTGACAGCCTTTCCTTTTCTTGGTCTGTTAGCCAACGCTCCCCTTGAGTCACCCTCCTGCACATATACATGCATGGGTTTCCATCAGACCCAGAGCCCAGCACATATCAAGTAGGGGCTGCACCACTAAGCTGGACGCACAGCATGCCTTCACCAGTACAAGCAATGCCCAGCTGCCTGATGGAGCATGCTGGGCATGGCAGCAGGTGGGGACATCCTGCCACACTAAAATCTGTATGTCCAAGCCACTATATTTCAAACTAATTCCAGGGTCTCTGCTCTTCTGGAAACTGCTACAGGTGGTCAGTGCAATGCAAAGCTGGATGAAGGTTCAGACAGAATGAAACAGAGGAAGCGAGGTGTTAATGGCCACAGCTGCTGCTACACTGTGCTGCTCTGCTGGCCATGAGGCATGCTATTGCAACTCTCCCCTCCTGCCACTCTCCCTGCAATGCTGGGGAACTCTCCAAAAGAAGAGCAGTGCTGTTATTGCTGTTTCAGTGCTGTCTGACTAAACCGACCAAGCAAACCAAAAGAGCCAAGGCTTTTTCATCAGGAGGCCTCTAGTTTCTTCTAGCACCACCAAATAAAGATCCCCAAATCCTCAACAGCCAGATTCTCCATGCGTCTGTCGTGACTGACACTACTAGGGCCCAGGTGGTGAAGGAGGATGGGCCAAGCCCTGTGAGCTGGGCAGCGAGCAACTGGCACCTGGGGGGCTGCACTCTGCAGAAATGGTGATCAGAGCCTAGCAAAAGGGAGTGAGCTGGCTCCTGGCTCAGCATCAAGGCAGAGGAAAGCAGAAGCAAATTTGTCTCCAGCTCCATCCTACAGGCTGCTGCAAAGGATTAAACCCAACAAACTTCCCTCTGGTGGGCAGTAATCCAGAATAGCTCCATTCAATGCATATTTATAAGAAACCTATTGGCAGGTGGATGACAATAGCCAAATGCAAGTCAACATCTGCATGCCAGAGACACGGTACGTAACTGCTCGTGTTGGGTTGCCACCACAAGCACCTTACTCCAAATGAGTTGTGTGACAGTGGGCACTGGGTGTGCTCCTTTCTCTGTTGGCAGCACCATCCTCACACAAGCTGCAGCCCAGGGCTCACTCCCTGCCCCTCTACTTCCCAGTTCTTCTGAAAGCGTATCTGTGGAAAGGTTCCCTGCCCAGGCCCAGGGAGCTCTTTTGTCTCATCTACACGTACCAAGCACTCTGACAGGACCAACATATCTTCTGAATAATTTACAGTGTATAGAAATGATCATAACATAGACATCTGCTATGATTTAGTTAATTATGAATAAGTAATAAGGTAATGCTAGCAATGCATTTAACTGCAAAACTATTTATAACAAAATGATTTCTTATAAATAATTAGAGCAAAACTGTGCATTATAACTCATCATGCTTAATCCTTCCCACACTACCTATTCTATGTCCTATTTCTGGTGAAGCTTTAAAAGCATCTTTTTGACATTTCTTCTTGCAGTGAAGTGTATCTAGTACTCCCACAAGGCCTGAGGCACTGACAAGTCTCCAGCACTGGGAATAAAACTCACTGCCCTTTGTCTTTCTCACCTACGAGAAGCTGGTTCTTCTTCCTATGGATAAAACATAAGAGCGGTGTGAAATTCTTATACAGCAGCTGAAAACCTGTAATAAAATTAGGCTTAGTGAAGGAAGAGAAGGACCTCTTCCAGCAAAAACAGACTCATGCATAGCATTTGATAGGTCCAAACATAGCTCTGGAGCCACAGGCTGTACCTTTGGTGATCATCAGCAGGAGAGAGGCAGCACAACAGCATCACTCTGGAGCTGGTCAAGAGGGAGCTGAAACCAGCCCTGAAGTTGTGCCTAGCAAGGACAGTGAGAGTGGCCAAAGCCTAGCCCTCTGAGATATCCATTCCCTGCAGGCATCTCTGAAGGTGCCAAAGGGATGCCATCCTTACAGCAGAAGCTCCCCAGGGAGCCAAGAGGACATCTGCAAAAGGAGTTAGTTGTGCTGCTCTAGTGCCTATTGGACTGTTACTCATCAAAATCATCACTAAAATTGGCACTCTTTGTAGAAAAGGAAGGGATCCACCCCAAAACTTTAAACATCAGAAAACTTTCGTGACACAGAACGAAGAAATATGAACTACTGCTGCAGTTAAGAACGTTTCTGCTGGGCAGATGGTGTGGAGGCATCTTAACATGGCTGGCCCACACCTTTCAGTGGCGTGAGGGTCTGGTCTTGCTTAATACCTTCATCAGTGATCTGGACAAAGGGATAGAGTCCACAGTCCACCCTCAGCAAGAATACTGATGATACAAAGCTGAGAGGAGTAGCTGACATCAGAATGTTGTGTTGTTATTTAGTGAGACTGGAAAGGTTGGAGAGCTGGGCAGAAAGGAACCTGATGAGATTCCACAAGGGCAAGTGCAGATTCCCACACCAAGGAAGGAATAATTGCACCCATCAGTACAGGTTAGGGGCTGATCTGCTGGAGAGGAATTCTGCAGAGAAAGGTGTCCTTGTGGATAGTAGGTTGGCCGTGAACCAGCAGTGAGTCCTTGTGGCTGAGAAGGCCGATGGTATCTTGGGGTGCATTAAAAAGAGCATGGCCAGCAGGTCGAGGGAGGTGATCCCCGACTTTACTCTGCCCTGATGAGGCCACAATTAGAATACTGTGTCCAGTTTTGGGCTTCCCAGATCAAGAAAGACAGGGAACTGCTGGAAAGAGTCCAGCAGAGGGCCACAAAGATGATTAGGGGCCTGGAGCAACTCCCACACGAGGAAAGGCTGAGCATCCTTCAGTAAGACTGAGAAGGGATCTTATCAATGTGCATAAATATCTGAAGGGTGAGTGTCAAGTGGATGAGGCCAGGCTCTTTTTGGTGATGCCCAGCAACAGGAAAAGAGACAATGGGCACAAACTGGAACACAGGAAGTTCTGTACAAATACGAGGAAAAACATCTTTACTGCAAGGATGACAAAGGATTGGAATAAGGTGCCCAGAGAGGTTTTGGAGTCTCTTTCTCTGGAGTATTTAACTCCCACCCAGCAGCACATTTTTCTATGTGGCCTACTGTAGGGAACCTGCTCTAGCACGGGGGTTGGACTAGATGATCTCCAGATGTCCCTTCCAGGCCCTAGAATTCTATGATTCTGTGAGGCCCACACAAAGCCAGTGGGTCACTGAGTTTTGAGAAGGTGGTCGAGGAGTAGTGAGCTGACTGCAGCATGCAGGGTCCTACCAGGAGGGCTGGTGTCTGAGTTGTGGGAGTCAGGGAAATGAAGAGTGATAGGAAGAAGAACAGAACTCAGGCCTTTGCACTGGCAAGTTAATTTTAGCGTGGTCAAAGAAGTCCATGAAAAAAGCCATAGCAATCTGAATAAGCAGCACTGATGAGACGAAGCAACTGGCTGGACTATAAAAATATTATAGAGGGTAAAAAGTAGTTCAGTTATGGACACAGGCTAGTTGTCTCTTCAGAGTAAAGGGAAGAACTTGAAAAAACGTAAGGGCTCTCACAATACGAAAGAAATCATCAAAAGGGCAATTTAAAAGCACAGCTAAATGTCATTGATTCATGCTGTTTATCATCATTTGTTTCCTATGGGAAATCCAGAAGGCGCAGCCTACACAGCTAAGCAGAAATTGTGAACAAATTAGTGACCCTGGCATGGGTGTTAAAGCTCCAGCAGGGCTCATGTAGCCTGCTTCTTCCAAGGTACAGGGAGGCAGAAGCACATCACAGCTCCTGCACGGAGTGTTTTGTTGTCTGGCTTTAACAAAGATAGCGCAATGCTTTCTGCAAGAGAATTCTCCTTTCGTCCATAACTTCTGAGGGCAGCTTTGCCCTAACTGTGCTCTCATAGGGAAAATTGGTTGAGCCCTGTTCAATACCACCACAAAATCACAGGAAAGCTAGTGAGTTTCTTTAATTGTTACGGAACAAATAGGTCTTAAATGTGAGATGGAAAAAGTGGTGCTTATGGTAGGTTGGCCTCGCTGCAATGCAAGAAGGAGAAGCTGCAAAAGCATGAGTCAGTGCACGGCAGCTGATTTATTTCCTGATTCTTCTGACATGAATGCTCCCACAAAAGTCTTTCATGGAGTAACCTCATCTCCAAGCTAACTGCTTGCTAAGGAATGCTGTATCTTAAAAGAGAAAATTATTTGTTCCTACTGCTCAGCAGCAGCTGAGTGCAGTAAGTCAACAGAAATAAAAAGAGTTGTAAATAGTCTGGACAAAATTAAATGCTTCACTCCATTATGCAGTTATTGCTTAATATCTGTAAGTTCTCTTACTACTAGAGGGTTGGAGAGTATGACACTGCTATAAAAAAGGATTGGAGAAAACCTGGTTCTTTTGGGGGAAAAAATGAAGCGAATCTATTCGTTTTGATTATAACGAAAAATATTTGGGCCTCCTTCAGCTCTGAAAGATGAAAAACATAAAATCACAAAATCATGGGAGGAAGAAGAGGACAATCCAGTTGACGATCACGCTCCTGAGCGTGCAGGTGGCATCCCCAGGCCCCCATTACTAAGGAGAGCCCCCACACTCTGTGACACGCCCTGCCCAGAGGATCTCGGGCTCATCTGTGGCTGCAGGGAATTGACCTGGTGAACCAGTAACCTCTTTCATCTCTGTTTACTCATCTTCTGTTTGTTTTCAAGCAGTTGCCAAAGGGAGAAAAAAAAACAGCATGAAAGGGGAAGTGTTTTGTAGTGGAAAATGGTAAAAGAAAACACATACTTTGCATTCTTCCAGAGTCCATACTGAGTGAATGGTGGATACTCTCCAATGGCAGAGGCTGAAGTCTCCTGTAAACCAGAGACTCCCGCATGTTCCCCAGGGGCAGCTCCAATACTCCACTACTCACCTCAGAGAGCTGGGAGCACCCAGGATTGCACACATGGCACAGGACAAGTTCTCCTCGCTGCCCTGCCACCCATGGAGTGGTGAGAGGGGATGGGCTGCTTGCAGAGCTTCCAGACTTAACAGTGGTGGCAGGAAAAGGAGCAGGTTGTGGGGGGAAGCTGGTGCCAGCTGCTCCTATCTCCTCCTTGAACTCTTGGTATATGGGGTTTCCACCTGATGCACTGTGTGGGGTTTGGCTTTTGCTCTGCTAGACCCACTACTACAAAAATGGCTCTTGAGCAGCACAATAAAAAAGCAAATTTTAGTGAAGTGTGTGTAAAAATGTGTGCTTATCACTCTGTCTGGTGGGCTCCAGCACACCTGTGTCATACAAGCAAGACAGTGGCCCCTAGCATGCCCTTTGGAGATTTGTAAATATCCTATGCAAGATGTCTGTGTTTCTTCTTTCCCAAAAGCATGCTGCAAACAATTTATACCTGAACCACCAGCCCAGGGCATACTGTGGTGGCTGCCCAAAGGCAGTGAAAGAGTTATCTCAGAGCCATAGCACAGCTGTGCCTCCATTCATCTCCTGTGAAGCCCAACCTCAGCAGAGGAAAGGCTCCTGGGAACAAAGGAGGAGGGAAGCAAAGAAGGGTGACTCAGGAGTTCTGGTGAAATACGTGTCATCCATGGGACAGGGCCAGCCATTGCACAAAGGGTGCAGAGGGCTGCCCCACAGTGCTCACCGGTGGCAGAAAATGAAGCTATGTGTTGCTCAGATGTTCTTTCTGCTTTCACTACTGTGCTCAGGAAAAACACATGTTATGAGGGAATTTTTTTTTAATTGCTTCCTCTAGGAGCACAGACTTGAAGTTGTAGTTTATCTCCAAGAGGATAAACAAGCCAAGTCCACTCTGGGGAAGGACTTTCTTCTTATTATTTTTTAATTGTTCCAGATGGAGCTAAATGCAAACACTTTGGGAGGAGAAATACACAATTCTCAGGGCTGAGCCTTCTCAAGCCTAATTGCTGGGCACCTCTCACCAGCGGTCCCACTCTGGAGGAGCCAAGGCTGTAGCAACCAGGACTATAACCACCTCCATTCATGAGCTCAGCCACTTCTGGTGCCATGAACTCGCTCAGAATTTAACACTTTCCCTGGCTGATGCCACCTTCATGTGCCAGCTGCTCTGACTGCCCCTGCGCATGAGGAGCTGGGTGGTGTGGGTGCCACCAAGGCAGCACAGGTGCCATCAGGACTGGCCCAGGCATAGAAGGAAAGGATCCAGGGGCTCTGTTGACACAGTAAACCACTAGAGAGCACTCTCAAATGTATTTATACCCTTTTCCTAAGTGCTATTTCATAAAAACACACGGTTGCCATGGCCTGGTTTACAGCACAGCTAAAAAAGGGAGCTCCAAAACAGGCCAGGTTTCCTGAGGCCACCACAAAGGCCATCAAAGCCACCATTGTGCTGCACCATCCCACCGAGGCTCCATGTTCCCCTCCATGCTTTAGTCTATCCACAGATAAATGACGGAAGCAGTATTTAAAAAATTAAAATATTGCACGTAGACAACTGTAGTTTTTGTTTTATGTACATATTTTATAGGTATATATATGTGTGTGTGTGTGTGTGTATTTAAAAGCAGAAGTGTTTAAAGCCCCCAACTTCCTTGTATTTCGTGCCAGAAGTGAAGGGGGAAAAAAAGTGAAAATTATAATATTAGTTCAGCAGCTATAAATAAAATCACTGTGCATACAGGTGATTTGCCAGCAAAAAAAAGTATATTTTAAAAATGTGATGTGGGTAAAAAAAATAAATAAATAAAAATCACTCACTCTTAAGTAAAACATTTTTAATACTACACAAATTACAGATCACCTTTTAAAAAGTTTAAAGAGTAAGATAAGTAGCACTGTTGCAGCCAAAGCACTTAAAAAAAAAAACAAAAAAAAAAAAAAAGAAGAAAAAAGCCTATAGCCCAGGAAATAGTGATGTGTGAATGGAGAATCCACTGGTGTTGTAACTCAGTAATGCAGCAGAAAGTAAAAAAGCAACATCGCATTTAAGAAAAATGAGATATAAGAATAAAACCCCTCAGATTTTAGCTTGTTTCCTTTTGCAGTCTTGCAGCTTTAAGGTGACCAGGCTTACAGAGGGGCCTGTAGGTCCACCAAGCCAGCGCTGGTACCAGGCCCTCAGCCAGGCTGACCAGCTGGGCCCTCCTGCCATCCCGTCCACCCAGGGGCTGCAGGAGCCATGGGGCAGGAGGACGCTGACCTCAGGACCCACCGACCATGCTGGTGTCAGCAGGCCTTAAGGAGGCCCTGTTTGTCAGAGCAGGCGCAGCCCTCACGCTAGGCCGCAACGTAACTTAGAAGGGGACCTCGGAACGGAGGCGTTGCTGTTTCGGTTTTGGTTTTAAAGTAGAGATACCACCTTAATCAAAAACATGAGCTCCGTACCACAGAGGTATCATGCCAAGCAACTTTGAAGAACTTGTTACCATCTATCAGCTCAAAATCCATTTTCTTTTTTAATAAAGTGCCTAAATACACATTTACACAGATCATAGTGGTTCCAAAGAATCCTTTACAGTTTTTATATATATAGGAATATATATAGGTATATATATATATATATAATGTGCGTTTTCTTCAAATTGGCTAAATGTGTTTACATAGGACACCAATCTTGACTATAGGTATAAGATTTAAAGCGTAATATCGACTCAATGAATCTGTTTATCATGCAAGTCTTATCTAATATTACATTGACTTGTAATATGGAACACAATGTAGTGGGTGTGCTCATTAAACACTTCATAAAAAAATTACTGTGCGTGTGCAGTTCTGATCTTCAAATACTAATAATGACCATTTCTTTAGAGAAAAAAATAAAAAGTCTTCCAGAAAAGAGCTACTCTGCATGAAACTGCAGTCTGAACATTATCACAATAAAAACAGTTGACTCAAAAGCACCCCAAATTTTTCAAATTTACGTCAGCTGAACAGATTTCTCCTCCTCCTCGGGTACCAAGCGCTCACTAGCCCATCCCAGGGCTGGGACAACCTCACCGCCCCTTTGCTCAGAAATAACCGCTTATAACCCAGTTATAAACACCTCAACAGAAGGGCTCATCCAGCTGCAGCGTTGCCAACGAACTATAAACAGCACAAAAACATCACTATAAGACTCAACTATTTCTAGTAACCAATGATTTATTGATTTTAGAAGTCTGCTTGGTGATGCAGAAGCGTGATCAAAATAAGTGGCTTTACAAAAGAGTTCTCCAAAGTAGCTTAAAAGTCAGGGCCATGGCAATTATGTGAAGCCCTAATTGCTTGCATTTCAACCAGTTTGTATTTTCATTTTCAAAGAATAGCAGTAGGTTTGTTTCAAGCACATGTAATAAGGAAATTGCAGGTTTCCTCCACCCACATTTGGGCTGTCACTGATATGCCCGCAGGCAATCTGGCAGAGCCTCAGTTGCTGCTGTCATTGTACCACACCGTACCTGCCACTACAGGCACACTACACCGTGTCAGCGATAGTAACAACAGCAACAGCACCAGAGGAGACTGATAAGCAAATTCAAAAGTCCACCTGCACTATCTGAAAATTAAAGTAAAATTAGAAAGAAAATAAACAGTCTTTCTCCCACCTCCCCAGCATTGTCCAAAGACACAAAACCCCAATGCTGAAGGCCTTTAGAGACGGCAGTGCTACACCAGTGCAGTCACCAATCATGTCATTAGGTTGGCTATCACAATTCCATGTTAGAGTACGCAATTGGTGAACAGATGCAGTTTTGTAATCTTACAACTGATCACGTGAACTGCGGTCAACTTTGCCTTAAAAAAGGAAAAGAAAAAAAAAAAACCAACAGAAACAAACCAACCCAGAAATCCCTAACTCAACAGCGCCTCTCCAACACCTCTCCACATCCTACTCCAAAGGCAACTTCCCTTGAGAAACACGGAGGAATTTTGGACTGGGTCCGGCACGGCCACACGAGGCGGACAGCCGCTCCCGGGAGGAGCCCCTCGTGCTCCCTGCACCCGCCTGCCCCCAGCACCTCGTGCCACCAGCCCTACAGAAACAGGGGCCAGCAATAAGGAATCACAGACAGTAAGGCGATCTTTACAATGTCAGAAAGTGTATTTGGCATTAAAAAAAAAAAGAAGAAAAAAAGGAAAAGGAAACAAGTGCATACAAATACAGCTAGAAGCATTTCTGTTTTGCCAAGTGCTCTAAAAAAAGCAGCGCAAGTCACAGCCTACATCGAACAGTAATTGTCACCAGGGAAGCACAACAAATAGTTGCTATAACAAAAGGGGGAAAAAAAAGCGGAGGGGAAGGACGGGAGGAAAAAAAAGACAATTAGAAGAAATGCCTTTATAATAAGTACATACCTTTTGTCTTCAAAAAATATAGAAACACAATGTATTCAAAAAAATCAAAATTATACAGCCATGTTTATGAAGTCTACATTTCCCTTGTCTTGGAGATATATATATATTTATATATATATATTTATAGATATATACAGAACCGGAGCAGTTTGGGCGACGGGCGGCGCTGGGCCGGCACAGTCACGAGTCTCTCTCCTTTTTCACTTTCACATCCCCGGCCAGGATGGTGGCGATCTCTCCCTGCATGAAGGCCCAGGGCACGTTGGAGCCGACCAGTGGGCACTTCTCCCCGCTGGGGCAGTACACCTCCCCGCTGGCCCCCTGCTGCTTGATGCTCTGCCGGGAGCAGGGGAAGCAGAACTTGTGGGACGGGACCGAAGGGCACTGCACGAAGTGGGTGTCTTCCAGGCGCTCGTGGCACAGGGTACAGCACAAGGGGACGCTGGCGGCGAGGGACGAGTCCGGCAGGCTGGCGGGGTGCACGGGCTCCAGCCCGCCCGCCGCGCTGCCCCCCTGGCCCGGCACTTCCCTGCCGGGGCCCAGCCTTCTTTGGTTCATGGCGGAGGGCGAGGGGGGGCTGCTGCTGTTCCTCCTGGTGGTGGAGTGGACCTGGTTGGCCTCCTTGGAGGCGTGGTTGCCCCCGGCATTGTCCGCCACCAAAATGAGCGCGGCCATGGGGGACTGGCCGTTCTGGGCCGCCTCGGGCGGCGTGGTCCGGTTGGAGTGGGGCGAGGCGGTGGGCGGCGGGGGTGACATGAAGGAGGTGGCCGTCAGCGGCATCTTCATCCCTTCGGACGCGGCCGGGAGCCAGGGCTGCGCCTCCCCGTTCATCTTCGGGGGTCCCGCCTCGCCCTCCGGCTCGGGGGACGGCTTCCTCTTCCGGGCTGCGCGGGCCCCTAGAAGGCAAAGGAGAGCGGGAGAGGGGTGAGAAGGCGGCCACGCACCGCCGCAAGGCACCACCGAGAAGGCGCGGCCAGCGAAACGTGCGAAACACCAAAACACGCACAGACACCCGGCCCCGTCCGCCCCGGCCCCGCACGCACCCCCTCCACCCGCCCCGGCCCCGCTCCTCACCAGGCTTGGCCGCGGCGCCGTTGCTCTCGTAGCCCAGCAGCCTGCCGCCCGCCATGCCCGGCTCCTTCTTGAACTTGCTGTCGAAAGGCGGCACGGCGTGCCCGCCGTGCTGGTGCAGGGCCAGCAGCGTGTCCCGCACCGTCTTGGGCTTGGCCAGCCACTCCTCGCCGCCCGCGCGGCTCTTGCCCTCGGCGCCCATCTCCGCCGCGGCCGGCACGCTCTCGGTGGAGCAGCGCTTCTCCTTGCCGCCGCCGTCGTGCTCCCCCGTCGCGCCGCCGCCGCTCGAAGACGAGGACGAGACGGAGCCGGGCCGCTTGTGGCCCAGCTCGCCGGCCTGCCCGGCCGCCGCCTGCGCCGCCGCCGCCGGTTGCTGGGGCACGGGCACGGCCAGCGGGGCGGGCGCGGCCGAGATGGCGGCCAGCGAGGCGGCGGCGGCGCGGCCGCCCAGGCCGCCGATGGCTGCGGGGAGCCCGGCGCCGTTCACCAGCGGAACCAGAGTGGGCGGCACGGCGTGCGTCCGGCGCGGGTTGGGGCTCTGCCGGTTGAGCTCGGGCGGCTCCTCGGGCTTGGGGAAGCCGTTGGGCACCAGGATGCCATTCACCTGCCGTCCGCCGCCGTATTCGGCGCCCAGGCGGGGCGGCGGCCGCTCGGCGGCCAGCGGGTAGCGCTCCAGGGGCTGCGGCGGGGGCCGCGCCGCCGCCTCCGCCGCCGCCGAGGGGTGACCGAGCTGCTGCTGCTGCGCCAGGAGCTCCTTGGCGGAGAGCGGCGGCTGCTTGGCGTGCGGCGGCGGCGGGGCCCGGCCCTCGGCGAAGCAGCCGTGCGCCCGCTTCAACTGCCGCGCCGTGTCGATGACGAACTCCACGCGGTCGGCGCCCTCGTAGTTGACGCAGCCCCGGCAGACGGGCTCGGTGAAGTCCCAGATCATGGCCCAGGGCATGCGGGGCAGGTCGCACAGGTAGCACGACTGCCTGCGGGAAGCAGCCGCCACCGCCGCCGACGACATGTCCCGGCCCCGGGGCAGCGGCGAGCGCCCCCCGCTCCGACTCCGGCCGCCGCCTCCTCCGCCCCTCGCCACCGGAGAGCCGACGGGGCGGCTCGGGCGCCGCGGGACCGTCGGCGCGGCCCCCTCCCCCTCGCCTTCCTCTTCCGCGCGCCGGAGCGGGGCGCCGGGACCGCCCCGGCAAGCAGAGCCGCTCCAGGGGCCGCCGCCGCCGCTCCCCTCGCCGTCTCCGCCGGCGGCGCTCACAGCGCGGCGGGGACGCGCATCTTCGCGGCGCGCCTGGCGCAGGGCTGCGGCCGCTGCCGCCCGCACGGCTCCCCCGCTCGCTGGCTACTACGGGGCGGCGCGGGGCGGCGGGGGCCGGCGCGCCGCGGCGGGCGGGGCGGGGACTGCCGCGGGGGCCGGGGCCGGGGCCGGGGCTGGCGGCGGCGCCGTGCCGTGCCGTGTTCCAGCCGCCACCGCCGCCTCTGCGCGCCGCCGCCTCGATTCTTCGACAGTGCCGCCGCGCCTGCGCGATGGGCGCCCCCGCCCCAACGACGCCGCCGCCGCCGCGCTCCCGGCCCCGGCTCTGCCCGCGCCCCCGGCCCGGCCCCGGGGGTTCCACCCGCCACCGGGGGAGCCAAGCGCCGGCCACGCGGAGCGCCCTGCCAAGCGGGCGGCTTGGAGCGGAGCGGGGCGGGAGCGGGCCCGCGCCTCCCGCTTGGCACAGGCGAGGTTACGGCGCGCGGTGCGTTGTGACCGCTGCGGGGTCGCTGCGCTCGGTCGCCCCCGACCGCCCCGTGACCCTGGGGCTGCCCCCGTCCCCTGCTGGGCCCGGGCGGGAGGGGCCTTGTGGGTAAATAAAACCATCGCCCTTTTTTTTTTTTTTTTTTTTTTTTTTTTTTTTTTAAACTGTTGTCACTGCACGCAGGAAATAGAACGCTCGAGATTTCCTGTCGTTTGCAACCACAAACCCTCCGCTCTCTAAGGCGGATGAGTACAATCCGCGCAGTGCAAGCACAGCGCGGCCGTTCCGTTCCGTCCCCGCACAGCGACACCACGAGGGGCGGCAGCTCCCTCGCCACGTCCCGCGGGCGGACACGGCCCTCCCCGCGGCGTTATGTAGGTTACGGGTAGGGGGGGCAGGCAGCGGGGACGCCCGGGGGAGCTCTGACGTCCGCGGAGCCCGGCGGGGCGGTGCCTGCGGCACTCCTGGGGCTGCGGGCCGGGGGATGCGGCTCCGGCACCGGTAGAGCCGTGCGCGGATTACCGCCGTGCCCCCCGGCGAAGCATGGGTTAACGCGGCTGGCTCCGCAGCGCGGCCCTCCTTTCTCGTTGCATCAAAGTGCTGTAAGGCTGTTCTGTGCACCCCCTCCCGGCTGGAAAGACGCTTTATCCCTGCATGCTAAGTAAACAGATCTTGTTTTCGTCTTCCACCCACTGCCCTCTTTCTTCAGCCTGGAGCTGGAGGCGTGCCAAGGCGGCTGCAGCGATTGCTGCCTCTACACTCACACACACACATAACACACAGCCGGGGAAGCAGCCGGGTTTCTCGGGTGAGGCAATGCGCCTGCAATTGGCAAGGACAAGGCAGGAATTGTAATTGCACTGCATCATGTGATGGCTTATGAAAGAGGAAGTTTGGATGTTTTAGTCACGTACTCCTTTGCCCTCTTGCTTTAGCCTCCAGGTTCTGCGAAGGAAAAAACTGCATATATTTATATACACTGGTGGGAAGCCAAGGAGCTGCGTGTTTGCACACTGCGCGTGGTGAGCAGAGCTCGGAGCGAACCGGCTGCAGGGAGGGAGAAAGCACAGCTTTCAGGCGTCTAACTGCAGGACAGGGAGTGTGACCCCTATTTATTTAACTTCGTTCCTAATGAAATCGGGCTGGTCAGAGCTAGCATTGGCAGTGTTTGGGTTCTGCTGCATTTTGCTGCTTTTGAATCCATTCTGGTAGAAGAGGCAAAAACAACCGTTGCAGCTTTCAGTGTCAAAAAGCAGATAAAAAATAGTGGCATAGGAAATGTGATTTAGGAATCAAATCACACACACAAAAGTCTGCAAAGCTGCTGTTACAGCAGTTTCTGCACAAGAATACAACAGATAATGCATTTGTTTCGTGTTGCTTTTATTTATCTATTTATTTATTTATTTGTTTGTTTGTTTATTTATTTTGAAACAGAAACCATCCTTTTGTGCCTGCTCTCCGTTGAATGCCCTGGTGATGACATGGCAAGGCTATATGTAGGGGCACTGGGGCCTGCAGGCATGCCCAGCTGGGGGACCCTGGCACAGGGGAGCCCTGTGCCCTGGGGAGCCCTGACCTGGTTGTGGCTGTGCCTAGTGCCACAGGGAAGGGAAGGAAGAGAGAGGTGCAAGCTGGAAACCTCCACAAAGCCATTGCTTTCCCTGGATGCCCACCAGTGGGGGCTGCGGATGCCACAGGTTCCACCTGCAGAACCCATCCTAGGCCACAGCCCCAAGCTGGGGCAGCGGATTATTGCTGAGATGTTTGCAGGACCTCTGCTGACAGGTAGGAGCAGAGGTTCTCTGCCTCCCAGCTTTGTAGAGTTTCTGCTGCTTTTGTTCCTATTGGAGTTGGCACTTGCTCCAGAGGGTTTTCCAGAAAGCTGAGCGTGGTCGGGTTACAGTGGGCTTCTTGCCTATGTGTGGATTGTGTGATATCTGTGATATTTGCTGAACAGTTCAGAAGCCCCTACAGCACCTGCCAGCTTCTGATTGTACACAGCTGCTCATTTTTGCCTGTGAGAGTACTGGTAGCCATCTTAGAAATGCTGAATGTTCCAATTTTCATTTAGAAGTAGGCATAATTTTAGAAGAGAACCCCCTGTATACCACACCCACCCTCCATTTATTGTGTGGTTTTTGAGACGTACCATTCGAACAGCAGTGCAGTAGAGTCCTGCTCTCACATCAGTACTGGTCCTAAAGAAATATATCCGTCTAACCATTTTTTATTTAATATGTGAAGAAAGTACTGATGTACACAATACTGCTGTCAAGAGCAGCCTGTTGACAAAGGCTTTAAGACAAGCAGATGGTGAGCCACTGACCCTACAAACACTGGAAACCACTCCTAATGTTACCTACAGGACAACTGCTGGACAAGCAGCCGTGCTCAGAGTGCGCAGCATGCTGCTAACACCTCTCCCCAGTGCTACCGACTGCTGTCCCACGCTGCATGACCCCTGTGACATGGAACTGCTGCTGCTGGCAGAGGGACACTGACAGAGTAGCATGTTGTCAGCCTGTGTGTGTGTGCTGGGACAAACGGGGAATGTGGACGTGGTTACTTCACTGTCATTTTTGTTGTAGAAGTTTTGGGTGCATGAATACATCCGAGATCCAACTCGGGTTATTCTCTCATTCTATAATTCTATGAGTAATAGTGTGAGCAAGAGCCTCAGTGCTGCAGCTTCTGCTGCTTTGGTGGGCTCTACCCCAGGCAATTTGGAGCCAAAATGGTGTGCTTTTTTTTTAAAACAAAAAAAAAAAGGAAATGATTCTGTTTTTAACTGAGCAATTGACTTCACAACCTCATTTCAAGTAGCAGTGGAAAAAAAACAGCAAGGAAAAGATGATGGAAACACTTGAGAAATTCAGAGGTTACTACACTCAGAAGGGAAATAAAAACTTCAGAGGGACTCTTCCAGATGCCAGAAGAAAGGGCAATTGATGTGGAAAATCTTCCGCCTGCTCTCTTCAGCCTGGTAAATAGCTATGTTGGACGCTCCCACTGACACCGTGTTGGCTGCCCTCTGCTGCGAGCCACAATGGGCAATTGTCTATGGGGTATGGGGGGACAGAGCGACTGGGAGCTGCCTGCGGTGTGTTAGCATGGCCAGGCAATCCTGGCCCGGCACCAACAGGAAGACCGGGAGGCCGTGACCCCATGGGAACACCATGCTGCAGCTCGAGAGGTGACCATGTTCTTCTGCCCATCGTTGCAGTCATGTTATTTCAGTTTTGTAACATAACAAGAGCTAGCAGAAGCATGCTCCAATCTGTGGAAACAAAGTGCAGTGAAATTAGTTTCTGGATGTCATTGCTGCCTGCTCCCCCAACCCCCTTTGGGCAGCCGGCATGGGGATAAAGGTGCTGCTCTGTGCTCAGCCCGCAGCCTCACGTTTTTTCTCAGTGCTGTTTCTTAGACTAAGTAAAAACAAGTAAAATAGGGTATTTTTATCGACTTGGACATTCAGTCATATGCACAGTGTACTGCCTGCCGTGTAGCGATCCTAAGTAGGAACACTGACAAGTTTAGGCATTAGTGACACACTTGTAAACATCACTAGCAGAGCTGCAAAGATCAGAGTCATCCCTCTTGCATTCACCTGCATCCCTAATGCCCCAACACCCAGCTGAGCTCCAGAAGGAGCTGCCTGCCAGGAAGCACAGCCAAATTCATATGTGATAAAAAGAACTGTAGCAAAATTAATAACCGGTACACCCATTCTGGAACTGACAATTAACCTTGGTCTCCTCCTCTGGATAATAATTATTAAACAGCTTGCCAGAGGTTGGGGCTTGCATATCACTTAGTCTCCCAAATGGGGCTGGATGAGAGACCAAGAACTGGTCATCTTTGTAATGGGAGCTGCGGGTGTGTCATGCCCCAGTAACTGTCTGTGCCAGGCTGACCGCCGCTCCCTGCTGGTTCAGAGGTCCTGCTGCCTGCATGTCACCTCAGGAAGTGGCAGCCCAGCATTTCTTGCACGCCTCTCCTTGGCTCATCTCCATGCAGCATGGAGCTCCCTGCCATGCCCTCAGGTCCTGTCGCTATCACCAGAGAGCAGAGACCAGCTCTGTCCCTCTGCTCCCCTGCTGTATGTAGACCCTGAGCAGCCATCGGGTGGTGGCAGCTGCCAGGTTGCAAGGGCCTGGCATGGGCTTGAGCTGCAGATCCAGGAGCAAGAGGACAGCAGCCTTCATCATCCATTTCCCTTTGCCAGTTACTATTATTCTTAAATGCAGTTCTGCACACATTGTAATTAAATGGAAAAAAAATATAGACCAAATGAAAAAGGCTACAAGCTTCTCAAAAACATCTCTGTACTAGCTGCAGCTTGACTCAGCCTTCAATTAACATTCTTCCTCAAAATAGTTGTCTTCTCTAGCTTTTGTTAAATCTTACATAATATCAGGCCAAATCACCACCCAAGAAAGGGGCTGTGAAAACATGTCACTGTGTGCATGATTTTTACTTTGCACATGGGATGTAGGTATGTACCAAAGAGAATGCTCTCAAGACAGCCAGGAGGAGGACACCTGTAAACCTGATATTGCTCAGCACCTCCAACCTCAGGGCACTGGGGAGCTCTGTGGGCACGCTGCTGCTGGGGCAGCTCTGCTGAGCTGAACGTGCACCAGGACTGCCTTTAGCCTAAGGGTAGCTGATGCAGACAAGGCTGTGCCTTCTGAATTTTGTTCTATACCAAGAGTTATGTGTTTTTGATGAATAGGTCAACAGGGTGTGGAAACATACTCTAAAGCTTTCTGCATCCTTGCACATACTTTTAGTTGGCAGGAGGGTTGTCTACAACTTCTTTTGGAAAGTTTTAAAAGAAAACGCAAATAGTAGGTAAAGGGCAGAGATACATTCTTTGAAATACATTTGGCACAGATTTTAGACATTCCTTTGTCATTTGTTAAGCAGCAAGAAGAATCCCCACTCAACTATATAAAGTATGGCAGTACCACTTTCTCTGTTTACAGGTGATTGAAAAATCACAACCTGCTGCGTTCACCTCTGGATAGCACGTAAAACTGTCCATACAATTGTCTTTGCTTCAGAATCGGTACAGGGCAGGTATGTGAGGAATCTGAGCTTTTTCTCATCTCCTTCCAAAAATACAAATCAGGACTGAAAGGATGATTTCGCTTACTTCTAAAGGGGAGTTTTTTGTTTTTTGGGTTTTTTTTTTTTTTCCTGCACACTAGGGCTTCAGAATCAAAATTATACACCTGAAATGCCAGAAAAATAATATGGCCAGAAGACTGAGAAGCTCTTTTCAGCTGTAACCAGACTCACCACGCAGCAGCCTGTAGTACTTAAAATCCTCTTTAACTAACTGCATGTCAAGACTTGCCTGTTTCGGACACTGTTAAGACGGCCTGCCCCCATATTTTACATACCCTTCTAATTGCATTCATATGTTCAGTTTCATATTTGACCTCTGTTGCAGCAGAGAGCCAAGAAAAGCACTCTTTTTCTGAGCTCTATGCAGGAATGGAGCTGAAGGGTATCGCAGACTCATAAAATGGCTTAGGTTGGAGAGGACCGTAAACACCATCTAGTCTCAACCCCTTGCTATGGGAAGAGCTGCCATCCACCAGGTCAGGCTGCCCAGGGCTCTGTCCAGACTGGCCTTGAATACCCCCAGAGATGGGGCATCCACAAGCTCTCTCAGAGACCTGTTCCAGTGCCTCACAACCCCCTGAGTAAAAAAAAATAAAAATTATTTCTAACATCTAACTTAAATTTCCTCTCTTTTAGTTTAAAGCCATTTTCCCTTGTCCTATCACTATGAGACCATGTAAAAAGTTGGTCACATTCCTGCTTGTAAGCTCCCTTCAAGTACTGGAAGGTTTTGGTGAGGTCCTCCTGGAGCCTTTTCTTCTCCAAGCTGAAAAAGCCCAACTGCCTCAACCTTTTCTCATAGGAGAGGTGCTTCTGCCATTTGATCATCCTCGTGGCCCTCCTCTGGATCTGCTCCAACAGCTTCACATCTTTCCTGAGCTGGGGGCCCCAGGCCTAGGCATAGTAGTCTACATGGAGCCTTACAAGGGCAGAGCAGAGCAGGACATCTCTCTCCCTGCTGCCTCCCCCTTTTTTGATGCAGACCAGGATATACTGCTGGTTCATGTGTGGTCTTTCATCCATCAGGATCCCTAAGTCCTTCTCCACAGAACTGTTCTCAAGGAGTCTACTCCTAGTCTGAACTTGTGTCTGGCATTGCCTCAATCCAAGTGCACTCGGCCTTGTTAAACCTCGTTAGATTCCCATGTGCCCACTTTTCGAGCATGTCCAGGTCCCTCTGGATGGAATCCCTCCCTTCTATTGCATCAATTGCAACACTCAGCTTGGTATCATTGGCAAACTTGCTGAGGGTACATTCAGTCCCATTGTCTATGTCATTGATAAAAATGCTGAAGACAAGCCCCAGGATGGACCCATGGGGACACAACTTGTGACCAGTCTTTCCTTGGACATAGAGCCGTAAACAATGACCCTCTGGCTACAGCCATCCAACCAATTCTTTGTCCACTTAATAGCCCAGCCTTCAAATAAGTCTCTCTCCAATTTAGAGATAAGGATGTGATGCGGGACCATGTCAAAGGCCTTGCACAAATCAAGGTAGATGAAATCAGTTGCCCTTCCTTTGTTCACTGATGGTGTCACTCCATCATAGAAAGGCACCAGGTTGGTGAGGCACAATCTGCCCTTGGAGAAGCCATGCTGTCTGTCTCAGATCAAACCGTGTGATCTCACATGTGCCTTAACATCTTTTCTAGGAGGATCCATTCCATGATCTTCCCAGGCAAAGTGGTGAGGCTCACCAGTCTGTAGTTCCCCAGGTCCTCTTTCTTCTCTTTCTTGAATGTGGGAGTGATGTTTCCCTTTTTCCAGTCACCAGGG
Organism: Tetrao urogallus; assembly: GCF_951394365.1. NCBI lineage: Eukaryota > Metazoa > Chordata > Aves > Galliformes > Phasianidae > Tetrao > Tetrao urogallus. The sequence goes on along the minus strand of NC_136814.1, from coordinate 37,662,286 downwards.
GCTTCTCCTGGCAACCACATCAGCCACTTACTTCAGAACCCTGAATGTGTTATCTGGCCCCATAGACTTGCACATATTCTACCTCATGAGGAGGTCTCAGACTCGATCTGCTCTTACACTGGGAGGGATTTTGCTTCCCTGATGCCTACTTAGAAGTTCAGGGACATAAGAGACATGAGAAGCCTGACAGACCATGAAGACTGAGGTAAATAACTCGTTAAGTACCTCAGCCTTCTCCATGTCCAAGGAGGCCAGCTCTTCCTTTTCACTGACCAGAGGGAACACACTCTCCTTTGCCTTTCTCTTCTGTACAGTGTCTCTATGGAATCCTTTCTGGTTGTTTTTCATATCCTCTTACCAAGTTCATTTCCATCTGCACCTTGGATTTCCTGACTCCATCCCTGCACATCTGGACAGCATTTCTAGATTCTTCTCAGGCCACCCATCCCCACTTCCAGTGCTTTTCCTTTTCCTTTTTTTTCCTTTTTTTCTTTTTTTTTCCCCCTCATCCTGACCAGCAAGTCCTTGCTCAGCCGTGCTTGCTTGTTTCCTGCCTTGTCTGCCTCATTTCTTATTCTGGGGAATGGAGAGCTCTTGTGCTCTCCTTAAAGTGCTGCCAGTTTGGTCCTATTACTTTGTCCCTAAGGACAATTTCCCTGGGCATCTCATCCAACACTTCCTTAAACAGCCTGAAGCTGACTCTTCTGAAGTTCAGGGTCCTGACTCCACTCTTTATCAGGCTCACATGACCCCAAGGTCATGAACTCAACCAGGGCATGATTGCTATAGTCCAGGCTGCCTCCAATCTTAACCTCTTTTACAATCTCTTCCATGTTGGTAAGCACCAGATCCAGCAGTGCTTCACCTCTTGTTGGTCTGTCCAGTACCTAAATCAGAAAGTTATTGTCAGTGGACTCCAGGAGTCTCCTGGGTCATCTGCAGCTCACAATGTTGTTTTCCCAGAGATATCCGAGTGGTTGAAATCTCCCATCCAGCACAATGCCTCTTGGAGCTGAAGCAAGAAGGCCTTGTCAACAGATCCCCTTGATCAGGCAGCTTGGAGTAGACCATGACCACCAGATGCCCTTCACTGGTCCTGTCCCTAATCTTAACCCACAGGCTCTTAACCTGTTCCTGACTGTTTCTCAGGGGCAGCTCTTTGCAGACTATCCACTTCTTAACAAGAAGAGGGCAACTCCCCCACTTCTTTTACTTTGCCTATCCCTTCTAAAAATTTTACAGCCTTCAATCATGGTGTTCTTCTTGTGAGTCATCCCACCATGTTTCCGTGATAGCAATAAGATCGTGGTTTTCCAATTGCATCACGGTTTCCAATTCCTCCTGCTTACTTCCCATGCTGTATGCATTGGTACAGAGGCACTTCAGCTGAAAATGCCAAAAGTCACATCATTGTCTGCCTTGGACCCTTTATAGAGACATATATAAAACCAGATAAATATGAATATTTGGAGCTAAATGCATGTGCTGCAAGAGTGTGTTATTGATGAGAAAAAAGTCTGAAGGCACAGTGACTCCTAGCTCATGGCCAGCAGACCACTGCTGTTGTTTTGGGGAAGAAAATGGGAAAAGCAGAGCCAGCCAAGGAGCAGACAGCCTACATAGGGATGGATTTCGCTCCTGGCCCTTTCTCAGGCAAGGCGAGAGCTTTTCCTGAGAACAACCCACAAGACTGGATCCACAGCTCTTCGGCCTGCAGCACTTCAAGACTTCCAGGTTGGAGACAATACGTCTGGAAATTTGGGGTGAGCTGCACCTCCTGTGTGTTTTACTTGGACAGTAGGGTGTAAGTAGCACGCTGCTGTGCTCTTATTTAGCTCTGTTATTACAACGCTGTTTGTGAAGCACGAAGAGTAATCCTCATGTAAAAATAATAGTATTGCAGAGCTAGACAGCAGATGGTGTTATTAAATACCTGGGCAAAGTCTAAGGTCGTAACGCTCTAACAATTAAAAAGATCTATTGTCTATCACTTAATAGGTAACCTCCTAGTGCAGGATGTTTGCAAAGCTGAGCAGAGGGGCGAGTAGTATCTTGTCCAAGCCCAGATAGCTCTTCCAGTTAAGCAAATACTTGGCAACTATTTTCTTGTCTAAATTTGGTGCTACCACCACGTCAGGTTGATACAATACGATCCCTTATCATTTCCTAAATGATCCCTTCTCTAATCAACTCCATTAGGTTTATAAATAGACCGCAGCTGCCTGAGGACTGGTGATAGTTGCCTGACATCCAGGTTCACTTACAAGACCGTGGAGAGGCAACTTATTGGGTGATGTAAATGGACATAAGCCTGCTGCCAGGCACGTCTCCCACCAGCTGCAGGAGATGCTGGTGTGTGAGGCGTGCCTGCCAGCAGCCGTGGCTTTCCACAGGCACCTGCAGCTATGTGCCTCTCTCCCTGGTGAAACCTACTTGTCTCAGTTGGTGAAGCTGAAGCTGAACCTCAGTAATACGTGGCACGGCTCTTCCTGCTGCATAACATTTTCAGTCAGAACTCTGAGGATTAATTTTGTATTGTAGAGACTGCACTTTCTGCATTTTTCCCTTGGTGTTTGCCTGGCATCTTGTGACCTGAACCTCACAGTTGAACCTCTCAGCTGAATGCTGGCATCCAGGGATGCAACTTGCCTCTTCTTCTGCTGTGAGCTTTTTTTACACACATAAGCAAGGCTTTCTGCATCATTTTCAGAGATGTGAATCCGAAATCATCTCTTCTGGGACAAGGAAACTAAGGAGGCTAACAGTCACTCTTTGGGGTAGGTTTTGGATTTAGTTTAATGACTGTAATAGTGGTGAATGCCTTGGCAGTGGAAATAGACTGATATGGAGAACAATAGGGAACCTGTGACTTGGTACATTTGTCTCACAGAGGGCAGACAGGAGACTGGGAGTTAAGCAGAGTCCTGTGGCTGCTAATAGCTTCACACAGTACTTTTCCTCCGTGGTAATCACTCTCCTGCTAGGATCCACGAACTTGAGAACAAAGTACATTTTATTATTTACAAGGGTTAGATGACAAATACAAACAGATGGTGCAAAGATGACTCCTAATGCATAGTGATCAAGCAGTTTGATATTCATGGGTAAAGGCCTGGAAGATTAAGTAAACAGATTCAGATATGCAGGGGAAAGTATCTCATAACAATGCATAAAGTCAGCGTGGCCTTTTGTGCCCCGTTCCCCTTTGGATCAACACAATTAACATAAAGGGAAAGATTGGCTGAACTTTCCAGTCTCCCTAAAGTGTTCAAATCAGAGATTTCTGAGAGGAAGCCCTAGCAAGGAGTTTTGGCAAGATGGAGAAAATCCCTTCTCTTTTGCTACTGAACTTTCTGTTCCTGCTGCAAAGCCCCTTCTGCAAAACAGGTTGCAACAGCTGAGCGTGCTCCAGCCTGCTGCTGTGGCTGCCCTTACGTAAAGCATTCTCACCTGGGTGACACAGGGCTTTTTGCTGCCACTGGTCAGATGAGTGAGCAAGGGTAACTCCCATGAGCAAGGGTTGTGGCATTAGGAGCCTAACCATGCTGCTCTGCCATTAATGACGCTTCTCGTGGCAAAAGCTGGGATCTCGTTGGTTTTGCTTTCACATGTAGTCATCTTGCAGAGAGGATTTCAACACTGATGAATATTGCCAGCCAGGTCCTTGGTATGAATCATCCTGTCCTTCCAGATGACTTTTTCTTTCTGCTGTTTACATCAGCCGCAGAGAATTTTGATGCTTTCTTGTGTATGTGTGCAAAGGAATGTTTCATTTGAGAAGATATTTCCAAACTCTCTGAAGTCATCCCTCTATATCATTCCTTTTGTTGTTGCTGTTCTCGCTTTCAGCGTGGGCAGTTTGTGAGTTGTTTCTAAGGAGTTACTGACTGAGCACTGAACAAAGGGCAAAAAAGAAAGGCAGGGAGAAGGGTTCGTGAAAGAATCCTGCTGGACTGTGCCAAGAAGGTTGCTCTGCAGCGTACATCAGCCTGCTATTTTCTTTGTCTACATCAGGTTGCATGAACAAAGGATTTGGGGATCGGTGTGCTCAGCCCTGGAAAGGTGTACATGTGAGCAGGCCAGCAGCCCCTGCCTTTTTTTACACAAAGCCCTCATCACTGCAGTAGTGTCAGGACACCGTGGCTTATGGACAAATGGGAGAAGCTATGTTGGTTGAGTTAGGGCTGGAGAAGGGTTAAAACCCAAGCCACAATATTCAAGAGAATGGTGGAAAGCTGCCCAGCAGCCTGCCAGCTGCTGGGTGAGGAGGTGAGCTCTCCTGCTGGCACTCCACCACTGCAGCTCCAAGAAAAAAAACCATACCTCGATCTCCAGAAAAGTAACTTTTTTTTTTTTTTTTTTCATGATCATCACCATTTGGCTGCTTTATTTTCATCTTTCTTCTGTAGCTGTAGCCACCACAACTCCATTCCTGTGGCCATCTCCCAAATGACTGACAAACTCTGGGTTCTTTGCATGCTCTTTCTCAGGTTCTTGTTGTTCTGCAGTGTTTTTTCCAAAGTACCTGACAAACCCTGGAAATGGCACTGGGTGCTTGAGTCCAGGTGAACAACACAAAGTGAGGAAAGGAGTGCTCGTTGGCATGACTTCAGCCTCAGACTTGTAATGAAGCCACAGTGCAGTGTTGGGAGCTGAGCACCTCCACCTTTGGTATCTGCCCAGAAAATGGTCTGGCTCCATGGATGTATTCAGTGGGAATAGCTGTATAAGCTGGAATACAGTCAAAGATACATGGCAGAGAAACCTGCTCTGTGAATAAAGCCTTTGTTAAGAGGAATTCCATCTGTACATGATTTCATCAGCTCCATGAAATGTGCAGGACATTTATATGGTGAATTAGGCACAGCTCCTGTTTTGAGAGAGAAAATGCTTCTGTGTGCTTTTCCACAGAAGTCCGTTGCTACACAAGGAGGGGAAACCTTCTGCAATGCCATTACTGTTCTCACAGGACAGGACAAGCATTGGGACTGTGCTAACATGATTATAAAAATAATGTGCATTTTAAAAGCATCAAATGCACAAAAAGTTGGCACTGCCCTTTTCTTTGCCTTCTCTCCCTTAAATGTGGAGATGCTTAAACAGGGTAAATAACATTCAAGACAGCTAAAGAGCAGTCCACAGTGCTGAAACACTTCTGCTGTCCAAAGCAGCTCCATGCCAGCTATTTCATTTACCATATGTTTGGTGTGGTTTTGGCAGAGTAAACATGAGGATTTTGGGGCAGGCCTGCGAAACAGTTTTTCCCTTCCTCCACCCAAACGTGACCCAGTCCTGTCTGCCATGATCACACCATTGCACAGGGTCAGCCTGGCTGTTTTGGGCAGAATTAGTCAGAGGGGCCTCTGGAAACATGCCCAAGGAAGGCTGATTCATTTTCCATATGAGTGGCTGCATTAAGGAGCAGGAAGGAGAAGGAAGACACAGTGTTTGGGATGGAGATGCTAGGTGATGCTGAAGGACCACACAGGGATTATAGGGTTCCTTCTCCGGGTCCAAGGCAGATGTGGTTGGGATGCGCTGGCTGTGGGGCAAGCTGCTAGCCCCATGGCACTGTTTTCAGCCATCCTGCAGGAACTGCCAGAGGCTGTGAATCAGTGACTGGAAACGTGGAGCTTTGCTCCTGGGGTTGTCTGGTTTCAGATGTGGAGAGCATAGGCTCCAAGCAGCCCAGTCCAGCAGAGAACTGCCTGATCTGTGAGCAGACTCTCCAGTGTGGGGCTTATTTTTCCTTGAAAAATGAGTGGGATGCAGTGGCCAGACATACAGTCTAGCTGGTGCTATCCAGATATGGCCTGGGACTTGTCTAGCCAAACAAGGGAAGAAGAAAAGGGAATTTAAACACATCTTTCTGCCCTTTTGTAAGCGAGTGCTGAAAGGTGTGAAGGTACAGCTAGCTGCGTCATTCCTTCCTGCACACGTGCTGTGTGCTCTGAGCATGCATTCTCAGCAGTAGTTCACAGAAGTAAGCCTTGTTCCCCCAGCAGAGGAGCTTTGCCACAAGGTGCTGGGGTATCTGCTCAGCAGACTTGCTGACCTCAGGGAGCAGCTTTGCCAGGCGAGCCTTCCCAGCAAAGTGCCAAAACCCCTGTTTAGCACTGAGCTTGCGATCCTTCCCTTGCTTTCTGCTGGATTAATTGCTGGAAAGGTTGTGCAGCTGCATGGTGGCTCGGCACCCCATCTGATTGGCCATACCTCTGCATTTCTGTTCTCTGAAACAGTGTTTCTGACCTGATTCACCTTGCAACCGGAGGGTGGAATTCAGCTTCATATCCATGGCAAGGAATGTAAATATTCCTGCCTATCGTCTTCCCAAGTGCACAATCTGAGTGTGCACGTGAGCAAGCAAGAAAGTACAGTTTCCAGTGGGAAGGCAGAAGCAGGGCTCCAACTGCTTCTCTTCACCCTAGAGCTATTGGGGGCACCAGTCCTCCAACCAGAGCTGCTCAGGGGGGCAGGAGCTCCCAGGCAAACTGAGGATGGTCTGGCCTCCGCCTGAGTGGGGCAAATCAGGCTGAGTCATCCAGAAGAGCCAAGGCTCTCTGGGCACGAGCCCCTCTTCCCAGAGGTGGCCTTTAATCCAAGCTGGCTGCATGCTGCCTGCTGTCAGCAGCCCTTTTGTGCCTCCACGGGTGTTTGCTGGTGCAGGGTGGAGTGACTCAGTCTGCGCCCCTACCCTGAGCACTGGAGAGCTGGGAGGGGCTGCAGAGTGCCTGGCTGCAGATCTCGTCCTTCCCTTTTCTCATTTCAGCAAAACCGTTGCAAATTTCACGGAGCTTTCCATCACAGGCAAACAAAGAGGAAATTGATTCAGAGCGAGAGCATTAACATCACCAAATAGTAAAGGCATTGCATAATGGTATCAACCAAGCTTCCTCTACTGCAGAAGCAGAGGTGGGCAGAGTGAAACTAAGGAAGTAAGGGGACAGTGGATGGGTGAGGGCAAGGATCCTTAGCGAAGAAAACCCAGAAGATAAAAAGCAAAAAGAACAAAAGGAGAGGTGTTAGGGAAATACGACTGAGCAGATGCAGTACTTATCTGCTTATGCATCAAATAAAATTCCTATGTGTAAACAAAAAGCAATGAGTAACATCAAGTGAAGGGCCAACGTGTGGGAAGGAGTTGCGCTGGTGTAATAAAAGGGCCGGTGTTAAACCATTTCAGTTAGAGCCCTGCACATGTGGGCTGCTGATGGAAGAAAAAGGCCTGGCTTTATGACTTCCAAGGAAGGATAGCAAACACCGGGGCTTCCCGGTGCAAAGTGCTGATCCATATGATAGTAAACTTCCATTTGATCAAACACTGGTGATGAGTCAGCACTGTACTGGCTGTCTTTATGTAGGATAAGGCAAGGTCTGTCTTCCAACAGGTGGTTTAATGCCAGCAAAACAACAACAAAACGTCTAGAGCCAGAATAAACACATGGTACATCATTTTGGCTCTTCCAATAGAAATGTAACTGGGAATTCACAAATAATCTCAATTAGTCTTATCCTGGGTACTGCCACTGTCTAGTTTTCACTTACATCAAGACTATTTTAGTCTAATTGGCTATTAAAATATATGTCAATGTGAAAGTTTCTAGCTCTTCAGCGCCAGTGTAACTCATTTCCAGAGCAATGCGAATGCCAAGAGGAATGGTTCCCACCAGCCTCAGAGCGCTGACACACTCACTCAGCAAGCACCTGCCCTAGCCTCAGGTACCTTCCAGCCTCCCACGGGTTTGTTACTGAAGGGGTGTGCTCGCCTGTCTGCTCACCTACCGTCATCTGGGGTTTAAACTAGAGCACCTGACCCAGTATTTCAGATGGCAGTGTGGTGACTCACTCAGAGACATCTTAGCATGGTGGAAGGAGCTCCTGCCCCAGCACCTGCCCTGCCACACTGCTGGGACACACTGCTGCTGCAGGGCAGCCGGACCTGTGTGGGGTACCTCGGCCACTAGGCCTTAGCCAGTGGCTCTGCATGTATCGTTTCATCCCCCTCAGAGTTACCCACACTGTGACCAACAGACTCAAGTATCGTCTAAATTGTGCTTCTGAGGCAAAAGGAGTATGGATATCCACTTTTCATACCACTGGCTTGGTGCAAAGGAGCATGTAGATAGGGAGACATGAGTCCCACACGTCCTGCAGCTTCTTGAGGTTTTGCTTGCTCTTTCTCTCTGGCAGGCACATTAGACTGTCAAGATCATTTGATCAAGAGATCAAGAGTATTTCCACCCATACAAGGTAAGTCTGTTGCACGGACAGCTCAGAGGAAATGGAGCTCCTGAGAAGACCTGGTTTTGGGTGCATCAGTTCTTCTATGAGCATTTCAAGTGTTAGAGGAGTGTCTGGATTTTAAATGTCTTGCATGCAGCACACTGCTCCAAAAAACTCTCTACCTTAGGCTAGTCCTCAGGGTTGAATATTAATGAAGGCATTTCCCTACATGAGCAACATGTACTATCTCATGTTTTATGCCTGCCTTGAATTTAAAGTGTGTGAGTGCAAGTAAGTCTCATGTCAGGTCACCTGCAACTACAGATAACCGCAGATAAGTGCTGTGGCAATGGTGCTCTGCTGGGATGAGCTCAGAAGTGGTTTCCAGCGCTTCTTTCCCTTAAGCAATGAGCTGATCTGGGCTGAAGGCTGTTGCCATCCTAAGCTACAAGGCTGAAGGCTGGCCTGCCACGTGTGCTGGCACATTTGTGATGCCCCTAGAGGTATAGTTATCCTGGAGCTGCCATGGCAGTGGGGCTGAGCTCTTGTTGGACACTGCCAAAATTGTGACTGCTGTGACCAGCCTATGTCTCTGAGGATGTGAGGTGTGACTGCTTGAACAAACAGCTTATCTCACTCTTTCCACACTGCTGACTTATTTTTGACCGGAGAATGGAGTTTCCCAAAAGAACTGAATTGTCACATGCAATAGGATATGAAATACAAATTGCAGGTTTCTGCAGTAGCTGCTTTTTCCCAAATCTCTACCACTACCATATCTCAAGTCCTTTGAAAGGACATGTTTAGTGTCACTGCATTGCACTGGATATCCGTTATATGTGGGGCAGAAAGCAGCACAAGATGGGACAGTGAGTGTTAGCCTGTGTCTGTGAGCAGATCAGCCTCTTATTCCTGAAATGCTGGTGATGCAGTGCTCTCCCTCTCAAAGCCCCTGTTACAAACCTTTCCATCACTTTCTGCATTTCTGCTCTTTGCAGGCACTGTCATCATTAGCAAGCCTCTGCTATTGGTGGCTGTGTTGCACTGTGGACTGTCTTTCAGAGATGTGTAAGGAAACCTGAGGCTTCTTGAAAGCATTCTTGCCCTTTCCTATCCCTGTGAAGTTGGTTATCAGTTCTACAAATTCTTACATACAGAAAACGCATTTGCCTACAGCAGAGGAGGTAAGAAAACACTAATGGTGAGCAAACTGACCTGGGGGGGAACATTTCCAGTTCTTCTGTGGTGTTTTCCCTGCTCATTAAAGCCCCTCCTTGGGCCTAGGGCTGTGTTTGATGGCAGATGATAACGACTCCAGAAGTGTGTCCCATTGCCTGGAGGCTGCTGCTGTGGGATCCTCTCTGCACAGCAGAAGCAATATCCCAGCTTCCAATAAGGAAGAGGCTAGCCTTGTGTTTCAGCATGATTCATCTCTGGTGGAGAAACCAGGCTTCTTTCTGCTAAGCTCCCCCTCTGTGGCCTTTTCTGTAGTTTTGCACGAGCTCCAAGGCATCGCAAACAAAAGCACTTGGGAGAAGTTGCAGTGTGAATTTGTCATATACCAAAACCCACATTTCTTCTGTATCTCTCCAGCTCCTCAGGAAACCGGTGTCCTGGAAAGAGACCAAGTTGAATGTAATCTTATCTTTCAGCCTCTTTATTTTAAACCCAAATGGGTTTCTTGATCCTCTCCAACTGAAAACACCCCTTGGGATAGTAGCAGCACATCGAGCAGCCAGTGTGGGCACAGGAGATCAGTGCTTTTCTGGCTAGAGCCACCTTTGGTGATGCCATCTTCCCATGCAGAGGACAGAGCGGATGCTGGTGTGCTGCTGCCTGCATCGGTTGGACTTTGGTTGGCAGGGCATTGTAAAATGACTCAGTGGGGATCAGAAAGTGGTGGAATCAAACAAAAGTCGCTTTGAAGCTGCTGTCAGTTGGCAAAAGAATAATTTAAAATTAAACCAGTTCTGAAACTATCTACCGCAAGCGGTTACAAGCCTCGGTGTTGTAAAACTGGGCTGTTTCCTCTTTTCCTCGCAACGATGATGTCCTTGATTCCTCCTTAGGCTTCTTTGGCAATTCTTGCACAGTAATAAAAAGGCATGACACAGCATATGTTTTGCGGCTCACCTTGCCAAACAAAATTACAACGTTAGTATAGCTTCTTCGCCTTTGCATAATTAACTCTACAAAGGAGATAGAGAGAGGGTAAGCATCTGTGCCAAGACAAAAGCAAAAACAAGAAGTACGGAAGTCTGTTTTAAAGTCATCTCTGTTCAAAGCAATTCTTTTAAAAATGACTTATCTTGAAACTGTTGCAGACAATTAGGGAAAGTCATACAGTTTCTAAATGTCTGTTATGTTTTACATCTGCAGCTACATTGCTAAGATTCAAAAAAAAAGAAGTCAATGCCTCTTTGAGAGCTCATGAAAGTTGTGCAGGAGAGCATCTTCTGCGCAACATGTGCTGGGGCTGGGAGGAAACAGTCTGCCCAGGCGTCACTGCCCACTCTTCAGGCTCAGCTGGCATTGTTCTCATGCTTAATAATGTTCAGGACAGTCTCTCTGTTGAACTGAACGTCACAGCTGCCACAAGGGGAACTTGGTGCAGGTGGAGAGGTACGTGGGGTGAGAGGTGGGCCCAGTTCTGCCACCTATCCCACTGCCTTACTGTCATCCTTGTGTCTTGAAAGGACAGCACTTGGGCACTCCAAGCAAACGAAGGGATCTCCCGATACACAGGATGATGAAAGGGAAAAAGGGAAACCCTTCACTCTATGGATCTGCCAAACTTGTTTCATAAAAAAGGCACAAAGCTACCACAACAAGCCCACTGTGCTTTTACCTAAACTAGTGTTAATAGCTGAATTAGGATTCAAGCAGCCTGAATAGTTCTAATATAGAGCATTAAAGAGCAAATTCCACTAATGCCAAAGACAAGACTCCCAGCAAAAAAGTCTGGTCCCAAGTTTCTGGCAAGTCACCAGGCAATCCAACTAAGAAAAGAAGAAAAACAAAACAAAAGAAACAACAACAACAACAACAACAAAGGAAGAAAAAGAGGCAAAATAAAAGAAAAAGGGGAAAATAGAAAAGAAAGAGATGAGGAACATTTTACAACCAGCTGTGGCAGCTGGCAGCAGGACATCCAGGTAGAGCAGGGATCCTGCAAGTCTGCTCAGTCTCCCGTGCTTTTAGGCAGCCTCCAGACATGAGACCTTGTCTTCTCTTCTATCACATCCAGTGCAATCCCCACTGTGCACAGTGTTGTTCAGTCACAAAGATGTTGTCTTTCTGCTCAAAGTTCTTACAGAGACCTTTGCACAATGACACCACAGTCAAAACTTGTTTATTAAATGCTCATTTAGCAGAAATGAGGTCACATCATTTAATGGCTGTTAAGATGTTAATGCATTAAACACACTACAATATCGCCTGTTTATCCTAACCTTCATTTATCTAAATCACCTTTGCATTCATTGTGATGAGTGAGATTTGACTGTGTCTGCTAATTATGTAAGACTTGAGCTAGCACCAGCTGATCTTACTGGTGCACCCAAGCACCTTGGTAACAAACATCATCATCCACAGTAAACTGGAGCTATTCCTAGATAATGATGACAAGAGAAATCCCCAAATACAGTAGAAAAAAGTAAGTAAACGCCCAAAGAACAGCAAGAAGAGGTCTCTGCTTGGAAGGAACCATGGCTGAAGCTGTGAAGTATCATCCAAAATCATTCATCCCTATTGCTAAGCCAACCTATATCAATAGCACCATTCTGTGGCACAAACAATCCCACAAATCTCATGTGACGTGGAGTGGGAAACACCTTCATTCGTGTGCCACTGCCCCATGGTCCCCACACCCCTGGAGTCTGAGGGAACGTTTCCATGGCCCAAGCCCTGGTGCAGTAAGTTGGGGTGCCTCCAGGTATCAGCATCCCTCTCAGGGTGGCACCATTCATTTTATGGTGGTGCATGCTCAGCAGCTGTAGTGCTGAGCTCTGCTGCAGGGTTGAGCCCAACTCTTTCTGCCTGCGGAGATGAATGCACGGTTGGCTCTGAGCTGCAACTAATAGATTAAAGCTCCCAGTAAATCAAGAGTTTTGCAAAAGCATGAATGACTGATTTCACAAGGTGATTAGAATTATCAAGGGAAAACATTTCAAGTGCTCAATAATTTACACTAACCACCTGTACTTTTAAAATAACTTTCCCCATTCCCCTCCCTTAACTTTAAGGGATTCTTGCCATGTTCTTCAACCCATTTCCTTCCTTCCCTTCAGCTCTGATTGCTGCGGAACACTCTTAATAAAGAATGTAGCATATCACTGGAGATTGTTCTGGGGATGAAAAATGCAATGTGATTTATTATAACATGGCTTATGCAGGCAGCTGATCTTAGCCTGCACTCTGCATCCTTCCAAAATCAAAACAATTTGCAATGTAATATTGTGAAATTGGGTTTATATTCCAGTTTGCATTTTGTGATTCTTATCCTTAAGAAAGTGTTTTCAAATGCATTTTCAGTTAGTTAGATTTTTCCATGCCTGCTTTTCGCTTTGAACAGTGCTAGCAAAGTCATGCCATGGTTTGAAAGGCTTTATGTGTAAATTTGGAACTCGTATCACACCCTACTGAGCAGTGGGGACTGTTCATTTATTTGTTTATTAAGTAGGAGTTATTTTCTCTCCAGCATGCTATAAAGCCAGCTCTTTGACCTCATTTCTCATCATGGACAAGAACTGAATTCCTGGAATAAAGAAAAAAATTGAGAAAATGCACTCCCATTTTGACAAAAATAACTGAAGAGATCCTTCCAACTCAAAAAAGCATTCAGGAAAAAATGCGGGACGTATCCTTCACAACCTTCCTTCCATTGGAAGCAGAAGATCTGTGACAATTCACGCCACTGAGGTTTGCTGCCAGGTGGAGGAGGACAAAGTTCATTCCGGAGTGGTTTGCTGGCGGGGCAGCTGAGCAGTGGGTGGAAATGCCCAGATGGGAGGCAGGGAGAAGATGGAAGGCAGAGAACCGAGGTGTGCAGAGGTGGCTGGGAGGACACATCACAGCCCCATCTCTGAGAAGGGCCAGGATGATGGCTTAGGAAAACGCAGACACAAAGAGCAGTTGGGCAGTGGTGCAGTCCCAGCTAAGTGCTTAGTTGTTAAGAGTCCCGAAGGACTTTTCATGCAGGAATTTCCCTAATTACATTTTAAGTCTGGTTATACATTGACAAGAAAAATGACCACGGTGAGGTGCCCGCACAGCCTGCTCTTTCACTCTGATAGCCCCAGGCTTCTGTGCCATGAGAAGTAGTGGGTTAACATGCCACCTTCACCCTGTCTGTGTCACCCAGGACAGATCTCAGGACTGCCTGAGTTTATTTTTATTTTCCAATATTTCAACTAAAGAAAATATCCATTAGCTGATCTATGAAAGAAAAAGTAAAATAAGTATCCGTGCATGTGCTCAACACAAATAACTTACTTGAGAAACCCCTCTTACACCTCTGCTTTGTTGTTTTATTTTCCAGTGGTGGTTTTATGATGTTGTGATGAAGCAAAAGGTTTGACACAAAGAGGTAGTCTTTACCCAGATACTGGTATCCAATAAGTCATCTTGTTAAAACATGGAATGGAAATGAAGAGGGAAGGAGCTAGGAAGGGAAGAAGGAAGGAAAAGCTGGACTGTTCAGGGTGCAAAGGAAACAGCCACATTGCCATTAGACAAAGAAATATCATGCGAATAGTGGGGTGAAGACCCACTTTGCACAGGGACTCCCATTCATGATTATACAGTAGATAAAAGTTCAGTGAAACAGAAGCACATGAGCTACATTCACTTGGAGACTGTTGGCACCATGTTGTTCACTGCAGCTTCTCTTGCAGATGCAAACGTTATCTTTGCTGCTGCGACACAAGCTGGGGTGAGCTGTCCTTCCAGCTCTTTCTACAAAAGTGCCAAGTGCATGGCAAGTGGGGTCCAACATACTGCTTTTGGCCAGCTCTCACCAAAGCCAACAGGAGCCTTGAGTCAGGCCACAGCTAGATGCAAGGCTTTGAGCAAGCAGGTCTTCTCAGATGGGCAATGGAAAGCCTATCAGTTACAACATGTTTTTGCCTGAGCTGAATTACTTTTAATAGGTATTTTGTTTTAGGAAGCTTGACATGATGAGGTGGTGCTGCTACTTTTGATTTTACTTCAGGAAAGATGACCTGTACTTTCAGGAGATTCTCTGCTTGCCAGTAGTGTAACTTCTTTTAACCCAAATACCGTTTGGTGAACTTAAGTCTGCCAGTTGCCTAAGCCTCTAGGTATGTTCTTAAAAAATAAATAATTACCCATCTACGTCCTCATGGGGATGTCTGTCAGATCTTCCTTCAGCTTTCTTCATAGCTTGTTTGGAGCATTATAAAGTCTGACCTAAATTCCAAGGGCACCGTCTGGAGAGTTCTCCAGCAGATGCCATGGATGCTCAGTTAGTCTATGACACTACCACAGCAGGCTGTACATTTGTTTTTCTTCTTTTTTGTAGGAGCTTCAAATGACTCAAAGGCCAATCATTGGGTGACATATCAAACTCTAACTTATAGATAAAGAAATCGGACTGTCTGCAAGAATACCAGCTATTGTTATATCTGTAACATTTTCTTCTCATGAGGTGATATCAAATGCATAGAAAGGAGTAAGTTATAAAGCTGTACTAATGTGATTGTTTGGGGTGTTAAAACAAAGTTAACAACTCCTTTACAAACCATCCCAGCTTCTGGGCAAACATCCCTGGAAGCTTCAGGAGTTCTCTTTGGTCCTGGCTGCCCCATAAAGAAACATCATTTATGCTGAATTAATTAGCTGCCACTTAACCCTGGCGCCAAGAGTTGATGTAATGAAGCAAAACAAAATGGAGCTAATGAAATCAATAACATCATTAAAATAACTCACAGCAGAGTTACTGGCTGCCGTGCCGACTGTGCTCACGGACCAATCGCTCAGCACGTAAAGGGACTTCTGCAAGAACATGTTTGAGCTATGAATGGCAGCCAAAAGCCAACTTGGCATCAGACTGCTCAGATAGGCTTTTCCTGGACTGCACAGGGAGATTGCATGGGCACAGCCCTGGCCTGGAAGATTCGGATTGGTTTGGATGGATGGCATTATGGAGTAGAGGGCAAGCAGCTCCCAGAGCAAATTTCCAAATGGGAGTTTTAAGCAGGAAGGTACATTTAGGTAGAGCTTTTCTACTACTAATGCAGCTAGAGTAAGATATTTCCAGGAACAGTGCACACCACGCACTGGAAGAAGCTGACTGGGAAAGATTAAGCTGGTCCTGAAGGCGTGGAGTGTCTTGGTTGGCTGCTGAGGAGCTGAGGCCCTGTTCAACAGCGCTTAAAGAGCATGGAACATGGTGAGCTCTGGCTCAGTGAGAGCTTCTTGATGCTGTTCTTGCAGGCCTGAACCCCCATCATTGGAAACACACTGTAATGTCAGTGCTTAATTGAATGAAAGATCTAACTGCATGCTTCTTACACAGAATTTCCAAATGTTTGCAAAGTCTAAGCCTCCTCATTGTGCAAGGATATAATAGATACAATCAGAAAGTCTTAAAGCAGACAAACAGCAATGGTAAGTTTTGCACTGCTCAAGTTTTACACAAATAACGATGTTTCCACCGCTGTTAGTCAACCCTCCTGAATTTAATGACAAGTTCATAGACAGGGGCAGATAATTGTGAGCGTTAATATTAATTTTTCCTGACACAACTAAGTGCTAAATATATGGGGCATATCTGTTTAGCTCTGTGCTGGTGCTCTTTCTGTGCTCTTCCCTGAGCTGACCACAGCTGTCATCTCTTTAATTTAGCTTCTTCCTGACTAGATGCTCTGCAGTATTTGATCCTGACTTATACAGGATACTTGGGTCTGCGGGCAAAGGTGAAAGGCAGCTGGGGTGAGAGTGACCTTCAAGTGGCAAATCTGAGGCAGAAAGGACATTTGAAGAGTTAACAGTGCTCCAAGGAAGTTGCGTGGAAGGCACAATCACAGAAGAAATAGTAAAGAGCTACTTGTGAACTCCTTGGTAGCAGGGAAACTTAGCACAAGTCCTAGAGGGGGCCCACAAGGTACAAAGTGATTAAACATGAGCTCTTCATTAGTTTCAGATGTGCAGAGGAAGCAGACAGAAAGTCAAACTAGGTCATGTTACTAAGAGGAGAAATGAAATGAAAAAGATACAGGTGATGCAACAAGCAGTGGGTGTGAAGTTTATGTACTTGAAGTAAAAGGAGGGCCAAAGAAAGACCTGAGTTTCACAAGGAGGAGTTACTCAGTGACGATGCCAAAGACACAAATGGTTGTTATTTTCTTCCTTTGGTCTCCACTCAAAGGTGCCCAAGAGAGCAAGCAGCTTAATTTCAATTCCTGGAAAATGCTGGAAGTAGAAATTGGTTAAGCTGTTTTCCAGCACCTAGATGACAGCAAGCAGATGAGGAACAGCAAGCACTGATTTGACAAAAACAAATCATATCCGATCAATCTAATTTCCTTCCATAGTAGGTCTCAGATCTTGATTTTAGTAAAGCTTTTGCTATTGTCTCACCTGACACTTTCATAAACTAAGTAAAGAAACGTGGTTTAGAAGAAACTGCTATTAGAGGAGTGTACAGCTGGTTGGAAAACCAGACTAAAAGCAGTTATAAATGCTTCACTGTCAAACTGGCGGTACGTATCAAATGAAGTCTGAAGCCATCTGTTTTGTGTCTGACAGTGTACGGTATTTTCATTAATATCTTTGAAGAAATGAGAGTAGGGAACACTTATTAAATTAGCACAGGACACCATGGAGAACAGGATGAGAATGCAAAACAATCTTGACAAATTGGAGGAATGCTGGGGAAAACAAACGCCATTGAGCAGGGACAAAACACAGCTCTGCAGTTGCGTAGGCGTCATCAAGTACTAAAAGACGGCTGGGAAACAACCGGCACAGCGGCAGTTCTGCAGAAGATCTAGGGATGACAGCTCAACATGAATGAGCACGGTCACGCTGCAGTAAAAAATGAAAGTGTTGTAATGAGGTGTACAAACAGAAGTTCAATCTGCAAGAAACAGGAAATAATTCTTTCACAGTTGTCTATGCTGTGAAGACTTCATTTGAACTGTGCAGTTTTGGCCACTGCAGTTCAGGGAGATGGTGAGCTTATAGCAGAAAGATGAAAGGAGAGGAATAGTAGTAGTGGTCCAGAAAAGGTGCCAAGGGAAAGGCTGAACAGTCAAAACCCAGAAGAACGTCGATAAGATTTTTCTCTACCTAAGTGTAGAGGCGAGGAAGACATAGCAGTGGTCATCTTATAAATCAGGAAGGGAGCAACTTCAGTCCCAACTCCATTTGGGGTACTAGAGTAACGGCCTTAATTTAGAGGAGAGGAGCTACACTAAAAATACCTTCCAAAAGCAAGGATAAGTAAGCACTGCAGTATGTTGCCTGGAGAGCTGTAGAGTTCCCAGTGTTCTGAGAGTGCAAAAAACATCTGTCAGTTGGTCCTGCCTGGGGTTTGGGGAGGAGCAGATGGGCAGCCATCCCACCAGCCGCACCTCTTAAAATTTTCAAGACTGGATAAGCTTGAGGATTCAACTCAGCCTTCAGTTGAACACCTCAAACATAGGAGACCATTCCACACCGAGGACAACTGAATCATGCAGAGTAATTGTATCTTTAGTTAATGAAGTAGCTTTGGTTAGAAAAAGGGGACAATAGGAAGACATAAAACCAGCATGGATTGATTCAGCTTAATAAAATGAGGTAGTTTTATTATTTGCTTGCAGCAGCCTACTTGGTGTTATTCCCCTGACAGAAGTGACATCGCATAGCAAGCTTTTGGGAATCTGTTGTTAAGGGTTTCCTCTTGCAGCTTACATAGCAATACCACAGCTATGCATAAATATCCACAAACTCATGCTTTCTCCTCTCTTACCTTGATGGTAACCTCCTCTCTAATCTCCTGGTCTGTCAAATGTTTCCTGTTGGCTGCTGTAGACATCGTTGCTTGTGCCTCAATGCAACTGTTAGCTGTGACAGCCACAACTAACACAACTCCCTGCCTTCCCTCAGGTACCTAGAAGTGCAGCTCTGTCGTCTTCCTGTTCATGTTTAGCCTGCCCCTTGAAATCCTCCAGGCTTTTGTATCATGCAGGTTTGTGTCCCTCTCTACTCATTAACCTCTTCCCCTCTAGCCTCATCCTTTCTCTTTGCTACATTAGACTTCTGCACTTCATCACATCAAGTCTGCAGCTGACGTTTCCCTGGCTGCCCACAGACCTAACACTCAGTGCAAGAAAGGGGAACTCCATCTCAGTTGAAGTGAAACGCAAAGAGGGAACTCTGGTAGTCCTCAGCAATCCCATCTGAATCCTATCTTGAGTCTAGAGGTATTTCCTTTCTCTCTTCATGAGATTCATTCACTTCTCCTTTCTCATGACCCAGTCTCCTTACTTGTACAGCAGAATTGATGGCTCAGATGGTGCCTTCTGACCTTAAATGCCTGAAGGTTAACTAAGAGTGGGGGCTCATGGCACAAGTAAGAGCACAGCATGTTTTTAAAGAAACGCCTTGGACATGCACATGCACTGCCATAAAACACAGCAACTTGGCTATGTTCATTTGTTGTCACTTCTTGCTAACTCTCTGTACTTCTCTGACATGAAGTTCATCAGTGCAATGACACAGCGACAAAGTTATGTATGCCACACACATAAAACACTGCCTAGCCATATTTTTGTTAGAAGAGGTGTCACACGTGTGCCACATGTTAGTGTGGCTGATGGTGTCTCCCTGGAGCTGGGTTTCCTCACGTCATCAGGGAACTGGACTGGTAGTGGGCCTGGACCAGCAGATATGCAGGGACATGGACAAGGTGCATCTTGTAAGGTTGATCTCACGGGGGGGGTTAGGATCCAATTAATTATACAGCAACTGGGAGTCCCCTGTGCAGCTCTATGTCTGTAGAGGTGGATGTAGACGCGAGTTGCAGCTTGGAGCAGAAGCATTTGAAGGTGAGGGTACATCTCATCACTGTGTGGGGATGATACTTGTCTCTGACTGCACACAAAGGACATTTCATCTTTCCTCCCAGCTCATCCACTTCCCCTCCCATAAAGGACATAAAAAGAAACCAAACAAGAAGAGCAGCCAACAGAAACTATCACATGTTTGGGGAAAGCTTGCAGTACAAATATTTCAAACCAGAACTGCCTAAGATGACCTTACAAGCAAAATAGACAACACCTACATATTGCGATGGAAATGACAAAGCAGGGAAATTGTTGCAGACACAGCACAAAAGGACATTAGCTGCAGATTACACAGATTAGCAGAGCATTACAAATTGTACAAAGGAAACGCTCAATTTTTCTTTTCAGTATTAATAAAAGACACCTGAAATCAGCAGTACCAATGATTCCTTTTGTGGATTTCAGGCAATATGTTGGACAGCCACATGTTTCTCGCCGGCATCAAGCAGCCTTGCTTTTACTGCAAGAGAAGAAAGAAATTTCATCAACGTCAGGGGCACCATGCAGCCATCTCTCTGTACTCATTCCTGAAATGATCTGAAATCTAACAGAAGGCATTCTATTCACAACTATTGTGCCTACTAGCTTTCACAGGTTTTCAGGACTTCTCAAAAGGAGCTGGTTCAGGACCTCTTCCAGAAGGACCTGTTCATCAGCCCACCCCAAGTGACCATTGGAAGCTCTGCAGTGATGCCCACTTCCGGGGCTGCAGTCCCCTAGGCATGAGGCCACTTATGGCCAAGAGCTCAGGCAGGAAAGCCAGGGCAGGCAATCAGGAGGCAGCTCAGAGGCTGGCAGCCCCCACAGATGCTTGTGCTGCTTGGGGCCTCATGACTGCCTGTGTGCCATCCTCAAGTGAGAGTCTGGAGAGTGGGGCGATGCACCCTGCGGTAATTTCTGCAGTGTCGCAGGCCAGGAAGCACCAGCAGAAGAGATGTTATGACAGTGCAAACAGTTACCTCTGCTGCAAGCATGATAGGAAGTGACACTGCAAACAGAAATGTAACCTGTCAAGGGCACAGCTACATGCTTGGGTAGACGAGCTTGTCCTTTAACCAAGAGCAGTGCCACAGCTCCCTGCTTCCCAGTGTTTGAAGGCATCTGCACAACAAGAAAGCCACCCCAAATCTCCGACTTTTCCATATGAGTAAAGCTAAAGGACAGTGTTTCTGCTTCCTGGCAGCAGTCTGTGTGTGTGCATGTCAGCACTAATTACAGCCAGCAGGATGGTGTGTTTCAGATGTAAAAGCCTTCAGTGCCAGCACGGACCTTGCAGTGCTGCAGTGGAAAATATTAAGAGAGGATTACCAGAAGGCCCAGAAGAAATAAAATCACAGCAAAAGGAAATTATACTGAGGAGCACAACGTTTGACTTACAGCTGTTGTGGTCTGAAACATAAATCTACACAGTACCAAGTGTCTGGAAAACTGAACACCAGCTGTAGTGAAAATAATCATTTTGCTAAAGTATTCTTTACCAAGGGTAACACTTAAAGATGTGTTAAGACATTAAGGTAAGATCTATGGATGCTAGCCCAGCACTGGAAGGGCTTCTAAGATGAGTGCTAGCTCTGTGCACGTGAATATGGTGTTTGAGATGGCAAGCCCCACCAGGGTGAGATCCCACATACCTCTGCTGCTGGGGAGAAAAAGCAAAAGCCTTGCTTCTGCCATGAGACTGATGGAGAAGGAAGTGCTAAGCTACATCCTCCCTTCTGCCACTAGGGCATCCAGATGACAGCAGAGCCAGCCAGAAGGTGCAAATATCTGAAGCAGAAGGCAGTGGATTAGAGGTGGGTTTGGAGGCCACTGGGGAGACAAGAAATGGAAAATGAAGAAAACAGAAGCCATGTCTGAGAGCATACATAAAAGGGTTGTAGAAGAATAAGACAATGAGCTAAACATGTACAAGCCAGAGGAAGGGAAAACTCAGATCCCAAATGGAAGGGAAAAGAAAGCATGGGAGGGTCATGTTAAAACTGGCTGTTAAAATTATCTTTTAATGTTTGGTAAAGCGACACTCTACAAATGCTAGAAATTTAAGATGCACAAAAACTTGGATTAGTATAAAATCCTATGGACATGAAGAGCATTTTGAAGGCAGGAGATATGGCTTGTGAGACAGGTACCCTATGTTCCAGGAGGTGATTACAACCACCTCTTCTGGAGCCAGGTCTCCTCAAGTACGGCAGGAAGAGCACACACGAGGAGCATGCATCTGGCAGAAGGCCCTAAAAAACAGAGGACATCCCACCACGGCTGACCCATACTCATACAGAACCGAAGCTGGGATAGAGCCCCTGCCAGTGCCAAGCCTGAACAGGCCAGCTGTGGCCTGGCAACATCATAGCGGTCTGCAAACAGGAGTCTGCTACAGACATGAGAATCAAGAACCTTGGCTCATCATTACAAGGGCAGCATCCCCAGCTGGCCAGGGGTGGTGGAGGAGGACCTTGAGCTGAGAAGGGTAACACTGAGCTCTTTTGTACTGCATTCACCTCATCAGCACTGTGAGAGCAGCTGGTGTGGTGGACTCCACTTGCAGGCAACCTCCAAATCAAATGGAGGCATAATGACAACGCTGATGACCATGAAGTCAAAGATCATATGAAACTACTCAAGTGGTTCAAATGCACTGAAACCATATAATGGCTAAGCAATTGAAATAGAAAAGGAGTACGTATGAATGTGACCAAAGAAGGTAAAAAAATATGCTGTTTGTTGCAGATGGAGGAAACTCTCTGTTAGGCAACCGAGCTAGTTAACAATACATACAACATTACATGTACACTAGGAAGGAGTGTGGTCTGGGCATTGCCACAGTTCAAGAAAGAGCCCTCTCATGTATTTCCCAGGAGCCTGGACTGTTACTTCATGTGTGGGAATGTCAGGCTGTGACCTACAGGAAAAGAGAGGGCACGAGGGAACCAGATGGCTGAGTGACCCCAGTGCTGTTCTCAGGAGAAGCAGGAGCAGGCAAGGATGGATCTGGTCGTTGGAAGGAAAAGTGAGCCCTAGGCAGGTCCCTCCGTGCTCTGGGTCCCTACTGTTCCCTGTCCCACCAGCCCCCTTCTCTCCTCCGAGCCAGCTTCCCACCACACCAGACTGCCCAACTCCCACTCCCCCACCATCTCATCCACCACAGCTGCAATTTTCCAACTCTGGTAAGAAACAGAAGTATCAGGATAAGCATACGCCTGTGCTTGCTGAGGGACAGAAGCAGAAACCTTACCACCTCTCAGTAGTGCCTCCAGCTGCTGCCTTCCCAGTCTGTCACATTCTTTATGTACCACATGGCTGCCTTGGCACAGCTCAAGTGAGTGTGGGGAGCAGCAGTAGCCTGTGGTGGCCATGGTGGCTCATACTGGCTTTCCAGCCAAGACAGACAGGGGATGCCCCATAAGCAAATGCTGGTGACCCCAACACGAGTGTTACTTTGGCCACCAGCACTGCTATGAAGCCTCTATATCTGTCTTACACACAGGCACTGTGCATGACTGATGTAACACACAGGGTCTCATGCAGTGACGAGTTTTCCCACACAAGCACTCCCCTCCATCTCTCTACAGAGTAGGAGGCCACCTTCTAATGTCTGCCCTTCACTTCAAATCCTTGGTTTATGAAACTGTAGGAAAACCCTGGGACAGCGGATTGAGACTGACACCAGGGAGAGAGTTACTCATTGCCATGGCTGGTACTTCTCCCCACCAGCCCACGCAGCATCAAAGCATCTCTGTAAGCCTCAGCAAAGACTCCTGGCCTGTCCTATAGGTGGTGGAAACTTGTAGTATGTGGTGTAAAATGCCTACAGGAAGGTGTTTGTGACAGGTAATGGCTAGTGCATATACCTGTCCCAAGGCAGGTTCTGTTGTTGTTCCATCGCCACAGAAATGATGTAACACTGGTTTTATTACAGTGTTGGAATCCAGCAGTGTTTTGCAGCTGGAAGGCTGCATCTGACACCCACCTGTGAGGCATCAGTCCCTGAGGACTGGGGCTCTACTTTGGTTTTGTGGTCACTGCTGCTAGCACAAGAAAATGGACAGGGCAAAAAAAAAGCCCAAAACAAACAGGATATAAAAAGCAGTCACAGCACTGCTGAAAAAATACCAGACAGTTATAACTCTTAGGACTAACCTTTGGTGTCAGAGGAGTCAATGCCTCCGTTTCGAAAGAATGAGCCATTTTGCGGGTATAACAGCAATGCACTTCATAATCCCTTCCATACTCGGCTTTACTGGCTTATTGTGCAGAGCTATTAGAATCAGGATCATCTCTTATGAAGCTGTTAATGGGATGCAAATTGCATGAAAGATTTCTCCGCATCAGTAGAAAACAACCTAGTAATAAGTTATTGCATAAAAATCTGCATAAAAATCTGCTACAAAAGAAATACTTTGAAAGAAGCAAAAATCCTGCGTGACTAAGGAGGAAATGTGCTTTACAAAGTGCAAATGAGCACTGGTTTTAGAGGTAAAGGTGACCTACCTCAGAGTTTCTCAGATCCCAAAGAACAGATGTGCCCTACGTACTCAGGTATAGTGAAACAGCACTTCACACAACATCGTGGCTACAGCCAGGTAAAAAAAAAAAGTGCAATGAGTGTTTTATGCACTGAAAGATGCAAGTTCAGGCTGACCAAACCTGCATCTGTGCTAAATTCAGTGAAGAGCTGTGGCCAAAATATGTACATTTGAAAAAAATGAAAAGTCTAAGCAGCTCACTGCATGTGATACACTCCTACTTTTCATGCTGACATGATGTTTTGAGAGTAGAACTGGACTTTCAGTAAGCTAGAAACACCTAAAACTTGCATGAAGTGTTGATCAGTAAGTTAAGAGAAATATTGTGCTGAGTCTGTCACATTGCTTTGCTGTTTGTTTTTCCTTTTTGGTGTTGACATCAATGTGACTGTGATTTCAGCTGTGGTTTCCAGAGAGCACTGCAGCATGCCTGCGGCTGGAAGGAGCCTTTTGCTGCTGTTCAGCCCATGCCACCTAGCACAACCACAGGGCACCGCTACTTCTCCCACGTGGCATACACCCCGCTCCCACGAGCAGCAGAGCCTCCAGCACCGTCATATACCATCAGTCTCCTACATTATGCCACAGAAATGCTCTTTGGTCTCCTGTTTTAATGGACAGCACCAGAGAAGTGGGAAATACCAGAGCACGCAGTACCTTGTGACCTGTCCCAGTAGAATTGAGCTGCCTTTGGTACACCTGCTCTGCAAAACCTAGATGAGAAAAGCCGCATGGCTGGGATTCCTTTTTCTGCCCAAATTCCCTACGTGCAACAAGAGCCAGGGGACTGCAGCCTGGGATGCTGCTCTGTCTCAAGCCCAAGGGGCCAGGCTTTTCCTGAAATAACATCCACCTCTTGCTTTGCCGCCTGCTGGGCTCAGCTGATGCACACGGAGGAACCTAAATAAAGAAACACAGAGCTCAGAGCCCAGGCTTTTCCTCTCCGCTATCTGCATTCTTTTGCATTCATTAAAAAACAAACAAACCTGTTTCCTGATAGCAGGGAGGAAAATCACAGGATCATGTTTTTTTTTTCTTTCACTTGCAATGGCTCAGATATTCTAGGGAGAAGCACTTCTATGGGATCTACACATGGAGATGAGAGTGGCTGGTAACAGACATCAGAACAAGCAACAAATGTCTCCATCCCTCAGGGATGGGAGGAGGGAGAGTGATGGGAAAAGCAAAAAGTGTGGGCATTGCTCTATCAACCAGATGCCAGAGGGGGAACTGGACTATTCCCAGTCTTGCTCAGAGATCTGCCAGGAGTGGCATTGATATGAAAGGCGGAGGAACACAGCCTCGTATTTTTGCAGCAAGGATTGGTTTTCTGAAGGAGAGCTAAAAGAAACAACAGCTTCCCAATGAGCACAGAAATTGAGAGAAAATAGTAGAAAATGTCTCCAGATTACAGGGGTATAAAGATAGCCCTGGAAGCGGCCGCGCTCCTTGGCGCAGAGTCGCCAGTGCCGGGAAGTGCCTCACATCCTGTTCTTTGTATTGTTCTCCCAACTTGTCTGGTGGCTGGGAAAGTTTCTTCCAGCAATTTACCCGGTCCTCACCCTGCAGCTGGCCGGCCTGCCGCTATTGATTCACTTCCCCAGGCATTTCTCTTACTGTCATGCTCTTGTGGCATCAAAGCAGCCTCTGGACCCGGGGAGGGGGGTGGCCACAGCCCTCACTGCCAGAGGAAACTTTTCCTGCATACCAACATTTTTTAACCGCAGGGAATTGCGGCCACGGGAGTGTGGGTAAACGAATGCTCAGCTGAGGGACAGGTGGATTTAGGAGGCATTACTGCTGCTGTATGTGAGAAGAGATGCACTGCAGTGCCCAGCACTGCTCCATTATATATAAGGCTGTTTTCTCTGCCTCTGAGCACAAAATCAAACTCGCAGCACAAAGAGCCCTGGGTTTAGATATATAATTGGATCAAATTGTGTGTAATGACCTTGTCTGGTCTATTGTACCTTTGTTTTCCACTGCAGCTTGCACCAGAGCAGGTACCATGTTTACATTGCAGTCAGGGTGACCTGACTCCCAGCCATCCTGGATTCATTCTTCAGTTAATGGTTGCTCTGGAAAGAGTGGGTTCTTTGGACAAGGCTGCTGTTCAGTCTCAGGTTGGCTGTGCCAGCGCTGAACAACCCTTCTGGCTGCATCCTCTGTGCTCAGCCCGGCAGAACGAGGCTGCAGAGAGCTGTGGATAATTGCTCATATACTGAGATGAATACGGCTGATGGGTTGGTGGACTGGAGGGTTCACAGAGCGATATGCAAGCACAGAGCTCGAACCCCAAGGTTACAATTAAATCTCACCCGAGGTTGGCTGCATAAGTAAAGCAAGTCGTGTTTAACTACAGGAAAGAATATCATGTAATGGAAATCTAATTGTGTTGAACACTACCCAACATAAAGGTTATGGCTTATGGATTAACAGCAGGAACTTACGCTGTGAACTGGGAATTCGTCTGGAACCAGCAGAAGGGAAAAAGGTGATTAATGACTTGGGGTACCCATGGGATGCAGTTATGGCAAGACAAGCATGCTCCCAGGATGTACTGGAAAGTATGTTCAGCAGAAGAAGCGAAATACCAAAGCCATAGCATGGATCACTGGCATATAGTGGAACTGGCCCATATGATGTGACAGCCATCTCCAAAAAGCAGCCTCAGGGATGTTCACATGCACAAGAACATGCTGGGACACTGAGGGTCATGGGTGGCCTTCCAGAGGGCCAGAAACAAACATCACTCTTTTGTCATCATGTAAGGAAGAGAGCTACCTGAGTTGAATAACAGTTTTCTGTATGTCACAAGAGCAGCTGGACTTGCTCACAGTCGTGATGCAAATGGTTTCCTTTGGGCAGAGCAGTTCTGATGTAGCCCAACAATCAGAGCACAGGTACAAAATCCATAGCAAGCTTTGTGACAGTCAGGTCAGACCAGGACAAGAACACTGTGAGGCAGTGTGTGATGGGAGAAGCCATCCTCCTCCTGTGAGTCTGGAGGAAAAAAACAGAATCTTAATGGAAAATGTGAATAGCCATTTGAGCCAGTAAAGAAAATTTCCCTGCTAATGTGCCACAGGAACTCTTCAAGCACAAGAGGTAGCCAGCCTTTGATCTCATGCCTTTAATGCACTCTGTAAAAGATACAATGGCTCCAAATCCTCTCTTGCGTTATTGCTTGCTTGGCTTAAAGGCACACCACACTGCCAAGGGCATCTCCTGATGGCTATGAGAGAAAAGGAAGAGTGAAAGAAAATGAATGATTTCATGGCAAAGTCCATCAAGCTCTGCGGTGAGCAGGCAGGGTGCAGGCAGAGCACAGAGGTGACCTTGTATGGCACATTTAAAAACACCAGATGCCACCACACATCCCACTGCGCTGGCTTCACGCTCCCTTCTTTGTCACAACCCGACATATCCCCTACAGCACGACAGAAACTGTAAGTAATTTAAAAGCACAACTAATTACCTCAGAGAGCTATTTAAGTACCCAAACCTGCAGCAGCCGCAGGACACTTCCCAACGCTACAGGCATCCAGAAGTGTAATTCAGAGCAAACCATCTCACTGGAGTAGGCCCGTGAGCGCACAGTGCCTAGGGAACCCGCACATTTAGGATTTGCTGCTACAGCCGCTGGGATGCAGAGCAAGGAGCCTGCATCTCCAAAGAGCAGAAAGCCAGATGCTGCTTCAGCCTCCTGATAACCCAAGGAAGAAGCCGCATCTACGCAGCTTTTGTTAAATGTCTCGAGTGCTCCATTTTGCAGGAGCTGGGAGGAAGCAGGGAGAGGCGAGAGCTGGGGACCATGAGTGAGGCATGGCGGCCAGCACAGCCTGCAGTGCCTCCTGCCAGCAGCCCCTGCACGGGGAGGTCAGCGCCAACAGTCACCACAATTGGAGTCTTGTGTCAGACGTGTGAGAAAACTCTCCCTTTCCTGTCGCACGCTGCTGCCACCACAGCTGCGGACCCCCTCAGACCTGAATAAACAGAGCTGCGCTGCTGCCAAGGAGCATCCAGATGTGTGCAGGGTGACTCAGGATTTACTGGCACTTCATATGTGAGATCAGATTCAGGCCAGGACGGTGCTGTTTGGTAAATTAGCTTTTTACAATCTAATTTCCTTACTTTAGCTCTTTTTTCCCCCAGCGTCTTGAAAGGAAAGAAAAAAATGATCCAAGATGCCAGCGTCTCAGACCGCTTTAAAGGGCCTCTGTGAGGTGTCTGCTCTCTGACTCGCCTTACTCACTGCAAAACTTCCCCAGCACTGTGATTTAATACACACAACACAACAAGCTGGCAGTTACAACGGTATTCATGCAAGGTGACTGCAAAGATGCTGCCCTGCAAGCAGAATAAGGTCCTCTTTAGCAAACAGGTCTGTGTGCAAGCTCAGAGATGAGCTGCAATGATGCAGTTTTTCCAGGGGACTGCGAAAATCACAGCACAGCCGAGCTGTGAGCTGTGCTCCTCTGCCAGTGAGAGCCCTCCAGGACCCGCAGCGGGACTGGCAGTATTCACATGTACCAAGAGGCCTTGGCTAAGTTGTGGAAGGCAGCTTCAGGAGAGCACCAGAGTGTGGCTTTTTGACCAAAGGCACACTGCATCTGTCTGGTTTACTGGTCTTCTGATGTAGACCTAGCTTGGAGGGTTGTGGGATTCTCCTGTGAAGTGAGATTTTTATAGCACAGCCATATTTTGCAGCAAGCCTCCAGCCTGCCTAGGATGCCCCTGTCAAGTTCCATTTTTCAGGCTCTTTGTGCAAAAATGATACTTAATGGAGGAACCTCACTGGTATGTGCTCAGGCAAGGGGGAAAGAAGACGCAACATGCAATCCATAAATAGAGACACTTTAAAGGCTCTTTAAACATGCACGCTTTTTGCATAATTGATGACTTTCCATAATAGATATGGATGATAAACAGCCTTAAATAAAATGAAAATTTATCAGTGTCATATCATTTATCAGCATTATGTTAAATTGGAAAGTATGGGGAAAATATTACCATGTACTCAAATGAAATCAGTGAAAGGGAGAATAATTTGGGGGCTGCATCATTGCATTCATCAAGGCTTTTAATGAGACAGCCAACAGCTAAGAAACTGCACTAAGACATGGGAGACAGGCAGAATTTGGAGCATCCAAATACAAACACTTGGGCTCAAAGAGGGCAAGGGAATGGATGAAATGTAAGGTCCAAGTAGCCCCTCAGACCTTAGCATCTGTCAGCATTTTCACCCTGTGGGATGTACTGTGAAGGGTGAGGGGAAACAGAGGGCAGGCTCATTCACATCCATGGTATATCACTACATATCCACAGTGGGTGATGGGGAACAATCTCTATGGCTTTGAAAGGTCAAAAGCAAGTTGGTTCTCCAGACTGGGCCACACCATTCAGTGCACACCTTCCCTATATAGGTAGCTAATTTACCTAAGTACCTAAGTTACCTGCAGCTAACCAAATCCCACTGTGCTGTGGGGAAGATGAGCACTTTCAGCAAGAGTTTGGTCCCATTTGGTATATAAGCAAGGCATGCTTTGTGGGATGACTGCTCCTGCTCATGCCCTGCAAGCAGAACTAGGACAATCAGCTTGGACTATGATTTTCAAACTTCGGCAATCAGCTTGGATGAATCCCACCTCTGGGAAAGGCAGGGCTTTCTCAAGGGATTTTAAGTCACTCTTAATTACTTCAAAGTGTGAAGGCTCCCGTGTCAGGGAAGGAAGCAAAGTTTCTTCATGATGATGGCAATAGGTATCACGAGGCACTTCAACTTCTTCAACGCAAACTGATGAAGAATCTTCCATGCCCTGCAACTTCTCATTCTCCATGATTTTTCAAAAATAATTGACAGAGGCTGAGAAGGTTAGTATATTCTCTCAGGGTCCACTCTACTGCAGTATGCTTGTGTAGATAGGTTTGATTTTTCCAAGTATTCCCCCATCAGCTCTTTGCTATCTGTGTTGACAAGGTCAGTGAAAAGACAGAACAACCAACCAAACAAAACAAAAAATAATAGAAAATTCAGTGTTTTTTACTTGCCTGCAGCATTTTAAAACCTGTGGATAGAAAGCAAGGCTTTCTTGTCACTTGGAATTCACACAGTGCTTGTGAAGTGAGAGGTAAGTGCTTCCTATGGCCAAAGATGAGACAGCCTGCAAGAGGTGAACCATTGAGCTGTTTCTTCAGGACCTGCTAGCACATAGGCTGCTTCAGGCTGCTGGACATGCCTGCTGTTGGGATCACTCCTCTCCACTGACTTTAGCAGAGCTATTTCGGCTAACACAAGGCTCGGAGCCGTTGTCCTCTGCTGAGGCCAGCCGTGGTCCTACTGCTCAGCCCCAGTACAGACTAGAGCTGGTGTAACCAGAAGATAAGTGATTTATACCTACGATGAGCTGGAACTACTACCAGCAGTCAGTACGGCTTGAACAGAGAGCGAATCAACCCAGAGAAACTTCTGCCGCTCTTGGTGTCCCCTTTTTTTTTCTTCCTTAAATTTGCAAGGCCTGTTCATGATCTCTGTTGGACTTTGCTGCTCCTCCCACAGCCCATGAGGCATCCTGCTGACTGCACTGTGGTGGGATCAGTGCCAGCAGGTCCTTGGGCAGGGCTGGGGCCAGGAGGACAAAGCAGCTAGTCCAGCATGCCTGGCTCCCAGCAACACCACAGGGCTCTTGTGCAATCTTCCTTGAAACAAGTTCAACTTGGCTGGGAGTGAAGCATTTGCGCATGGCCTGGAAGCTGGATCAAGTACTATAAACAAAAGGAAACAAAAAGAGGGAGAGCACAGTGTCCTGCTGCAAGAGGTTTGGCCAGAGGAGCAACATCTGACCCTGGCCAAGGCATGCTGAGCCACAAGTGCCCGGAAGATGAGGAGATGTGGCATGGGAGGAACTGGGGCTGGGACTTCTTCTGGGTAGGGGAGCACAGGTGGAAGAGCTCAGGACCCATGGTGGAGCATTCTGCACCAAAGAGCTGCAAGTGCAGGGATGCAGAGAATGGGAATTGGATGAGGAGGCAAGGAGAGACTCAGACACAGAAATGTATCCTCCAGCGCAAATTCAAGCTGGCTGGTGGGGAACAGGGGACCTCCTTCACCTTCATACAAGGTGCTGAGGAGGACACCGGGTGTGATCCAGCTGCAGGTTGCAGCTTCTGTGCAGCACAGGGGTTGTTCAGGCCATTTCTGTGAAAGAAAGGAAACTGCTGCCTGTTAGGTGCTCTCACATGTGAAACTTAGGCCTGCCCTGATATTCTGAATGCGCAAGAAGCCTTTGCATCCCCATCTCAGGCACATGGGCACCAGATATTCTCTAAGTGCACTGGTGGTGTTGGTGAGGAGCAAGACTGAGCTCAACCAGGCCTGGCAGTTTTCCATCCTAAAGCTGCACAGAGAAGTTCGTACACCCAAACCTCTTGCCTGACCCTTTACAGGG
This sequence comes from Tetrao urogallus, assembly GCF_951394365.1. Classification (NCBI taxonomy): domain Eukaryota; kingdom Metazoa; phylum Chordata; class Aves; order Galliformes; family Phasianidae; genus Tetrao; species Tetrao urogallus. The sequence goes on along the minus strand of NC_136814.1, from coordinate 37,631,020 downwards.
ACCATGGCCAAGGAAAAGACTCTCTGTGGCCAGGGTGTTTCTGTGCCTCAGCAGTCCTACTTGGCCAGGACAGCCCCTGTGGGCCCTTAGTAGTCAGCATTAAATAGAGAGCATCCTTCCAGCTGCACTCTCCTGTGCCAGCCACTGAGCTCAGGCTTGCTGGCCCAGAGCTGGAGAACCACAGAACTGTCATGAAGCTACCACCACCTTTCCTTGGCTTGGTCAAACTGTCTGGACACATACTGGGCCTACGTGTCCCCACACTGGGAGGGCCTCTGAACCCAGAGGTGCTTTGGAGCCTGGGTGGCTGAGGGCAGCAGAGGGGACAGCAGGTCACCGAGGCAGACCCACAGCTGGAGAAGGGCTGCCAGAGCCAAACAGGATGAGGTGCACTTCTGAACAGCAAAGTGCATTAGATAGTGTTGGAGTCTCCCAAAGGAAGCCCCATCACTTGAATCATTGGAAACCAGGCTGGAAAAATGCTGGATAACATCCAGGAGAGGATAACTCCTCATCAACAAGGAGAGATGAATAAGATGAATACCTGGTCCTATTCCATCTCCGTGAATATGTCTAATGCGCTTGTGGGTTGTTTTTTTTCTCTTTTCCGTGACTTTCCTGTGCCATCAGTGCATCTCAGCACAGAGTGGGGGATGGACAAGAGCCCAGAAGGGAGCATGCTGCCATCCCCTTTGGCACAGGAGCAGGGAGCAAAGCTCTGCTTTGCCCCGTTTTCCCAGGAAATCCGAGTGCCCCAGGAATTCATTTCCCAGGAAAGCACCCCTCCAGCTTGCCCCCTGCCCAGGGCTCCTGCAAGCACCCCATCCTGGGAAGCTCAAAGGGCAGTTCCCATCCTGGGAAAACCACTCACAGCATCTCTCCTGACAGTTGATTCTGTAATTATTTGGTTGCAATTAATTGCTAATTAATTGCTGAGTTCTGTTATTTGCAGGTGGGCAGGGGGGCCAAGGCTGCTGGCAGACAGCGTGCCGCCTGATAGAAACACGCACCTCCACATGGGGAAGGGAGCTACCGAACAATGTAGGCCATTGCCTGGTTAACCGTTAACATCTCATAAAATCCCAGGTCCCTGCACAACAGGCAGAGTCATCCCAGGGCTGTTAGAAAATCCTATTTCTCGCCAGTTATGAAACAGAGGTTTTGAAGTGCTGCCAACTTCGATGTGGAGCTCTGGGAGTGGAACACTTGCTGTACTGCAAGCCTCTTACATAAAGCTTTCCTAGCAGCCCCTGCTTGTCATGCAGTGTGTCCTTCTGTCCATCCATGCACCAGAAAGCCTGAATGACCCAACGCGGAGCCAGAGCAGCCATCTGTCCCTGTGCCCCCACAGCTCTTCAAGGCCAAAAGCAGAAGTAGGCAAAGGCTGCATGCACCAGCATGGCTGCCGGCAGCTGGGTCCACCCCAAGAGCCAGCAGGCACACCTATGTGCCTGGTTCCCAGAGCAGGAGCTTTCCACCACTGACTCATCCCTTGTGTAGTGCACACTATTCTTGCCAGGCCGCTTCCAGGGCTTGCTTGGGTGCAGTGATAAGAGGAAACGCGCATCGCATCCTGCAGTCCATGCCAAGGGAAACAGGAGCACTGCAGCTGAGGAAGCAAGCCCTGGGGAGAGGGGACGTGGTGGGAGGTGGGCCACGGTGAGAGGCAGTGGGAAGGGTGGGAAGGATGGGTCGGCTGTTGCCCAAATTCCCCAAAGGTGGCACTCCTGGGGCTCCCACAGTGCTGGGGAGTAGAGCACTGCTGTGCTGTTCAGCTGGCAAAGAGACACAGTGAAGAGAGGAAAATGCCCCACAGATGTCTAGAAGCTAAAAAAAACCCAACAACTAGACTATGAGAGATGAAATGCATTCTCTCTCTGTCATGGCCAGCAGCAACTAACAGCTCTCCTAAGCCCAGCGGTTTGCCAGCAGAGCTGCAAGCAGGGCAGGCACCACCTTGCAGAGCCCAGGGCCCCAAAGTGGGCAGGGTGGGGGTCCTGGCACCCCTCAGCCCCAGGTCGCTTTGGGGTGCCGGGGTTGTTGCCTGCTCCCGGGCCCTTTAAATGGGTGCCCGTGCCAAGGCGATTTCTCGGTGGAGTTTCATAAGGAAGCACATGACGAGGGCAGTTGGAAACCACAGCTCTGCGAGCGCTGATTACAGCCTACTGAGGAAAATGAGATTTTTATCTTGCAGGAATTCAATTATGAAAAAGAAAAAAAAAAAAAAAAAAAAAAAATACAGCGCATCTGGCTTCATGTGCTTGAGCTCGCTGCACTTTGAGGGTTTTCATTTAACATTACCTAAAACATTGTGCTCTATGGCGTGTGTGCATTTTTCTTTTTTCCTGTTAAAAAAAAAAAATAATACAACAACAACAACAACAAAAAACCCAACAAAGTCACCCTGCTGGCAGCTGAATGCAGCAGGGATGATGTCATTGGAACAGTTGGAGGAGAAAAGAGAAAAACAAGTCTGTGTGTGCTAATCCTGTTTGCTGCCCTGAAGGGGATGGAAGGCGGCCAAGGCGAGGAGTTCTGGGAAGCCATATAGGGGTGCCAAGCCCGCGCCGCCGCCAGCGCAGGGAACTGACATCTTTGTTCTCTGCAGCTGGGCAGCCCGCCAGCGGCCTCATTTCGGCGCTGCGGCATGATTACACTGGACATCTGCCAGCTGAGCGCTCTGAGCCCCTTTTCTTCCCCGCGAGCTTTTTTTGCCAAACAGCCAGCAGTTGCCATGGCAGTGGAAAGTAAAGCGAAAAATACTAGCGCGTACATATAGATAGAGGGGAAGATAAAACAACAACAACAAAGCAGAGGCACGCCTTGCTCCAGATGTGCCACATGCGCAGATATAAAAAGCAAGCAAAGCTATTAGTCAAAGAGCCAAAGACAGAGAGGAAAGGGCAGTAAGAGCCAAGAGGTGAAGTGAGGATAAGGCAAGGAGCACTGCGGGCACGGTACCAGCACAGCTATGGGCAGCGGTGGGCAGCCAGGGCTCTCCTTCTGCACTAAGGGAAGCAGACTTTAAAAGAGAGCAACATGGTGGCACTTTCACTATCGCCTGCCTGCTCTGCTCTCTTTTATGTTGTGTGTGTTGAAAAAAAAAAAAACAAAACAGCAGCTGTTTTGAAGATGAGAAAGGGGTTATTTATAAGCTCTGCATAGCGGAGGGAAGCAGGCAGCTGAGATCTGGTTGCTCTACGAGGTGGAAAATCCTGTTTCAGCCCCTGGCCCAGGCCAAGCCGTGCTATTTCAAGCTGTGCCCCAAACGGTTAACGAGCAACCACCCAGCAGTCCCATGTCTATAATGAGTATTTCATTTAAATAGGCGAGTGCTGCCAGGTCCCGATGGGCAGATTTACACACAGAACAGGAGAGGTGTGGTCCCAGCTCGCTTTCTTTTTCCACCAAGGGAGGCACAGGGTAGTTTCATTTTACAAGGCAGCTATGTACAAAAAGTTCACTGCCCAGAGTTCAGCTGACTATTTATAACAGGATTTCTTCTCCCTGTAACCGCCCTGAAGGGCCAATGGCGGCAGTGCCTGCAGCCAGCCCAAGGAAGCAGACAGGGCCATGGGCACCCACCCTGTCCCATCCTGTTGCATCGTCCTCTCCCAGTGAAACTTTTGGCAGCTCCATGGATGGCTCAGCCACATGGACATGATGAGCCTGGAAGCCACAGGGATGGGGCTCTCACCTGCCTCCTTGCTGCCTTCCTACATAGCTACTCGACTACAGTTCACTTGAGTTTCCCATTTGTAAAAATGAGGATGATTTTCCCTACTTATCTCAGAGATGGGCTAAGCATCTTAAATCATTAATGACTGCAAAGTGCTTTAATTTCCTCAGATGGAAGCTCTTACTGATGTGCAAAGTATTATTAGGATTATTATTCCTAATAAACAGGAAAGGCAGAGCAGTCGTATTTCTTGCTAGGGCTTCAGCCTAGAGCACAGAGCCTATTCTGGTTTCTGATGGGACTAGAGTTGAGGCCTAATACCCAGCAGTCCAGAAGGATGTCCCCAGTTTTGCAGAGAAACTGAGGCTCAGAGTAAGTCACAGACTTCTTCAGACATTTTGCTGAGCTAAGACAAAATTTAGTTTAGTGGATATGGTGGTAACGTGTTGACAGTTTGACTAGATGATCTCAGAGGTCTTTTCTAACTTTAATGATCCCACGATTCTAAGAAAAGACTTATCTCTCAACAGCACCCCTGCAGAGTGATGCACCCCCAGGGCCAGAGCCAGCCCGCACCAGCCTGGAACAGTCAGGCATCAGTCACACAGAAAATCATGCAGGGCAAGTTGTTGGTGACTTTTCTGAGGTTACAGCACAAGCTGCAGGTGCTACAGCAGCCACCCACTCCTTGGTGCTCTGGCCAGGTATGTGGAATGCTGCAGGAACTCACCTGACCTCTCACTGCTTCTCAGCCCCTACCTAAGTGGTAATGCTGGGTTGTGTGTTGTTTGGTGACAAGTGGATTGTAACCTACCAAAAGCTCTGCCAGCACGTTTTAATATATTAGAACCTGGCTGTAAAATAAGAAATTTCAGGGAGGGGGATTAATGTTACTCAGTTCTGTCCAAGTTAATAAAATATGGTCTGAGTTACTGCCAGGCTACTTAATTCGTTTTTATTCAAAGTGGCTGGGCAATTTCACTGAGGTTGGCTCAGTGGGAAGCAGAGTCAGCTCTGGCTTTGTCAGCTTCTGTGTGTCACCTTCCCAGCTGGCAACAACGGTTATGTCCCCAGGGGGCCCTGAGAGCAATCAGAGGGGTGCCCCCTCCAGCAAAGCAGCATGGACTGGGGACAGGGAATGGCACTGCATGGAGCAGGAGGGAGACTGGGCTGGGGCGTGTGCTGCTATGGATGGCACCAGAGGAGGTCTGCTTGTGGTTGCCATTCCTTCATACCAGACTAGGAGATGGCAGGGTTGCCACCAGCTCTTCTCCTGAACCTTCACATTTTGCCATCTCACACCACAGCTTCAAGCAGAAGGGACAGTTGCCATGATGCAGCCATGCCTATGACAGTTCCCCATATCCTCATATCCTTCCAGTTGATTATTTCCCGCCTTCTCTCTAGACCCACTTTGATGCCTTTGCTATCTGCATGACAGCACTGAAGACTTACAGGCACTGTGCTGGCTGGCACCAGAACCAGCACGCAGGGGACTGCTGCCTGCACTGTGAATCACCAGAAGGCTCCGGAGCTTTAAATGGGAAGCAGAACACGCTGCTGTCTAGATAGACAAATGAAACTTCAACCAGCTCTCTAGCTTAGGAAACAAGCTCTGAATCACTCTGAGGGCAAGGTGCCAGGAGTGGCTCCGCTCTAATCCTGGCTCCACTGTTTGCTCGCTGTGTGGCCTTCAGAAAAGCTCCTAGGAGTAAACACTGCTCCTTCCTCCTCCTTCCTGCCAGCATCCCCTCTGTTCCTGCATCCTCATGCCCCGGCTCAGAGCAGCACCCCACTTCTGGCCATGCACTTAGGGGTGGAGGAGGGAAATGCTCCCCTCAGTCTGTCACAGCACGCTCAACAGCCAAACAGGGTTCTTCTGCTTTCTGTTTCTCTCCCTTTTCCTGGGCCTCCCATGGACAGTGCTTCGGGTGAGCAAAATCACCAGAGCTGCTGAGTGTGGAGGCTGGCTACTGCCAAATGGGGTTGCACTTAACATCTTCTGGGCTCAGACATGAAGGTCCTGGTGCTGCATTCATAAAAGCCCAGCGTCCTAGATAAACAGAGCGCATCGATATTTATTTTAAGAAGCTTGGAATTGAGATTTAATACTGGAGAAAGGGCTATTCTTACGCTGTGTTAAAAGAACTTGTTCTAATACAATATTTCCTAACTTCAGACATGGTAGCCTAGTAAGCTCCATTACCACGGTAATACTATATAAAAATGATCCTTTATTATAAATCATACCGTACACCAAAAAGGATATAAATAGAGCCCCAATGCGGCATTGGCATGCCTCATATTTCTCTTGGTTCACATTAAATGAGCCACTAAATTACAGTGTCCTTCTTTGTAATATCATCCTCCAAAGCCAAGCATTTTGTGCATTACGCAGGGCTGTTCTAACAAGAGAAATTAGTATGGCTGGTTTAATTCAGCCAGGCTTGCCATGCGTGTTATAGGAGAGGGTGCTAAAACAGGCCAAAATGAGCAATTCCATTGTCCTTTCAAAAACCCCTCACTCGGAACGTGCAGTAAGAGCGGGAGCACGCTCAGGGCTGACAGACAGATCGCTCCTGAGGGGTTGGGGCCTGGCACCCCAAGCCCCAGCAGCAGAGAGGTGAGGGCAGAGGCAAGGATTTGGGTTGCAGCTTTCCCTGGGTCTCACCTACTGAAACGGGGAGAGATTTGCCCCACAGGATCAGTGCCTGTTCATAAAGCAGCCCAAGCTTCTCTGCGATGGACAGCGCTACAAAAATGCAAACGCAGATTTTCTGTATGGCAAAACGTAAATACAGCACTCATACCGGGGGATCAAGCCTGAGACCTGTCTCTATCAGAGCTATCTAACCGCACTAGAGAAGAAAACCTTTCCACAGTCCTAGTAGCTGTACATGCCTTCAGGGACACTTAAAGTAATTCAGGTCAAAAATGTAGGTTGTTTTATTTAGCAGACAAAGCAGTGGGGAAAGGAAGGAGAGGGAAGGAGGAAACAGGCTGTTGCAAAAATACACTCCTCACAAAGGGCTTTTCAGGATTTCCCCCCAGATTTAGGCGATGTTTCCCTGCAGGCTCACAAGGCCCAAGCTCTGCTGTAGGGGCTGGGCTGCTGCCGCAGGGCCGGGCCACACTTAGGCAGCCATTTTAGAGCGGTTCCCTCGGAGAGGCTACCTCTCCTCCTGGCTGCAGCCCAGAGTGCACAGCAGGCTGGGGGGAGCAGGCCCAGCACAAAACTACCCAAGCATGGTCTTTCTGCAGAGTATACAGAGCTGGAGCAGTTCCAGGAGATTTCATAGCAAATTGTCTGCCACAAGGAGATGCATTCCCTTATGCATGTGGAGAGGCTGCAGGCTCTGCTTCTTGTGAGCAGGGCTTGCAAAGCAAACCACACCATGAACCATCAACTAAAGGTTTCTATTACCTACAGTATGCTCCATGATGGTGTGAGATACTGTGAAAATGGCAAGCAGCCTTGTGGAAGTGAAATACAACCTCTACAGTGCAACTCTTGGCACCGTACCCCCTCAGAAAAATCCTCAAGCAAATGAGAGTTGTGCAAGCTATGAAACACCCAGCTGAGTTGAGAAAGCGTTGACCCTTTGGCAGGGGGAGCAGAGCTCGCTAGCAGGGAGGCAGGAAGGGCACACAGGAGGCCACAGGCTCCCCCTCTCTGCCTACACTGAGGCTGACAAGGAGCTATGGAAGATCAGCAGAGAAGGGACAAAGTGAGAGGACAGCCTCTGCAAGGGAGAAGATACCTTGCTTTTGTTTCTCCTTCCTTGCAGTCCCAAAGCTGCTTTGCACCATCCCACTACCCTTGAAAATTCCTGAACTTGAGAACACCTCACGCATCTCTCATGCTTCTTCCTTCACTTGGCTCCCATGCTCATACAGTTCCATGCCATCAGAGAGCCACTAATTTTGAGGCGTGGATTGATTGACTGACTGACTGACTGATCTTGCACAAGAGATACACCAGCAAGTACTCCTGAACTTGTAACCAGTTCAAACAGGGAATTCTGAAACCTGACATATTCAGTGATTCCCTGAGCGGAGCAGGCCATGACCTGCCTGGTGTGGACTGGAAAGCCAGCTTCCATAGAGACTGGAGAATATCAGCTAGCCCATGACAGTGATGAAGAGCCACAAAGGGAAAATGGGTGGTGTTTGGATCTTGTAATTCAATACAAGACCAACTCTGTCATTTAAGAAATATTTACTAAAAAAGAAAAGAAAAAAAAAAAAGAAGAAAGGAGGATGACATTCCATTTGTCACAAGAAGACAGTGATGTACTTCAGGATCCCTGGTCAGAGATTAAAATAAAGGACACTACTAGTTAAGGTGGGGGTGTGCTAGCATCTTTTACCAGCCTGATTTTCATCTGTTTTTAAAAATCTGCATGCAAAAATGGGAAGCTAGCTACAGCACTGGTAAAGGCAGTCTGGTCTCAGCATGGAATTCTGGGTCAGATTTGAAGTAAATCAAATTTAACGCCTTAAAAATAGCAGTATTCACTAAAGCCCAAGAAGTGTCAGTGATTTTTTTTTTTCTTTGCAACCAGAAAGACAAACAGAAGAGAGAAGGAACAGGAGACAGATTAAAACAGCTTTAATTTTAGGACTCTTCTCATCAAGATGCAATATGTGACACCAAAAATTAGTCCAATTAAAGATGGTTATAACCTAAAGTTGCTTAATTAGCACCTCTAGAAGTTTCCCAACGTTTTCCCCACCAACTTCCCCACTCCTGATGAGCGCAGTCTGAGCTGCCACAGAGGAGGAGAAAGGTGGCAGGGCTTGGTTAGAGGTGTTCTGGTTGTACTCTCTGGCTGTGTCTGGATCTCAGTCTGATGGGAATCTACCATCTTCCTAGCAAACCTCTATTGATGGAGGGGCTTAAGGTGCTTCCAGAATGAAACAGTGGCTGAACAAAGGTTAGGGAAGCAAAGCTAACAACAGGGAGAATGCAGTGGGTTTTTGCTGCTGGCACCTTTCTGCAGGTGCAACCCCCCATCCCATGGGGCTGCAGCAAGTGGGCCCCCACTGCACATGCACTAGCTAGAGGACTGCCCACATACAGCCCCCACAAGCAATGAGGCAAGAATAAGATCCAACATACTTTGTCACTCCAGGCTAAGCGGCACCTCCAAGCAGCCAGGGGCTTTCCCCTGGCCCTGCTACTGACCTGGCTTTCTCCTTTATGCAGTTTTTCACCAGCATCACGGCACTGCTCACAAGGTGAGTATTACTGCAGGCTGTTCAACCTGCAGGCAGCACCCATGTCATCCCGGTCCTGGGTTTCCCCCATGTACAGATAGATGAAGAAGACACAAAAGCACTCCTTACCACTCTCCCCCTCCCATCTATTTTACAGCACTTAGAATTTTACAGACTTAGATACGGCTCATTGGGACTGTGTATACTGCTTCGTGAAACTCAAACCCAAAATGATGCCTTCCTCAGCAGCTACCTGTGCCAGCATGAGATGCTCGATTTACACCGGCTGGGGATTGCCAGAGGAGGAGTCCTGCTGAGATCGGTTCCCAGGCTCTGTGCTTCTGTTGCCATGGGAATATATTCATTGCTTTCAGAGTAGTTTAGGGAGTACAGAATTCAGGAAAAACAACACAAAGAACAACACTCTGATCTTCCAACGACACCAGTTTTAAAGATGTAGAATGAGAATACCTCATCTTCCTGATGGAATGTCCATCTAAAATAGGATGAAGAGTTTGTAAAAAAAATAATTAAATGGAATGGCCCTGCTAGATCAAATGAAAGGCTCGCTTATCACTCTCTTTCTAATATCTTTTGTCTTATATGGATTGCTTCATGCACACGGGATTTCTGAGTTGTGTTCTGAAGTCTTAAAAGTAATAAATAATGATCTACTCATTCATTACTTCTCTGTTTACAGGCTATGCTATATCTACACAAGTTACGGTGCCAGACCATTAGACATCAAAGGCTCCACAGCGCAGGCATCCTACAAAGGAGAAGTCAGCATGATTTTTCCAGGAGCTCACTTCACTATTCCAACAATAATAATGATTTGTACTTGGTGCCTTTGATCCAGATTGCCAAAGCACTTTGTTCTCTGATTGAGAAATTACACATAAAATAGGATTCAATTTGCCCATCATTGGCACAGGCTGGGAGAGTCAGCCTCTAATAATATTTAGCAGCATAAAAAAACCCAACAGTTTATCTACATTAAATCAAAGAGATAATGTAAAGTTCAGGGAATCAAATGTATGATCGCCTAATAGTAGCTAACGGTGCTAACAACCATTGGTGAAAAGTGATGTAAGATCTTAAATAACGCTGAGTGTCCAGGACATCACAGGGAGTCACAAGAAGTGGCAGAGAGCATCAGTACTCACCTTGGAAAAGCATGCATTCACCTGAGCATGGATCATTCCCGTTTGATAAGCAGTGACCTCCAGCATAGTTCCACCAGGGACATGCCAGTAGGACAGTGCCAGCGAGACTTTGGCCCTGGTGGCTGGAAGTCCTCCGAGTTGCCTCTACAAGCAGGAGACAAGGGAATGTAGAAGAAAGAATTAAAACTAAGCTGACGAGGAGGAACCAAAGATCAATAAAACAAAATGGATCTAAATAAAGTAATTTCAGCACAATAAATAGGACTGCAGATCTTTTTGATTACTGCTGAGCCTTCACATCTCCTGGAAGTTCACATCTCACCTTGGAAATCACAGCTGTGGCGATACTGATTGAAGAGAATGAAAGGTTACAGTGGCTTCTGACAACCAAGCCCAGGACTGTCATGTAACCTCACAGCTTTATATTTCCTCTGCATTAATCCTCACCAGTTAGTAACTAATTAGCATAAACCGGACTCAGGGCAAGGATATTAAATAAGAAAACTTGAGAGAAAAGAAATGAGTTGGCTCTCAGTGGAGAGGCAGCCTCACGTCCTCAAGAAGTCACAGGGCAGAGACTAAAGACTTTGGCCTTCCTGATAATCACATTACGACAAAGACAGTTCCTTTGGAGGGCCCCTTTGAAATATAAATTAACTTAATCTTTATGATCTTGACAAATAAGCGATAGTAGAGTGTTTTGACTGTGACACAGACATAGAGGGTAGAGGCTATATCTACGTCAGCAAATAGAGAAGCATAAGAGCAACACTGGTCAGCTTGCAGTAAGTTTTACTTGCAGATGGCTCCCGCTCAGAGCCACAGCCTGAGCATCCACCACTAGTTGGAGAACCTTAGGTTCTCATGGGGATCTTCTCTCCCAGCACAGTGCCCCCAAGGGGAGACCAGTTTGCCACACCCTGCACCTCATCAAACTGCAATTATCTGGCGCAACCAGGACAGCTGTTTTTCTCATCCATATGAAAATGCTAGTGAGAGGCACCTTATCTGTACAGGCCCCCATCCTTTTCACAGCAGCTGATAACTAAACCTGCTCTGTCTTCTCAGCCCCAGCTTCACTCCCTTCCCTCCCTTAAACCATGCTCATGCACTGGATGTTTGCAAGGCTTAATGGGCAACGAAGGAGCAGAGCAGTAGTTTCTAGGATTTGCACAGGAGAGCAAATATCCAAAGACAGAATAACTGTGGCAAGTGAAGCAAAGTCTACCTCAGCTGTACCTTACTGAGGATGTGGTCACTGGTTCTAGACCAATGCAAACCTCCACCGCACACACAGACCAAGCAAGAGCTGTGCCCTGTAACAGCAGGGTTTTCCTCAAGTATTTGGCCTTAAGCCTCTGTAAATAACATCATTGCAAATAGCAGCTATACTTTGGGTATAAACTAATTAAGCTGAGCTGAAAAAAACATTTTGCTGCGAGATTTGAGAGATCACCAGTCTGCAGGCTGAACGGTAGCTCCTATTTCACTGTATGCTGTTGTTCTCTTCTGCAAGTGATAACTTCAAGATGAGACAAATATTATTGTCAATCCTTTTGACTTTCACTTCTGATGATCTTAGCATTCAGTCAATGTACTTATCCCACAAATCCACACCACCTCCCAAAGAGCCAAGAGTGCTTGTTGTCCCCTTCCCAGCTGCCAAAACTCCCCAGCTGCCTCCCAGTTACTCCTGTAATGTGATTCTGTGTCCAACACACAGTCCTGCAGCACACTAAAAAGTGTAAGGACATAACATAAAGAACTATCAAATTAAGGAGCACAAGGGGTGCTGAAACAACTACATTGCTAATTTTCCTGTTTACACTGATTCACTGATTACAGCTATTCTTGATCCCAAACTGCTATACAATAAAATGCTACGCTTGAAAACAGCTGAATGTCAGAAATTCATTGTTTAAGGTCAGCGGAGACCATTACAATCCTCAAGTGTAACCTGTTGCATAAGGGATTCAGGGAACCTTGCTAGTCATTTCTGAAACAGACCCAGGACTTCCCTATGAGCTGCCATGCATCTGTTAGAAAGCCACCTCTTCTTGGCTGCAAGACTGAAAGGTCTGGAGGGTGCTAGAAAAGCCATTTCTCTGGTTAGCTATTCTCCTACAAGAGGTGCAACTTTTTCTGGTCTGCACATCTTTCTGTACTTCTAGCCACTGAATTGCTCAATGTGTTTTTCTCTAAATTGAAGTCCCCAGTTAGAAATCTCTTTCCTGCCACAGCTCTTCTTTGCTGATATCAAGCAACCTTATAATTTCTAAATTACATAAAATACATCAGTCCACTCAAATCTCTCAGCATAGGAAGGGCTTTGCAGACTTCCCACAGTCTTGTATTTCCCCTGCGAATGCTTTTGTTTAGCCCAGCTTTCCTTGGAAATTGGGCATCTGCGCATAAAGCCCAGCTCTTCCTCAAAGATCATCAGACTACCAGAATAGAAAGTCAGCATCCTCAATGCAGGATTGCCTTTGATAATGGTGTGCTCTTGGTATAAACAGAGGAGACAATGCTTTAATTACTTTGTCCTAGCACTTCATTCAGGTTGACCAGGGTAGCTGGGCAAATGGAAAAAGCCACCTGGAAGGGAGATGAAAGAAGGCAGTGCATATGTATGGGTAGCAGCTCATGTTGCCTCCAGCTGTTACAAATGGGCACAGGATGAGCCTTACGCTCTTTCCTTCTTTTCTTTCTATCAGCACACAAATGTGCCTGCCTGGTTGGAAGACTCTCCTGCCAGTTGCTCAGAATATTTCTCTCTTCCACTTGACTGCACAAAGGCAGGCCATCACCATGCAGCTCCTGAAACATCCTGTAACGTTGCAGAAGCAGGGTCTTCTACGCCTATTTGTGGCAAATCCAGCTCTGGTGCCATACACGGTATTGAGGGGTAATGGCAAGAAGATGCTAATTAACAGAAGAATAAAAAGCCAAAGCACACTCTGGAGGCTGAATGTCCGACTGGCTAGGCGACAAGGAGAAAGGTTTCTGGCTGCCAGACCTGTTCCACCCATCCCTACTTGTAATGCTGACTGATCTCCACCTGTCTTTTATTGAACCCGAAATTGCAGAAGGACCCCATAGTTAAAATGGGAAATTTGAGTTTCTTCTCTCTAAGTCCCACAACCCAACATGAAGCATCAGGTATGGTATTGCTGACTCAGCCTTTCTGGGTTGCACTCATTCTGCAATGGGACTATTATCATCAGAGCAGGCTGAGAGATTCTGTTTTCATAGCTTTTTAACCTTTTCCTTCCCAAAACAGTGTTTTTCTTTATTTTGGCCCTGTGAGTGTTTTGAAGAGAAGATTGATATGGATTTGTTAAAGCATTTTTCTCCCATAATCCCATTAAGTCAGTCTCTAATTCTTTCCAGGGGTCCCTTCTGAAGAGCTATTTCCTCTTGGATTCATTTACTTTCCGTGGATTGGGGGAATTAATGAGGCAGATTCCGCTCTCATTTTCATCACTGTAAACCCAAAACAACTTCAGCAGTTTTCTGGAACAGATTCACATTTTACTGGTGTAAATGAGGTCAGAATTTGGTTTGTGGCACTCAATTCTGCTAAGAGACAAAGAGAAAACAAGAAGTATACACAGGTTGGGAAAGTCTATTTGGAAATGGGTGAAGCCCGCAATTTCATTGAAAGTCTTGTTTTCTACACTTTCCCATTAAGAGGATTTGCTGAGCACCATGGATACTCCCACGTAACCCAGCACACTGGTAAGAGAGATCTCAGGGAAACAAGTTCCAGGACAAATGCTTTCAAGAGTGCTGAGATTTTCTGCAGAAAAAAAAACAACAACACAGTGGCAAAAACATGAAGTCGTGCCAGTGCAAAGGAAGGTTAAGAAACAGTGCAAGGTCAGCTTGCCAAGTCATTAAATCTGCAGTGGCCTCACAGACAAGGAGGAAGCCAACAGAAAACTGAGATGTGCAAATGACTAAGGATGGGCACAAATGTTTAGCACGTACAAGTAGGGATAAAGTTGAGAAAGGCATGCAAAGGATGCATAACTAGAACAGAAAGGGAAGATGAGCAGAATATTCCAGCTCTAAAGCAGTAGTCAAAGGAGGGGTAAGGAAAGTATTGCTTTGGCATCACTGTAGAGGAGCTCTGAGAAGGGGCTGGCCTAGGAGGGGCTGTCGTGAGCCACAGGGCTCCTTACAGAGCAGCTCCCTGTCTGGCTGCAGAAAGGGGAAATGAGGAGCAAGGCAGTTATTATGGCCAGTCAGCTCAATTTTGGTTCCTGGAAAAGCACTGGAACAAATAATTAAGCTAACTAATCATCAGCACCTAGGAAACAACAAAGAGAAGAGGAACAGCCAGTGCTGATTTGCCAGGAGCAAATCATATCAAATTGACCTAATTTCATCGTGCAGCAGGGCTTGCAGATAGAGGCAAAGCAGAAGTCTTACATCTTGACTTTGGTTGGAGCTTTGGTACTGCCTCACCTCATGTTACAAGAAGGAAGCCAAGGAAACATGACCTTGACAATCCCTCTGAGGGAAGGAGGCAAAGCTGGTAGGAAAACTGTACTCAGAAAGGTGTCATTGGCAAAATATAGGGAGGGATAGGTAGGGTTCAACAGGGCTCCAGCCTGCTCCCATTTCATTCACTGTTTTTTATTAACCACTGGATGATAGAATAACAAGCACCCTTATTAGGTATGCAGATGGCACCAAGCTGAGACGAGCTACAAGATGTGAGAGAACAGGATTAGAATTAAAAATCATCTTGATGTGACAGATGAAAGGTTTGAAAAAATAGGATGTAATTCAGTAAGGAGGGAAGCAAAGCTGTGCCTAGATGTAGGTACAATCAGCTGCAGTAGGACAAAACAAGAGGCAGCCTGTTGGGCAGATGTGGAGCAGTACAGCAACTCAGAAATCTGAAATGAACAACAACAACAGGCCATTTTGTCTTACACAGACATCACGATACCAGGGCATACTGAGAGGAGCTGAGTCTGTGAAGCACACAGCTGAACCCTTCATGTTACCCAGCACTGAAGCAACATTTATCTCAGGAGAATCCAGAAGAAAGTAGGATGAAACGTCTGGGAAATAGGACTTCTGAGGAAAGGCTTGTTCTAAGGAGGTTGTTTACCCCAGCAAGGAGCCTGGAGGAGACGCACATATCCAACAGCACAAAGCACAAATCCAGAAAAAGAGGCAATAAGCTGTTCTCCAAATATATCCACTCTGAGGGATGCAAGAAACAATAGGCTTGAGTTGCAGCATGAGAGATTAAGGTCAGATGCTTGGAGAAGGCCAAAGTACAAGAACAAGACTGCCTGGGAAGGATGTGAGTCCTGTCTCCTTGCAGGCATTTAATAGCAGGCTGAAAACATCAGGAATATTTCTGAAACCAACCTCTTGAGGTCCTTCCTAGCCATGTTTTTCTCTGATTCTGTGATGAATTATGTTAAATGAATATAAATTACCCCACACAGGGACACTGACGTTCAATCTCTGTGATGAATAGCGATCAACAACAAACTGTCACATTGCAGGGAGGCATCCAGTAGCGTTATTACTAGAAATATTACTGGTGTTAGCCTAAGTTTTATTTACCATCTTCATTAATGATCCAGAAAAATTATTAAAACTGCAATTGATACTACACTGGGGAGGAGAAGCAATCATTGGCAAGGAGTGGAATGTAACACAAAAGGACAAAAAAAAAAGTGGGACTTGGGGAAAAAATGACCTAGATGGAAGGACACACAGACTAATATGCCCAGGGAGGACATATTCCAAAATTAAGACACCCTATGGGAGGAGGAGATCCAAATGCAGTGAAAGACTTTGCAGGGTTAGCACACAGGAAATTGGACATGAGTTTACAATTTGTCATGCCAACAGAAGTAGTTTCAGGACAATTTTGGGCTGCATGATATATCCCAGGGAAGAGACATAAGTAACCATCTCATCACTCTTGTGCAATCTTTCCTTCTGGATACCTCCGGGATAGAGTGACCATCTGAAGGACTGAAGGAGAAAACTGGCTTATGGGGAAAAAAATTATATAGGTACACGTTGGCAAAGTAACACCCTGCCATGCTTCTGAAATGTAGATAAGCATGTCAGAAAAGGTGCCTTTTCTTCCAGGTACATTTATGACAGAAAAATCAAACGCTGTATTGATGTAAGAAACTTTATCCTAGCATTGCTTGTTTTGATTGGTTAAAAGCCAGTTTCAAATTAATATACCTGTGTATCCATCAGTTTTACCAAGGACAGACAAGGGGAAAATATTATAGTCCAAAACATCCCAAAGATATTGAGATAAATGGACTTTTCTTGCATGAAAAAGGTAGGATTAAAACTAGCAGGGAAAATAAATAGATAAAATAAAAAAGTAAAAAGGCAGCTAAAATTCAGGGCAGGATTCCTGAGCACTTTTAATAGCAAGTCACCCGACAGCTTCCTGAGGAGGCAGCAAGCACCTCTCAGCTAAAACTAGCACAGAGAGAACAGGAGAAAATAAACTGCAGAAAATAGCCCTGCAGCAAGACAAGGATCAGCCCATTCTCCTGGGCTTGCGCAGCACGATGGAGCTGTGCAAGAGCCAAGGTATCAGCCCCAGCACCTGCCTCAGCATTTGCAACCTGACAGACAAGAGCCTGGGGGAAGGCTATTTCCACCACTTGGCTGTGAAAAAATTTAATAGCAGGTTTACTTTTTGTGACTACTCCTAAACCAATCCTGCATGACCCCAAGTCCTGCCTGTGGCTGTCCCTGAGCAGATGCAGTAGCAAGCACAACATCCAGTGGCGGGTAGACACGTGCTGATGACTGAGCTGCATAACCAAATGGACGTGGTGAGCTGAGTCAGTCCAAAGGGGACAAATCAAGAGAAGAGGAGATGCTATTTTCAGGTTTCTGAAGAGATATTCCTAACAAAAAGATGAAAAACTGGACTTGACAGAGTCCTCTAGAGACAAGGTAAAGGTGAGGGGTTTTTGGATTTTTTTTTTTTTTTTTGTAACTTGGGATTTTGAGCTTTTACACTTTTTGTCCAGTTCGCTTTGGAGATTGAGGTTGAAGAGCGCAATCGCATTTGTCCCAGCTGATGCTGGAGTGTGCAGGCTTTGAACAATGAGACTTTGTTCTTCTGCCAAATGCGGCAGCGCCTGTGCTGTTGCTCGGGAAAAAAAAAAAAGGAACAAACACATTAAAAAGTCACTGAAAAAAATCAATTGATGGCTCACTTCAAGGAGTGCAGCAACATACCGTTAAAATGAATGAGTTCACCTGGCATAAGACACCACAAAGAGTAGAGATCTTCAGAAAGACACCCTCTAGTTCCCCTCCCGATCCTGCAATGTGATGGAGAGGATGACCTTCAAAATGCCCCTGGGATCAAACAGGTCTCTCCAACACTTTGCAGACTCCTCTCGCCCATAGCTTTCAGGAGGAGATGGTGGGCACCACAGCAGGATGCTCCTTGGCTTTGAGGAGCAGCAATTCGGTAGCTCTCCAGCAGAAAACTTGGCACATGGCTCAGCAGCAAGGCCAACAGGCAGTTACTACCAGCTGCAGGGAGATGTGAGCTTGCAGCTTGTGCCACAGGGGAAAGGGGCCCTGCTCCTCGCTCTCAGCCCATCAGTGACAGGGAGAAAATTAATCCAGGAAGAAACTCAGGAAGAAAATAGGCAAGCGGAATAAGCACAGCGGGCTGGGAGAGAAAATTTACTGAACCTACATCCTTGATTTTAATGAGGCCTCTAATAGCAGGGTTAACCTGGTATAATTTGTTATCTTCCAGAAAATGTGGGACTTTTGCAGAGATGTTCCCCTTACTTGCTTAGCAATGAGAACCAAGGGACCATCAGTATGAACACAACTAATATAAAGCTGAGCAGATGTTACCTTAAACTCTTCTTCAGCTCACAGGGGAGGATTAAGTGATATGAAACTACAAGAGTGGCCCAGGTGGGAAAGATTATTTCACTGGTGTATGAGCTCTTATAGGAGTTAGGGGAGAGGGCTGGTGGTGTTTGATATGCTGGGACCAATTATACCAAAAAATACAGAACACAGTGAGGTGGAAGTTTAGGGTGGGTGGGAAAGTAGGTTAACTCTACAAAGACATGCTCAAGATGAGAAAAGAAAAAAAGAGGCAGAAGGATAAAGAGAAAGAAGGAGCCCAACGTGGCTATCATGAGGTCGGAGCAAGAACCACATGAGCTTGTCCCATTGCCACTGAGTAACCACCACATGCTGGTGCTCATGGTGTGGGAACAGTGGAAACAAAGGATGAGCTCTTCAGCTCTTCAATTCTCCTGCCTCATTTTGCAGAATTGCCACATGCTGAAATAGCAAATGATGTATGAAATGAAAAATCACCCTCCAACCAGTGCATATAGATGATGCAGAGTATTTGGCCATTACTTCCTTGCAGTCATATTTATTTACATTAATGCCTTGCTCAGAGGTAGCTGAAAATGCCCAGAATGTGAGTGGCAAGGGGATCAGAAGAGAGGTCAGGGAGAAAGGCAAGTTGGCAAGGCAGGCACTTAAGGCAGCAGATACAAAGCCTTTCCTTTATAAATCATCAGCTCAGTTCTGGCCTGAGTCATTAGCTGCCACAAAGCAGCATTTTGGCACCCAGAGAAAAAGGGTTGCCCGCAAAGAACAAATTCAGTTAGTAGCAGCTTTGGGGCATCCACTGCCATTTTGGGGCATCCACTGCCATTTGGAGGCTATTTGGGGTCCTACGTGGCGCAATCTGGAGGCTTAGCTCAGCACCCAGTGGGAAGGTATCCTCAAGATTCAACCACTGGACATGGAGGAGGGGGACCCTGCCTTGGGATAGCCCCACATCACCAAGAGCATGCACCAAAGCTGCACGGTGCCCCATACAGCTTTGGCCTTTGTCCTTCTGGGGAAGCCTTTTTAAGTTTAAATGGAGAAAAACAGCCTCTCCTACCAGATTATGTCACTCCATCCAGTTTAATAGGAAGATTATTGCTAACTCAAATCCTACCCCCATAAAATACATGCCAATTTATTTATTTAAGTACTGTGGACTTCATAGTAATTTATTTTGCATCCTGTTGAACTGCCCAGGAGGCTTTCCTCAGGATGGGGCTTGTGAGCCTGTCCTTTTCTAGACTACAGTGCTCACTCCATGCTTCAGACTAAATGCAAATCCTTCCAGCTTTTGCTACCTGCTGCTCCAGGCTGCTATCCACCCCCATACTGCAGGTTGCACCAAGCTTAGCCCAAGGCAGAAGGGGCCATCTGCTAGGGCAGAGCAACTGCTTGGAGGGTGCGGTCTGGAGATAAGCATGTGAATCCTGTCGGGTATTTTTTTTTTCTTTCTTCAGAAATGGTAACTGCCTCCTGTTGGAGCCCACAGACCTGGAGAGCAGGCACAGCAACACAAGGCAGGTTGTACAACACCTGTGTGTGCTCACCATGTGCCTTTGCCACCTAACATCCTGCTGTGACCTAGTAAGGACAGAAGAGTAAGAGATTGGAAAGGCGCAGTTAGAGAGGAAAATACCAGGCTTGTTTCCAGTTTGTGAGAGATTTCATCAGAGCCCCTTTGCACAAAACGGCATGGATTCAATTCTCCTGTAAGGAGCAGGAAGAGTTTTGTGAAGGGATCCACTGTAGGAGATCTTGAACAGCAAAAAGGCTAGGGGAAGGTCAGTTCTCTTAGGGTGCCCTGCTCTTCATTCAGATGGGTTTAGCTGGTTTGTTCCCAGTGTCTAGGAATCCCTTCATCTTTCTGTACACAGAAAGCACAAGGCTGGAGAACACAGGTCTCCAAAACCCAAAAGCTTCAGCACTTGCTGGCAGACCAGCACCCTGGCTATCCTTGGTAGCATGCCCAAAGGCTCAGCATGCTCTCCATTTGTAGTCTCCACACATAAGACTGAGTTTCTTAAGGTGTTTGCCTTCTCAGCATCACTGTTTAGCAGATAGCATTGAATACTGCTGACTTACTGATGTCTGCATGAAGGACTACACACAGAGAGGTCTTTGCAGACCAGGGGCAGAGCACCTGAATGCCTCTTGCACGCCCCTTATCCTCACCACAGAACAGTCTGCTTGCAAGACAGACCTGCCTAAGTCAGCAGAAGCAATGTACAGTCAGTCAAGGGCACAACTGGGCCTGGTCTTAGCAAAAAGGGCTATGCAGGAGTTCAAAGCCACTTAAAGCAAGATAACAGAATGCCTGAACACTCCAGCAACTAGAAACCCAGCTCAGTCTGATCCATCTGTCTCCTCTTATGTACATTGTTACCCCCCCACAGCCAGAACAAAGAAACTGGAAACTACTGATAACTACCTTTGCCCTCTTACCACATCTTCAGCACTCTTATCTTTTCAGCTTTGTAGGAGACTGTGGGTCAGACTTGACCTTCAGATAGTGAAGAGTCAAGAGGAACTGCACATATTCATCCCATGGACAAGATTTGGTCCTCTGCCTAATGCCTGAGGCACTTTGTGTTGTCTCTCAGTGATAATGCACTTACACCACACCAAAATATATTTCAGGATAACATTAAAGATATGGTCCACAGAAACTTAGCCATCAAAAATAATGACTGGAAGGTCTGGAAATTTCATCTACTTTCTGACCAGGGCTTTTAGATAAGCAGATGCTCTAAAATGGCTAGTGTCAAGGTCTACTCAAACTCCAGCTCATCCTGGACAGGAAATAGGAAGCATTACCTAGCCTGATGGAACTCACCAGCCAAAGCCTAGGATATTCTCAAATCTGGGATAGCGCTACTGAGCTTGCAGTTATCCCCACCTATGCTAACCTGGGAGACCACACTGACCTTCTGGTCATCTCCCATCAATCCTACAGCTTTTTAGAATCCTTTCAGCTGATAATTAAGTACATGCTACTGCTGAACAGGAACATCTGGCATTCACTATAGGAATTCAATTAGAAGGGAACATAAAGAATTCTGTATTTTTACGTACCAGATCATGGTACAATTGTATAGGATACACATCCAAGAGTCGTGTGCATTCTACATAAATTCTGTACAAGCCCCATGGATCTGTGCAACTGTCTAGAAAAGGAAACCACCAGGAGCAAGTTTAAATTTTTCACAAAACCAGCACTGAAGACAATTCATATGTACTCAGCTGAAGTCACGTGGTAGGAATCACATCAGGTAGCACGGTATGTAGGTGTCCGTCCAGGCAAGGTGGCATGGCCAAAGTATGTTTTAGTCTCCTCAGTCCTAAGCTTTAAGTCACTTGTGTAATGTGGAAACTTATAAATGAGCCTTTTTTTAAAAGATATCCCTGTGCAACATATAATTCTTTTTTCCACTACGCTGATGAAAACCATTGAGACTGCTTAGACTGTGTCTCTGCACCTTTGCCCTGGAAGCTCCTCACATGCTCTTCATTAGGTTTCAACAAAAATATTCTCAAAGAAAAAATATTTTTCAGAGATTCTGTAAGTACTAGAATTTATGAGGTCTCTTCTGCACCTAAAGTACAACTTCAAAATTTTACTAGAGCTCTATGAACAGAGAGAGCTTGCTAAGAGAGCTAGGTAATAAAACGTTAGCACTTGATTCAGTCTTCACCCTTCTAAAGACTTCTAAAATATTCTTAGGCCCAAGTTCTCCTTTCAGGTTAATTGGAAGTGATCTGGCTGTGCTTCAGGTCAGACAGGGAGAGTGGTGCACACGACCAAGCCTTTTACCTCAGGATCTGAAATCTGGAGCTTTCAGGAAACTCAGAAATGAACAATCTCTGCAAAAGGAAGGAAAGCACTTGCCTGGCACCTTGCTGTACCATGCAGGTGAGAACAACCCTACAGTGAGGGGAGGCTGTGGGACATGCTTAGCCCACCTGCTGGAAACATGTGCTGCAGGTGTGGAAACACACATCTAATGCTGCTCACTGGTTACGCCTAAATGTCTCAGTCATTAATGGTACACTTCAATGAGGTGTCCAGAGGCCCTGGGTGACCGGAAAACACGAGCAAACCTTATTCATCAATTCTGTCTCCTCCAGTGTTTCTTCCCAAATGATACTAGACCACCAGCAGAGAAGAGAAAGCAGGAATCTGGGAAGTCTTAATGAGACAGAAAAGCTTCACTTCGCTGTGGATCACCTATTCCTTGGTTGCACAGAATCCTGTAGCTGCAGCTGGTGGCTTCCTATGGCCCAAAGAACAAGGCAGAACGGGCAAGCAGTGAGGACTTGTTCCAGCAAGACCAGGAGCTGCATTCAGGGACACTAGTTTTAGGTGATGAAGAGAACTCCCAGCATTACATTTTTGCTGCACAATTGCTTTCGCTTTGCGCTTTGGTTGACTTGGGCATTGAGGAGAGATGAGCAAGGCTGATTAAGCAGCACACAGTACCACCACCCTTTCCCTCCCAGCTCCGCTGTTACAGTGCAGTGCTCTATAAAAAGCACCAGGACTAACTGTGGGAGCAGCAGTCTCCCTGCTTTTGCCACCAGATTTGTTTCAGTGCTGCCTCTCACTATACACTTGCACAAAGAACTGAACCAGGGCCCCAGGGCCCCTGCAGCTCAAGCCAGAGCACATATTGCAGAACCCTGCCTCCCAGCTTCCCATGCATCTCTGCTCAGGATGAAACCCCAGACAGCTGCAGAGGGCTGCAGTCATCTTCCAGAGAGGCTTTTAAACATAAACAGCAAGACTGAGCTAAATACTAGCCATACAGCACCAGCTCTACCAGCCCCAGGGGCAGCACAATTAAAGGTGGGCTTATGCAGACTGCAGCCCAGGCAGAATAGACTCCAGCCTTGAGGTCCTGCAAACCCATGCCTTTGGATTCCCTGACTCTGGGAGATCACTGAACAGCACAGCTCCTTCTTTGTTTTGTCCATTTAAATGCCTATAAACCAAGTGCTTGTTCTTCCTTCTTTAAGGTCCTTTGTGGTTTCATGAAAACGCCGGATGCTGCAGAATGCTGAGGCATGAAAGGTTCCTCTCTTTATTTTGTCCACCCTGTTCAGCAGCCACACTAGAAAGAAACCACCAAATAAAGTGCTTGAAAATACCTGGCCCAACAGCTCCACTGATTGGAGAGCTCTCCAGTTATTCATAGACTGAACCAAGCCCATGAAAAGCTGAGCAAGTTTTCCAACTCTGCTCTTGCCAACACTCACAGAGGATGATCTGGAGAGGCCACCTCGCTGTCAGCTTCTCCCCCTAATCCAGGCCTTAGCAGCAAAGGGCACTCTGCCCACCAGCCTCCTGGCGTGGGGCTCTGTGGGAGGGGGACACAATGCTGTGGGGCAAGGGCTGGAGCCGTGCAGCACAGCATCTCAGGCACGAGACAACGCATCACTGTGTGGAAGACATTTCCAACACTGCAAGCAGCTCTGTGGGTGAGGGTGAAAGCTTTTCATCGCTGAAACCTTAGGTTCCTGTTTACCAAACATTTGTTCACTCTTCGTACGTTTGAGTGAATAAGGAAATGAACCACAAGGCTGAGCACAAACGCCAAAACCTTGCTTAAGCATGTGTCATCTTCATACAACTTTCTGCACCTCCTTGAAGGAGGAAAAACAAATCCCTCTCCTCAGATTTGTCACTTCACAGGAGGCTCTGCCACTTCCTGATTCAGCCCTGGCCACAGTTCATCTAAAGAAGCTTCCAAGCCTCCAGCTTTGTGTTTCCCAAGGAAGGAAACCTTCCTGCATCCTAGCGCTGTTTGTTATACCTGGCTTGATTTCCTCACCCATCCATCCCCCAAAAACTTCACACTCTTCTTCCTCGTCACAGAAGATCTTCTTAACTATCTCCTTATAGTAACTGAATGATCAGAACCAAGCAGACCATTTGAAATCAAGACAAAGCCATCTGTGCAAGCCTCGTGAAAATCTTCAAGACAGAAATCAGAGCCCTTGATTTTGTCACATGCTGCCCTGAAGTAGCTTGGCCACTCTCTGGTGGGGTTAGATAGTGGTGTGGAAACACAAGTCCTTTATGTGCATCCTCATCTGACCCATGCCTGTTCTTCCAGAGGCAGTGAGAACACTGGTATCCACCCCAGGCTGGGCCACAAGCTCTGGCAGAGTGATGCAGGTTCACGCCACATGCACATACCCTGTGTGGCCACACAAATGAAAGGCAGGGGAGATGGCCTTCATCCAGAAGCACTGTCTCTAGTTATGATATTTGTGTTGCTGCTCTTGCCCCAGTGAGTCTTCTCACTGCTGTCAGCAGGTTACCACTTCAGTCACTCACTCAGTGTCTGGATCTCTCTGCTAGCACTCATCCATCTAGACTGAAGTCCTTTAGGTGCAGGGAGACCTCATGAGTTTCTGAAAGGGCATGTCTGCTTGACCTGGGAACACTGCTTCTGTCATAGGCCTGCAGTTGAAATTTCTAATTTGGTCCAAAGCAATAAGCAAGGCTCTTCCCTCACGTATAAATAAACGCAGTGAAAATGTCACATACAGACAAAACCAGCACCCGGTCCATCTCTTCCCAGCACCGGGGACAGCAAACCAGTGCTGTGATGGTGCTGCAGCAGTGACAATTTACCCACTGTTTGTGCTATCTGGTTTTGCGGGCAGGATCTTCCACAAGGCAGCTAGCATTGTCTCAAGCATCTTCCTCCAACTTTATCACAAGCATGCCCTCGTACTAAAAATCATCTGGGTTGTCCACATCCACTTCCACGACGTCCCCCTCACTGCAAGCCTGCCACTGCTCTGCATGCAGAAACCTCTACTCTGGATGAAAAACAGCTTGGTGGAATGCAGTGCCACAACAGAGCTGTCACAGTAATTTCCCTGGATCTACCCAGAAACATCCAAGTGAAAAACACAATGGTAAGGCTGACACTGCTAGAGAATTGCACCTCAGTTCACACTAAATTTTCATCCTTGGTTTGTGCTGAAGGCCTTCAAAACCCTGAGGGCTCACTGGCACAGTCTCTGCCTCCTGTTTTATTTTAGAAGGTGTTGCCCTATAGAAGTATAAGGAACTTTATGAAGTACGTCACTAGCAGGTCACTTGGCTATGTAGACCAAACCCACTGTCCTATAGCCTCCTTTGCATTTTCATTAAATCTGAAATCATTTAATATTACATAACACGAATAAAATGGCTTCAGAGACTTCTTAGCTAAATAATACTACTGAATTAAAAATACAGGACAGCCTGCCACTGGTCTTTGCAAGAAAAAAAAAAAAAAACAACCCAAACTGGAACACCCGCAGGCTGGGTCTGGCTCCACAGAGACACATTTTCTGCAAAATGGCTGTGAGCTGAATAAGCATTCTGGGTATTAATATTCAAATCAGGGCACCCCATATGGCTTATGAAACACCTCTTCACGTGGATTAAAGACCTGCTCTCACAGAAGTGAGCTTCTCACTACAACTGGAGCCACCAGGCTCATTACCACAGCACACTTACTGGAGGCAAAAATGGGAAGGCTTTCCTTTCCATTAGCCTCCCTCACTAACTACTATGATTTCAGCCTCATACCTGCCTTCAGGATGACAAGTCCCAGAAGTGTGAATCCAGACTTCAGCACTGCACAGCCAGCCTGAGAGACCTCTGGTTCAAGGTGAGGCTCCCACATGAGATTACTGCAGACTGCAGTGGTCTGAAAACAGCAATGGCTGTGCCCAAGTAAGGACAGCAGTGCCTTTCCAAGAGCCATGCCAGCTGACCTGGCTTGCACCCCTGTGCTGCTGTTTACTAACATTGACTGCTGTTCATTTCCCAGGCGCATCCTGCTGACCAGTTCAGTGTGCTGCCATCCGCCTAGCATTGCTAGCACCCCAGCAATGTTGCACGCATTATGCACCTGATTGCACTTGGAGAAGGAACTCAGTGAAGGGCAATGAATCAACTTTCTCAAGATATCTTAAGTGAAAGTCACATTTTCGCTTCTGATCAAACGTAGTTAAAAGCACATGCACACATATAGAAGTCTGACTTCGTAACAGTTCCTTATTGCAGTAAAGCATCATCTAACACTGCAGGGCAATGTCATCTGTCCATGTCCTGCTGCTGAAAATCAAATGCCTCACCACTGTGCTACCACTCTATACACAAGAAACAATGCAGTGCACCCCCTGAATGCAGCTTTGACTTCACTCCAAACGGAAAGCAAAGGTTTTGGCCAGTTCCAGTGTATTTGTCCCTATTTTGAGAAAACACTTCCCTAAATGGGCCAAAAATGCCTCTTACAGCATGAGCTTTGAAGGATACATTTATAAGGTAAGGCACATGCAAACAGGGTGACCAGCTGCTCTACTTTCAGAGGTGCTGTCCTAGTTCTCAGGAAGCCAATCTGCATTGCACCTCCCATAGAGGAGAGAGGCCAAATGTCCTACTTTCTGCTCTTGGTAGCCTATTTGTCGTACCATGAGAAAGTGAGGTGTGTGATGGCACACACAAGAAGAAACCCTCTGCACTGTGTGCCTGCACAAAAGGCGAGCAGAGATTCAAAAGGCCCAGGCCCTTCCAGGCTATGTTTCAGGATCCTCCTGCTCCAGCTCAGTCTCTTGCTTTGCAGCTATGTCATGGTGCAGCAAGCACTAATAAAAAGAGGTCTCTGCGTCCTCTGATGTCACTCTGAAATCTCACCTTGTTAACATAGGCAGTGCATTGCTCTGTCTCAGCTGGTGCGAGCATGTTAGCAGTGTGCTCTGATTCAGTGAGACAACTACATTTACACTTCGGTCTGTGTCTGTTCAGCAGGGCAGCAGAGGACACTCCTGAAGCTGTTTATAACTCTATTAGGCATGCACTAAAACTTAAGCATGCATTTAAGTGCTTGACCAGACTTATGCTGATGAAAAAAGCCTGGTATTCAGAGGACTAAGCTTTGAACCTAGCACGTTTCTGACCGTGAACTCCAGGAAAAAAAAAAAAAAAAAATCTTTAAACACAAAGAGCTTCTTCCAGAATGCTTGGCAAGCACATAGTCTGGCAATTGATATAATCTGTAAAGCTCCTGTGCCCAAGCAGAGGCAGAGCAGCTGCTTGAAAACCCAGGCCTCAGCAAGGTGATAGGTGAGCACGGCTCCTTTCTGCATTGTCGGCATTAAGTTTTAATCTGCCAGTGTGCACTAAGTTACAAGAGCAGCCCTAAATTAGAACCACTGCCTATTTTTCCTGCAGTGTTTTCTGTCAGACTCAGCTGCCCTCTGCTCCTCAGTAACACAGCTATGGCTGCATTAGGGAAGAGGCCTGAATGAGCTTCACAACTGCTTGGGTTACTTTAGCACCACAATTGCCATCACTTCTTTTGGAGGTGGATGGGGAACAAGACCTTGCACACCATCCTTCAGACATCCACAAAAACAACGGTACAAGAAGGTCAGAACTTGGGCTTCTCAGGGCCATGCCAGGTTTCACATAAGGCACACAGATTCCTCTTTCCCACAGTATCCTGTTCCCCCAGCGTTAGTGATGATATTCACAGGTCCTTCTAGATTTTCTGAAGTCCAAACACTGTATAGCGAGTTTCCTGATTTCATGCGAGTTTAATCTCAGCAGACAAAGCTGACCTGACAGATCAGATTTGGTCTTCTGCACCTTCAGTTTCACACCTCTGAGCTCACAAGCTGCTTTGCATTTCTCTCCACTCTGCGGTCTCAAACTCTGTAAACTTTGACCAGAGTTCTGATCATAGGGCGTAAGGGATTTTGGTGCAGAAACAAGAATTGGCCCTTCCTTGATTCAGAGCATCATCTCTGATTCCCAATAACAGTTACTCTCTCCTATTTAAAAAAAAAAAAAAAAGAATGCACTTTCCAAGACAATGTATTGCCCTCTATATTTTGACATTTTGGTTTTAGCTGATGCATAATTAAAATTTAGAGAAAATGGAAGAACTTGAAAATAGAAAATGCTTACAATTAAAGGGGAAAAAAAAAAAAAAAAAAAAAGACTTGCATTTGCTTCTGGGTATACCTGACCTTCCCTATACTTTCTGCACAGACAGTAGCAATAGGTTTAGCCACCCCTATGCTGTAGCCACAAATTGCTGAGAATTAGAAAAAAAAAAAAAAAAAAATCAGCATCCAATATTGGGTGAGCTTTTGATGCTACCTCCATATGACAGCTTACCAAGAACCCCACACCAACATATCGCTAGTACAGCACATGCCCTGACTGGAGATGGGAACATGCAGGAGACAAAGTCCACTAGCAGAAGGACATTTTCAGGTCACTTTGCTGGCCCTCAGGCTGACTCTGCAACATGCCACGCACACCAGGTTTGTAGCACACCTGCAGCTTCCTCAAAGCATCTGCTGAGGCTTCTGATAAAATGACACATCTGGTGCTGGATCCCTGGCTCCTTTGGGAAGAAGAAAGCACCCCCAGAAATTCAGCCTCTACAGCAAAAACACAGAACAAGAACTTTTTTTTTTTTTTGCAATAGACACTGGATGCCAGCAGAGAAACAGCTGCTGGCTGCAGCAGGAGTTTGGGTTACAGACTGGAGAGAGGGACATGCAAGGCCAACCACGGAGAGGGCATGGCCTCACCTGGCAGCCTGAGAGAAGGGGCAGCCACTAGACAGCCCCAGCCAGCAAAAGTTGCAGCCAGTGCCTGTGGCTCTGTGTTGGGATAGCAATGACTGGGGCTGTTATTTGCTTTAGAGGATGTATCTCTGGCACCTGGCGTACAATGTGCTGCTGACTTCCCTTGTGATGATCCCTTAATTTCTTCTTCCCCTTCAGTGTTATTGTCCCAGTTTCCAAGAAACAGACAGAAGGATTTGCTCTTCTGGAGCAAGATAATTTCTCCCGAGAAAAGAAATGACTGGAGACAGACGCGGGAAATTCTTCACTTGTCTATTCTTATTTACAGCATAGTTCCTGTTATTACCTTGAACCAAAATAGCACAAGAGCAAGGCTGCGGCCAAGTTTCCTTCGCCTCTCCCTGGCAGCCTGTCAAAGCCAGCCCTGGCTGCTGCCTCCTCCTGCCCCCTCCCATGGAAGTGGGACTGAAGCAGTCCCACACCATGTCCCCTGATCAGCTCAGACCAAACAGCACTGACAATTCTCAGCGAGCCCATCTACACCTCAGGGTGCCAGCCAATAGAAGAAGGGAGACTGGTGCTGGTGGCAATGGGACTGTCCCAACAGGTGCAAGCTGCCCCTACAGTCCTCCCCAAGACTGGTTGAGTTAAAACACCCAGAGTTCATATTCCCCAGCAGAAGCCAGCTGTTGTGATAGCCCTGCCAAAAAGTGATGCAGATTGTACTGACATACTAGAAAAGATAATGCAGAAAAAGTAAAGACATGCTGTCTCCACGGGTAAAAGCCCCCACAACAAGAGGCACTCAGACTCCCAACAAGGTTACCCTACATCCATAGGGGCAGTGGGGGAAGAGCAAGGAGCAATACCCGAGTTGTGAGTTAACATCTTTTGGATGGGGCAAAATCATAGGCCAGTTGCATATGCCTCTCCTTTAAGAAGTCACTGGTTGTTTTCACAGCAAGTCTGAGTTTTGGACATCATCTTTAAAGCCATCGTGCTTCATCTTCAGAAAAAAAAAAAAAAAGCAAAGTCAACTGCTTCTCATTTCCTCTCCAGAAAGGACATACACGTACAACAAGCTTTTCAAAGCTCCTCCAGGAATTAAGCACCCAGCTCCTGTTGACCATCAATGGGATGCGTGCACCCAAGTCCCTCGAGCTGCTCTGGAAATCTTGTCCTTTGATGTAATTTCAAAGGCTTCAAAGCTAAGCTTCATCTCTTTGAGATGGGAAGAACAGAAGGGGTGCGGGAGTCTTAAAGCAGCTCACTGCAAAACCCTCTGCTTGTCCTACCAGGGTGTGGAGGATCCATGTGGGGCATGGAATGGCTCACACAAACATCATTCATGCTCATCCCTGCCCCACGGCCAGGAAGGGAGTCACAGTCAGCCTGCTCCTCTGCTCACAGTCAAGGGTAGGACTGGCTTCTCCAGGCTCTTTCCTTCCTGCACATCTCCCCAACCTCCTGTTCTCCCTGACACCAACCAGAAAACCCTCTCTGAAGCATTTCAGCTGCAGAGATAGGAAGCTGCTGCTACGAACATCATGAAAATACACAGCTGGACAGGGTCTCTGCAAATCCTCCTTGTAAGGGAAAGAATTATCATCGTACCTTGTTGAGGATCAGAGAACCCGGCCTTCAGCCACTCTCTCTTATAAGGAGATGCTGGGTTTTAATACATGCAAACTGTAAAGTTTTTTCCTGTGATTATGGTATCCATAGCAGTGGATTC
Organism: Tetrao urogallus; assembly: GCF_951394365.1. Taxonomy (NCBI): domain Eukaryota; kingdom Metazoa; phylum Chordata; class Aves; order Galliformes; family Phasianidae; genus Tetrao; species Tetrao urogallus. The sequence continues at coordinate 37,600,719 of NC_136814.1, read as the reverse complement.
TCTGAAGTCTAGTAAGATGTGCTCATTTTCCTCAGTGTTACAACAGTGCACTTGAAGTCAGCCCTCAGTACTGTGAGTACCATATAAATCCACAGGGGAAAAGGAAAAAAAAATAATCACTCTTCAACAGTTCCACTACTCACTGAGCACCTTTCTCCCTCCAAAACAGATCAGACAACCACAATGAAAAGTTGTGTTGTGCAGCTTGCCTGGGGATGGAAGAAACAGCTGGGAGCATATTAAAATGCACCAGTTTTAATTGCTATAAGAACTGCTAGAGGCTAAACCAGAACACCAAACACCGTCTCTTTTTCTCCCCCTGGAAATACTTGCTATTCATACTTATCTGACTTGAGATAGGCAAAAGTCACCCGTGAGAAGCTCTGGACACTCCAAACACACAACTAGAGTCAGAACTGCCCCCAGCCAGGCGCAATGCTCTGCCTGGGGTGGAAAACCCACCCCAAGAACAGGCTCACAAAGGCTATCTGGAGTCCACCCCCTGAGCTACCCCCCCTTCCCACTCAGCTCCATGATGCCATTTTCACAAAGCATAGAGCAGGTACCTGGTTCTGTTTCCAGCACTGTATCACTGCTGTGCTGATAAGGGTGATTTATTCTGATTACAGTACCCAGGCACTGTAGTCAAGCAGGCGGCCCTGATGCAGGGCAAAATAAGAACCATTGAAGGTCACCTCCTCCCCATGAACTTGCAAGTCTGTGAGCGAGCTTGCACAAATACCTTGGAAATGTAAATACCATCCTACAACTCACTAACGACCTCCATGAATCAAGAGGGGCCCTTGTTTACCTTATGAAAACTTCCCAAAATAGCACAGCAAACAGAAGTGCTGCTTGTGCCTCCAGGGCCCATTAGAGCTTTGCTGTCCCTGTGGTCCCACTCTGTTTCCTCTCTTCCTGCTCCATCCCTCAGAGCCTGGGCTGCACCTCTCCAGCAACACCACCAGCTTCTAACGCTTCCGCACATTACAAAGAATGAGGGAAAAAGTCTGCATGAGAACCTCAGGAAAGCAGGGGCTGGTCCACACCACTGCCTTCCATTGCTTCCATGCAGTGCATTCACATGGGGCACAGCTGCCACCACCTCCCAGATCAGGGACACTGGTGTCCCCCAGGTCAGGTCCAACGCTTCCCTCCAGCTGCGGGGTTCTGCCCTGATGCCACCACCCACCATGTTCTCCTGCAGCCCAGAAGTTCTTCTAGAGACAATGGGAGAACTTGGGAAATCCTCCTGGAACAGACTGCTGAGGGAGGTGGTGGGGTCACCACCTTGGAGATGCTCAAGAAAAGGGTAGATGTGGCACTGAGGGACATGGTCTAGAGCAGCCACAGCATGCACACAGGTTGGACTGGATCTGGGTTCTGCTTGTATACAGCTTCATGAAGCACAGCATCCATGAGACAGGAGGAGAGCTGGCTGACATTTCTCAGCTGGCACTTGAAAATGAATTCAGCCAGAAGCTGTCTTCTGAAATCTTCTGGGTGGAATAAAATGGTGCCATCTTTCTCCTCCCCCCCCCCCCTTTTTTTTTTTTATTTCTTACTCCTCCATTTCTTCAGCTCAAGGAAAAAAAAAAAAACCCGCACTAAAACTTTATAACCAGTATAGGGCAGTAAGTTTGGTTTTAGTGGTACTAACCATACCATAATATTTTACTCTGCATTACTTCTTTCTGAGAGAAGCCTGAACTGCTTTCAAACTTTTCAAGCAACACTAAGGCAAACAGGTACCACTTCTTAGACATCTTTTTAACTGAGGGATCTTAAACATGGCCAAAATCCAGGAGGGTGGAGGATGGTTTAGGTCACTGTGGGGACAAGCATAGGGGCAGAGAGTGGAGTCCAACATGGCCAGGGGGTAGCAGACAGCAAGGCAGTGGAGCTGCAGAGCACATACAGCAAGTACAAATGCCTCAGCACAGGCAGTGCAGAGGCGAGGCAGCCCCATGCCCTCCTCCCAAATCTTGCTCTGGAGGTTCACTCAGAGCTGCAGAAACTAAAGGTGTGAGAAGCAAAGGAGGCCCAGAAGAAAAAGAAGCTGCAGCTCCAGAGGGTGGCAACCATAAAGGACTAATGGAAGGAACAGCACGCAGGTCTCTTGACATGCATCATAATGGCACACTGGCTGCATCCAGTATTCTGGGAGCAGAAATTTACTGATTCAGCAGTGGGGCTTCTGGAGTGATGGCAGCTGAGTTTGTGCTAAGCCACTGTCAATTTATCCCTGTAACTGAAGAGACATGTTGTTAGCAAGCTGTCACATCTCCAACCTGACTAGTGATTTCTGAGGCATCCCATCCCTTCAGCTGTTTGCCACTGGCTCACACTCCCTCAGGTACAGACATTTTTCCTGCAGCAGAGCACTCCCCTCCTCCTCTCCAGCCCAGCTGGCTGTGCAGCATCACATCACAGAAACCCTCATGCAGCACCAGAAGAAAACAGCAGGGGAAAGGTTGCCATGTCACAAGCCCTCCTCCACGCAGACTACAGACTGATACCATCAGTTCTCACTATCTGGGGTACTGAGGGAGAAGGAAAAATAAAAGAATATAAATATGTACAAATAAGCCTGATGGAATGCTGTGCTTTCATACCTTTTGGAAGGAAAAAAAAAAAAAAAAATCAAGCTGGAGATGCAGTATGATGTTATAAACAAAGAAATCATTGTGCAGCATCCTTTATAATGTCTCTGAAAGAGTTTTGCCTTTTTTTTTTTTTAAAAGCATAGCACATTTAATCTGCAACTCAGATAAGGCACCCACAGATAATCAAGAGGTGACTGTGAAAAATCTTTTTTTGAACGACAGCTTTAAAAGTTCACGCATATTTCTTATGACAAATCCCCTAATTATCACTTCCATCAGCAAATTACTAACACATATGCCAGGCACCACTGAGCAGGAGGAAAAACCCAAGCAGGAAGCACCGCAGGCTGAACGCTGAGATGATAGAAAGCCCAAATTCTAAGAAGCACTACAAAATGCAAGTGGTCAGCTCAGACAAGGATGGGGTTTTTAACTTGACATCTAGACAACATAATGCCAGCAGTGCTGTATAACAGTTTACAGAAACAGCCCCAACACTTCTCTGTCACAACCTCAGGACAGCATCAGCCAGGAAAGGAGCAGAGCAGCTCCTTCACAGCTCACCATCAACCATGCACAGCATAACTTGGCCTATGTTCACTCTAGCAGCTCTTGTTTGCCCAGAGACATACAAGAACATGGCCCTAGAGGAAAAACAAACCACATTTTCCAGCTCTCCCTTGACAAGAGGCCTGCTTTATGCACAGTGTGCAGGTAATGGCAGTGGCAGCTGCTTCCCAGAAGTGGAGCTGACTTGCAGAGACCGTGCAGGTTTCAGTAGCACTCAGTCTAGCTTGTCATTAACCCACAGCCACTCACAAAATTCACATCCAGATCTGATGAGGACTTCAGATACACCCTCTATTGCAACACAGGGCTTGGCTGCTCCATCCATTACAAAAACACACATCTCCAAAACATGGTGTTTTACCCAAGACCGGATTTCTGACTCTTCCTTGAATACAGTTCATTTATTTACTTGTAGGCTAGTCAGAGCATCTGTTTCAAAAAAGAATGGAAAGGCCCGTTCAGATCAGATATGATTCATCCTGACTCCTCTCTAGTTAAGGAAGAAGAAAGCATCACCTGGTACCCTCACCACCTTGTCATGCACTGGTAGCTGCAGTCAAGGCAGGAAAGGTAACAGCAGGAAAGCCCACCTAAACATCCAACCCCCTCTTCATCTCAGAATCCTGAGCAGATCACAGCTGTTAACACGAAGCCCTGCCAAGGCAGTTTCTCACTAGTAGTAGAGCCCAGTTTGGACACACGTCCCCAGAGTGCATCTCCAGTGGAGAAGCCCAGGGGCAGCCATCCAACCAGCACAGCCTGAGCTCACTCCTGGCCGTGTGCCGATGATTCACCAAGGCTGAAGCTGCTCTCTGGGATTAGCCCCTTGGTCTGGCAGCTCTATACCAACACTAGCCATAGGTGCCCACACAGAAGTCCCAGTGGCCTGTGAGCATGGGAAGCACTGGAGATGGACACCAGCCAACAGGAGAACATGGAGGAGTCAGATTACAGAGGCAATGCTAAAAACGCTATTTTTGTCCCTGTGTTTCATAAGGGAGGCTCAAACCCAAACATGGTGTTTTTCCTCCTCCTTGAGTCACTGGGATCACTTTCAATAAGCCATGTGTTAGCATCCACAAAGGCAGGGCAGCTTTTCAGCTCGTGCTTCTGGCAGGAGGGAGCGAGCAGAGTGGGTGCAGCAAGGCAGCATGACAGCTGAAACTGTGCCCACAGCATTAACTTTCCAGAGGTGTTGCCATCACTGCAGATGTTACAAAGCTGCTCTGGGCCAGTAAAACAGTGATGGCGACTCAGGCCAGACAGCTGACCCACACTCACTGCTTGGGTGCCTTTGTGAGGAACGCAGCACAGAGGCACTGAGCAGATACCAAGGGACCCCAGCACAGAAGCTCCTGTTTCCATGTTTTCAAGCCCTGGCTGAAGCAGGCTCCATCACAAGGGCCTCCAAATACTCAAAAGTTCCAAAGGTCTCAGCCTGCCAATGACCCAGTAAAGCAAATTATGATTTGGAAGCAAAATATTTACGTAGGAGAGTGGGTAAAGTGCAGCAAGCTTTATGAAATACACTGCAGAACTCCATATGCAGATACCATGTACCTGGAAAGCTCTCTGGTGTGCTTGTAACAGAGACCTATAGAAAATCCTAAAATGGAAGGGCCTGCTAACCAAGCACCAGCAAGATTTTATGGATACCAAGTCAGGAAGGAAAGGCTGCTTCTTGGTGCAACTCATTTAATTTTCCTCTTCAAGGCAATGCCTTTCTTGTTTTGGAGATCAGTTTGCTTTTGCCAGATGGAATCAAAGTCACCACTGTGAATTCAGCTTTTTTTCTTGTTTCTTGGAAAGCACCAGCCAGTACCATGTCAAGAAAAACAAACAGAGAGGTTTGCTTAGGATCTATTTAAAGCACTTCAGCAGTGGTAGCTCCAATAACAACCCAAGCACTGATGCTTATGACAGAACTGGGGCTACTGTGCACAAGAAGGGCAAAAACACTGCAGAGAACATGCTGTCTGGTGGGCTCTCATACTAAGTCAGTCTTTACATTTTCCTCTTTTGCCAAAGAGGTCAAAGTCACAGTCAGAAAACTTGGTATGAGATAAACGTTTCAGAAAGGGTCAGATCCAAATGGAAAATTCTCAGCAGCCAAGGAAGAGAAGCAGTCTACCTAGAAAAAGTGAAAATCCCTGTGAGAAGACCATGCTGGCTTTGCTCCATTCACTGAGCAGGCATGGAAACAGTCCCAAAATGATGCAGAGGATGCCTAAACTGAAAAGCTCAGATTTGGTGTTGCACAATCCAAGCAGGAGGGCACAGTTCCAGCATCCAGAGGGCTACTACTTGCAGTCAGTGGCCATATAGGAGAAGCCTTGCAGCTCAACTTCTGCAAGCTGACACAAGGTCTACTGACACTGCTCTTAGTGCTGTGGGCAGAAACCAGCCAGGAAGTGGTCACGATGAGCCTGGGGCCTGCTGAAGGCCCTGTCTCACCTGTACCCTGGTTGGAAAGCATAGGTAACCACACACCTGAGAGCCCTGCCCCAGCAAGTGCTGGTAACTCCCCTTTACACTACAAGAGCATCAGGAGGCTAACGTCATTAGCATCTGTAAAACACTAATGCTCTCTGTGTGGAGCATTATTAAACAGCTGTGCAGAGGAAAGCCAACCATCTTTTACTTTTGTTAATATAAGGTATTCTGCTAGTATCTACCCTCAGGTACTGGTAACAACTATGCTTACAACTGGGTATTTGCTACCACCTCAGCCTGCTGCAGAGATGCTGACCATAGCTCTAAAAGAATCTCAGATACAGATCCTCCATGAGGAATCTGGTGCTGTCCCACTCACAAGCATACCAGCGCTCACCTCTATCCTCTGTGGCTCTTTTCTGTAAAAGAGACATTCATGAGCTCCTTAGAAGTGGATCTAATCCAGCAAGTATCCAAGACATTCAGGAAAAGAGAATTTCATAGCATTGGAATTTTTCCATGCCAGCACTTTTTCATCCTAAGATAAATGGCTTTTACTTGCACAGCTAAAGGCTCTATTATTTTCAAAATACTTCTCAGCTTCAAAGTAGCAGTGGAAATTGGCTGTGCACCTGGCTTGCTGATCCAGTCTGGATTCGGACAAACAGCAAAAGGAGTCTTTCTTCTCCGCAGTAGTGAGCAGTAGTTTGCCGGGCCGCAGACAAGCAGGCAGGAGGGCTGATGTACAAAGGCTAGCACATAATTAATCACAGGGTGCACAAGCAGGGCTTGAGTAAATGGCAAGAGAGGAAGAAGCGGGGAGGAAGCACCCTACTTGGGAGAGCTGGGAACTGCGTTTGTATTCCCACACAGGGCTTCACATTCGCATGCCAAGCAACTCGCCCAAAGACCATGCAAGAGCAGAGAGCAGCCTCAAGGCTCTGCAGGGTCTTCTGGGAAGTCCTAGGGGTGCCTGGAGCTACCCATGCCCTTGCTGTGGTACACAGCAGGAGGAGCCAGCAGGACTGTGCCAGGCAGGCAGGTTTCCACCACATAGATTAGCACAGAGCTCTGCTTTGATGGCCCTTTCCAGAAGCAGGCTGTGCTCCTGGGACACTGCTCCCTGCCTCCGTCACTCCAGTCCCTGCAGCCACTAACAACCACACCGCTTGCAGGAGCTTGCGCAATGCCTGGCCATGCTACACTTGACCCCAGCTGGGGTTGTTGCTCTCGCTTTCGAGAGCCATGGTCATAAAAAGAGAAGGGATTTGCTGGCCAAGGAGCAGCCCAGCCTCGCTGACGCAGCGCAGGCTCCCAAGGTCAATGGCTGCAGCTCCATGCTGGGGGAGGACGCGCAATGCCTAATGTGGAAATGTTTGTATTTGGAGCAATATATAGTTACATCCAGCCACTAGCAGCTGCAGAGGCTGTTTACTGTAACACACAGTCCCAGGCCTATTAGCTCCATGCCTAACAGGGACCAGACTCAGAGGAGAATGACTGTGAAGCCGGACATCGTAGTTATATCTTTGCCAAGATCCCAACAATACTTTTCCTGATAAGTCTGGCACAGAAACAATCATTTAAAGAGCTGAAAAACATAACATCTACAGCCTATCCCTCCAGCCAGAAGGGGAGTTGTACAGGGCTTGCAGCCTAATCTTCCACAGCCCCAGTGCTTCCCTCCTTTCACAAACAGCTGGCAATTCATTTCCTGAAAGCCTGCATGTAAGCATTCAACAGGGACACAGCACCACTGCAGCCACACTTGGCCACCTGCACACATCCTGCCCATGTGGTGCCATCTTCTGTACAAGACCCCATTCAGGAGTGCCTGAGAAGAATTTTTTCCCCCCACCCCAGCACACACAGAGACCCTCACAATGGGGAAAGGACCGGCTGCAACACCACAGCACGCATCCATGCAACACTCCATAAACCAGCTGCTAAGTTAAAAAACAAAACCAGTACTCATTAGCTGTTTTCCAGGGACCCAGAGAACACTATCTTCTTGGCTAGGAGAACTCAACATCAACACTGGGAACCACAAAGCTCTGCTGGTTCACATAGTTTCTGACCTTGGCTAGCAGATAAAGCTGCGCAGTCTGCTTTTGTTTTGCAGGTACCAGGTGTTGTTGAAGGTCAGTGCTGAGGAAAGGGTTCTCCCACAGTCAGAAGGTTATAGAGATTTTTTTTTTAAAATGCAACATAAGCTTGTCGATGATTAACAATTTTTTTTCAGTTAACTGCAAAGTTAATAGTTATTCAAAGCACTCTATTGTAATGGGAGTGGAGATTGGGAGACATACTGCATTAACCATTAATCTTGGACTATGCTAGAAAAATTAAATTGGGGTATGGCACATAGGTATGATTAATTCTGCTTGCAAAAGGAGGAGGAGTCAGTGTGTGCTTTGGGCAGGAGTGTTCCCTCCTGACAGCAGACTGCCAGGCACAGGCAAGAATGTGCCACTGGGCAGGCTGTCCTCCATGTGCATTGCTGTGCTTTCAGCTGCATTCCAGCTGAAACAGTGTTCTCCATTTCAAAATTCACACTGTTCATTCTCACTTCTCTCCAAAGTCTCTAAACTTTAAGGAGTGGGTGAGGTTTTTTTGGAAAAGAAAGAAAAGCCAAACTGTGTAATTTGAGACTGTGAAAGAGTTGCAGACAGGGAAGCAGCCCACTTGTACCACTTCAGTGTGTAGGTCTAGGGAGAAGAAAGGATGGTTTCCCAGAAAGCTGGGTCTCTGTAAAACCACTCTTGCCTTGGCCTTGCTGCTGTGCACTTCCTCTGCCCAGGGCTCACCAGTACCCCCCACCCTCACCCTTTGCCAAAATTGCTTTTGCAGAACACTCCAGTCCTGCTGACATACACCACCCCACTGCAGCAGGCACAAAGGCTCATGGAGTTTGACACCATCAGGTTTATTTTCTGCTCACCAACACACCTTCAGAGACCAAGGAGAGCATCAGAGGCAGGTTCAAGAGGCATGCTTCATACTCCCTGTCCCCCAGTACAAGGACATTTGGCCCTGAGTTTTGATTTCTGCTATGGGAGGAACAGAAGACAGCTGCAAGATCTGAGGCTGGATTTTTATCTTCCTCTTCCCCACCCCCACCTCCCCCCCAACCCCAGCCTGCCAAAAGCCCCCTTCCTGCTCCTACCAGGAACTTTGACCCTGGCCATACTGCAGGCCTGAATGACTGGATTCCTGAGGATGAATCAGAGCTCTTCAGAAGCCAAATCCCTCCTCCAGCTCAGCTGTACCTACGCATGCCTGCACAGTTGTTTTTCTTCAGAGTCAGAGTTCCCTCATCCCAGCTAGAAGTGGAAGTGTTAAGCTATTGTGAGTGGCTGCCTGTTTCTATGAATACTATCTCAGCAATGGGTGTTTCTGTGAAACATGCTAAGTCTCCAGTTGTTTAAGTCATCACACATTTCCCAATGTTTTCTGCATTCATCTGAAGGCAATGCCAATGTAACGTGTTCCTTACAAGAGAATTGGGCCAGTGCACAAGAAAAATGCTTCTCTCTCTTCCTGCTCACAGCCTTCTTCACAACACACCAATCAGCAGATGTGCCATCAGAGAGGTGCAGCTCTGCAACCCAACAGTGCAGCAGAATGAGTGCACATCGCTTCCTCCAGTAGCCCCAGAGCACAGCATTAACAAGGCCTGCTACCGCAGCCCATGCCCAGCAGTAGAAATGGTGTGCCCAAGGCAACATGCCAAAACACAGGGAAGAAGGGGAGAGGTTGACAAGGACAGGAGGGAGTGTCCCATCTTGCCCCATTCAAAGAAAAGCAGGTAATAGCAGCCTGCAAAAGCCAGGGCTGCAGGAACAGCCTGAGCATATTTGCCTTTGAGAAAGAGTTAAGAAAAATGAAATCATAAACAAAGATGTATGTTATGGCATATCTATAATGTCACTGTAACTGCTAGGATTTAGGGAACAGTTGACCTACAACTTGGCTACCTTGCCCCAAGATAACTGAGAGCAGCAGCCAATGGGTTCTATTCTTCCAGACACCCTTACCCCAAGCACCTCCCTGCATAGCCGTCGGCAAAGATTGACCCACAATGGTCTTCAGGATAAGTCTTCCATGCTGGTGCATGCTCTCCATGTTCACAGGCCAAGCTGCATTCCATCTAGAGGTGCATCACTACTGGGTGCACTACAACACACCACAGCATGGAGCATCACATCCAGGGAGCCTCATAACAGCACTCAGCCCAGCCGTGGGACCAAATTGTAACAGGGCCCTATAAAAACAACGCTCCCACATGAAAGTTTCCAGCAAGAACCAAACGTCTGGCAGAAAACACATTCTGGAGGAGACTAGAAACAGAAGCAGGCTTAAAGGAGCCAAATCCCATCTGGCTGATGGCAGAAGCAAGGGTCCAGGCGGCTTTCTTGGAGAAGCAGCTGAGCTGCTGTACATCCTCTACATTTATGCAGAAAGCACCTGGACATGCTATCTGAAGGGGCAATATGTAAGACCACACCACAACCAGCAGAAAAGGAAAAGCGTTACAGCTCCAAAAGCAAGTATGTTGTGAGTTGCGGCAAAGCCTCACTGAGACTGAGGCACTGACCCCACTCTGTACCATTAACTATCCTGCAGCTGTATCTGACAAAGCCCAGTCATGCTGCATTTGCATCTCTTCCCCACTTCCCAATCCTGCCACTTCCATTTACTGGCAGAAGTTGCATGAGAAGCCATAAGTTTACTGGAAGTGAAGGTGCAGCAGTAATAACAAGTTATCATGCACAAAACAGCTGCATGCAAAGCTTCCCTCTAGCTCCCACATGCTGAGCAAAGTGCCCCCCATCCCCATATCAGGATGTATCCATGCATACATGAAATTTATTTTCTCACCCTACAGTATGCAGCTGCTTCTGCTCAAATCTCCGCCAAGCCTCCAGCCTCCCCAAAATGGCTTTCTCTTCCCTGTTCCCACTACATTTGCAGTCTCACATTAAGATGCAGTCGCTCCCATGCACAGAGCCCCTATTCCTATCTCCACACAGTCCTACCAGAGTCCTACACCAGAGCTACTGATCTACAGAGGTGAGAAGACAAGGATTTCCTTGCACATGGGACCATGTGTCCCCACAGCAGCCCCGGGGCAGCTACCTGCCTGCACTGTGAGGCCTCAGCACCACCAGTGCACCTGCTCTGTGGTGTTATCAGCCTCTCAGGCTGCAAAACTGGCAGTCTGCTAATAGCATGAGTCACGCAGAAAGTCTCATATCCTTCTCCAGTTCAAAGTGTTTCCTAGAACTGCACCGAGAGGCCTTGAAGACTCGACTGTTTACTGAAATTAAAAATTCCCCTCCTGCTTTTGCACAGCACTGCTTGAAACATGTCTGTGTTTTGCTTTATCTCATGTCTAAAATCTCCTCAGCAGAAAATAGGTAGTGATGAGAGAGGAAATGGGAAAAGAGCAACCAGAAAGCTCACCTATTATTATACAAAATACAGAGGCAGGAGACAGACGGTCTTCTGTTTCACATACCCTGCATGGACAAGAAAACTGCTGAGAACTGGCAGGGCAAGGCAGGGCAAATGCATTCAGTCCACTGAGGATGAGGAGCAGAAGAACACACTGGCATTGTCTGACCTCAAAACCACAACAGAAGGTAGAACTGACATGAACAGCTTCCAAATTTTGGAGTCCACATCCCAAGTGGGTGGGACACATCTCCCTCACAGAAGGAGAGCAGAGCAAACAGGTGACAGGAGCTTACAGAGGCACCAAGAAGCCAGGCAGACATCCCCCGGGGCCAGGTTGCTAAAAGAAGCCCTGCAGGCCTGATATGCAAGTCGTATTTGGAGAATTGGTACTTTGCTGGGGAGTCAAGAGCTGACAGTACCATATTCCAGAAACACTTATTCCTCTGAAAACAAACAAACAAAAAAAAAAGACAGGGAGAGAAAAAAAAAAAATCGCATGCAAGCAAAAGCAGAAAGGTTCAGCTAGCACTGTGCCCAGAAAGATCCCTTGCTGCTCACTTGGGCTCTTCAGAGGAAGAGAAGGGTGGTACATCTCCATTGCTGACCCAGAGAGAGGCACTGCATTCACATTCTCTCTCAACAGGCTTATCTGCTGACTGATTGCACCAAAAAGCCCTTGCACTGAGCTCTATTAAAATGCCAGTACATGCAGTCAAGGCCACCAAAATATTTCCAAAGCCTCAGAAAAGCCTGAGAAATTGTGATTTTTTGCATCAGCTCTGATCCAGTACATTGCAGAACAGGCAAATAGCAGTTCCCCACAGCAGGGACCGTTCCTGGAGCTGCTGACAACCCACTGCTTTCTCACTGTTGTCCTGCTCTTGACTGCAGTTTGAGAAAACCCTTTAATCAACTCAAGCCTGAAGCTGTCCAGAAGACAGCCCCTCAGCCTCTCCTCAGCCATGACTGCTGCAGCACAGACTGGGGCCAGGGGCAGGACTGCCAGGCTCTGCTCCCATCAGCCCATGTGATTTCTGTGCAGTAGCAGCCTCAACCAGCCCAGGCCAGTACACAGTGGCAGGCAGCCTCTCCAGTTTCTCTGAAGTTTGCCTATATTTGCTCTTGTTGTTAGTTCCTAAGCAGGAACAAAACAGCAGACACACGGTTCAGTCAGTTTTGGTGTTGCACAACTGAGAGAAAATAGGAAAGCACCCACAGGAACTGAGCCAAGTCAATAATAGAGATTAAGCAATACGTGCACCTGGCTGTCAGAAGTGCAAGATTCTCTCTCTTTAGTAATTACAGAGCAATTATGAAGCTAACAGCAACTCCAATAAGGACATATATTTCACAATCCATCAGGAACAGTCATACCAAGGAGATACAGCTCTGAAACTGAACTGGCCTCATCCCTGCAGGCATAATCCTCTAAATGCCAGTCTTTGGTGGGGTAGGATCTTGCAATAAGTCATAATTAAATGATTATTTATTAATAGAATGTAATTGAAGCTGCGCTTCAGCATGACTTAAAATCCCGTTTTCAAGATAGGTAACAAAAACCAAAGTAAGATGGAGCACTTGGATACTGGGTTTATGAAAGCTCAGTAAGCCTATCATTCTGCAAAACCAAAACCAGATTAAAGCTGGATTTCAGTGCATCTGAACACATCAAAGTCTTTTCTAGATGATCAGGATGAAAAACTTCATATTCCATGCCTCTTTATAGTGGTAAAATTGAAGTGATCTCAGTTTAGATAAACTATCCAAAGAGTAAACAAGTTACTAACCACTATAAGCTCCAGAACAGATTTATGCCCAAGCTTCAGATAATAAACTAAACTCTGGTCTGCTCTAGTTCATAACATCTGACTTGTACTGGCTTCCACCTTTGCTTCCAAAAGTGGATTTCACACCTGATTCAAGACAGTTTGCCTTGTTCTACATACCATGCGGCAGTGTGAAGCAGAGGTTTTTTGGTGGCACTGGCCTGCTATGGCTTACAAGCAAGAGCAATGAGAACTGATTGCCTCATCACCCCTTCTCTACAGGGACCAGAGGTTATTGAGCAAGTGACTTGGGATGGCTGCTTCCACACCCAGCCTGACCTCCCACCTGTACCAGGATGCCCCAGCACATTTGGCAGCAGGGAACACCTCTATCACAATGAACTGAACTTTCAGCTACTGCAGACCTACATCCAGGCTGTGAGCCTCCCCACAGCCACACACCCACCCTGTAGATAGTGTTTTAGCCCACTAACAGCCCACTTCCCCATCTTGCAGTACACTCTGGACAAGCTCATCTACACAGCCCCCCCTCGCCCCCCCCAAAAAAGGGCAACCCAGTCCACACAATCACAAACAAAGCATTCAGACCTGTGGGAGGGGAGGAGATCACACAGAACATGGGATGACACTGGGTAAAAGCAAGCATTGCCAGTATGCATAAAACCCACTAATCGTCTTCTCAAAAGAACTTCCTGGGCAAGAACAACCAGCCAGGAAGCCTTCCATCAAGCCTAGCATTAATCTCTTCACTATCTCTTTCTTATCTCCTTTCAAGTTTTATTTCATTCGAGTACTGAAACCTGTTGTGGTTTACTTTCATAAAAGTAGAGTCAGGTACTCAGTGTTTTCAGGCAGCAGGGATGTTTTACTATCTCTTGCTGCATCGACAGCAGGGCTGAAAAGGTGCTATTGTGGTTTGACAGCTAAGGTGATACATGATTCTACTGAGAGGTATCCAAATATCTAAGTGCTCTGTAAGGATTAAATAATTAATTATCAGAGCCTCTAGCATAAAGATAGCCAGGGATTATCCCCATTCTCCAGACAAGAGCATTTTTGTAACAAGGCAAGGTAATAAGAGCTACTGAACCTAAACACAACCACTGAGAAAGCCAAAGATTTGCATGTTCCAGGCAGCATTTCCACCTCCCAGTGCAGTTAATGTCCTAATGAACTGGTGGAGACTGGGTCTCAGGATTCTGAGAACATGCAAGAGGAGTAAGCTGTCATTTCAGTACACTCAGCTGTGCAGCATTCAGAGGACCCAGAGAGGGGCAGAGGAAAAACAAGGCGGGCATGGGAAGCCCATGCTTCTGTCCATTTTCTTCTTCGTCCCTGTGACAATTAATCATCACTAAGGACTCCTACACTTTAAGTTATACATGGGACAGTTTCCAGCAAGTAGAAGTAAGGCAGTGGTTACAGATACACAGTGGCACACACAGAATCATCATCACTAATCTTCATAAACTTAACAAAGGCCACAGAACCCCAGTATGACACCACAGTAGCTTCTCCTGTTATGTCATCTTTTTATTATGCTACATCTATGCTTAGATTATATCTCCGGGACAAGAACTACATCCTTCATACATTTCTCTGAAGTGCGTTTGAGATTAGAGACACCGAGTTGAAATAACTCAAGCCTCTCCAAGAGGAGTATGCTACGTTTCTGCACTTAATGATGGGTCCTTGCCAGTAAGAAGCTTTAAAAGCAGCGAACTAGAAAGGAAAACAATTCATCACCTTTAAATGGCAACATTTCAGTGCGTTTCATATCCTACACTGTTCCCTTAGGAGGAGCCACTCATTACAAAGGTATCAGCACAACAACAGATCAAACTAAGCAGGCTGACATGGTGGAGAGCTCAGCAACAAGACAACACCTGCACTGCTTCATTTTAAAAAACCCCCAGGCAGAGATTGTGCTGGCTGAAGCATGCTGGGCACTGCTGGACTGCCCTGACCACTGCTCTGCTCAGGAGCAGACCCAGATTCTGTCACATACCTCACTCCTTTGCAGAGGACCCCAATAGAGATATCTCCTGGCTCTGGGAGACCGATGCACAGCCCACCCTAGCTGCTGCATCCCCACAAAAGCCTTCAGTCACATATCCTGCAGAGTTATCAAAGACCCTAATTTAAACACCTTACACCTAATGCTCATTTACTCACAGACTGGAAAAAGAAGTAAGAAAATAAACATTCATACCTGTAAGCAGAGAACAATCCCTCCACACAGCACCACCAGCAGAACAGAGCTTGCTTTTCCCATTGGCCTTTTTTATAGGCAATCTAAGAAAACAAGATGCAGCTGCCCTGATGATGTCTCCACATCACCTGGGAGAGCCCCACATCTGCTACCTGCCCAGCCCAGCAGTCACTCATCCTGATTTGGTACAGCTGGCTAAGATAGGGCTCTCGGGGTGATCAGTAAGCCCTTTGAGTTTGGGTTTAGATTCATGTTTGGGTTCTCACAAGGGGAGAACACTTCTTTCTAGGGAGAGCAGAGCACAGGATATCAGTCAGATATCAGAGGACATGAACCCCTGCCACCATTGCTGCCTTGCCATGATGGTACCCTATCCAGCTGCAGTCAGGGGACACCACAGATCAGCTCTCCAGGGCACTTAGGCAATTTCTGCCAAGTGAAAGCCATTCATTTCTTCTTCACATAGCATTTAAAGGCAGTATTCATCTTGTCATATCTTGCAGCAGTTTCTTGGTGGCAGGTTGCCGAGGATGATGCTGGGATGTTTATTTCACCCTTTTAAGGCGGATGACAGGTTTTTGGATGAGCCTGTTGCGGTTTGTAGGAAGAGAAAGGAAAAAAACAAGTTGGTCCAAAGTAGAGGGAAAGATACACAGGCTGAGAACATTTCTGAGGCACCTGGACTCACACCAGGAAGGATTTGCTCCTTTGTGTGAGCACAGCTCCCGTCATCATTTGCTTTGACGCCGTTGCCTCCCACTTTGACAGCATTGGCTCGTACACCAAATTGATCTGCAGCCCCTGTGCACACAGCTGCCTGGAAATCTGTCTTCATATTATGATGCAAACTGCCATAACTAAGCTTTTTTTCCATTTGTTTGTTTTCTTTTAATATGATTGCATTGCTCAATGGAAGTTGCAGGGGTTTGGGTTAACCTGGGTGTCTTCTGTTGAAAGAAGAAAGAGGTATCCAGTGGCACTGATGAAATCTGCGCTGGAGTAAACTCAAAGCATTGACAGAGTAGGGCTGATGTGTCCTGGCACTGTGTGGATCTGAGAACACAGAGCTTATTTACAGTGCGGTGCCCTCCTCATATGCTCTGGGGTGAGAGTTTATGCCATCTGCACATCCTCGTTGCACTGGTCCCAAAATGGATGGTCTCCCCTCTTCTTCCTCCTACTCTTCCCCACAGCATGGAGGCCGTGTCAGCCTACCACATTCAGTGCTTGTCATTCCCCTTCCTGCCA
The DNA here is from genome assembly GCF_951394365.1 of Tetrao urogallus. Classification (NCBI taxonomy): domain Eukaryota; kingdom Metazoa; phylum Chordata; class Aves; order Galliformes; family Phasianidae; genus Tetrao; species Tetrao urogallus. The sequence goes on along the minus strand of NC_136814.1, from coordinate 37,584,403 downwards.
CCTCCCTAGTGTCAGAACAAGGGCTCACAAAGTTGTGGGCTGGGTTGCCTGCACTTGTGGGCCCTCTAAGACTGAGCCCTGCCGCACAAAGTCATGCATTTCCATCTGGATCGGTGAGCTGCTCCAACATGCAGAGGTGCTCACACAGTGCAAGGAGACACGTGAACTGGGGAGAAGGGAAGAGTACCCTCCAAAGCTGAGTGGGGTTTTAGACGAGTTTGACTGGAGCCTCATCAAGGTACAGGATGCTCTGCCCCCACTGCAGCAGTGCAGCACTGGATCTGGGCAGTGCTCAGCCTTGCAAAGACTTCTAAAGTGTGCTTAGTTTCCAGTCAAACCCATTCTGCCACAATTGCAAGAATTGTAAATATACTGTTTTGATCCAGCTAAAGTGATTCTCTGTGCTTTTACTCTGCAGTCGGATTTCCAAAGGCAGCAGGTCCTGGAGGTATTAGGGAAAGCTGGAATGGAGGAAATGGAAGTGTGGAAAAGAAGTGAGGCTTCAGTAGTAAAGAGGCAGAAGATGAGTGAAGATCAGATGGAAATGGGGACTAGGAAAGGAGCTGGAGCTGCAAAGTGGTGGAGGAATCCATAGGGGATATTGTGGAGGAACTGGGGTTGTTTCAGTGTGGTTGTAGAAGAGAGAGGACACAAATCTGTAGCAAACTGAGCTTTTAAAATTCTGTAACTCATGGAACCAACTGCTTTTGAAATCTCGGCTTGCCATATTCTGAACTGTGTCAATGCACTGGATGAATCCAGCTTCTTCCCACCATCGTGAAAATGAGATTTATCATGTAAACTCAGCTCTCCACTTAAAAGAACAGTCCCTGCTTCTGATTAAGAGGTCAAACCACAGATCCAAAATACCTGAAATCTGAGGAAATTTAAATCTGCAACTGGGGTCTCCCATAAACAACGCAAACATCTGCATTTCAGAGAGCCAGTTGCAGACACAGTACAAAGATGATTTCCCAAGGCAGCAGGTGGCCTGGCTGGCAGCAGGATGTGCATACAGTCCCTCTCTCATGTTCCACGTCCAACCCATGGCGCATGCCCTGGACTCTGTGCCCCTGAGCAACTCGTCTACTACACTCTGTTTCCCATCACTGAGCTGCCAGGCCAAATGTCTGACAACAGCAGAAGCGGGCTGTGCATGGGACGAGGCTGCAGGGCAAGGTGGGGAGGGCAGCCTGCTGCTGGAAAACCTGCCAAAGGGGCTGCTCAAGATCTGCCTCAACTCACTGGCATCACAGGGCTGCCATCCCTGGTGCTCTGAGTGTTGATCTCCTGCTGATCCCAGTGAAGTCAAGAAAAAAAATTGAGCTTTTTTTTAGCTCCCAGGGAACAGAACAGCTCTGTGTGATTTTGCAATACCCCATCAATGGGAAAAGACATCGGCATGGCTGCAAACAGCCACAAAGGGACTATTTCCTGGTTTCTGCGGTGCAAGGAGGGTGTGAGCAGGTGTGAATGGCTGCATGGTTTGGAGTACGTTGCATACCCTGCAGTGAAGAGCTGTGCAGCATGCAGGGCTGGTGAGACCTGCACCTCAACCTCTTCATCCCAGCACTGGCTTCTTCACTCCATGAAGTGGTGCTAGCTCTTAACCTCAAGACCACATGGAGACTAGAGGGATAATTTCCCAGGCACAACGCAGGGAGGATGGGGTATCTGGGCTGTTCCAAATGGTGTTCTATGGGCACTGGGTGTGTGCTGTGCTTGAGTCCTCAGTGGGGTCTGTGGTCAGGGCGTAACCAATATGACCTCAGGCTGTGGACAGCTTTGTCTGGGGAAAATGTTTTGTGGGATGAGCCCATAGTGATTCCTAGGGATTCCTGTCCTGCCTGCAAAAGGCTGCTGGCTGCCATCAGTCTCACGCTCTGCCTTCACTGTAGTGCCGTTGGGCAGATCACAGCAAATTTACTGCACTTTTCAAACACTATTTCCTCAAGTGCAGTGAGCTGTCTGCAGAGAGAGACCGACAGCTTCTCTGCTTTTTCTTCTCTGCACCAATCAATTTGCAGAGTGAGAAAGATGAGATCTTAAATACGGACGATTAACGCCCTTGCTAATTATGTACACTAAGCGCCTCAATTAGAGAAGTGCCTGGGGGGGCCTCTGTGAGCTTCACTTGAGTTCCATGGGATACTGATCCTGCCACAGACACACAAGCATGCTTATCCCCAGGGTCTGGTCCCACCCTGCAGTTCTGCGCACTGTTTTCCCTTTTCCCTTACATAAAATGGCAAAACTGAGATGCACGTGCTTGACATGAAGGTGACAGACATAAAGAGGAGATTCTCTGAGTGTGAGCAGGGAGAAACTCTGCAAATCATCTCATTCTTTGTGAGCAGAGGTTAAGCTGAGGTGACATGATAGCCCAGATATCGCCAGCAGAGGATCCACAGTTAAAATGAATGGAATTACAGCAAATTTTGGAAATATCAGCTGAGGGAAAAGAGCATACAAAGGAATAAGGCTTTAGTGCAAGAGGATATTGGAAAGATGTTTGAATACAAGGAAGAAACAAAATATTAATGAATCAGCACCAACCAGCAACAAAGAAATCCATTATTTATAGGGAAGATAAATAATTATATATGCAAGGTCAAAGAAGACACTTTCTTTGTTTCTTAAGAGACAGGAGAGTAGAGAGTAATTGACTGTCTAGACATGGTCCCGGCTCAAAGGCTGAAATAGTATGATTCAGCTGAGCAGGAACAGCTTGGTCATGTTGGCTAAAGGGCTGTTCATGGTGGGAGCTCAAAGTGTATGTGAAGGAGGTGGGTTTCAGTGGTAGCATGCACCAAACTGCAGACAGCCTGGAAACTTGAGGTCTGAAACACTTCTGGAGGCACCAGGCAGGCTCCCACACCAAAGACTGGGCTTAGTTTCAGAAAACTTTGGGCAAGCTATGCTTTCTGTCTGCATTCGCTTTGATTTTCTAATAAGTTCTGCTTTATCAGGTGCATTCCTGTGCTTGACACAGCATGCTGCATTCTGACCAGCAGCAAGGCTAGACGTGAGCACCCCAGGAAAGCACTGGCAGCCAGCCTCACTGGGTCTTTCCAGGCAGAGATTTGCTCCTCACCAACCCAGAGCCCCAGCAGAGACAAGGCGTGTGGCTATGGGAGCTGGGGAAGTGACACAGCCCCATGGTCAATGCACTGCTTGCATGGGGAGGATGGATGCTCTGACTCACCTGACAGAGCCTGACAGAAGATGAAGCTGCCCTGAGTTGGGGAGTCTGGGGCTTTGTTGACACAAGTACACTTCATAATCATTCAGAAGCACACAAAGAGGCTCAAGAGCAGAACGCAGTCCCTTAGAGAGCAGAAGAGATGCCTTTCTTCTGACAAGCTGATTTGTTAATGTCACTTAAAACAAGCTGATTACCAATACCTTTAGCAGAACAGCTGCTGTTGCTGGAGATGCTGAAGTGGCCATTCCCCTCTCCACCGTGCAGAAGGACAAGGCCCATCTCTGAGGCCTCGAGTCAAGATCACGCTCTGCTCCAGCACTGGGAACATCTCTTCCTTCCCCTTTGCGCACTCTCCCACAGGCACGTTGAGCAAACAACGAAAACCCCTTGCTCCGGCCATTCCTCTCTGTGCTAAGATTCTTTAAAAAGAAACACACACAAAGAAAGGGAACCCAAGTCCCCACATTACTTCAGGAAGCTTTGATGGGTGTTTTCAGTTGGGCATACGTGATTTGGTGGAACTGGAGGGCATTACCCCACTGAGTAAAACATTTCCTTTAAAGCCAGATGCCCCCTGGTCATTACAGTTCCCACCGTTATGAAACACTGTGGCTGAGGAGGGGAGAAGAGAGGAAAAAATGATTGCCAAGAATGAAAATCAAGTAGGTATTGGCAGTTTGGGTAAAAGTCTGTTATCAGTGATGGTGCACCAGCACGTCAGCCTCATACGGACTGCATGGATTTTATTCACTCACAATGACCTGAGATAATGAAGGTGATTTGCCTGACATTTAGAAGTGGGTCAAATACTCATAGCTAACTTCTGTGAGACACACCAGGAGAAGGGAGCTGCCTCTGAGATAGAGCCTTTGTGGCACCGCTTACTGGTGGGAGTTATTGGAAAGTCATACAGCATTTCCTGACCTTACAGCCTCCAAACCCTCTGACATTGCTCAGCATCCTGCTGCACGCACAGAAAGCTTGTGATGGCATCTGCCTCTTTGTGCATGGCCCTGGAACTCAGGTTAGCTCTCAGGTTAGTCATAGAAAAGGCAAAGGAAGGCACAGAAATCAGATGATCCACATTACATAGGGAGAGAAAATGCATCTGGGGATGCCATGAACACTTAGATATCATGGCAAGCAATTTGTAGCCAGGCTGATGGATGTGGTTAAAGGACTCGGCACAGAATTAATGCTGTGCTGGAAATGGATGGAGAAATCAGGACTGCGGATCTCCTGCTGTGAGCCCTGCTGCGAAGCAGCCTGCGAGATGCTGTTATGACAAGCGCAGTCTATTGGCCATCACTATCAACCTTTCACACAGCTCATTAGAGAAAGGTCATGGGTTATTTTTACTTTAATTCCCAAGGACATACTTGGTTTGCTTCACACACTTCCACACAGCATCGCAATCTACACACCCAGATCCCCCCGCTCTTATAAACACATCCAAACACAGTCTCTATTTGTTCCTGCTCTTTTCTTGTAAAGCAGAACACTAAGCCATAAAATGCCTTTTCAAACTCCAGCTGTGACACTTTATGGAAGCATTTGAAAACTATTACTTTCAGTGAACGCACTGGGGTCTCTGGCACATGGGCTTCATTTTGAATATTGATTTAGGATGGGACTCTCAGCACTCTGCGCATCACAGTGGTGCTCTGTTCCAGGAGCAGCAGCAGTGCTTGCAGAGGACAGCTGAGCAGCAAGGAGAGTCTCAGGCTGTAGCTGGAAGCCCACCAGCCCAGGGTGCCACATCAGGGGACTTCATCCCCTAACAGCCCCTGAGATAGCTGCCCATGCCAACTCAATGGCAGTGTTCTTGGTAAAGACTTTGGTCTTCCTCTGCCATCCTTGTTCTTTATACCTCCTGTTCATTGCAAGGGCCATCACTGAAATAGTCCCATCCTGGAGAAGGCCACCTGCTTGTAGTAACATGGTATTTTCCCTGTGATAGTTAATACTAGATCCTGCTTTCAGCACACTGTCTAACATCTGCTCCAGCAGTTTATCCTTTACAGAGGAGATAAATGGACAGTGGCAGTCAGTGACTAATGAGGTCACCAGAGGACCTGGTGAGGACATTCCATATCCTCTGCATAACCTGTTGGGACCTTGCACAGAAGTTTGCCTTTCTGAAGTTCACCCACCTCAGGACTGAAAATATTTATTTAAGAATTCTTACATTCTTAATTTAAGAAACGTGTATGTCTCATCGCATATCGTTCCCACAATATAATGAATTGCCCTTTCGTGATTAAAAAAGCCTTGTGAAAGCATCACCCCCAGCAGCTGTGCTAGCATTACGGTAAGTGACAGCACTTTGGACTATGCATGTTTGTCCAAAAGATAATGGCACTTTTAATCTGGTGACACTCAATCCCAGCACTGACTTCTTTCCCAGGCAGTCTTCTTTCCTGTTTAATGTTTGTCTACATCTTCATTCTGTGGGTGATTACTTATTAACACAATACTAATTTATTGATTTCATTACATTTTTCATTTTTGTATTTCCTTCTTCAAAACAAAGCAAATATACTGGCTAAGAAGTTTCTGTTTGTACATTCTCTTAATGTGCTCTGAGAAAGGACCTCAGAAGGCTATATGCAGGATTGCCTGTGCCACAAATCATATTCTTCTCACATTTCCCAATCTCCACAGATTAATGGGATAGTAATAAACACTAAATACCACTTGTCACCTGTAAACTCAGAATTTTGCCCCAGACATGGGCAAGCTGATCTAGTGCCTGATTTAGTGGTTGGTAAAACTGCTCGTGGCAGGAAGGTTGGAACAGATGATCTCTGAGGTCCCTTCCAACCCAAGGTATTCTGTGATTCTTTGATAAGTTATCCAGAAACAGAAATAGTTACCAGTGAAGAACACACTGTTCTTCCACGTATCTGAAAAACTTCTCCAAAGTGAAATAGATGTCTAATTTCACAGATGGGAAGAGCAGAAAGATTAAGCAGGGGTCATATATCACACATCACATGCAGTGTAATGCACACCCTGGTGCCCCACAGACTGATGGGGCTTCTGCACTGGTTTTACATCACAAGATTTCAGTAGCAGTCATCTTTATATTCAAGAAGGTCTCAGAGATTTCACCGTGTATCAGGGACTTCAAACAAGGACAGGACAAATGAAAGACACCCACTAATATTTGTTTCCCTCTTCTGTCTCCAAAATAGCTACAAGCATGTGATCTGCTACACTCATCTCTAAGATGAAGCAGGATATATATATATATTTTTTTTTGTATGAAATAGTGTAGATCACTCTGACATTCCAGGAGCAAAGGAACATGGACTGTGTATGCTCCTTTGAAGTGCAATCAGCTGCAGCACACAGCTTCCTGCTGCTCGTGGGTGTCCAAAATCCCTAAGATGACACTAATTCAGAAACTAGCTAGACAGAGAGGACTGGCCACATCTCCGGACAGCATGAATCAGTATTGCCACATGGACTTCCACAAGTTACACAGCATTGCCTCAGCTGATACTCCATGTGAGGAGGGAGGGAAGGAGGCAGAGGGCATGCTGCAATGTGGTGTGGGACCCTGATGATGGTGATCCAGGGCAGCCCCCAGGAGCAGAGAAGCAGAGCAGTAAAACCAACAGTGAAGGAAAGTGGGCAGTGCTGGGAAGCAGACATCAAAGCCTTCCTCAATCTGCAGGGGAAGCCCTCCAGCAGAGACACACACCAATTTAACCCTACAGAAATTAGCCAGGTGCCTCATCACTGCAAGTCTATTAAAGAAGACCCTCGTGCACAAAGCATTTCTTTGCTCTTTCCTTTGCTACTTATTAGATTAAGCATGTTGTGGTACTTTTTATGATAAGAAACCTTGGAGAAGCGTACCTGGGACAGAAGGAAGCCCTCATTTATGCCACGTTGACTTCAGAATGCTGCAGAGCTGGGGAGGCACAGATCACGTAGCCTTCAGCTTCCTTTTCTCCACATCCTAATGCTGATATCCCTAGCCCTCTGATTGCATCTTCCCCTTCACCCTCTCCTGTGCCACTTTTAAATGAGAGAGTGAAACTTCCCCATCACAGTGAACCTTCAGGCTTCAGACACCATGCAGTTGGTGCCTGCTCCATTTTTGGTAGGAAGGATCTATGAATTCTCCCCAGAACAGCTTGCATCAGGGATTTTGTGAGACAAGCAAGGTCATTCTGTTTTCCGAAGCCAGTTGGTTGCCTAAGGTTTGGCCATTACTTCAGAATTGTGATGCTTTGCAAGATTTGAGGCAGAAGGCCTGCCAGCTGATCCCACAGCCAAACAGGGGCTGCAGGAGGGATGGAGGTCAGGCATTTGTAACTTGCCTGCTTCTGTAACTCGTGAATGGAAATCTGCCTGTGGAGATATATGTCACAAGCAAGGCACAACAGCTGACAGTTTTCACCAACTGCTCAGACGTTTAAGGCTTTTTTAATCTATCATCTCCATCCCCTGATGAGACGTGAGGATCTCTTTTTTCCTCCTGCTTTCTATTCTGCTCCTTCCCCAGGAGCTCCCTCTAGGCCCCGTGTCTCAGATTTACTTCATCTATTTTTCGAAGAAGAACAAGGGGCAGGTGGTGCCTGCAGAAGCTGAAAGAGAAAATGGACATATCTAGCACATGCCACAAAAATAAACACGAGATCTCCAGAGCCACCTGCTCCTCTGGAACCTCGAGCAACTTGCCACTTTCTTCTTCTTGATACACTTATTTTTGCTAGCTCAAAGAATAAAGCATTGGATGTTAAACAGCAGCTGCCCCAGGAAATAATTCACTCATTCCATTGCTGCAGACTGTAAGGAAAAAAGCAATGAAGGGGGAAAAAAAGCCAATTCCTCTGCAAAATATCCAGTTTCCCAGCAGCTTCAACAAACGAAAATAATGTTCTGGTTTGGTGTCCCTCCAATTCTCGTGGTTTTGTTGAGGATTTTGGAGAATGCATTTACTCCTTTGCTAACTGCAAGAACAGATTTATCCTGCAGCCATGTGCTGAATGATTATACAGGCCTAGAGGGAGTCTGAAAGCATAAACATTTACTTCATAAAAGAGATTCTGCAGACAGGAGGCCAAAGACGGTTGACTCTGGGTAATCATTTGTGCTCTGTTTAAAAAAAAAAAGTAAAAACAACCTTATTTGCCAGAAGCCAGAAGGGAGAGATGCACACACTTCAGGAACTGGCCCTTGCCACAGTGGACAGTGAAGAAATCCAAAGGGGCCAAGAGAGAAGGCGGTCTGTGGGCTGAGCTCTAAATACAGCACTGACAGCACAGCCATCTTTAGTGCAGATGTGAAGCCCTGAGCTCGTCGTCTCACTGTGAGGGGTTTTGCCTTGGCTCGGGCTGGGGAAATAATAAACAAGTAACTCCACAGCCAGGGAAAACCCTGGAGCCTTGTGTCTCCCATCCAGATGTGTAGCGAGATACAGGCTCCTTTGGCCTTTCCCACAGTAGAAATATCAATGTGGGCTTGTATCCTCCTTACCTGGCTGTTTATTTTCACAAAACTTGTAAGAACATAAAGTTGCTGAGATCTCCACCCTGCTTAACAAATTTGATTGAAATCTGCCAACAGCTGAAAGAAGTTTGTCAGGGACTTTCTTCAACACACATGCAAAACAAGACCCCACAAGTCTTGTTTGCTTTGGAAGCCAGGATAGCAGTGCAGTGGAAGAGGAGCACTGTACGGAGGGACACTGCAGCATTGGAAGTCTGAAAGTGATTCACTTGCCACCCTGCATTACCTGTTCTGCATCCTCCCAGACGGGAACAGGGGCTTGAGAGAGCCTGAGCTGTACATGGGCAGCACGCCATTGGGATCCACGGACCACTCAGCTCCTCAACCAATGACACTGCAGCATCTCTGAGCAGAACTTTGTGCTTGTGTGCAGCAGGAAAGCCCTGGGAGAACTTCTGTTGCTTTTTATGTTTTTCATTTTTTATGAAGTGCAGTGAAGTAGTGATGGGATCATGCTTGGTCTGAGCAATCATTAAATATCTGTCTTTCCCCATCTGCTATTTTTGCTGTTCATCCATTCATATAGCAGCTTCTGGTGCTGAGGAGCTTGCTGAGGAGCTTCTGGTCTTAGGAGCTTTCCTACCTAGAACCTACTTCCTCTCCTACACCATCGACTCCCCAGCCTGCTTTTTCTTTGATACACTGAAAGCACTTTGTGGACTGTTTTGCATTTTTGCACGAACACATTCGTATTTGAAGAGGAGAGCCACCAAGTGCAATGGCAGAAGATTTGTTTTGCAATTTTGATGGGGAGATTTTTTTATAAGAGAGAGAGACTTTTCAGCTCTCAGGCAATGAAAAATCATGGCTGATCACAAATACTACCCTTTCTCAACAAATTCCATAGTCTGTTAAAGGACAGTCATAACCCAAGCACAGTAGAAGCAGCTGAAGGTTCATCGACTCATCAGCAGTATCAGAAGTATACAAATCCAAGCTGCTGAATTACTGCTCTTAAAAGGCACCTTTCCCCCTGTTGCCCTTCCAAATTCCCAGAGTTTTCTGTCCAGATAACTAAAAAAGAGCGCAAATTTCAGGCTTAATTGTAGACAGCTTAGTGGCTCATGCACAGAGGAAGCAGATGGGAAGCTAATCTTCCTATGAGTCTTCTGTTATCAGTGAAGATAGACCAGTACTTCTTGAGGGCATTTCAAATGAGCAGCTTCACAGAGGTGCTCTGAACCATTCCCCACAGGAGCCTCTTACTCTCTGCCAGGTAGCCTGAGGCTCGCCTTTGTGGAAACCTCTTTAGATCAAGTTTCTTTGGGCTGACACTGAGGTTTGCTGTCAAGCCAAGAAAACCTTCCTTCATCTGCTTCTACTCAAGCAGCCCAAGCCTGCCCCAAAGGCAATAAATAGCATCCTCTGTTGTAAAGGCCTAAAATCTGGATCAGCACCAAACACTGAATTTTATAAAGAAAGATCGTCCTACTTGATGGAGCAGGCCTACAGCCCAGGGGAACTTTGAAATCTCCATCCTTGGAGATATTCAGAATGTGCCTGAGCAAGGCTCTGAATATTCTAGTCTCTCTGTGAAGCTAGCCTTGCTCTGAGCAGGGCTTTCAACAAGCAACCTCCAGAGCTTCAATGTGTCCCATGGTATAGATTTAAGCAGGAAACTTTGCAGAAACACAGTACTATACTGTATACATTTCTTCTTGCAGAGAGAGCATTAGAAAAAAAAGTACAGGACAAATAGAGGTGGCACACAGCTCACCTAAGGAAGGCATAAATTAGGTACTGCAGAGATGTGTGCAACCCAAAACCTATCCAAAGCAGAGCCAGTAACCAAACATTCCTCTGCCAGCAGCACTTCCTGAGCCACCATGACTGCTGCTTAAATGAAGGCTGCTATCTCAGATAACCACCACCTCACAAGATGTTATATGGCCAGCAGTGAGTCTGAGGACTTAAAATAGGCAAGGATACTCAAGATCTGAAAAGCAAATGGTCCTCATGGGGCTGTCACTCTCCAACTGTTAACTCTTAAAGTTATTGATTTCAGAATTCCTAGGTTTACAAGCTCCAGGCTTCATGGTTATTTTCAGTCATCGCCAAAATAAAAATCAGTTTCCACATGCATGCATTTTCCTCGGACTCACCCCCTACTAGCCTCATCAACATTTTCTATCAGGAAACCCATAATTTATACTCTCCTGGCAAGGACATGATATTTCATCAATGTTGCCAGCAATACCAATTTCCCTTCCTTACAGTTCTATTCTGAACTGTTTTCCTTTCTCTTGCCCCATATTTCTCAGTAAACCAATCAAGCACAAATTCTAAGTCTTCCAGTTTCCCTCTTTTCCCTCCCACAAGTCACTGATGTCTAACCACAGACATCTGTGCTTCTTTTCAATAACTGTGGATGTAGTTGCCCTATAAAGCATAGACATGACAGCACAGGGAAATTCCACACACGTTTTCTCCATCTGAAGATATACTGGTTCATATGTTACATTTATATTGGGTCTGGATCGTGTCCTACCATCATTCTGCAAGGAGAAATCCCAAGGCAGTCAACAGCGGCTTTGCAAGCAGATAAATGACAGAACTTGGCCTTACAAGCGGAATATCGTATGATATATTTCCTTTTCTGTTTGCCAAATTGATGTTAAGAAGGGGTTATGCACTAAGACAGTCATCATAAGTTTCAGAAATAATCAGCAGCCATTTTTACTGAAACCTCAAAAAGCGCAGCAATTAATCAGAAATATCACTGCTTTTTCTGTGAAGTTACAGTGGCTTCCATTTTACTGGCATTGCATCACATAGCAATTTTTTCCAGCATGGGAGCTTTGAGGTCACTAGTAATTTATGGACAAAACCCTTTTTACTCTTTTCTTTTCATATTCTTTTATCTGGGTTTTCTGAAAATACACAAACAAGCAATGCTCAGACATGACATAACTGAGCGGCAGATCCAAGCCCCTGCTAGGTTCCAGTGTCCTCTGTAGTCCCAACCAGATGTGCTGCATTACGGACTGAGTCATCCCCTTGGAGGGCGGCTGGGAAGGATGTAAGTGCATTGAACGATCTGTTCCACAGGGGCAGACATGCTGAACTGAAATGCAGATAAGATTGACATTTTAATGTGAGCGCACTCTGCGGAGGAACAAAGTCAAAGCAGCAGTCCAGGCTCTCCAACGGCAACTGCACTGAAGGGGAATATTAATGCAGTTACCACATCTGCATCTCATTTTCCTTCAGTGTTTCCTGGTCGTACTGAGATCACCCGCTGGAGAGTGACATAACAGCATGAGCCGATGGGAAAGCATCTTGAGATGCAGGACAAGGAAAATATATGCAGAATACTCAAATAAAGCAAGGAGAGAGGGAAGTGAGGTGACCAGCTCCCACATTTTCCATTTACAAAGAATGACAGAAGACGTATTTAGGACACCTCCCCACTTCCCATAGAGGCTCTTGCACAAGCCTGGAACTGTGGTTGTGCCAGGCTTGATTTTTAGCCGTGCTCTTCTATCATAGTCCTGCATTGCCTCTGAGAGCTGTCCGTGGCATACAGATTCACTCCTCCTGACAGGGCGCTAACGTGCTAAAGCACATAATTTGCCTGTGTGGAGGTTGTCAGAACATACTCTGCACTCATGTCTATGCAGACCCAAGTGAGTGACCATGCATGGTACTGCAACAGCACAGCAGCTCTCAGCTCCCTCAGACAGCTCTAGCAAGACATCCCCTAGACAAGCTCTGTGCCTTCAGGTAAGATTAAAATGCAAAGGGTTGAAGCCATTTTCTTCTAAATGACTGTTTAGTTCAGTGCTCCTTGGATTCATGATGATATGTGTATTACCCTGACTAGCTTGAAGGCATGCTTGTTATCAGGCCATAAGTCTGCGTGTGTCAAAAGTTCACAAGTGGTGACCTAATTACCTGTCTCCAACGGCAGGGGCTGTGGTATCTGGCAGGCAGCTCATGCAATACCTTAGCACTTAGGTCAAGGCACTAAGGCTTCTTGAATTGCATGTTTTAATTGTATCTGGTTTCGTAGAAAAGTCATGGACAAAAAATTAACTGCAGCAATGGAAGCAATCTGGGGAGTTTTAAAGATTTCTGTTGGATTTTGTCACATTCAGCAATGTGCTAGCTTGAGTTGCAATTGCTGGCTATGCTCCCGCTGGGTTTGACAGGGCAGGCCCTTATATTGTACCAAAATTGGCATGAGAATGGAAAAAAGTGATGAGCCATATTTTCCTCCCACTCACAGGTATATGGTAAGAAGTCTCTCTGAATCTGAAGGAATTACGACTTGTGGGCGCAGTGCGGGTGAGAGGGATGCAGGGCGCTCTGCCAGCAGTGGGCACAGCAGCAGCCTGCTGGAGATAGCAGTGCACGTCTGGAACCCTGAGCTCTGCTCCACCTCACTGTTTCCCCTGAACTGTGGGAAACCTCACATTCAGATCTAATCAGTGCACAAACATGCTGGCAGGGGGCCATGCACAGATAGAGCATTTGGGAAGCAGTGTCTTCCGTCTTCAGGAAGAGGCACGTAACACTGTCCTCCACTACCCACATCCTTCACTCAGCAGCTCTATCTTCCCCAAAAGGTGGACCACCAAGGACTTCTTCAGAAGCAGATACAGATGGTGGCTCCTTGCAGCCTGCCCATATTGTTGGCAAAAGACACCAATGCTGAGATGAGACCTCCTGAGAAAGCATGCAGTCAACCGGAGGGGGGGGGGGGGGGGGGGAACTAGTGATATGATAGGTAATGGCCTCAAGTTGCTCCAGGGGACATCCAGGTTGCATGTTAGGAAACATTCCTTCTCAGAAAGAGCAGTGAGGCAGTAGCACAGGTTGCCCCGGGAGAGGATGGCATCACCATCCCTGGAGGTGTTCCACATACATGTAGATGTGTTAGTGAGTGACATGGTTATTGGCTATGGTGGGGATGGGTTGATGGTTTGGCTAGGTGATCTTAGAGATCTTTTCCAATCTTAATGATTCTAGGAGTCTATTCTCTGTTTCTCACCCTGCAAGCACTACTCTTAGCCATGCTCATATCACAACTGCAGATCTGCCTCCTCGAGAAGCAGTGCACAGCCCATTACTCATTGAGGGTCAGGGTGCAGTTGCTGTGGGTGAGATAAGCCTCAGACCTTTTTTTGGTTCTTATACATTTCTTAGTGGTTAAATAAGCTGGAACCTTTCCAGCATATTTTTACATGTTTTGATAGACCAGTATAGGGAGTGAAGAGTTGCAGCACAAATTATGAGCGATAGATCAATATATTGATTAAATACCTTGAGCTTGTTTTCACTTTCAGACCAGCTAAGCACAACTAGCAGGTAATAAATCAGAGCAGCAATTAAAGGTCCACAGGAATTTCACTGGGTAGAAGTTCAAACTCCCTGACTTAATTCCAGTCCCAAGAACCCAGTCTCACATTAGAGCTGTAAGAATTTACTCTTCCTATTTCCATCAAAGATAACAGCAACCATACTGGAGGCAGTGATCCAATGGAGCTTCTGCTACATGGGCAGCATGAATCTCAGCAGTAGTTGCACTATCAGTTGAAATTTCTATAAGCTTCGACCTTACCAAACCCCAGCTTATCTGACACCATATGTCAGAACACCAGTCTAAGCTCTGGAGTTTAGCAACTTTGCCTTTCAGATGAAAAATCCCTCATAGTTCTGTCTCTCAGCATTTATTCAAAGTTGCTAGTGCATCTTCTTGCAAATTACAAATTCCGATACAAGGAAATTAGCCATTGTTCTCCTCCAGGATCCCAGATTTGGTGCTACGAGCATTCAAAAATAACATAAAGTTATGGCCAGCTGTGAAAATAGCTAAAGAAGTTGCAGATGTTCCTAGGGGAGCTACTGAAATATTTTGGCACCTTTGCTCTGTCATTAGAAACAGAATACGATTCTCAGTTAGAACAGCAGCATAAGTTCAAGGGGAAGAGGAAAACAGGAAAGCATTTAACAGTGCTAACACAGATTGTGGGTTCAGCCATATAAAAAGTTTACAAAAACACCAAAGTGAGTCCAGCTCCTGAACCCCATACCCTACCAGGACTGTGCTATGTCTTGAGTCTGAGCGAGCGGCTGCAGAGAAGGTAGGGTTGCAGTGAAAGCTTTTACTTGAAACAAGAGTTGGCACAAGAAAGATAATGCAGCAGGCAGGTACAGTGCTTTGAAACATGGACTGCTGTGGAGTAAACTACTTCAAGCAGCTCAGCTGCTTCAGTCTAGCTCAGCTGTCACCAAGAGACACTACTGCACTTTGAGCTAACTCCACTATTGGCAGTGGGGATACAGCCTGAGACTCAAAGGAGACTAAGTAGCTTATAAAAACATAAATAGAGGGCCCTGCAGGCACCTTTGAAATGTTTACTCATAAGAGTAAGGGCTGGGCAATTCTGCATGTTGCCGAAAAGTGTAAATTACTTTGCCTCAGGCCATCCAGGAGGAGGATCATTCCAAAAGTGAATACTTCCCACCCCCAAATTGTTTCATCTTTCTCTGCCTGCTTCTTTCTGGCCCATCTCTGGTTTTCCTCTTCTTTCCAGGAGCTCCAGGAAACTCTGAGAGATTCAAGGGTTCTGCCCTAAGTCACCCTCAGGGAAAGAAACATGATACCTAGCCAAGTTGGCAAGGAAGATACACTCGAAGTCATATGGCCCAGAGATAAGGAGGTGAGTGGATCAGTCATTGTGTGACAAGGTAGCGCTGGAAAAACATGGGGCTTACCCATTCATAAAGGCCTGCCTTCAAAAAGGAGGCAGGGCCTTGGAGAAGCAGCTGAGCATGTTAATGCATTACCTGGGAATGGGAAACTCTAGTCCCTGCAACCAAACCCAGCTGCACAGAAAGCTGCTGACACACACTGCGATACACACATGAATCGTCACTGCAGAAATAGCTGAACGATATGACTTGTGCTACAATTCAGCAATACTCCCCAAGTTAACAGCTGGGCTGACATTAATTATAAATCTTTTTCCCTTTTTCTCATCTCTAATAGGTCATCTAATCTATGCCAAACAAATTGCAGGGCTTTTCAGCAAAACAGATTGTCAAAAGCTCTTTCATCTGCTGGAGAGGTTTAAATAATTGGACATTTCTACTGGAAAACTAATCTCTGATCTACTAGCTGTCACATAGCTGAAAATTTCATTTCATTCAGTGTTCATTTCTGCCCAGACAGCTGAGCACCATGCTGTATTCTCCACAAACAAAATGTCCATCCAAGAAAAAAAAGCGGTTGTTGCATTCAGTACAGTATTCAAAATCTTGATGTTCCACCAACTATGCATGACAAATGCTGGAGAGGAACAAAGTCTACAGGAAGAGAAGAGCGTGTGTGCTTTGGAGAGGCGGGGGGGGGGGGGGGGGGGGCCCAGCCCGCAATGTTCAAGCCCAGCTCCAATTTTTCTCAGCATTCCTGCATTTTTGGATGGAAGTTATGGTCTGTGTGCATTTCTGTGGAGAAGGCAGGGAGGAAGGGAGGGAGTCTTTTCTTTTTCCCAAACAACATCTCAGGCCGTCTTGGACTCACCCGCCAACATCTAACAACCAAAGACAAACAACATCACAGCTCCACAATACTTAAGCTTGATTGAATGACGACAATTCCACGTTAAAAAAAAAAAAGAACATCAGAGCCTTCCACAGCTGCATCAACATTATCTATAAAAAAGCATGACACTACATGAAGGTTTGGCTGTGCAAGCCAAGAACCTAAAACAGCCAGGGCTTGGAGCAGGGCCATCACTGGATTCTCGTGTAAAGTGATGCTGCCATATTGCTGACTTTCCACTGAGGTTTTCCACAAATTAACAGCTGTAGCAGACTCCCAGAAAACAAAAACTCTTTCCAAGTCTTTCTTCTCTGAAAATGTTGTTTCTTCACTTTATTCTTCCCCATATGGAAGGGGAGAGGAGGAAAAAATCTGAACAGCCCTATGAGACAAACCAAAAAAAAAAAGAGAGACTGTGAGAAAAATTAATCACAAAGATTGCCTGGAAAGAGAGTGGTTATCAGTAAAATTACACCAGTGGTGGGCTCATTTTTTCTTTTCATTATACCAGCATGGTGGGATGGAGAATCAAGCCCAGGGAAAATATTTCTGGAGCAGCCCTTATGATTTATGATCATCTCAGCCATTCTGACAAGATCAGAAGAGCGCTGGATTCTTTCCAGTTGAGCACCACCAAAGGCCAAATCATTCCTATTTAGGGAAAAACAAAACTTCCCTCTGCTTCAGTAAGAATAGTGTTTGGCATGAAGCACAGAGAAAACTGCTTCATTTCAGCTAGCCTGCTGAAGTGCAGCTGAGACAGAAAGGTGATACCAGGCTGCCATGGATGGCTTCAAATCGCACTTTTTTCTCTTGATTTAATCTTGGACGTCACTAGGTACCACATAGGGTGATGCAGAGGGATTCATTATAAATGACAAAAAGCCCTCTTAACCCAAAAGTTATTTGATTTTCTGTGTGCACAGATGGCTGTTGACTCACTAGAGGCAGGGACGATGGAACTAGCAGACTGGCAGGAGCACAGGGACTTGTGGCATTAGAAAACAGATTCACAGGGTGGATTGCCTTCTGAAGAACTATGAGCTACAGTGTAGTAATAAGCAACGCTGCACAGAGATGGGGCTTTCCAGCTAGTGGACTGATGGGTATTACCAGCTTGTGAATACCAATATGATGCAAAGATGTGGCTTGTTCTGGGTACTTGGGCGTGACACCCAACAACAACACAGAGTGCTTTAAAGAGAAAGCAACAGAAGGCATGCAGCATCACCCCGTCACGTCCCACGTGGCACTTGGCAGTGCCACACAAGTTGTCAGCTGCCTGAGAGCCTTGCTGCACTGCTCTCACAAGTAATTTCTCAAACCAAAATGATCTTAACTCTCTGTACAGAGGAGAAAAGTGTTGCTGACCTCCTGCTTTCAGAGTGAAGGGGGCTCAAGAGATGCACCTTCATGTATCTCTTTACCTGCACTGGAGGAGAAACTCGGTCCATGTTCTGGAGCCTCCCTGATATAGCAGGGACAGCAGTGGTATCAGGAATCTGTTACCTTAACCCCTAGTTCACAAGCCCCCACAGTCTGGAATAGTACTGACCACAGTTTATCCCATACTGATGGCCATCTCGCACTTTACAACCCTGTGATATGCATCAAACTCTTATGGGACTAATGCCCACTTCACACAAAAGCTAAAGATACAAACCATACCCTTTTAAATACAGCCACTGGCTGTGAGTGGTAAAAACAACAACAAAAAAAAACAGCAACAAAAAAAAAGACCAAAAAAAAAAACCAAAAAAAAAAAAAACCCAACCTACAAGCAACACCAGAGAACAAATTTTTTCCCGAGTGAAAAAAACAGCAGTTTCAAATACCAGTTTAATGGTGAGGGTCTCATCATGTCCTCTAATTGTTTCCAAGGTTTGATGTGAGTATTTTTGGGTTTGAGTGGGTTTGTCATGAATTGACACTTATTTTGTTAACCTACCTGTGGCAAAACTGCACCCTCCCTCTTTGTAGACCTGGCAGAAACATGAAGATTACTCATTGCAGGTTTCCAAGAAGCTCCTGAAGCCAGTGCTCAGAGTTTGCATAACAACCATTGTCGACAATCCACCTACAACAGCTTAAAAATACAGTTTTGAATGGGTGAGAGAGGCCGGGAGTTCTCAGAAGGACTAGTCAAATTCAGGATTTTATTAATAGAACCGGAGGCGTGCTCATGAAGAAAAAAAAATACCACCCTCTTGTTATCTTAGCTGTCATCAGCAGTCACCTTTTCAAAAACAGAAGGCAGAGGCAGAGTATTCCTGTAGATGAGCAAACAGAAAGATGCTGCATAAAAACACGAGAGCAAAATAGTGAGCAGCAGCGCCAGGGATCACTGCTCAGGTCTCAATATTGAGAAATGTTCTATGCACAGCTGCCTGCTTTGTGCATGCTGCTCTTGCTTAAGTGACCTCTTTTTATTTATTTATTTATTTTTAATACAGTGCCATGTATTTCACCCATAGAGAGCTAATTGCCAAACAAAGGGAGCCCACCAGCACATCGCACACCATGGGCCCCCAGTGCTCTCTCCAGCCAAATAATGCAATTACAGGAATTGTGGTACACAATAGGCACTCCCTAAAACAGCTTTACCCTAAAACAGATTAACAAATAGGGGTGGGTGATGGATGTCAGCAAAAGCAGGGAGCACCACAGCACAGTGCACCAAGGCCGATGGGAGCTTCTCCACAGGCCAGAGGGATGGGCAACATGGCCACCCCTCCCCAGGCCTGCTCCTGAGAGGGATCCCCCACAGGAGGTGGGTGCTAGGATGGATCTGCACAGCAGAAGGTGACCCTTCAGCCCAGAAGGATGGAGCACCACCTTCTCCAGGGCCTCTGGAGGATGGAGAGATGTGGGATCTCTTGGGGGTGATCACAAGAGCAAGGGGGATGTCACCAAGACATGTTAAAACCTATGTTCTGTGTAAGTACCAACACTTGCAGTCTCGTCTCAGCCAAATCCCCAGCCTGCGAGGTCGGCCGTTAACAACAATCCCCGCAACTTTTTCAGCCTCTCTGTTTACACAAGCTAGAGCTTTCATACATAAAACTCTTAAATGAAAACATTAAAGAGCAGCTGGCGCCTCTTGGAAAACTCATAAAAAATCTGTTTCCAAACAGCGTAGCTTCTATACCATAAATTTCTGTATTTCTCACTCCTCTCATTCTTTATTTCTGGAGACATTTGCATGAAAACAGGAACTTTGTTTATTAAAGAATTCATCTGCTCCTGCTGCTAATTTCCCACCTGAATCCAGAGTCCCCCGGGTATGACATCATGACTGCAGGCTCTGGAAACGATCATGAAGTCACCAACAGCAGGCTTGGACAGGGGAGTAAACAGCTAGAAGACAGATCCTCCTCTGCTGCCAAATCCAGAGATCCTTATCCAGTTTTTCCTGGAGTGATATCCCATTGACTTCAGTGGGATATCGACCAAAATAAGGCCAACAGCGTTTGATGTTTTGGCTGTTCCTCCCACCCTGCTCCCTCCTCCATCAGGATCTCACCCCCTACAACAAGTCTGGGACACTTGCCCTGGCACAGTGCCACTGTTTCTCAGCCCTGTGTCCTCAACCGGCTCTCTACAAGTGAAAGGAAGAAAACTTGGAGGAAAAATGTCTCATCTCAAGTGCCGCCTTCCCCACCATATATCCTAAGACAGCACTGAGCCCTGCATGGGGCCAGCTAGGGAGAGCAGGGCTGCCTCACGCACAGCCATAGGCAAGAGCAGCAGTACCAGAGGCTGGGGATGGGAGTGGACACTTGGGGATGAGTTGCAAACACCTCTGCAGACAGACTGCTTGGAAAGATGTGTTTCATGTGCAGAGCTAGAGAAAAAAACACAGGAGCTAAAATGTCTCCTCCTGTGAGGACAAGAACACATTGCAAAGATGTCATTTTCAGAACAAATCCAGCAATGTTAATCAGATCTACGTTTTTCACCTCCTGCTCCGTGAAAAGCATGAGAAGATGAATGTAAGCTTAAAGAGCTTCATTAGAACTCTATTCACATAAAAAATGTCTGCCACAGTAGAAGCCCTCCCCTGTCGCCACCAGGTGTGCACAGTCAATATAAAGTATACAGGCCAAATACCATCCTCTTTTCAACCAACATCTTGTGACATCTCTCTGTGTGACTGCTGCAGAGCTTCAGCATTGCAGCAGGGGATGTAACAGCCCTCCACGAGCAGCACTCTCCCTCTATCAACCTGTACCAGCCTGCTGCTTGCCTTCCTGCCATCCTGCCTTGGGCCAGGCCAGCCTCTGCCAGGCTATGAAGTGCAAATGCTATTGGGCAGACATCCGGAGATGTCTGAAGATCTATATGCCCTTGAGAATGGGATGGCTAAGTGGGAAAGCCTGGTTAGGAACAGAGATACTGATGCTGTTTGGGAAAGGTAGAGGCAGAACACAGAACCTTACAGAACTTCTTCCCTTTTACACCAAGCTTGAAAGTCTTTACATATATAGTGCTATATCTTCATTCAGTGCTGGTATTGAGATCATGAACTGAATATGTGTGTCATGGTAGCAGATAGTAGTTGGCATAGCAGACAGCAAAGAGAAAAATAACAGATGCATTTATATTCACAAAATCAAAATTCCCCTCTTTGCAATGACTTGGACTTGACTGATAGATCACCATGAATCCGCTCCATGGTCACACTGCTCCACTTGCATGCCCTGAGCTGGACTTGGTGGTTGGGACATGCTGTCTGGAAGGGAGTAAGGCAGTGAGCCCAGCACAAACAGCATGTGCCTGCCCTCCCCCAGGCCACCACCACATTCTGTGGCCAACCACACACCTCCAGCAGGTCCTGTGCCCCCCCCTCCCCACCAGTGTAGCCTATAAAAACTTTACCATTCAGTTTTTTTCAGTTTAGTTCATTGTTACTGGCCAAACCATTCCAAGTGTTTTCCTTGGAACTTGCCTGCAGTCTCATCATACCATACTTCCTCTGCACAGAGTAGATGTTATTTACCAGTTCTGATTATTTTGGAGAGATGTTCAGGTTTTTTGAGAAAAGGATAATATATTGAAACTGATTGTATTGGCTGCTTTACCTATTTTTTCTGGATGACTCTCACTCACTTTGTATAAAATGTGAGATATGAGCCCAGGCAACTTTTCAAGAAGGGCACAATGCCACTCTCACATGCAACTTGTATAATGGAGCTGTCACCTCTGCCGTGCTAAGCATACAGCTCAAGGAAATACAGGCTCACTGGGGAGAGGCATCCCAGCTCCCTGGTCAGTCACCCGGAGCACACCCAACCAAGTCAACAGGAGCTTGGTCCAAAACAATTAACATCAGGAAGAGCTGATAAAGCTCCTTTGGCTGCTATCTACCTCCCTAACCCACCTCCTGATAGTACAACTGAAACCTGACAAAGAAGGGTTACCTTCATTTCTTGAGGAGAGCTTTGAGAATACAGGCAAAGTGTAAATATTTTGGTGCAAGTGTCTCTGACTCACCGTGTCATCATTGTATTTCTCAGAGCCACTGGCTTCATCCTCTATCCTCAGCCCATCCCTTAGGACAGTTCACTCCAGGAGCTCTGCATTTTCTCATAATATCCCTAATATTCTCCATAAGAATTGGCATTGTTCACTATGGAGAGAGAGGGAGAAGAGCCCTCCCTTCTTCTGCCTTCTAACTCTTGTTTTTCCATTTCCTTACTTTCAAATTGTAGTATAGCAAATGTTCAAGGTCCTCCTCCCACCTGCTTCTCCAAGGCAGTTTTAAATTAGCCATGATTTCCTTCTCTTCTCAGCTTCTCATTTTTTCCAGAGCCTGTACTATCAAAACCTAGCGCCCTCCTTCCCTTTTTGTTATTCGAGACAGCCAAGCATCATACTGTTCATTCATTAGGACACTTCCGCCCACTCCACAGATCCAAAATTCTCCACCTCTGCTCTGCATAAATGCTTTCATCTCCACATTAGTCTAGCTCTTACTTTCAGCAGCTGCTTTTTACCTTTTTTTGTCTTTTCAGTGAACAGCCCTTCCCAATCCGCAGGGCTGCAGAGTCTTTCTGAAGCGAGTGCTTTCCTGCAAGGAGGATAGACCATGGCAACAAAAGCAAAGGTTGGTTGCTGGAAAGCCCATTTGTTCATTCTAGTATTAGGAAAAAAAAAAAAGAAAAAAAAAAAGCCTATAATTCCAAGCAGGTCTGCCCTGGCCCTGTGCTCTGAGTACCTTTACAGCAATGAAAATTACAATGTCACTGATATTAATAGCAAGAAACAGCGTCAGCTCAACACACTACAACTCCTTTGCTCCCACAGTGCTCTCCAAATGACAAGAGAAACTTTAAGTTAAGCACAGAAGACCCCTACCCCAGAGGGAAGCTGGGCTGTCTGGCATGCGCTGGGATATAATGAACCCCAGCTGCTGATGGCCATGCATCCAAATGGGGTCATGCGTCCCAAACTGGCAGCTTCCCCTGGTATCAAAGAAGACCTTGGGAGAGAAGGTCCACTGCCTAGCCTCAGAGCAAACTGACCACATCACTTTACCAGAGCCTTTTTGCTTCTCATCATTGCCCTGAACTGCCTCACACCACCTCGGAGGCTCACAGACACCTCCCACCTCCCACTTCTTCTCTCCCATCTCTGGATTTTCACTCTCCAGACTCTTCTCAGCTCCTCACTTCATTACTGCCGTTCCCACACAAGGATCCAGGAGCCATAAACAGATTAACCTGTGGAAGATCTGAAACTGTCCCAGCTTTAAAAAGCCACAAATGTACTACAGTCTGTGAGCAATGTGCAATGCTACCGCAGCAGCAGCATGTTTAGCCTTGAGTATTATAGGGGCTAAACTCGCATGACTTTTAAAATCCCATAGTGCATGTGTGGTACAGAACTGTTACACTGCAATTTACTCCAAATTACTGCTCCATTTGTTTACCCAGAGCCTTGGCATCTTGCTGCCCCTACACTCCTAAATCACCCTTTTAACTCTCATTATACTCTCCTCATTTAATTTTCCAGCTCTTCAAGCAAATCCTCACAGTGATGATGTCTGCATATCTCTGTATTCTTATTTTCCAAAATGTTGCCCCCATCTCACAATCATATTAGGGCACAGAGCTGAAATGTAATGCCAGAAAAAGCAACCAACATTGTTATGGTACATGCAACAGTCAGTGTGCCCTGCCGGGGAGCCCACAAATGTGTTATTCACATCCCAAGTTTCTTAGCTAGAACAGTCCTGTTCCTTCTCTTGTCCTAACCACAAAGATAAGAATTTCCAGCCTATCCAAAGTCTCGCAAATGTTGGGATCAACATGGAGATACAGAAGGGAAAAGCAGAAAACTACCCTTGCTTACATGCAATGAATAGCTGCAACACCACAATTCCCTTCTTTTTTTCTGCTTGCCTGCTGCACTTCTTTGAAAAATCCTTCTCACTGTAGGCTTTTGTCCTTCAGGTTAGGGGAGCAAGGCACACAGCACTGCACACTAACTCTTCTCTGATGCTGAGTGGTGACCATACACTTCAAACCCATGGTGTGAGAGTTCTTGCAGCCACCCAGCCACAGACACCAGACATAGCGCAGAGACACATCTGCCCAGGGCTGGCATCTTTGATTTAATGATTTATTTTGAATACACTGTTCTCTTTGCACAACCACCTCTCCCCGCAAGGACCCATGACCTTTGCACTTTTCTGATGACTTCATCCACTGCACTCCGCTCCCACAAGCTGTAGGTCAGGGATCAGGTGACAGGCTTGACCCAAACTGTCTGACAAAGGCTTCTCATCTGCGTGGCATGGCATTCTGAGAAATCGATTCACAGGAGGGTCAGTGCTGCATTACATTCAGTAGTGCTTCCCAGGCAGCCCATGAAAGACGTTCTCACCACACCTGAGGTGGGCTTATTGACCCATTCAGCAGAAACTCTGACACTGAGCATCCTTCTCAATTCCACACGCGCTGGAGACAAACCTTCCACCTGGCCACAAGCCTGATCCCTAGTACAAAAGAGAATGGTTTCAGTTTTGCACAGTTGCCTTCCCAACACTTTCCATAGGCACTTAATTCACACTGAGCTTCCTCCCAAGGAACAGCAGTGCCACCTCGTCCCAGTCCCAAAGGACACTGCAGCTGCTGAGTTCTTCAGCACTAGTAGGCCCACGGAGGCAGGCACAGACATAGAAACGTGCCACTGCCAGCCAGTGACACCTATCTTCCCAGTTTCTTAAATCTGCACAATCGTCCAGTCTTTTCCCCACCCACCAGCCCTGGTATGATCGAAGATCTGTTTGTGGTAAAGGCCAGTAGATCAGCAAATGTTAAAATGGAAGCCTACAGATGCTTTTGGCACGAATATCTGAATAAAACAAAGGCTTAAACAAGGCTAGACATAGATTGGCTGAGGATCAGACCAAAGATAGAAGAACTTTCTTGAGTACTTTGAATATTTCAAGCACCATCCGTCACTAACTGAAGACAGGCTTGGTTCATTGTTCGAGATATATTGGAAGTAACTTGCAAAAGTGAGTATGAAAGCTGAAAGCACCATGGAAATGTGCTCTGAATGACTGCACTATCCCAACTGGAGGGAACTCAGTACAGGGAGACATAAATATATATGTAAAGCCAGTTCAGAGCTGGCTGGCTGCTTCCAGCTCGACTGCAGTGCCTCAGAAAGCGCCATTCTGGGACATCCAGAGATGATGGAGGCTCTCTGATATGAAAATCACTTCATAGTGTTGCATTTGTGGTCCAGAGAGTCCCTCTCACTAAAATTTCTCCTACATATGATTTTCTTTTTTATGCATTAACTGTTTTCAAAGCTGAGATTTATATTCAGCATATATTCTGACCGTTGCTTCACAATGCAGATGTTTCATGCACGCCTTTTTTGGGTGCATGGAAGTACCCCTAGGCACAGGTCTCTTCAAGCATCTGAAGCATCCACATGCTGTTTCACCCCACTAGAGCCCTGGCACAGCGTGCCTCCCAGCGCTGAACGCCAGCCCATCCGCCATGCAGGCTGCTTGCAGAGATAAATGCCTTGGCATTTTGAGACAGAGCCTTGTCAGTTAGCCCAATAAAAAAAGCCCTACATTCATTTATTTCGCTTGCAGGCTCACTGCTTAGTCAGCTGTTAAAACAACGTGTAAAACCTTTGCTAAAAGAGCTGCGGTAGAAAATAGCTGATCACTAAGTCTGAAGTGTCAGAGCTGTCTGGGTAGGTGGAGGTACTAACAGGAAAGCAGGAAACCCAGTCTGTAAGCTTAGAGCTTGTGGAAAGGAAACAGTTTCCATTCAGCACCAGAGATTGCAGAGCAACACTGTCATGAGGGCTAGAGGCAGCCAAAAGTCATTTTCTCTCTCCCAGTTTAATGATTTCTGGTTGCTGCAGCTCGGCACTCCTGGGAGGAAGCGTGGGCAGCCTGCACTTAATGCTGCTCATTGTTCTGACTATTACAGTACGGGGAAGGGAGGCAGAGGATCTATAAACGTATTTCACACAAGTGCATGTGAAATAACCCGAATAAATCACCCTGTGAGCCTTTTTTTTTTTTTTTTTTTTTTTTTTTTTTTTTTTTTTTAAACAGCCAGCCTGCTACCTTTGACACCGGCCACAATTAGCACACTAACTTATTTACATGCCATAAATCCACCGTGCACAAAGACCTGCTGTCCTGACTTTTCACCGCAAACCTGTGAGCTTTGGTTACATCAAGCTTCCCCCTTCCTTACAAAGAGTTTCAGTAGCTTGTGGCAGCGCAGAGGCGGAACACACAAGGGCTGCATTCTACTCCCCGGCCACCCCTGGGCCGGTGCGAGGCGGTCTGCCCTGATGAGATCTGGGAATGGATCCCACACATGGATCCGGCTAGAAAAATGAGCTGCGCCGAGGGCTGGGGGTTAGGCCCCCCTAGAGGGATCGCCTCAACACCCCCCGCCCTGGCAGCTGCAAGGGAGCTTTCAATTTTAATCACAAATTATTTTCATGGCAGCCCACAGTAAAATGAAAACAAGTATCACAAGGCAAAGAGGCCTTGCTGGGGTTTATAAGTTTCGTGCTACATCCTTCAGGGGTTCAGTTCCAGGAAAAGCAAACAAGCAGCTCAGATGAAGCAGACACAGCTCCAAGCGCTGTGAGCACAGGGTGCCACCGGCCCCTCATGCACTGCGGGACGTGCAAGTGCTCAGCTGCACACATAGCACTCGGGCTGTGTCTGTGTGTGGCTCATTAAACGTCACCACAGCAGCACAGCCCTCCCTCTCACTGTCCCAGCAGGCAGATCTCCTGCAGACAGCGCATGCCAGGCCCTGGACACCAGTGGGTAGGCCACGTACACTGTGCAAGGGAAACCAAAACTAAGGTATGCTGGAGCCTGTGGCACGCAAACAGCTTGTTCAGGACAGCATAGACATGGGTGTGCAGACACCTGGCAGTGTGTCTGTGCTCCTGTCCGTACAGACTGCAGCTAACCCTATGCTCTGGGTGCTACTTTCCATCAGGTACCCGCTCCTCTGGGGATGATGGGATACTTTTCAGCTTCTCAAACTGCCACCCAAGGATCAACCCATGCCTCCACCCCTCCCACAGTCCCATGAAAACGAACAGCTATGTTTTTCAGGTAGAGTAAAGGGGACGGATTTTTGCCCACACACCACGGCTGGGTGAATGACTGAACATCCCCACTCACACACAGCCACAATCATCATGCACTGCTTGCAGGTCCCATTTATTCCACTTCAGTCCAAAGGAAATAACCTGTGGTTCAAATCATGCTGCCTGCTAGCCAAGAAAGGCATTAAGAACGGGTCATATTGAGCAGAGGAAGCAAAGGAGGCTGCTGTGGGCACTGCAGCAAACTGCTAGCTTCTTCCCAAGCAGAGAAGGGCAGAGGTGCCAAGTGGACCACCACTCCATTTGCATTTTCCCCACTGACTGAAGTTTCCATCCACACAAAACCATACTTTAGGTGAATACATTCCATTTAAAAATCCCATCACTTATTCCAACCGGATGAAAATGGAACATTTTGTACCAGATAATTTGGTCTGTATATTTTTATAAACAAAACTGTTTTGCAACAAGCGTGATCCTATCAAGACCATTTGTATTAATAAAATGGTATTTTTGTAATAAAAATATTCTTTGGCAAAGTGTTCGCCTGACTTTATTAGCACCATTAAGAATCCTCTTGCATTTCCTTTTTTCTCAGCAGCTCGCAAGGAGGTATGTTCAGAATTTCATTACTTGAAAATGAGGCAATAAATAAAATAAAAAATAAAGAGTAATTTGTACTCCAGTAATGGCTTCCTCTTCAAAGCTTCAGAGCATTTTGGGGGGAAAAAAAAAACCAACAAACAAAACAAAACCAAACCCAAAACCATGATTTAACCGTCCCTCTCGTAACGCAGCTATTCCCTCTTTTTATAGCTGGGAGAAACATCTCCTGAGAGAGCCTCTGCTCATTTCAGATGCCCACGTTCTGAGTGCCAAGATCCTGATTTACCACGGTTTATTGTGCTTAGACTCAGTGGATACAACACTCAAGCGCTTGGACCAAGCGAGACACCGGCATCTCAGGTCAGCTCTCCTAGACTACTGGAAGCTGATGATGATCTGGGCAGAATTTGGGCAAATCAGAATCTGGGCCTGTGCTCACTCCCAGCCCCAGGCTTATCCGGGAATTCCAGCGCTCAGCAGGAAGGAGGCAGCACCCACTGCCTCACACCAGTCTTTTCCAAACACACTCAGGCTATTTCGTATGTTTTGTTAAGCAGGAAGAACCACATTAACCGCTTGATCGACTCCACTCTTTTGTCCATTTACACTGCGTTCCCATTGGTCTACGTTTAAAGATAAAGAAGAATTCTTGGTATTTAAAAATTTTTTAATGTTTTCTCATGCCAGAATTGGCAGACATCTCTGCGGCTACAGAATAGGCAGGAAAGCAGGACTGGCTCTGTGGAAGAATTGTTTCTTTCATTTTCTTCCCACTTTAATGTGGCTGATATTGATTTTAAACCTTGTTGGCACTCTGCAGTAAGAAGAGTGACAAATCTTCTTTCATCCAGAAAAGTATCAAATAGGTGTAGCTCCAATTTTAAAGCAGCCCCATCAAGTAATTTAGTTCCAAAAGGGATGATGGCTTTCCTGGCAGTGTGGGATTGGCCGTATCAGATGCAGTGGAGCACAGGATCACAAGTCTCGCTGCTTCATTCCATCAACGACCCCTGTTTCATCCTGTGCTCCAGGGGAAGATGAAAGGCCTCTGTAATGCATCCTAAGCTGTAACCATATGGAAAAGTCTTGTAGAATGTAAAATGGATAAGCAAACACAGCCCTACAGAAATACTGGGACACTACAGCATTCATTTCTAAAATCCCAAAGAGATTAAAAGACCAATTATACTGTCCTTAATTTCCTACAGTAGGGAAGCATTTCGCTGTTACATGCTAAATGTGGTAATGATGAGGGCTTTTCAGCACAAAAAAAAGCAACGTAGGAGAGAATGCCTAGATGCCTCGGTGCCCAAACCTGCGAAAACCCCAATTCTTAACTGCTACTGTTTGCTATGCAGGCAAGCAGGATCTGCCTGTACCTTCAGTATTCTACAATAACAGTAACCATAAAGATTCAGAACGAGCACAAGGACCAGTGAGACCATTAATAATAGCAATAAATGCTGTTCTGCATGAAGAAAACACTTACCCAAGGAATAAAAAAAGTCATTTTAGAATACGTTATGTCCTCTGTGAAATTCCCACCGCATTTGTACAATACGGTGGCAATTATGAAGCAGCTTCTCATCTCAGCAAACACCCCCTGCAATCATATGTTACTCAGGGCATCAGCTCCAAGCAGGGCTGCTCCTGAGCCGCAAACCCCCCACTGCCCTCAGTCACACAGTTCTGCAGCTCATTCCTTCTCTCCCCCAGGGGTAAATGCAGCTCTGACCCTGCCTGCTGCTGGGGTTACTCCTTTGATGGAGAGCCCCCAGGCTGCTGTGCTGTGCTAAGTTGCTGCAGGATGTTACACAGCTTAGCACCCACCGTGTTGTGCAACGAGAGCCTACCCCCAGCAGGCAACTTAGGACTGTGTCAGACCGGCATGAAAACAAGCCTGGAAGCTAAAGGAGAGAAGATTAAAGCGAAGCAGCAGCATGTTTTTTAATTGTTCCTCAGAATTTCTAATCTAGTTAATGGCCCTTCCAGCCCATCTTGTGTAAAGAAATGAGCATGTGGCATGTACTGAAGGAGGATCAACACTGACACACCAACAGATGCGCTTATTGGCACAAGAGACTGGATTAGTTTTTGGACCACGTTTTTCACTCGCTTGCTAGCCAGCAGTAACTTGCTTTTTTGGAGGCAACAGGAGGGATCAAACAATCACTGCAGAGGGATATTAGTTCCCTGGCACTTAATCTTCTTCCATTACAGATTCTTTGCTCCAACAAGAGACAAGGCTGCCGTTCCTTCCCTCTGACTCACTGGCAATCCTTTATGCATCTCTGTTTTGCTGCTTTGGAGATTTTTTTGGCTGGAGTATGATCAGCTCAGGCTGCTCTATTATTCTCTGTCTCCATATTTCCAACACTCCTTTCTCCTTCATCACTGCTCCTCACAGTGGAAGCTTGAAAATTATCACAGAACTCCAAAGTAAAATACACCCAGCACCCAGCCTAACTCCGTGCTGTTTGGTGCACCTGCTTGAAGTGAGTGTTTCGTGTTGCACAGCCCTGTGCATGTGTGGTGCCCAGCTGACTGACGGGGGAGGCAGCTAGTGGCTGACAGCATACATAGGGCACCAACTCCATTCTTTCCCCTTGGGAGACCCAACCACCAGTGACAGACAGAACACTGCTGGTGGGAGGAAGACCGGAGAAGCACAGTCTGACTGAATGCTGGGTGGCTGGAGGGGATGAGTCGCAGAACTCCCAGGAGTTTTGCTGGCCACCAGAACTAATGTCTCAACAAACAGTATTTGAGGTGTTGCTGGCTCACAAAGTCCCAGACCCAAATGTCATCCCACAGTTGTTGCTGGCTCCCCAGGAGGTGAGGACCCTCTATCCAAAAATGCAGGCATGAATGACAGCAAAAGGCTCCGTTATCCTTTCTGCAGCCAGAGCAGTGAGGCACCAGTCCTCCACCAGCCCTGCAGATCAAAACCCCCAGTTCAGCAGTGCAACAGGGGTGGTGGAGAGCACACATCCAATTCATGACTGCCAGTAATAATATGAAGTTCAGAGATGTTTTCTTGTGCCAGCCGTAGCTAGCTATCTGCCTGGTAACCTGAAGGATTTACAGGATGGCACAGCGAGCAGTAGGTTTCAGACTCCTGGTGACTCACTGTGCTCACCTGGAGCTCCTCCTGCATTTGTACAAGTGGCAGCTACACATCCTGAGGTTGCACAATGATGTGGACTGGAAAGCCCTAAAAAGCCAATTCCTTCCTCACCAGGGATGCCACTCTCTAGAAATATAATAATATTCCCTCCCAGAGCTCCCCGCCAAACACAAGTCCATCGGGAGGAGAGGATACGCTGGACAGTAAAATACTGTAACTGTCTGTTAATGCCATTTGGGATGCTGTTGAAAGAATTTTGGAACAAGCATGAGACTTTTTGGATGCTCAAACACTGAATGAGTCAAAAAATCATCTGTGTCCTACAGAGAAACATTTTAGAAAACAAAGCAATTGGCTTTGAGCAACATGATGTAACCTTTGTTTTTCCTCCCCTTACTGTAAGTGCATCTCTGGGTGTTTGCTTTTAAAGCTGTATCCATTAATAATGTGCCTTTATATTTATTTAGAGATATGTAAAACAAGGAGCGCTTATATGTAGCCCCAGGCAACCCAACAATTTTAATATATAAACAGCTATATAAATGAACCTCATAATTGTCCAACAAAAGCTTCAGTAACAAAGAACCCCATCTGCGTGCCATTTCTTCTCAGGATGCTCAAAATTCAGCATCCACTTCAGCAGCCAAGAGGAATAAATAAGCTTTCCAAGGGAACCAGCTCAGGTTATTGCAGATCAAATGAAGGAACAAGGTGTTTGCCTTTTCTTAACTTAAAAAAAGAAAAAAAAAAACCAACAACCCCACACCCACAAATGGAAAAACACGGGCCAGATTTTCAAGCAAGCTCGGCACATTGCCTGCTTAAATTACACTCACATGCAAGCGCATGCAAATGCGCCGTTCCCCTGGTCATCTGCCTGAACTGCATCCACATTTTCCTCAAATGCCTCCTTTGAGCACAACATGACACGCACAAGCAGCCTCCCCAGCCGCTCAGAAATCAGAGCATGGGTGCACTGTGGGAGCAGAGGAAACACCTGCATTCCTCTGCAGCAAAAACGCAGCTGAAATAATGATGAGTCTGACAAAAGCCTGACTGAGCGCAAAGGGCAGAGTGCTGGGACTGCAGAGCTGAGGGGCTCCACTAGCTCCTTGGCAGGGGGGGAATCATCACCCCCTTATGCTTTTGCCTGCATTATAGGTTGGGGAAAAAAAGCCAGGTAAAAATAAGCAACCATTTTCAGCTTGTGCTGCAGTCCTCAGATGGGCACTAACCACCACTGCTGGAGCCCACGCAGGGCTGCTGCACTCAGCTTTGTTGTGTGTCGCAGAATGTTGGGAGGTGCAGCAAGGAGTGGCGTGATATCTTTCTTTCATGGACAGCAAATGTGCCCCTGTGCAGGGCCAGCCACCGCTTCAGGCTGAGCTCTGCTCTCCCTTCTGCACTCCTCTGGCAGGTCAGGGCTGGGGGAGCCCTCTTTTCCCTGGGAGATGCCGCTAGTGTCCTGGCCAAGCATCATGGCCCTGCATCCAGGAGAGCAGAGATCAGCAAGAAGGCCCTTCCTCCACCTGACAGGCTGTTTTCCTGTCTGGAGTTATAGCAAAGCACCACAAGAAAGAAGATGGAGAATTCTTGTGAGCACAGTCCAGACATCATGTTTTAATCTCCTTCCCTCCACCTACTCAATCCAAAAGAAAAATGTAACAAACTTGGAAGGGTCCTTCCTGTTGCAAAACCCCGCTCCTCCCTTCTAGCCAGCCCTTTGAGAGGAAAAGCCCCACAAAGATCTCCTTGGGGTGAGGGGAGAATGGCTGCTTTGCCCCTCCAGCTCTCCTGGCATTCAGAGAGGAGCAGAGGCCCATGCTCTCCACTCAGAACAGCATCGCAGCGCCTTGAGCTCGTCCCTGAGCACAACCCTTCGAGTCTGAACAGCTCTGCTGGCTCCTGCCTTGGGCAAGGTTTCAGTTTCCCTGTGGCTTGATGACGTGATTTGGGCAGGATTTATGAGACTTAGAAAAAAGCACAATTAATTCTAATGGGCAATGGAGCGAATTTTTTTTTCCTTGCTCTCTTTTCTTCTTTTTGCTGGCTTCTAGGACCAAAGCAATGAGTTGGCAAAAGCCTGAATTTTCAGCCAAAATCTTTGCTCCAAGTCTAGTTGAATTAATTTTCTAATGTTTCTAAAATATTTTCTTTTCTATAAGATGACTGAGGAGCCATTGACATTGCAGTTGAATAGCATTCAAAATGCAGCACTCTGTGTCCTGTTGGCCAGCCCCATCTCTGCCAGATCTCCACAGCAGCTGCATCCGTGAGGAAGAAGCAAAGGCTATGCCCCAGGTGCTGAGGAGAGGCGATGGCGAGGTAGAAACACGCCCTCTAGCACAGTGGGAACGGGACACATGCAGGTACCTGCCCTGTGCTCAGGGAGTGGACAAACACAAACCGAAGGCAAAGGAGCGCAACCTTTGCTTGAAACCATGTACTCTGTGGAAGGCAAAGCCTGAATCTCAGCTCTGCACATCCCCACATCTAATCACCAATAACTCACTGTTCTGGACCTGTTTTAGCTGTGTCATTTAGGGTAAGACAGGATGCTGTTTGCTAGGTAAATCCGGCTGTCAGCAGGGATCACGCTGCGCTCTGCCACACACGTGCACATCCCCCTCACATGTGCCCATCTATATCCCATGGAAACTAACTCATTTTCTTACTCCAAAACAAAGACCGGACAGAAAGCATGTGGCTTGGTTTTACCTGCAGGGAAATGCTACAGCATCAGCAAATTCTGTGTGACAGGGCTAATTCCCTCACAAAGGCATGCTTTGCCCATGCAGCGTGAGGAGGGTGGCAGCCCACATGGGTTAGTTACTTGTTTCTTGCTACATTTCTGAAAAAGAGAGGGAGAAGAAAAACAAAACAATACGCGCGCGCGCACACACACACACACACAAAAAGCTCTTCAGACTAGCACAAGAGGAAATGAAAAGGGAAACTTTGATATTTCTCATCCCTGCAAAAAGCCCCGCAGCCGGTTGCAGCACTTTGTCATCACAACTGCTCGGCTTGCGGTCAGCAGCACCGCCATCCCGTCAGGCCTTGCACCAGCTCAATCATTATATCAATAAGGAAGTACAATCACTTAACCACAAAGTCAGTTTCTTTTCTAAGCCTTTGTGTTGCCTCAGAAGGCTTTCAAATAAGATGCTTTCCTGTTTTTGAAACCGGGCATCCGTATGGTTTGCAGGTTACTCAAACGACCTTATCACTTGAAGCAACCCTTGCATGGATTTCAAAACTGCTTACTCTAGAGCTCCCTTCCCCTCTCCACACGTATCTATTTACTCACAGGGATCCTTATTTACAGTGTCTTCTTGCCAAGTGCTGACAGAGAAGAAAAAGCCCTTGGTTACACATTAAGCTCTATCACCAGGGCGTTTATGCCAGACCGCCTCTAAGCACAGCTTGCTGACCGACCTCATCTTTGGGCATGCCACGGGAAGGTGCCCACTGCACCACATTTCCAGGGGCAGGGCTCCTCACCCTCACCTGGGCCCAACAGGCCACTCAGAGAAAATGCAGGTTTATTTTCAGACAGCATGGTGAGCTCCTTGCAACACCACTAAAGGACGAATCACCAGGAGAGAGCTGCGGCTGATTGCAGGGCACAGAGAGGGCTGCCCATAGGAAAAATCCTGACCTAAAACTTACACAGTGTGCAAGTGAAAACCAATTCATCTCCTGGAAAGGGTGAAATGAAGAGGACCGTGATACAAGAACAAGCTGTGCAGAAGATCTGGAAAACCCAGCTTCAAGATGCCTGTTTTGCACAGCAGCTTCAGAGAGATCTGCCAAACGTAACTGTTTCATTTGACAGTCATTTTCTGGCTTAACTTCTGAGCTGGCTGGTGGCCATTACATATTGCACAATAAATGCCTGCAAAATTAATCATGAACTCCTTGCCTGGAACTCCCAGTGCTGCTCTTCTGAAGGGTACCTGCAGGCTTGTGGCTGCACTGCCAGCAGCTCTTCAGCCATGCTCAATAATGGCTCAGCCAGCAAGGACAAACCTTCACGAAAACAGCCCGTGAACTTTACTCTTCCCCTCCTGCTCCTGCAATCTGCTGGCTGGGATGCTCACCTTTGCTTACACATCACGACATCCACATGATAGCAGAGCACACCAATGCTTATCAGCACATCACACTCTGCAGCCGTTCTTGTCACAGTAACCACTGAAGTAAGGAAAGTCAGATGTTCAAGGCCAAGGAAGGACCTAGAGTGCCCTCATGGTTAGATACACTGACTTTTGCTCTAGCATGTGTGCAAACATGGGTGGCACAATGTCCACGTGTTGCAGTACTGCGTGAGTGCGGTGCTCTCCCCGCATCACTGGCAAGAGGGCCCCGACTGCAGCAGCCTCAGACCTGCGGGAGCCTCCACATAGGAACCTCCAGATCCAGGGTGCCAGCTCTCGCTGTGCTTCTAATTGAATTGCTCATTTAGAAAAAAAAAAAAAAAAAAAAAAAAAAAAAAAAGTGAATTGCATTCCTGCTATTTTAATTAGTTCCTCTTATTTTGCACTCCTTGCCAAAAGACTAAATTGAATTGATCAACAAATATCCCAGTGAAATAACGAAGACACCAAGCAGGATTTTAAACATCTCCACAAAAAAGAAAAAATGCCTATTCCTAACATTCCCCAAACCTATTTAACAGCAAAATGCAAAGGAATAAAACAAGGGTGATTAAAACCAGAGATAGCAAGCAGCAAACATTTTATTGCTATATTTTCTTACTTCTTTTTAACAAGGATAAAAATTAACTTGTGCAACCTCGGCCAGGAAGTGAGCGGATCTTTGAACTCTGCCATCTGGCTGGTGGGATGTGTGTATACACCGCCCCGGGTTACAGGTTAATCCTGCCAGTTCTGGTTATTTGTGGAGGCAGCCGGCCTCTCGCAAGCTTTTTTAGTCGTTGTCACAGAGAAGATTGCAGCTGAGCAAAAGACGACAACAGTTCTGGCTAATCCAAAATCGTCCTCTTCATCACAAGAGAAGATGTTGCAACACACACTGGTGACCCAACCACACGCTGCGAGCGGTGCAGCCCAGCCTGCCGAGCTGCTGCTGGGAGCCAGGCTGGAGCATGTCCAGCAGCTGGGAGCCCCACGTGATGACATCCAGCTCCATCTGGTGCTGCGCTCTGGCCCCCCTGGGCACTTTTCCATCCAGCCTTGCAAGCAGCTGGATCAATTTACTCTAGCCTACAGTGTGCTGCGCAGGCACAGACTGAAATTATTACTCATGGAAATCCCCTCTGCTTCAGTGCTTTGAATGAGGCATCAGGTAGCTTTCAAGCTCCTGACAATTAGTAGCCTTTGGTTGAGGGAGAGCAGCGTAAACACGCTGGAAGCTATGGGTTTCAAAACAGCTTGCTTAGCTTCTAGTAAATTAAAGGGAGTGGGCGGTTGAGGCACACAGTAATATTATCCAGCAGAGTGTGGTCTTCATTGACGTCACCGGACATTTTTTTTCTCTCCTTGTCTCTGTCTGCCTG
The DNA here is from genome assembly GCF_951394365.1 of Tetrao urogallus. NCBI lineage: Eukaryota > Metazoa > Chordata > Aves > Galliformes > Phasianidae > Tetrao > Tetrao urogallus. The sequence goes on along the minus strand of NC_136814.1, from coordinate 37,548,252 downwards.
CAAGAGGCATGGGGAGGTTAACTTGGTGACGGCAGCGTGGCTCACACCGCCTGGAGCTGCCGGCTTTTCATTAAGGCCGGGCGCAGATGCTGCCATACTGCAAATAGCAAGGCAAAAATACATGCAAGTCATTTCAGAGGAGGAAAAACTGCTGGAAACAGAAATCTTGCTATACGTACTTCTCTTCATGTTGCATGATTAACTGCTCTGACTAAGACAACGCTCTTCCTGTGGCCAAGCACACATCCTCCTCTCAGATTTTGCTTGAAATAGCATATTTGACCATGACCCCTCCCCTGCAGCTACCGTGCTCATCCCAGCGTAGGGCTGTGGTGTCTGTGACTGTGTTTTCTCAGTGTCACAGATCTCCTTATTTTCTCTGAGCCCCCAGACTTCAGGCTGCATTCATTGTACGAAAGCTGCCAGCTTTGCACTGAAAGTATGCCAAGAAGTTCAGCAGAAAAAAATTGTTACGCTTACAGCAAACTTTTGGAAACATGAACCGCATGTGAGCATGTGCAGGGGTGCGCCTGCAATGTTTTCATGCGCCGCTATTTGTACACTGCATAAAAGCTGCCTGGACAGCAATAAAGGGATGCGCAACACTGGAGAAAAGTATTGCAAGTAAGAAAACCGACCCACCTCAGGCCCAGAGATACCACATTGCCTACAAAATGCAACAGTGCAGCACCTACATTTTCTGTGCAAAAAAACTTTGAAACATAAAGCCTACTCAGGCCAGAAGTTTTTCAGGTTCACAAAAGACAAAAGGGACTTTTTCACAACAAAACTGTGTACTAAAGCGGCTCTGCCAGATTCTGACTCAATACAGACACATGCATACTTTTCAAAGTGGAAGATTTTTCCAGTAATCTAACGGACTGAATGAGCTCATCGTGACCCACTGAGCAAGTTTTCTTAGTATTCCTTTCAAGCAAGGGAATAGCTTTGGTGTTTGCACTCATTTGACTTTTCCTCTCTTCCCAAAACTTTGTTCCTCTCATAAACCACCCTTTCCATCAGGCTTCTTGTGCTAAAAGAGCAAATTTTTCCCCTGTGGGGCCACAGGACCTAAGTAAATATCGTTGGGCCATTAAGAACCAGCTGCATTAACGAAACAACAGTGCAGGCACCGGTGCATTTCAGGATCTCCAGGACAAGCGAGGGAAAAGAGGACGTCTGAGGAAACCGAGATGTGTGGCCATTCCCCACAACCCCACAGAGATAGACAGTAGGACACCATGCAGAAGGAAATGTGTGTAAGTGGAAGAACAAGTCCTGTGATAAATAAATTATATGGTCTCTAACCTTGGCACCTTCTCCTTGTCCATTTCCCGGTCTACCAATTTCCTTGCAACCATCCATGCAGCTTGGTGGCACTCTACCTGCTCTTCTGAGGGGCTTTTCGTGCTGCTTTCTAAAACTGTGAATCTGAAATTTGAGGGTACACAAATTGCTGCAAAGGTTGAAGAGCAAGGTCTTGAACCAAGTCATGTTTGGGAAGGAAACTACAGTTCCCATGGGGCCACTGCCATAGACCTGGCCTTGATGCAAACAGGGCACTCCTTGTACTCCGAATTGCAGATTTCTTCAGATAAGCATTGCACAACACCACTCTGCTCTGCAGAGAGGCTGCTGATGTCCCCTTGAGTGCCTTGTCTTTCAGGATTCGTTCTCAGCCTGTATCAGTGCATTTTAGGAAAAAAACAACACAAGGGATTAAGAGCTGCTCATAATTAGAACTCTGCAAGGCAGTGCCTGCAGGTTAATGGATGCTTTATCTCCAAGCTGCACTTCTGAGCTGTAGCTCCAACCTATGCTCCCTTCTTTCTGCAAATGGAAAGTCCCTGCTGCTTTACACAATAGCAAAAGTAAGTTATCCTATGGATTTGTGGCACAGTTTAGTGGGCATGGTGGTGATGGGTTGATGATTGGACTAGATGCTCTTAAAGGGGTTTTTCCAACTGTAATGATTCCATGACTTTGAAAGAAGAGTATTTGTGAATAGGTAAATGCTAAGCAACACCTTTGCTTAAAAGAAAGCATTCTCCCATGGTCAGACCTGACAGTACAACCCAGGCTGCAGCTTATTTTTCCTCTACTATCTCACTGAGGCCAATGGGAGAAGACCCAGTGCCCTGTCTCATGGCATCAGTGCCCTGGCCATGTATGTTCAGAGCTCAGCTGCAGCCATAACGGTCCCAAGCATCATTTGCCCAACCCGGGAAGATGAGGTGGAAAGTAAATCCACAGGGGTTCTCCACTTCCCCTTTTCAGCCGTGTTTTGAAATATGGTCAAGTCCTGGCCATGCAGATCTGCAGAGCTATCTTCAGCCACCATGCCATGTGAAAGCAGAGCTCAAGCTCAGGTTTTGTGTTCCAAATAAGACTGAGAAAAATGTCCCAGCTTGTTCTGCTGAACTGAGGCTGCCAATGTACAGTGGTTTCATGACACAGGACCTGATGGCAGCTGCCAACTCATTTTGTGCTGGCCACTAAACAGCCTCTTATTACCATAAGTCTGAACCCCCACCTTGCAGAGCTGGGAACAAGACCATCGTGTGTAGCAGTGCTTGTCACCCCGGATAAACGTAAGTGGAAATGTTAAATGTTCCACAAGCCTGGCCCCTGGAAAGCATCCTTTGGGACTGCTTCTGGCAAACTCCAGTGAGGAGCGTACAGCTATGGAGGGCTGCATATCTCAGTCTGTAACCAGACTCTTCTTTACAGAAATGCCTTGGATTCTTATGGCCCTTGCTCTCCCTCTTTGCAGAGCCTTCCAAGATGGTATTTCTGTGCCCAAATAAAGGTCAGGGTTCCTGCTCTGATAAATGAGGACTGGCTAGGGGCAGATTCAGCTGACAGTGTCATCTGATCCGCGCAGCTGTGCATAAACCCTGAACCAGTTCCCTTCTTATGTCCCTTTTGGGCCAGGCACGAAGCTTGGGGACATCTGTTAGTTCCTGAATTACAGCGCGCGTGCAGTAACGGCCATGCCCCTGCTTGGAGAGCTCATGTTTGTTATTTTCCAGACTTTGCATCATCTACACATACACAGCTGGACCACAGCTTCCGGTCACTGCATCTACCACATGCAGCTGCTGGAGTGAATAGAGGCACCGTGAGCATATGGCTGCCCGACCCAAAAAATAAAAATAAAAGGAAGACATTTGCATTTCCTCTTTTCTTGTCTTGCTAAATCCTTCCCTTCAAGAAATTATGCTAAAGCAGTGTTATACCTGCCATGAGTGCAGCAGACACAGCTGCTGGGGAGGTCTCAGAGCCATCCCACATACTCAGGCATTTCCACACCATCCACATTGCCTTGAAAATTCCACAGTGGTCCATTGGACAGAATGAAGCTTTGCTCCACCAGCCCAACACACAGCTTGCTTACCCAGAGGAATGCAGCCAGCAGTGCTTTGGTGCTTCTTATGCCCCACAGAAGCCTTCTAGGCCCTGCCACAGCCTCAGTAGTCCTACCAGCTCTGCAGGATAGCAGTCTCAGCCCATTGCCCGCTGCATCCCCCCCACCCCATGCTCCTTGCACATCCCTGAGGGAACACACTGCCCAGCTCAGCAGCACTGAATCATCACCAGCCATGGCTGCCCACCCCAGCTGGAGACTGCAGGGCCAGGCCTTGTGCAGGCGTGCTGCTGTGTTCAGCCACCTTGATGTCACTGCCAGCTGAATCAAGCCCCTCTACAGTCCTCCCAAAACCCCCATGTTCCCAAATTTTGAAGAGCAGGAATATAAGCCTTGTAAATCAGCAAATCTGGCCCTGAACGCATCCAAAACTCATGATCAAATGCTTCAGAGTATTTAAGATCCAGGCAACATCATTCTCCAAAGGGCTCCTTCATTTAAGTCAGTGAAAAGGTAGAAACTTGTACTGCAGAACAACAGAGGCCTTGGAAATCTGTGCGAGGAAAGACAACACAAAATGGAGACACCAACCAACAGTCTCCTCAGGACAAGCAAGAATGAGAACAGCCTCCATTTTCTGTACTTGGTGCTTAAGATGACCCCCATCTGATCCACAGATGAAAACTCCACAGCCCATGATGTACCAACTCCAGAAGAAACAGCTGTGCCTGTCCACCAGCTCTCAGCCCTGAGGTACCCACAGCACTGTGGCCGGAGACTGCAGGCCCAGCGTAGGCATGAGTCTGGCACACAGCACTGGGGCTGACGGCCAGACATCCATATCATCAGCATACAGTTACAGGTTTTCTTTGGGCTAACTGCAGCATGGCTCTGCAGACAGTCAGTGTGATCCTGTAGAGCACCTTCCATTTTGGTCTCTTGCACAATGCATCCAGCCTGTGCACTCTGAGACCACCCCATGATGTAACCCAAAGCAGAATATGTGGGAACAACAAGAAGGTTTGCTCTGGAGAGCATTCTCCAGCTGAACCAAGCTGGTAACAGCAGCACATCCACCTTATCCCTCTGACCTGGGCACACAAATGGAAGAGGAGAAGGAGCAAGTACAGGACAGAGTCACAGCACTACTGTTCACCATAATTAGTACAAGCAGCCCAAGAAGCTCCAGGCATTCTGATGTCCTGCAGAATAAGTGCCCGCTGCTCTCCCCACTACTGCCAACTGTCATGGTTCTGCTGTAGCCGCTATCTCAAAAGTGACCGACCAACTGAATGAAACGCAGGAGCAAATGTCTCAACTGATTAACCATGACACCAACCCATGTACTTCCCTCCACCACACAGTGCAGGAGGCACAAGTAAGAGCACAGAGGGCAGGGTCCAACCTTATCTCTCAGTCAGCCCATCCTCCTTGAGGAGACTGACGTGCAGCCCAGGCAGCTCCAGCCAAGAACTGCTGCTAGAAAGATAGGAAACTTTGTCATTGTAAAAGCAAGAGCTGATGGTCATGCTACAGCAAGGGGCTTGTGATGTTATAACACAGTGGAAAGCACAGCAATGGAAGCGTAGTAGTGAAGCCCTAACCTGCACCAAGCAAGGATATGCTCAAATGCAGCAGCTGTAGACACAGTGACACAGGAAAGAATCTACTTACCCTTTGAAGGCCTCAGGAATGCAGGAACCCCCAGAAAAATACCCTTTCCTCCCCTGTCAACTTTTAAATGAGGTCTGGGAAGAGCTGGATCCTGGCTCCACTCCTTCTGGGTACTCAGATGCATTGCATGCACCTGAGCTCCCCTGTGTTGGTCCTGCCTTCCCACCAGGTGCTCAATCACTGATTCAGGCTATCACTTAGCATTTCTGTTACAGGGCTCCAGAGTGGTTTCACCACCAGCATGTGAGGTACGGCCATATCTCTAATAGCAAGTATGACATAGCTTGGGCATCCCTCTCCAAGACCAGCACTCAACCCACTTCTGTGAGATAACATCTGTAGGGTTGAGATGCCTGCGGGTAAGAGAGCATAAGGGTTAGTTTTAAGAAGCCAGCAGTACCTAGTCTGAAGCATTACTGCAGGCATAGGAGCAGATAACCCAGTGGTTAGACAACTGTCATAAGAATCATTCTCAAGTAAGGCCCAGATGAAGACAAAAGTGCCAATTTACAAAATCCAAACCAAGCAGCAGTTGCAGAAATTTATGGGACTTGTCCATAAAGAACAGCAAAGATCCCAAAGCCTCCACTGATCTGGCACTTTCAGCCTGTAGCTGACCCATGCACCAAAATCTGATGCTCTGACTTACGCAGTTCTCCAGCTGTGGGCCCATTCATGTTTCCTAAGTTGGGAGGGAGGGAGCATTTGGGATGACATGCTCACACTTTCTCTTCTAACCTAACACAGTCTTTGGGGCTTTTCTGTATTCCTGGCTCCTCTCCTGTTTCCATCTGGTGCTGTCCTGGGACAGCCCACACCGCCAGATACAAAAGGTTTCTCTTTTCCATTGTACTGCTGTCTGCCTGCTTAAGCCTGTGTGTGGTCAGTGCCCTCAGCAATGCTTCAACAGGGCAGCTGCAGTGAGAAATGTGTTGAGCTGAAGCAGGAGAGGAAACGGTGGTCAGGCAAGGGGCATAAATATTTAAGAAAACGCATCAAAGCTATGGAATGAGGATGAAAGGGATTAATGTTTGTTTTCAGAGATGTGCGAAACTCAACTAGCCATGTCTCTGGCTTTATGGGGAAGAACAGAGACAGGAAGATAAAAGCAAACACTTGTGACAGGGAAGGTGGTGCAAAACCAGGAAAGTGCCGAGCAGGAATGTTTTGAGTGCCACGAAAACAGCAGGGCCATGCCGAGCAGCCAGATGCCCAAGGAGTGTTATTTTTGGACAGCACAACTGACTTGGAGGGAAGTGTGACATTTACTGAGTCACCTCCACCACTTCCTGCAACACCTGGAGCTGACTCTAAAAGCTCTCATTTAGATACTGAGAACTCACTCACTGCTCAGGCTCAAAATAACACAGTTTACTTTCATTTTTTTTTCTGCAAAGCTCTGCTGAAACCACGACGTGTGATGCAACAGCCTCCAGTGCAGATCCCACCACCGTGTGCTTTTCACTATGAAAAAGTGATTTAACAGTCATCAGTCATCTGTGGCTTCTCCAGGAGGTAATCAGTGACATCTTACTGCGTCCTCCCTGGATCCAGCAACCAACTGTAAGAATTTCTATTTCAAAGCAGCCTGAACTGTGCTGCATCTTGAGCCTGGATTGAGCTTTTCTCTGTTTCCTCTGACTGCAGTGAGCTGCAGCCTCCTCCAACCCAAGCACATGCAGCATTGCTGCAGCACGAGCTGAAGCAGTTTTGAAGGACAGCACTGAACCTCTCCACCTCAGTGAAGGGTCACTTATTTCTCCAGAGTCCTGCCTGCCCCTGCCAGAGCCTTCCAAATTTGAGCAACATCTTCAAAGAGAAAGAAATTAAAAGAAAAGCCAATTTGAGCTCATGTATATATGGTTTTCAGATTTAGTATATTCTTAGACATTTTCTTACGCATATTCTTATACATCCAAAATTATACATCTATCTTATACATCCATGATAAATAGTGCCCTGGGCAACCTGATCTGATGCTTGCAGCAGTGGTTGGCAACCCTGCCGATGACAAGGGATAGAGACTGGATGATCTTTGAGGTCCATTTCAACCCAAGCCATTCTATGATTCTATGATTTCTTCTGCTTTTGAATATTCCCCTTGCTGTAAAACTCCAATGAATTCAGAGAGTATGAAACCACTGAGGCTTTAATCCTCCCACTCCTGTTTTGCTGTTTAGTCTATTAATGGGAAAAGGACAGATTGTGTCCTTTTCCCATTAATACCACCTTGGTATTATAGAAATTGCACAATATTTCACATCCAATGCAGAAACATTTTCAGTGCTTCTGTCAAAAGACAAAGCTGAATAACAACCATTTTGGCCTTACAAAGGTGTAATCGTTCATTAAGAGCAGTTCTGGTCACAGAGAATTCGCCACTTAAGCCCAAGTGCCTTCATTGTCAGGGCAGCTATTGAAACAACTGCTTGGACAGGATATGACATGAATGTTTAGTCTGTGTGGAAAAAGAAGAAGAAAAAAAAAAAACATTGAATCCTAGCTTCCGGAAAACAGCCAAGAGCTTTTTTCACTGTGTAGAAATGTCAAAGGTGAGGAAAGACCAGGCTTCCTCTAAGCAGAATGTCTCCTCGTGCACCACCCACCTGTGGAAGCAATGCGTGCAGGACTCTGGCTGCAGAGCCAGACAAGCATCCTGCTAGCTTTCCTGCACCACCAGTGATGGATCTCACATGCCATTTCCAAGTTCACCTCTCCCTGACTTTGTCTGCCCTAGGTCCTAGATCCTGCCCATGGGGAGCTGCTTGGATGCTAAATTAAGGGCATTTTTTCATTCTTTGTTTTTGCAGTAGAGGGTTTGAGATCCACCTCCATTAAGCCAAGGTGTGAGAAGTTGGCCAGCCAACTGAGAGAAGTGTTCCAGTGGAAACTGGACAACAGGAATCCTTCCTCAGAAATGAGTGCTTAGGTTCTGAGGGCGCAAAATTTTACAGATAGTAAGTGAGGCTTGGCCATGGAAATGTGGAGAAAGGACAAAAACTACTCCTTTTGTATGAAATATGCAGTTATCTCATGGGCAATTCCACTTGAGAGTCAAGCAGGAATAAAGGCCTGGGACTGACGAGAGCCACAGAACCATGCTGCTCAGCCAATGCATTCTGATCACAACCCCCAGGGACCTGCTGAGGAGTGGCTCTGCAGCACTCATTGCAGTGCAATGAGAGATGAGTACACACCGTGTGAAGAGCAAACCCACTGGTGTGGAGACTTCATAAAAGCTCCAGCTGCATGAAGGAGCTCTCTGCAGAATCTAAATTTGAGTGGAGACTTCAGTTGTTTTCAATCTCCTGCTTGTTTCTTTCATCTGGGATACTGACTAAAAGGTGCAGAGAAATGTAGCACGGACAATAAGTGGTCTATTTTTAAAAAATATCATTGCTGTGTGGAATCTCCAGGTATTTGGAGGTTTCAGACAGGTGCACCACTGGACATTCAGTGCTGAAAAATGAGGTTGGACAGAAGACAACAAAATGATCTTCTTTCCAGCTGGACTTACTTTACAGCCTGTCAGTCTGCCACCCTAAATGAGAGAGAGAAAAAAACATTTGTGATGTGGACCTGAGTTGAGATTTTCTGATCGACACTTTTTTTTTTTTTTTTACTCTTGCTGCTGGTAAGCCTGGGAATTTTTTTCAGCGAGCCCTTGAAAACGCAGTTTGAGTTGTGAGGCTCAAGGTGAGAACTGTGAAGCATACTTGTGCTTCCTTTATTGTGGGCTTTGCTGGAAGAAGAGGCAAGCTGAACTTACACTGCAAGATGAGGTTGATCACTGGGGAAATGCAGAGGCAAGAAAGAAGAGAGTCTCTCAAGGAGCCTGCAGTGGGGCTATGGGGGCAAGTCTGGGTGCTCCAGATGGAAACCTCCCATGCTGGTAGGGAGCAGGATCCTGTGCACCACAGTGTTCTTCACAGAACTGCAAGAAATGATAATTTATAGTGAATCCTTCCTGATTAAAGAGCATAAAGCTCTGCAGTTAATCAAGCTGATTAAACGAATCAAACTTGTTAAGAATGGTTTTATCAAAACATTTACATTTCTGTAGAGCAGAGATTCATGTGTCTTCGCATTGCAAAGTACACAGGTTGCCATGAGAGGACTAGGAAGAGGACAGGGAACATTAACCATGTGAAACACCAAGCCTCCTCCACTGCCTCTCCCAGCATTCATTTAAACAAAGGAACTCCCTAGGCCATTAATTTTGTTACCCTGCAGGGTATCCTTTACCTTCTGGAAACAGAGACCTCACTGTCCACAGCAGGAGGCCTTCCTGACTTGTGGGTACTTCATCTCCAGGCCAAAGTGCTGGAGGAGGTTCTGAGAGAGAAGAACCCTTTCCTGGCCCATGATGTCCGTCCATGGCATGCATCCAGGTGGAGCAGTGGCCTCTCCCCTCAGGTCTGAGACTGTCTAAAGAAAAAATAACAACACAAACTTTTTCATAGCTTCAGTCCCAGCAGAGATAGGTCCAGTTAAGCTCTTGGTTGCCTAACTTCTAAATTTAGCCACCCAAACCTCAGCTGTAACTCTAGAGATATATACTGCTGTGGAGCACCAAAACTACAGTTCCTCTGACACATTACATCCTTCAGAGCAGGAGTGGTGAGGTCCCATGTACCCACACTGCTCCAGGGTGCTCCACCAATGCATCTCCCATAAGCTACCTCTGATAGGGCTGAGCTGGCCATGCTGTGCAGACAGACCAAGCCGTGAGGGCTGGCCACAGGCTGAGCAAGCATCCAGAGTTTTCTGATGGAGAGAGAAAGGCATCTCTCAACCTATTTTAGGATCAGGTGAATAATCTGTGGAGGTAGGTGGCTGCCTCCTGACTGGAGAGCAAGTCATGGCGAAGGGACTTGGGCTGAACACCTCACTTCTAGGCAGCAACAATACAGCAGTGCTCCCATACTCCCAGTGACACAGATACTGGTGGGCAACAAGCTGAGTCCAGGAGTCACAGCCACAGCAATATCCGGCACATTGAGGACTTGAACAGAGAGACCACAGGAGCCAGACTAAAGCAGCAACAGGAAAGTGCTTCCTTTTTCTCCTTAAGAGCATGTTCCAAGGGAAGATCTGCAGATTCAGCATCTTACAGCCAGTTCTGCTTAGGCAAAGACAAACTTGGCATGGGCACTCTATCTTCCTTGCCATATGCTCTATTCGTTCGAGAGTTGTTTTTCCTGCAGGGGAGGGTGGATTGGCAGGTATGGAAAGATATTCATTAAAATAACTTTGGCTGTTTCCTTGTGCTGGAAACAGTTTGATTTTTACCATCTCCAGTTTGATTTTTAATTCTCATGCTCAGAACAAGCCTGGAACAAAGGCATTTCTCTGGGAGCATGACAGGTACTTTCAGAAGGAGTGTCTGAAAGGCCACATTCCCCATGCAGCAGCTCATGGTGGCATATTTCTAAAGAGAGTGGTAAAAACCAAGAGCCTTGATAATAAAAGTCACACACATTATGAAAGCAAACATATTGACATGCAGTGCAACAAGCTGGGCTTCCATAAAGTACCTTATCTGCTTCTGTGCAAACCACTTGCCTGGTTTTCAAACAACAGGTTTCTTGGAGAACGCGTGAACTAAATTACCTATTGCATTTTGCACCGCTTGTCAGATGAATGAGATCCTTTTCAGTGGAAGGACAGACATTTGACTATTTTAGGTTCAAGGATTCTGACCAATTTCTTCCCAAAAGTGGCTGGAGTTGAATAGCCAAAGAAAATGTATGCACTTAATGGGGCTTAAATGCTGCAGGGAACTGCACAGAGATGGACAGAAGCCTGAGGGGCAGCAACAATCTCCAGGACCAGGACTTAATGCTCAGAGAAAGTGCCAGAGCTGCTGATAGCAGCAGTTGTGAATGTACATGCACGTTCTGCTCTTTAAATGTACATGTTATTTTCAGTTAAAAAGAAGCTCGCATTCATTGTCAGATTTCTATGATTGTTCTGCACCAAATGGCTTCCAGGTCTCTCCATAGGCTCTAGCTCATTTTCATTCACCTCTGCAAACAAAGCTTTGAAGGATTCAGATCTCAAAAAGAGAAAACTCAGCATGGCAGCCACAAGAAAACTGGGTGGATCAGATATTTCCTGCAGTTTCGGAGCAGCTCCCAGTCCCCTGCTTAGGACAACACAACAGGAGCTGCCTGGAGACCCCGTGCCTCTGTCTTTCCCTGCCTGGGAGGCCAGGTCCTCCTGTCAGCCCGCTGTGTGCAACTCACCGCTGTGTTCAGTGCAGCTGTATGTGGGAAGGAATTGTTTCCCAGGATGATGGAATACGAACCTACAAAGCATTTCTTTTTACAAAAGGGTTCTTTTGGATTTAGTAATGAGGAAGGGAAAAATGACTGAGCTGTATATTCTTGTTATGATTTCAGACTCGTAAATGATCCTTCTGAGATGGGGGATTGAGAAGGAGAACAGCATCAAAAAAGCTCCCACCTGGAACACGGGCAGTGCAAGGAAACGTATTTGGAGAAATCTCTGAACAGAGAAAACAACTGCAGGCACTTGCATGCCAAAGACGACATTGGCAAACTGGGCAGCATTCAGCAAAGAATAACAGAATCACTAAGTAATTAAATAACTAAATATTAACATTATAATATTTATTATGATTTATAATATTTATTATAAATAATAAATTAAATAACTAAATATTACAGGTTGAGTAAATAAATCCCATAGAGGGTGATAAAATCATTTGATGTTGTCACCTTGAAGGGGAGCATCCCTGTCATGTAGCGAGCATCTGGGTGCCCTTAGGAGCAGAAGTGGGCTCCGTCCATGAGAGGGGTTACCAGGGATCAGCGGTGGGTGGAAGAGGTCCTCCTTCAAGAAGGGCCACTATTCAGGGGCTGGTCTTCTGGAAGAAGATCCCAGCAATAGCTTAAGGCACATGTTTCAAATTCTTCCCTTTACTTTTCCCACAGGTGCAAGGGAAAGAGAAATCCCACATTTCTCTTCATGCTTTACTGTGGCTTGCCAGTACCAATCAGCTACCCAAAGGCACAGAGGCAGGATGCTATGAGCACACGTACTCCTTCCTTCTGGATCCATCCACAGAGCCTAAGTTTGCCATTCTGCCACCTGAGCACTGCCTGCAGTGAGAGTTGCATAACGCCTCCATTAATGACTGCTTTCCCTTACTTAGAGCTCTGCCAAAGCTCAACTGCTCATGCTGAGAAACTCTGTGCTGGAAGTGTGCCTCAGGCAGGCTCTTTTGGTAATTTTAAGCTAAAATAATTCAACTGTCTCCCAGAATAAGATTAGCAAGATATATGTTAGCTTGTTCTGTTCAAATAGAGAGATTAAGTGCCTTAGTCTTCAGAGACCGGCACTGACACTTAGCCAGGCAACCGGAATCTGCCTTTGTGACTGTCGGAAGCTTTCCCACCTGTGGCCAAGTTCAACCCATACTGCCATAGCACTAACATCATCTTCTGACACTGTGGGCCAGAAAAACAAAATAGGAGGCACTATTTTCGGCATTCGATCCTGCAGCTAAAAGCAGCTCTATCACAATGGCTATGCAAACGGGAGCTGTGCTCAGATGGCAAGGGCAATTTTAAATCAAGTATTTCCTAACTACTGAGTGCCTGATCCCACAGACTTCCCATACTTTCAACCTGCTTTGGGTTTGTGTTATTTCCTCGATTTACAGGCAGCGAACTGAAATAAAGCTGCAGGAATGCCATGATGCGTCCCAGCAGCCATGGGACTCACCAGCAGCACTGGCTCTTGTTTTCCCATGTTAATTCCACAGTGCTTGAAAAGCAGATGAACTGAATGCTGACAAACCATCAGTCTCTGCTGAGGGAGCAGGCAGGAACGAGTTCCAGCCCTTGCCAGTGGGTTCCCCAAATATTTGCTGACAACAGAGAACTCCCACATGGCAGAAACCCCCAGGGCTGTTGCATCTCTTCTCAGCTGGAAGCATGGTATTCTGAGAGCATCTCCACCCTCTGCTCCAGCACTGCAGCATCCCTGTCAGTGTGGAAAAACAAATTCAAAGAGCTGCCGCTCCACACCTGCAGCACGAGGCTGCAGCACTTCTCCCAGCCTCTCCTCAGTGATTCAGCTGCCAGACCTGAACAAGTCTCCACTGAGCAGGTGCCTTCAGAGAATTCAGCCTCTGCCTCTCAGAAGTTTCTCTTGAGTGCCTGGGATCTGAGGCTGTTGTTTTTTTTTTTCTAAGGTTTCTTAGCTCAACCTTTTTTTCCCTGTGAAGAACAACCAAAGGCAAATTCCAGATATTTGCCAAATCTCAGGTCTCTGCTCCAAAGGCAGAAAGTGCTGGATTTTCTCAACTGATCAATTTTAGAACATTTGAATATGAAGAAAAAAGATTGTTCCTCTCATCTCTTTCTTATAAGCAAGCAAAAATATTTTTGCTGAAGCTTCCCAAACAGATTCAGCTGAGGACAGATACTCAGAGCAGAACATGTCAACTCAGCAGTAAGCTGTTGGGGTTCCCAGGGGCTGGAGGCAAAGAAACAATTGGCCTTAAAACAAGAAACAATGGGCCTTGAAAATAGAGACGCCACAGTCATCAGACACATGCAATTTAAACAGAACTGTTGAGCCAGGAGCAGAAAGAGCAGCACAGGTGCAGTGGATATGCTCTATGCAAGGAGGCCATGTACATGGTTTCATGCAAAAACAAACAAACAAACCAAGCCTCCTTACTCTTTTCTACTCTCTAACCCCTCTCTGCATTGCTTCTACTATTCTCTTTCCATTCTGCCCCTTCCCATCTCACACCCATTTCCCCTCCTTTGGAGCAGGATCATCACAGCCCCACATGCTGATGGCGGGTGTGCAAGGCAAGGGCTGCAGCAGTGCCTCCCTGAGCCCAGCCAGCAGCCTTCTGCCCCTTCCTACCCTTGAGAGGTTCACACGGTTTGGTAAGCAAGCTTCCTGCCTCCTGCCCAGTCAGCTCTCTATTCACAGGCAAACTGCACTCCTCTGTTTGGCTCCCAGAGAAGATTAAGTATAAAAAGCTCTGAAAGTCTTGCTGCTGAGCCAGCAGGAAACTCAAACTGCTCAGAGCATGGGAACCAATAGAACTGCAATGGCTAGCACAACAGGTATTGTTTGGGAGGAAATCCCTGCAGCAGGCACAGCTGCCTACACACACACACGCATACATACATAACACATAGCACATATTGTTTATTTATGTATATGCGCAGTAAGGGTATGGAAAAGGAGAAGGCTGGGGAAGGGCCAGTGGGTTGAATTGGGTTGATCAGCAGTATTCAAGAAAGACTAAGAGAACTGCTCAGCCTAGCCAAACAGCTGCTTTGTTACCCAAATAACTGATCTGTTCACGTCCGCACCATATGGGACCTCATAGAATCGTAGGATCATTAAGGTTGGAAAAGACCACTAAGACCATCAAGTCCAACCTCTAACCCACCCCCACCATGCCCACTAACCATGTCCCTCAGTGCCACATCTCCATGTTTTTTGAACATCTCCAGGGATGGTGACTCCACCACCTCCCTGCGCAGCCAATACCTCACTGCTGTTCCTGAGAATGTATCCTAATATCCAACCTGAACTTCCTCTGATATGACTTGAGGCCATTCACTCTGGTTCTATTGCTTTTACCTGGGAGAACAGGCCAACCTCTGTCTCGCTACAATTTCCCATCATGTAGTTGTAGAGAGCGATGAGGTTCCCTGAGCCTCCTCTTCTTCAGACTGAATGATACCAGCTCCCTCAGCCACTCCCCTTAAGACTTGTGCTCCAGACCCATCACAGGTTTGTTGCCCTTCTCTGGACACACTCCAGGGCCTCAGTGCCTTTTTTGTAATGAGAGGCCCCGAAGGCACCTCAAAATAAGGTAATGGTAAGTTAATCTAATCAGGGATTTACTGCTTCCACTGCACCACACCAAATTCTAACACAGATAGAGTCTACCTGCAAATATGTTAAAGCTGGGACGACAGGGGAGGGGAGGGGAGAAGCAGCTTGAATTAAAAGGTTTTTTTTGTTAGTTTTTTTTCGCTTTTTTTTTTTTTTTTTTTTTAACCAAAAAGGGAATAAAAGCTGTGGCAAAATATCCCAGAAACCCCACATTCTAAAGGAGTTATGATACTTAACAAGGCAATGGAGATCTATAGAGCTCTCTCTCTATAGATGCTAAGAAAATAAATGTGAGAGCAGCAAGTCACCCCATCCAGCTCAGTCATCCCTTGCAATCATCTCAAGGAGCAGCAGCTGTGAAATCCTCAGGTAAGTGTGTGACCCCAAGTCTCATGACCATGTAAAGGTGGCCAGAAGAGCAATACACGCCTCAAAAAGTGAGAAAGCAAGTAGAGGGAAAGGGCCAAGCTTCATGTCAACATTAAAACATGTAAGTGATAGATTGCCAGGATGGGATTGATCTTTGTTTCCCAAATATTCCATACTGAATTGCATTATAAGCAATGCCATCCAGAGTCCCAGCATTTATGCATGGCCACAGTTCTGAATTGACTTAAAGCTTTCTGCAACAGGATTTTATCACTTCACAGAAAAGGGACAGCTGTGAAAGTCAGATCCAGACTGAGATCCAGTGTCCTCAAGCGGCTCCTTTTGGGAGAGTGAAGGATTGCCAGTCTGGGGTTGTGTCCTAGCCCTACCCCATTGTAGAACTAGGTGGAGGAGCATCCGTGCATCTGAGGTCATTCCTTGACTTCAGTTAGGCCATTTGGGGGTAGGAAAGCTCAAAGCAGTCTTATTTTGGATGAACACCAAAAAGCAGTCTGGGAACCTGGCCGAAATGAGCTGACTCTCCAAAGCAAGTAACACCAGTGGAAAATGTGGGTAAGAGCTTACCTCTGCTCTTTGTAGCTTTCCTGTAATAGGTTTTTCCTCTGTCGCATGGGAGCTCTGAGAGCAAGCCCATTTCCACTCCAAGGTGAGGGAATTAAAGTGCAGCACCACGCTCCTGCACAGCATTCAGGTCACATTGTGGTCTACACTTGGAGGTGCTGCCGGCACAGCGCATCAGTCACAGCCTCCCACGTCTCTGCAGGATGAGCACGGAGCAGGCGGTGCCATCAGCAGCACCAGGGAGAAAGCCCTGCATGCTGGGCTTTGTTACCAGACCCCCTGTATGGGAACAGAACTGCAGAACAAGACAATACTTCTCATCTGAAGGAGAATACTTCTTCCTCCATTAATTATTTCCCATGCTATTCCTGGCAGTGACCTTCACTGAAAAGGAAAAAAAATCCCTTTGCTTTTATATCTTTTATCCAACTTCCTATTCTAAAGCCTCTGGCTAGAATGAGTCACATTTATATCTGCTATCACATTACATTATGCAGTATCAGTGCTGCTACCTGTCTTCTCTTCCTCACCACCCAGGCTTGTTGTCATTAGAACAGGCAACTTGCAGCTGCACTTAAAGATTGCCTGCCTAGGTGGCAGTGCCCCTAATACCCTTATCTCAACTGTGGAAGCAATAATGTGAGAGACAGCTGGCCTCACACCTCAGCTTGAAGGGAAATCACCCTGGTTAGGTGTAGGGAAGTGTTTATCTGTGGCAGAGCAGATGCTGCCTCCTCTTTGGCTGCTCACAGTGACATCCCTGGTGTACGCTACTAGCCCTTCAGCAGTCACTCACTCATTCTAAGATAGCCCACAGAGTTTTCCTTTAGCATCAACCAAACCTCCTCCCAGCAGTGTATGGGGGTGGTAAGAAGCTCCAGCAGAGAACTCTTCGAGAGACACCTCACATTTACAGCCCTCTGAGAGGACCTCCCATAGAAGAGAGTGAGCTGTAAATGTAGGGTGAGTTTAGGGACCTGGTTTAGTGGGCAATACTGGCAGTAGGTGGATGGTTGGACTAGATAACCCTAGAGGTCTTTTCCAACTTTAATAATTCTATGATTCTATGGTCTTAGGTCCCTCATTGCATTCATACTTTCTTTCTTCCTCTGCCACATAAATGATGGCTGAGACTCACTGCTCACAAAGTATTATAGAATAACAGAATTACCACGGTTGGAAAAGACCACCAAGGTCATCTAGTCCAACCAGTATTTCCCAACCAAACCATGTTCCTTAGTACCACATTGACACATTCTTGAACACGTGCAGGGATGGTGACTCCATTACCTCCCTGGGCAGCCCATTCCAGCACCTCACCTTTCTTTTGGAGAATAAATTTTTCCTAATATCCAACCTGAACCTCCAGTGATGCAACTTGAGGCTGTTCCCTCTAGTCCTATTATCTTCCATATGAAAGGGGCACTTGTAAGCAAACTGGATGCCAGACATATGTCATCTTTTTTCAAATGTGAATTTGGACAGTGGCAATGGTCAAAGCCTCCTGTCAGAAATGGATGTTTCCTCCATCGATGAGAGACCTGTGACATGCAGCAAACTGATGGGGAAAAAGCTAGTTGCTGGCAGGGCAGGAAAATCCATCCACTTCCAATGCTTGTGGCATCCCAGGTGGGTCTGTGCAGAGCAAACAAACTGCTTTTTTTAAATAAACAGCACCATGCACCATGGTGTGAAAGCAAGTAATTTAAGGCAAATTGCAAGAAGTGTGTCAAAACAGCAGGAGGGAAGGCAAGATCTGAGGGTACTTTATAAAAGTATGCTTATTCTGCTGACATCCACAGAAGAGGTCATGGTCTGGAAAGAGCAAAATATTTTCAGCAGTCGTTGTTACTGCTAGTGCAGGTCTGCTTGTCTTTCTGTGACAGTGAGAACTAATCACTGTGCTTGAAGTTGTATTGTAGGATTTTAGCTTAAAAATCAAAACCAAAAGAAAATAGGAGAGCCACTTTGAATACATATATATTCAGGTCTCTAATTAATTAAACAAACTAATATGGCACATGAAAAAAAAATAGAGTTTTTCTTTAAATTTAGTGCTGCTTTCATTGCACCTTTGGCAATAGGCACGGAATTTTTTCAGTAGCTTTTTTCTTATCTTGAATAATGGATGTGCACTACCTTCCCTTGCAAAACCATCTCTTGATATTTGTAAGCTTTGTTGATAGAGGAAAGGACGCACTCAGGACCTTCTGAGCAAGATCTTACTCACAGGTACAAAGCTTTATTCACTGATGAAAGAATCCTCTCAGAAATGCTAATATCAGCACTTAGACACAGTGGCCAAAATAAACGTGATGGTTGGTACACTGTTCTTTTTGGATCCTTTACAAAATTAAAGTTCTTCAGAATTAGTGTTGAAATAGCGTTTTGCTGGAAAAGAATGAACACACATTTCTGAATTAAAATCTACTGATGGTAATAGATGATGCACCAGTCCCAAGAGAGGGCTTCCCTGTCAACTCAACCAAAGTGAGAGGAGGAGGGGTAGTGAAGAGATGGAGCATTTTGATAACTTGGATCATATCTGACTACTTGCATTCCCTTGGGAGATTTACTGCTACTTCTGAGAGCAGCAGCCAAAAGTATGCTTTGATGTATCTTTTATCTAAGGCTATCTAAATACCATCTTGATAAATTACATTTGTGCAGTTGAAGCACTGAACCAGAGAGAGAGCTTTTGTTCCTCTTTCTATCATAGGCTCTTGGTGTGTCCTTGGAGAAGCAACAGAGATTCACATGCCACATGAGTCCCAGCTGACTGGAAGCTGGCAAATGTTGTCCCAGTTTTCAAGAAGGGTATGCAAGAAGATGCTGGTAATTACAAGCCTGTCAGTCTCTCTTCGGTGCCTGGTAAAATTATGCAGAAGATTATTCTGGAAGTTAGTGAAAAACACTTGAAAGGCAATGCAGCTGTTGATCATAACCAACTCAGGTTCCTGAGGAGAAAGTCCTGTTTAACAAACTTAATTTCCTTTTATGCCAAGGTGACCCACCTTGTTGATCAAGGGAAGCCAGCTGATGTAATCTTTTTAGATTTCAACAATGATTTTAATACTTTTTTTCACCATATCCCTCTTGACAAAATGTCCAGCATCCAGCTAGACATAATGCAACAGGTGTACATTTGGCTCATGGGTCGGGCTCAAAGTGTTACAGCAAATGGGGTTACGTCAAGCTGGTGGCCAGTCATTAACAGGGTTCCACTGGGCTTCTTTTTAGTCAGTTCTCTTCAGTGCTTTTATAAATGGTCTGGACACAGAACTCGAGTCTATATTAAGTAGGCTTGCAGATGATGCTAAATTAGAATAGAATCACGGAATCATACAATATCCTGAGTTGGAACAACCCCATAAGGATCATGGAGTCCAACTCTTGGCTCTACATAGGACTACCCAAAATGCAAACCATTTTTTCTGAAAGCATCATCCATATGCATCTTGAAGTCTGGAATGCACTGCTGTAGACTTCCCTGATTGCAGAGAGGTCTTGCAGAGAAATTTCAGCAAATTAAAGGGCTGGATAATTATCAACCATGTGAAGTTCAAGAAGAATATTAAGAAGAGGTTCTTCACCAGTGTGTGGTCACGCACTGGAACAGGCTCTCCACAGCAGTGGTCATGGCCCCAGTCCTTTGGAGTTCATTAACTATTTTGACAATGCTCTCAGGCACAGAGTTTGATTTTGGATGGTCCTGTGTGGAGCCAGGGCTTGGACTCAAAGTCCTTTCCAGGTTGGAATATTCCAGAATTCACCTGGGCCCCTATCAGCCAAGCAGAGGAGAGATCACTTGCCTGCAGAGCAGCAGAGAAGGAAGCTCTGTGCATCATGAAATGGACAGGGCCCGCAATGCTGAGTCCTCCTGAAACCAGTGAAAACAAATTGATGCTAGTCAGATGTAAGTTGCCCTAAAATTAATAATATGATTCACTAGGAAACAAATTCCTTAGTTCTAAAAGTTACCAGCAACAATCATCTCTTCTGACCCTATTGCTTCCATAAATAAAGGACCATTTGGAAGGTCACTGGCTATACGGTAAAGCAAGTGACTTTGCTTTGCATGCAGGGGAATATGACTTAAATTAGGCCAATTGAGTTTATGCTGAAGAGGCTTACAGTTTCTCATGTGCTCCTTAGCATAGCCCAACCATGCAAGGTCACTTCTCTGGCTAAAACTCCAGAAGGACATTCAACCTTGCCTATGGGCATTTCCCCAGTGATGAGAAAATAGATGGAAACAGAGTTGCCAGAAGAAACTGTCGAGAGCAACAAGAAGATTCCTGCAAATAAAAGAACTTCCTCAGATCAAAGAGGACAAGTATTTTTTGCTCCTCACCCTCCTCCACCCCCAGGTAATGGAGAGCTGCTGGATTCAGCTGGAGGAGAAGGGGGGATGAAGGAGTAAGAAGCAATATTTTTGGTAAGGGAATGCGTACAGTAAATAACAGCTGCAAACACTCCCCAGGGTATTGAAGACATTATAAATTGGGGGTTTTCTTCCCCAAATCAGACCTCAATGGGAAGCAACTTTTATCCTGTATAAAGGAGAGCTCTACAATAAGCTCGTTAAGCTTGGAAAGTGCTCTGGGAGCCCCTGGGATGAAAGGCGCTCTAGGAATGAAAGCTGATATTTATGATTATTGTTTGAAAGGAACAGAGAGAAACACTAATGTAAAATATGAATGGCTGCTGGTGCCAAAAGATCCGTTGTTGACTTGGTGCCAAGGAAGATATTCCCAGCTCTCAAACCTGGATGACAAGGATTTAGAAGGTGCAAGAATTGGAAGTGACTCCTGTAAATAACAGCAAACAGCAAATGTAGGGCAAATAGGTGTCTTGTGAGTTTCTCTTTTCTTCACCATAAAGTGTAGGCCATATGATCTCTTTCACCCCAACTCTGCCAGCCAAAACAAGCACCCATTAACTACAGTACTGCTGGTCTGCCCTCCTTTTAAAGGAAGAACTTTTAAAAGGAGAGGAGGGGAGAGGCATATCCTTCCTTAGTGATCAAATGTAATGGATTGGCCTGAGTAGATTCATATCTAATCTCACACAACCTTCTAAAAAGCAGAATCAACCCCAGGCTATTGTAAATTAAACTTCCCTATTTCAGAAAGCTATGAGGGAAGACAAGCAGGCTAACAGACTATGCTCCTGCAGACACTACCTGCATGCTCTCAGCTTGCATAAATCTCTTCTGTTGATTTTACACCGGGCATCTGGACCCCTGATGTGGCACTCTGCAGCTCCCAGAGAGGATGTTTTTCCATCCAGAATTGGTACTGAGAAATCTTCACCTCAGTCTGTCAATCTTCCACTTTTTCCCCAAGAAAAACTAGAAGAAAATCCTTAGAGAGAAAAAATTATTCAGTTCTTCAAAAACAAGCTCAAAAGTGACTCTAGTGCTGAAGAAACCTTTACAGCAAAAACCCACAGGATCTCAAGAAGTGGTGTTTTTCTTTTTTTTAATATAGCAAAAGAAGAACACAGCATGTGCCAGAGGCTGAAAGCTAATGCCATACACATTTAAATTAGATATTAGGTGCAATTATTTTTTTTTTTAACAAGTGAGTGTGATTAACCATGGCAATGAATTATCATAAAGAGCTCCGATTCTCCAGCTCTCAGGCTCCAAATGAAGACAGGAAGCCTTTCAGAGGCATTCTTTGAGCCGACAGAGGTAGCTGAGCTAGAAGAGGCATATGGCACTAGGGACAGGGAGCCCATGGGTTAGCACTCTACCCAGGCTAGCAACTCAGTGCATCCCTTTGGCCTTCCAACCTATCTGTGCACCAACTCCACACTTCCTAATGTGACTGTGCCACCTGCTAGCCAGGAAAGCGCTGTGAGTGCTCACTCTGTGTCACTGAAGCCTTGCCTCCCACTCCAGAGAAGCATAGTTTCCCCAAACCACTGGGACTGGTGGTATCAGCAGCCTTTGCTGGTGTTTGCCAATGCGCTGGCATGATATAAGGGAGCAAAGGAGCAAACCCCTAAGAAAGGAGCTCTGTGCTGTTGCTCACGGCTGGTCGTAGCCCACCAGGGACTGGTGCAGGACACACTTGCCAGCTCCTCTCCCTTCTCACTGCTCCCTTTTTAGGAACAGCCTAAAACCAATGGGTCTGTATTAGTAACAGAAAGTCCTTGGCCTTTTTGGTTTGTTTTTTTTTTTTTTCTTTTCCTTTTCCCTTCAGCTATTTAGGCCAACTCTGGATAATCATGCTTTCTAACTTAGACTCAGTCAGTGCCATGGCAACCATTTCAACACGCAGCTCATAGCCGGCCTCTGAGAAGCACAGCCCCTCTGAGAAGCACGCACACCTTGATGCTTCGTGAGAGGCATGAAGAGAGGAGTGCTGCCATCTGCTACACTGACACATTTTTATACCGCCTTACCTCTGGCAGCATGAATATCTGCTTTCAGCTCTGAATAGCTCATCAACTTCTGTCCCCATTCCCTCCCAGAAAAAGAGGTTCTATAAAAATTGGCACAGATTTACGAAGATGAAAGAGAAAGGTGTAGGAAGGGAAATGCACTTGGAAATTCCACTCTGTGGCCTCTGAATTCACCCTTGCAAGAATGCAGCTAAGCCTGTCCTGATACTGCTTTGAAGGAAATCCTGTTTTGTTCTGTTGTGTCACCATGGAAAAGGAGAAAACTTCTAGGGCTTGCTTTCAGTTTTCCTTCAATCACAGGAGAGAGATGGCAGCCATGGAGGAGCGTGGGCACTGCTCTCCCTCCTCTGCAGAATGCCTCCTGTTTGGTAACATAACAGCTTTGCCCCATGCAAAACCAGATCCACATCTCTCCATGTGAGCAAGCCTCAGACAGCACTGGGAAAGAACATATCTGGAGCATTCAGGTGTATTTTCCCAACCATTGTCCCTGAGTTTTGCTCGAAATCTAGTAGCTGGGTTTGCCTTTGACCACTTGTGATGGTAGCTCTCGACAGTTGGCTGGCACAGTGCAGTGCTGCACCCGTGTCTGTCGTGCTGGCTGTCAACACACATCTCTTCTCACTGAACACGCTCTTCTCCCCAGCACAGTCAGGGAGGAGGACCTGGCTGCCAGTGCCACAGCATAAAGAAAATCTTATTAATTTCTTTATGTAATTGTGGCTGCCCTGTAGAAGAACCTGATGCCACGTCTTGAATGTTTTCTTTTATGTGTTTGTGTGTGTAGGTTTCAAACACATACGTACAGAGCACTTGTAGCGTCATGTTGACCCTGACCTGGGATAATTACACCTTCCATTCCTTTCTTTCCATCTTTTTCTGCATTTGTACCATTGTGGTACCACTGTATCAGCAAGATCTGCTCCCATCCCTGCCACCTCTTTGTCACTAGGAAGAAAAAAATTCTGCTTCTGACCAAGGGAGAGGAAAAATCCAGGTGCACCCACAAACAGATATATGTCAGCGCACCCAAAATAGCCAAAATGGATTAAACATTTGATTTCAGCTTGAACACACCACTTGCCGATGCTTACCATAGGAGAGCACAAACACGATACTTCACACTGATATTTTTTCTAGGAATGAATTCAAGAGACCAGAGCCAGCAGTCCCTTAAGGCAGGTATATCAGTCTGAGCCAGAAGGTAAATACAGCATCGCAATTGCCTTTGCCCTGTTATTTTAATGCATGCGCGTGCAGGCACACATGGTGTTTCATAAGCCCTGCATATGTACTTCTCAATCAAGTATCATTTATATACACCATCTTTCACTGAAATAAAACCTCTGAGATTGCTGAGGTTAGGAAACACGGTGTGTGCTCAGAGAGGCACATCATGGACAGCCCAGTAAATCTCTGGGACTTTCTGACCGTGTACAGACTGCCCTGGGGAACCCGCAGCCTCAGCTGTCCTTTCTAATCTGCAACCTAAAGTCAAGATCCAGGCTGGCAGGAGGAAAATATAGGACACAAGCTTTTAGCCAACATGTTAAAGTTAATGCGTTTCTGTAGCTATAATAAGCACAAACAAAATTATGAAGCTCTGTAAGACTGGGAATACCACCTCTATGGCATGCATATAACATTGGCCTGACACTGCAAAGCCAAATTTCTGCAAATAGTCAAATGCCTTTTACCACCTTCCACTTTCCCAGAGCCTCCTCTTCTGGTGGTCCCTCTCTGCTCCATGCATAAGGAGGCTCTCTTACCACCCTCCTGTCAGAGAGGGAACAGAGGGATGATGGCTAGAAATGAAGCTGGAAGAGAGACTCCTTTATCATATCCCACTTCAGGTAATTTGCCTAACACAGACGAACCGGCAGCATCTAGAGCAGAAAATCAAAGTAGTGAACCAGGGCACAGGAGGAGGAGCTCAGCCCTCCCCAAGTCCAACCCTCAGCTCAGCCCAGGACACAGCCTTGCTCAGGGCTGCCAGCGCTCTCCCACCCTGTTGGAAAAGCACGCCTCAGGAGAGATTCAGGGACTGCTCCCAACAGGTTTGCATGTGGCTACATGGATATGGAGGGTAAAGGGGGTTTATCTGTACCACCACAGCCACTCTGGAGGGCAGCTCCAGTTCCTGCTCGCTTTATTAGCACTAACAGCCATTATACCCACAGGCCACCTCGGACTTCAGCCAGCAAATGAACTGCCCTGCCTTTGTTTTGATGAAATCAGGACGCGTCCCTGAGCCAGCTGCACAAACCCTGTACTCCACTTTGTTCCAGTGCATAGTCCCAGAGGCCAAACCCAGCCACCAGCTGCTCAGAACAGCACACCTGCTGCTGCAGAGGTGGAAGGGAGAAGTGCTGACCCAGACACTGCCACCTCCCAGCTGGGCGCTGTGCCTGCCTGAGGGCAGCTCGCCCTGCTGTGCTCCATCAGCATAGCCCATTTGCCTGAGGGTCAGTTCAACCCTCTAGAGGCTCCCCGAATAATCTGAGCTGTAGATGGGGGCAAATGGTGTGGTGCTTCTTGAGGCCCAGATCCACCCTTCCTCTTACCTTTCAGCAGCAGGAGAGCAGCAACGCTCACTTACTTTGTTTTCATTTGATCAGAATGGAAAGACAAGAGTGCCTGCAGAGCTATCTGCTGCATTCTGTCTGCGTTAACAGTGCACCCTGCTGTACCCTGTGGGACCTTGGAAGCAGCACCCCCATTTCACTCCAGCAGTCTGGGCAGCACGGCACCTTCTCTTGATGGTACCGAGCTGAGGAAAGCTGTGCAGAAACCTGCACTCTTTTCACGTGCTTTGGAATCCAGTATTAGGAGTGCACCTGCTTTCCACCAGGATATGCAAGAGGTTAGGAAGAAATTTAACTTAGAGGAAGTTCCTTACGTGTACTTGAGGATATGTCCTCTTATGTTCCAAGGGAGGGTGCTGGCATGGGAACGAGATCAGGGTTGTTCCCAAACAGGTCAAGGGAGATTGCAGACAAAAGCAAACACTGCAAAAATCTGTCCAAGTTCAAGCAGAGAAATTGATTGAATGGGTTTTTAACCCTTTTTCTTTTTCCTAGTAATGAACACTTTCTTTTTTGCAAGCATGCTCCTGGAATGAGAAATCTCATAGTTTAGGGATATGTTCACATGGGGAACATTCACGTGACCTTTCAGATCGCATTCCTCCTATTTATAAGAGCGTTAGTCATCCACTTAGAGAGCAGAAGTAACACCGTGTTTGTTAAATGACTACATGGGCGCTATGAATAACCAGCAGAGGGTATTTAAAACTGTAGTTACATCCAAGAGCACCCAGAGCGTCCATAGCCAGCACACATTTAGACAAAGCACAAGTAATACTGCACGTAACATACATTTGAAAGGCAGCTTGAAGGCAATTTCCTCAAAGGAAACATGGGCTAAAAATCCATTGGATAGATTATTTTCCAGAGATAGTTCACCTAGTTCATTAGGCATGTAGAATAGCTGGCAACACAGCGTGACAGCTGAAGACTTGAAGCTGAACAAAGTCCAGGCAGAACTGCACAAAGCAGCAGATGGAGCACAATTCCTCAGCGCTGCAGCCTGGTCACGACACTGTGCAGAAAATGTCAAGAGTGTAGTGCTACAGGTTTGCAACTTTGTCACTGGCAAAACAGATGTTTAAGAACTCCCAGCAATGCCCAGCTTGCTGACTAACGCATAGCCCAACTTAGCTTGAGGGAAAGAATAATACCAACCACATGTGCTGTTAGTCCCAACACATTTCCAAGCCCCTGTCAATATAAGTAAACTTTCCAAGTCCCAAATCTTATCAGTGCCTGCAGCATACTTCCACAAACAGTACCAGCTCCTGGGTCAGAGGGTAAGGCACTGTTTCCAGGCAAGCAGGACTTCCCCGCTTATCTGAGTGCAGGTATCTAGCAGGAGAAAATCTGGAGGGGGAGGAAGAGTGAAGGACAAAGAGGTGGGATATTGAAGAATGTTGTGACAGAATATGCAGAGTGGAAGGAGTTTGACTTCCCACCAGCCCCTCACTCTAGTGCTATTGTTCCATGACACACTTCCACACAGCAGGGGATGGCCTTGCAGGGACAACAGATGCCTGGGTATACTACACTTTGGGCCAGACCTTCTTAGGGTGAGGATGGTCACTGTAAGCAAGAGGCACGAGGTGCAGCCACATGGCAGCGCCAGGCAGCTGCCCCTGCCAGCAGACCTTTGTGGCATCAGCCTGGCCAGAGAGGTAAACATCACGCCAGAGGCAGCGGCAGAAAGGTTCAGTGAGAACGTGGCAGCTCTGGGTGCAAATATCACTTCCTTATTGCAGCCTCCATGGGCGGCCCTGCCTTGCAATACTGAGAATGTTTTGAACGGCAGAGCCCAGGCAGTGAATCATCTTATAATCATGGCTGGTGTGTCCCAGCCTCCATGTATCATCAACTCCTCCTCTGGGTCAAGCAATCATTTGAGGGTGAATCATCGCTGCACAGGTTTCTCCCAGTGCAGGCAGGCGTGCAGTGAGCAGAGCTGCTTGCCATCTGCATCAGCCAGACCAACAGGGCTGCAGGAGAGACTGAAAAAGCTGAGGGAAAGAGAAGCAAATCCAGAGCAGGAAGACAGCACATTTGCTTCCTCTGCAGACAAGATGGAAACTGAAATGATAGTGTGTGGACTTTTCTGTTGTCTCCCAGTTCACTACCCATGCCCCAGAGCTCGTGCTGCATGAAGGAGCCATGTTCCAACATCAGCCCAAGCCAGGCCTGGCCCCATGCTGCCTGCCCAGGCCTCAAGGCTAGAGGCAACTCTCATTCTTGTCTGGGCCAGATAGGGGAAGGACTCGCCAGGCCTTACCCCCACCCTCTTTGTAATATCAAGTAATAACACTATTTAGCACTTCCATAATTACCTTGTGTTCTGGTATCACAGACACAGCTGAATTGGAAGTCATTAAGGTCGTTTTAATGAGCTTCAGTGGATCCTTTCAATCGGAGGCGTTCTTTAGCCAGCTCTCATTTTCGTGGTTATATCTGAATAAGCAGTATGCATTGAGGTGAGGTTCACAGATGAGACACTGGCATAAAAGCAGACTCCTACTTGCAAAAGCAAAGTGTCATTATGCATCATGTTTCACCAACTTCAAAATGCCAAGGAAGGCAAATCAGGTTATAACCGGCTCCACCTACGACTTGTAGGAGCTGCAAGGTTATTCCCATGGACTGGCACTTGGGAAAGGTCAGCCATGACCTCACACAGGGCAGCCCTTCCTCAGCAACCACTGTTTTGGAGTCTTTCACCGGTCCGTGCAGGTAGCCCTCAAAAGCAGATGTCAACACATCTCAATTCCTTTCTTGGTAAAGAGAAAGGGGCAGGAGGCCAGCAGCCCCGGGAGCACCTTGCCCAGGAAACAGGAGAACCATGCTGACCTAGTGAAGGTGCTGGCAGAGCCCTGGGCCGCTGGCCTCTGCTCCGACGGAGGGGCATGCAGACATGAGGCTGTCCTGGCCTGGGCACTGTGTTCAGAGCCCTCTGGAGAGGAGGGACTGGCTGGTCCTGGGTGTGTTCTTAGCCACGCTTCTTTGTAGGGTCTTTAAATAAGAAGGAATTAAGTGTCCCTTTAGTTGTGGGTACATCAGTTCCCTGCTCAGAAATGGAAATAAAGGCACTTCTCCCGTTTTTGTCTGTCATTTGTGTTTGGGCTGTAAATTCCTAGGGAAAAAGAAACAAACAAACAAAAAAAAAACCAACAGGGGTTTCCAGGTGTACCTGTCCTATTAATGATAAAAATAATGTGCTGGTTTTGTCATTAGAGTAGGAGGAAATGTTAGCACACGGAACAAACACTTGTACTGCAATTTCTTCTGTTTAGAAAAAGAACAAAAAGATAACAGTGTGAGACTTTGACCAAGAGCAAAGATAAAATCAGGGCAGCTGACTCAGTGCAACAGAAAGGACTTAACAGAGCTGGCAACATTTCAGCCTAATCAGGAACTTGAACGCAGGAATATGTTAAAAGCAGAACAACATATCCACAGTACTGCCAGCATGAAGAAAGAGCAATTGTTGGGAAAAGGCATTCTTTTCAATAGCATGGAAGTCCTAGCCAAGCACAAGCACAAACCTGTGTTTATTTGTTGGTGTTCAGTTTACTGTCAATATTGCAAACACATAAAAACAAGTCAGAGACTCCAACCCTGTAATGCTGTCCCCAAATACAGAGAAAACATTAGCTACTCTCCTAATGTCCCTGTGACGTAACTATTCAATCCATTCCTCAGAAACAGGTAAAAACATGAGATTTGGACAAGACCCAAAGGAAGTTAGCCGCACTTTAGAAATGCAGCTGAGACACAGAGCTGCAGCTCTTCTTGAAGGCAAGCTAGCTGTTTTAAAAAACACTGGGAAGCAATGGTATTTCCTGAGTTCTGGCTGTACCTACAGTGTAAAGGAGCTTCCCGTACCGTTTCCTTACTTAGCACAAATACGCTGACAACCTTCTCTATGCTGAAATCAAGCCACAGACCAACCAAAAGTTCATCTACCTACGCATCCAAATCTACCACGTGCTGAACCAACATGTTCCAATGCCGTAATCAGTACTCTGATTATAACATGGCTTTGTCATGCATCCAGTTGCTGAAACAGATTTTGATGTCCCAATATGAAACCTATTTGTCCCGCAGTCAGCAAATATGAGAAGTGCCAATATATATATCCAATGTTTTGCAAGTGCTGAGGCTGTGTGCTGGCATTATTGGAGCACGCTGACCACCGCATGAATTTATAAATATGATCCAGCTGAATTAGAGAAATAACATGATTTGAAGGCCAGATTCTAATCTTATTGAATCTGAAATAAACATGAAATAACTCATTTGGCATCCAGTAATTTACTCTGGTTTCACCATGCAGTGATCAAGGCCATAGTTACCTCTTCACACAGTTTGATCTGAGTGTAGTCCTGTCAACAAGACACGTTACAATACAATCATGCAACACTAAAACAGAAAAGACAGCATGCCAATACAGTAAATATTGTAGTATCAGTTCTAGGGAAAAGTTTAGCAACCTTATGACAGGTAAGGTTTAAGTGTGCAATCCCCTAACTTTGTTCCTGAGACAATTTTTGCTTTGTTGGGGATGCAGCTGGCAGGACTAATTCTAAAAGCAACTGCACAGCCAGCTCATAGCTAATCCTGAGTGAAAGCTGGGACAGCTAATGCTGTTTCCTCACAGCCGAGGCAGCCAATTTTCTGGGGCTGGTTGGGTAGGACAGGGCACTGCAATATGCTGATGTGACTGACCTGTTCCCTCCCCCCCATTTCAGTTGTCCCTACAGCAGTGCACCCTACGTCCCCACACTATGGTCCACAGCTTCCAGGAATCCACCTCCACTGCTGCTGGTCTGTGGCATCGCTGCCCAGATTTTCCCAGAATCACTTGGCACAGACCTGGTCAGACAGCATGGCAGGCAGCCCTGCCAACATAGCTGCCGCTTGGAAAATCTGCCCTGTGGACGTAAGCTGAGCATCCTGCCCATTCCCCGCTGTAACTCTTTTAGCTGGATACAAGGTCACAGTTGTGAGAGTAACATGAATGTATCTTTGATGACATTGACATACATTACGCATAGTTTCTTGCCGAGAAGAAAAAGAATGCCAGAAAGTGATGCTCCATGAAGAACAAATTAGATCTCATTCTGTGTTCCTTCACCCTCAGAGAATGGCTTTGAATGTCACTGAATCCTGAGCCGAGACTGTCACCCACCCACAGGAGGGGGTGACAGCTAACTCATAGCCTGCATGCTGGCAGAACTTCTTCTTCCCTCAGTTTCATTTCAGTCCATTTGTTTATCCATTTTTCAGTAGTTGTTCTCCAGTACCACAGAGCAGCTTTAGGACACAAATATGTTGCCATCAGGCACCTCGAGTTTTCCTTAGGTGCTGCCAATAGAATCATGTCCTGCAGATCTACCATGACCAGATGGGGCTCTTCCTGAGCCAGTGGGGTCCTTACTCTCCCAGAGAGAAGGGGAGGGATGGAGTGAAAGTGACACTGACCTTCCTTGAAGAATGGACTCCTTGATGGCACATGGGGGTGACTGCCAAAGCCACCGAAAGCCCAGACCTAAGTAGTGAGAACTACCAAACTGAGCCAGGTATGATTCAGTAATGCAAACTAAGTTGAGCAGAGTTTCCTCTTCCTAACCTCATTCCTTCTCTCTGAAAGATAGTTTGCATGTTTAACCAAATGGAAGCTGCAACCGAGACATCAAGACAGCCTGCTGACTGGGCTGTGTGTCAGCATGAGCCAGAGGACTGTAAATCACACAAGGTGCAGTCAGCTCCTCTGGGAAGGCTTCCCTGAGGTTCCCCATGGTGCTAAAGCAGCAGCAAAAAAAAATTTACCTTCAGACTGACACACCTTTGCCTCCCACAGAACTCAATATAAATCACAATTGCTCCTATTTAGAGAACAGAATGCTGCAAGCCTAATCACACTTACACCGATTTTACACAGGTTTCTTTGCTTTCTTTGGAAATACACCATCTTTACGTTACAGGTGTTGCCAAGACCAAACCTGACTAGGTCAGCACCTCTGAGCACTGCTAAGGTTTGGGTCTTTCTTCAACAACAAAACATCGCTCTCCGCTTGAGAGCTGCTTCTCTCTCTCAGCTACTTCCCAATGAAGACATAGTTTGAGAAGCTCACAACAGGAGGGCATAGGCAGCTTGGATCCTGCAAACCATTCACTAAACACGAACAAGCACCACACAAACTGGCCCCGCAGTCCTGCTGGTGGGCATGACCAGGAGATCCCACCATGCAAGGGAAAACTCCCACAGACCCCCATCTCTGGAGGGTTTCTGCTGCACTGCCATGGCTGAGCACTAGCTCAGCCATGGGATGCCAAGCTCTTTCCTTCTGGAAATGAGTCCATAATTCTATAAGCACAACTAACTCTCAGCATACTGCAGTGGAGCTGGCATACTATTTTCTAGCCTTCGCAACAGCAGCTTTAAAAAGTTTCAGCCCACGCCTTGTTTACAAAATCAGCTCAAAAAAAACACCAGGTTTTAGGCTGCTGACAGAAGGCCAGTTGGTCTGACCCTGATCAGTAGCTCTACAGGCCTCACACTAAAGGGTTATAATGCTAAGAGAAAATGCAGAAGACCAAGAGGAGTCCAGCCTCACTTCTCACCCCATAGATAGCACTGCGACCAGTGAACATCTCACCCTGTGCTACATAGAGAAAATCTTCTCCTTTCCTGCCAATGTACAACACCATGCTGTGGCATAAGACCAGAGTGGGGGTGTACTGTAGAAGTTCCAGAAAGCTTTGGAGACAGGATTTGTCATTTATTTATCAGAAAACTCAGATAAAATTGTACTACTTACATTGCTATAGGAGAAGGAAAAGAGAGAGACAGAGACAGACAGACAGACTGACTGACCATTCACTTTTCCAGGAGATCTGCTGTAGCATATGGCAAGTGGATTCTCCAAATTTTCCTTAGCTGAAGAACATGAAATCATATTTCATCATGTACCACTAGTTCTCCAGCTACCATTCCTGAACCTAGTCAGGCACTACTTTGTAAGATATTACTCTAAGATATTATTCTGTCAACGTCTGTGTCTCAAAGTTTGCTGGGGACACAGATGGACTTGTTCAAGTCCAGACAAGTCCCAAGCAAGGACCGTGAAAACCTTTGTCTTAAGGAGATAGATGGACAAGTCCAGGCAAGCCCTAGGCAAAGGTTGTGAAATCCTTTGTCTGGGGGAACGCAGATGGACAAGGCCAGGGGCAACGAGAGCGAGATGAACTGCAGCTACATAGCTGTGAAGTGCTCCTTTGTGTGGACTTATCTCCGGATGATGGCCATCTCAGGGGGTACTCAATGACTCTTGCTCGAGGCCCATCCTTGTCACGTAGGCAGGAAAACCAGGAGGATAAAAGAGGAACTGAAAACCATGAGGATAGGTTTCTGACAACAGATTCCTCATGAAGAACTGAGGTTTCTGACAACAGATTCCTCATGAAGAACTGAGGTTTTCTGACAACAGATTCTTCATGAAGAACGGGGGTTTCTGACAACAGATTCCTCATGAAGAACGGAAGGTTTCTGACAACATGATTCCTCATGAAGAACGGAGGTTTTCTGACAAGAGACTCCTGAAGAACAGAGGATTTCTGTCAGCAGATTCCTCCTGAAGAAGAAGAGGGATTCCTGACGATCAGATTCCTCGTGAGGTGACTCCTGCATGCTGTCGAACTCTCCTGGGGGCAAACTCTCCTGAGCCTGCTG
The DNA here is from genome assembly GCF_951394365.1 of Tetrao urogallus. Taxonomy (NCBI): domain Eukaryota; kingdom Metazoa; phylum Chordata; class Aves; order Galliformes; family Phasianidae; genus Tetrao; species Tetrao urogallus. The sequence continues at coordinate 37,515,632 of NC_136814.1, read as the reverse complement.
CCTGACCGCTGTTGCTGCTTCAAGAATTGGCTCCTCGACTTCCTCGTCTACCTGCCTGCTGCCCAAGTCCGGCCACGCCGCTGCTCCTCGTCTTCTGCTGCGTTCTGCCCGGGACCTTCAAACACCGTGCAACGGGACCGCTGCTGGATCCTGCTGGTGACTATCCCCGCTTTACGCAACTCCTGCTTCTTTTCCATCTTTTCTATCGCCCTCCTTCCCTTCCCTGTCTCCCTGGTTAGGTTTTAGTAATAAACTGGATGCTACAACATATGAACCGTTGTTTCTTAATCTCACACCGGGTATACAGATATTAAAGAACCTCATCTCCCTCCTATAAATTGGAGCGAGACATACTTATAGTCCCAGGACCAAAATGCCTCCTTGGCTAATCCTAAGCCTTGCTCTCTGGCCTCTCATAGGAAACAAGACCCTCTGGGAACTCATTTTCCATTGAAGCTGGCTGAGCTGACTCTACTTTTCCCCCGGAGATTAGGTGTGTCTGGAGCCAAGGTCCTGAACTGACCAGATCTCAAATAAATTAGTAGTTTATGCAGGCAAAATTTGACAAGAGATAGTGGAAATAAATGACAGCCTAATATTTGAGCGGATTCTGTGCGCTGTTTTGCTCGTGTCTACTAGTCCACAGGTGTCCTACAAGCTGAAGATATTTCAGCTGACTTGTTTTTTCATGCCACCCTCGCATGTTTCTAAAAGCATCTTTCCTTCTGATCACATGGCAGCAGGTACTGACTTGCATACACACAGCACTTATGGTGACTGTGCTGAACACATGCTGTGCAGGTGAGCCCTGCAATATTGTCTATGCATATAGAGCCACCACCCCACCCATGCAGTCACGTTTTTCTCAGTGTTCCCCAAGATATGGCCCTGTGCAACACCTGGCCGCTTTCAGGTGAGAGCTTGCTCTCCCTCTCCCCCACCCCTCTGAGCTCAGCAACCAGAAATACAGTGGAAAACTTCTGGCCACGTAAGCTGAGGATGAGCAAAGGGCTGGCCCACGCTCTGTCCGGCAGCGCCAATGCCAGGTTACACAGGGACATGCCAGCAGAGCCTGCATACCACTGCTGGGCTGAGAGCAGTCCAGAGCTGACTGACTCTGCTCAGGAGATCCAAATATAAACAGTACTTTTCTGTGAGGAGTGGCTGGCATCCAAATACTCCCCCAAGTTAGTCACAGGTTGAAATAAATAAATAAACAGAGCCCTACTAATCTTGCACCCAGCCTGCTTGCAGCCATGTGATCAGCGTCAGCTTTCCTGGAGGTGAAATATGGGCCCAAGGGCCAGCTCCTGGCTCTGGGTGCTCCAATGGCACAGGCAGGATGCAAGGCAACCCCTAACCAGGATGGCGTGGGCCACTGCGTAAGGGAACACCCACCTGGCAGAAAGCAGGGCTCAGCTGCATGCCACCTGTTCCATCGCACTTGTATCAGGGAAATACCGAAGGAGCCAGGACATGTTCAACCTAGAAATCCTCCTGTGACACGGAGCCAAAGTGAAATGGAGTAGCACTGGGCTTGCTACCTGCCCTGCACAGAACAAAGAAAGCAGGGCACTGCGTGGTGAGACCAGAAGGATGGGATGATGGCTGCCTCTTCCCTCATCCCTCAGTGGGTGCCCAGTGGCAGCACCAGCCTGGCCCAGCTCAGCTTCCCACCCTCCCTCCTGCGGCAACCAATGCTGGCCCATCACAGGCAGGATGGGGAGCTGGGCCTTGGATCTGGCACAGCACAGCCACTCTCATGCATTGCCCTGTGAGCCATGAGCCTAGCTGGAACTCCCCTATGTGTATGAAAGACAATTCCGACACTAAGTGTATTCCTCCTCTTACTCCAAACTAGAAATGACTCCTCAGTCTACAGCATCACTAGGTTACATCTCAGTATACCCAAGAATGCAGCTGGAGGAAAACTGCAGGACATTGAAGCATGGGGTGAGCAACCGTGAGCGCATATTTTTATGGGACCTATCCGAATGGGCTCTGAGAGCCAAGTACGGTATATCTGCCTGTTGCTAATTATATTTACTGTGGGCCTTCTTTTTTTTTTTTTTTTTTTTTAAGCTGAAGATGAGTCAGAAAAAGAAAAAAGTCCTTTGTTGTTGTGGAAGCAGAAGGATGTCTCCTGAGGGTGTATGTAATGCACTGCTGTCACGGCATGACAATGGAAAAACTGACTGCTGAGCCAACCAAACCCCCATAAATACCTAATGATATCTCTTCTGGCCCAGATTTCCTACAAGTCGGTGCCTGAACCGCATACAGAATGACAATCAATATGAAAGGATCTCTCTTCTCAACAGAGTCAGAATTTAAGAGCCCAGCTGAGCATTATATTCCCGTTCATACAAAGAGATCCTTTCACCAGTCTGTCACAATACCCTAAAGGTGGTGGTCCAGCAGGAGCACTGTTAGGCCTCTCCTCACCCTCTCCCCAGTTCCTCACACTGTTACCATAAATAATGGCTGGCTATAACAAGCAGGCATAGTTATTAATTGCAATACTGTTACGCAAACAAAACGTGCCTAGAGACGCATCGGGTCTGCAGTCACATAGGACAAGAACAAAATCTTCTTCCTTTTTCTACCCCCGCCTCTTCTTCTGGCTGGGTAGCTCCACCAGCTTTCTTCATTGGCTCAGGAGGTGGCTGTGCCAAGCACCTGACCCACTTACAGGTACGCATGCAGGGACAGTGAGCCTATTGTGAGAGCACTTGGCCTTAGCACATTTCTCTGGCTGCTCGCCAGCCTCTACACATTGGGCAAGTGACTCTGCCCGGCCACTGCAGTTGCATCAGTCAACACCACCTCTCTGGATGTCATGGCAGGGAAGCGGCTGCCAGCAGAGAGAGGCAGCCATGGGGTTTTGAAACTGGCTTTCCAAAAACATTACAACACCCTTGCCAATTTCCAGTGGGTTTGCTCAGTTTCTCCCTGAAGACCACACAGATGTTGAACGGACGCTTCACAGTGCCAACAAAAGGTGGTCTTCGCACCTGGCTTTCAGACCCATTCCACTGACTTTCACCAGGCTACGCTGAGGGCCTGAACTGAACTTGTAAACTGCTATTTTAAGGGAAAAAATAGAAATACTGTGGGTTTTTTTGTTTGTTTGTTTTAAGTTTTCTGCAGAGGGCGAGTCCCCATGCTGCTCCTTCCCAGCACAATTAGGAGGCAGGGCTGGAAGGAGCTAATTTCTATCAAGTCCTTTTGGACCCCCTCTCCTGCTCCACTCTTGGCTTCCAGGCTTGCTTGCCCATGGCACAGCAGTTCCCTGCAGGTAGCTGATGGAAGCCATCAGGCCTCAGAGGCACAGACTGGGGCCAGCAGCACTGAGGACACATGCTGCCTCAGAGAAGGTTGGCTGGAATGATTCCGCTGGCAGAGCTCACAGCCAGTTTCACCCTCAAGCTGTTGCCCAAGCGTAAATTTAGAGCAGTTCCCCTCTGCAGCAGTGACCTGGGATTTGTCCTTCGGGTGGGAGCAAAGCAGAAACTGGACAGAGAGATGGTCTTGAGGACAAGCATTCAGGGCTCAGATGTGAGCACAATCGCCTTATAAGAGAGCAAAACTGGAAAAGGAAAATATTGCTCCTGGCAAGCAAGTACTTCCATATTGATTCAATGCTTAAAAATGCACCCAAGAGAGGATGCCCTTTCTTCAAACCTTCCAGCAAATTCACTTTCACTCTTGGCACTCTCTCCTCAGCTAGTTTGCCCCGATGGCAACAGCTCCTACCTGTACCAGCTTCCCAGTGTTTCACTGCTGGATTCCACTGGCCTCCATACTGCCTCCTCTCACTCCCTCTGCCTACCTCCTGTTTAAAGTGCTTCTAGAGAAGCTGAAACTTCTCCCCTTCCAAACCAACCGCTCCACAATGTAACCCACCACGGGCTCAACTATCCTAGCAAAAGCAGGGAGAACCTCTTGCTGTGGTCAAGGGGCCATGCCTTGTGCCACTCTCTGCCCCCGGCCCGAAGACAGAGCCCTGCAGGTCTGTGAGAGGGTGGCTGTTCTCAAGCCAGAGGCTCCACAAGGATTATTTGGCTGCAACATATCATATGACTTTGTTCTTAGAGTTACATTTTAACTGAGAAAGTTTAACAAGTATGACTTATGGGCTTCTAAAATTGGCAGCAGAAAAATGAGCTGAGGAAGTCATGGAAAAAAACCACAAGCGAGGCCATTCCATGTTATGCACAATTTCTGGGCTCTTTTTCCAATCTTCTGTTTTTTTGGATGGTGGAAAATATTTTCCAGCTACACAGGCCTGGCCTCACTGAGTACGTATTTATGCCAAGTTTATAAAAAGCAGCTGCAGACAGGGTTGAATGAAAGGATTACACTGCTGTCTGTCTTCCAGAAGGTGCTTCAGTTCACACCCTGTCCCACAGAGTGAGGCTCATTTCTCAAATCTCCATGAATATATGTAAAGAGGGGCAGAATTTGAGCCTCATAATACAAACAAATATGGCTGTACATGTGAATGGACATGAGTGTATGCACACCTCGCTAGCAGTGCTTCCTAGACACTGCTGATTTAGCTTTCAGTGTGAGTTTATCCCCATTTCTCTGACCTCTCCACTCTCCGCAGCCCCGTCCATCTTGTAGGAACACAGTGATGGGGAAAGGGCTTCAGGGTCAGGACTCCAGTTTCAGCACACAGCTGCTGTCTGCTCCGCGTATACCTTCTCTCAAGCTGCTCCCTCTGAAATTCAGGCTTCATCAACCTCACGTACACCAAGGCTGCCAGCTTTTGAGTCTGAAGGAATGGCTGTAATCACACAGCCTGACCTCCTCCACAGCACTGCCAGAGAATTTCAATCTGGAGCCGGCACAGCAGAGGCATAACCTTAATTTTCAGCCGTATCTTGTTGCAGCCTTGGCGCGATACACCAGTCACAAGAGGAGAGTCACAAATAATTCTTCACTCTCCCCAGCAGAATATCTGCAGGGGGTGCAAGGAGGACACAAACTGAAAGTAAATGGATATAAAAAGGTAAGGTAGGTGGTAAACTGCAGATCGTACATTACAGAACCGTACCCTGCTGGCTCTGCAGGCAAGTATCTTAGAATAACAGTACTGAGAACGACAGTGTTACATCAGGAATATCGGTCAAGACAATATTTCCTGGCAATTGTTTGAGAAATGCTTTTCTCACAGCTAATTGCTCCCAAGAGACTGCGTTTTCTCTGTTTTTAGAAGGAGAAAGATTAAGAAAGTTTTTAAACCTCTGCACCCTGCTGTGGGACAAAGAACTGGGGTTGGGGGTGTGGGGTAAGGGAAGGAAAAAAGAAAAGAAAAAGGCACAATGGCTGTAATGTTCTATGAAATGATTTTGTTCTGTTCTTTTGCCGGGGTGGTGGGTGCAATCACCAGTTTGGCAGAGATAAATACAGAAAAAGCAATTATTGTACGGGAAGGAAAAGGTACTCCAGAGTACCACATTGCCATCTAGTGGCACTGGCTCTGGCAAGCCAGAATACACGAGGCACTGCATCCTCCCACCTCACCACCCTGTGCCTGTATGCAGGCACCCGCATGGAAAAGAGGTCAAGTCTCCTCTCAGCCTTTTACAACCAAACCTGGCCACTGCAAAACTGCTTGGTCTGAGAAAAAGGGAAAGATGCACCCCAAAGGAAGTGTAAGCCAAACTTGGCTTTGCTGTGAAAACTTGGTGTTTACACTGAGGCCTTTAGATTCCCGCCTCCCACATCCACCCCAATGGGAGGGACAGTCAGCCCTACCTTGTTCCAGGGTGACAGACAGAACCTAGAGCTGATGTCTTATTCCCAGTCCTGCTGCACCAGCTACCTCAGCAGCCCTGGTGGCAGCCCTTAAAACTGAACTCCGTTAAGTGCTTCGGTGATGACACATTTCCTTTGTATGCTGAAAAGAACCTTTCAACGCTGAAAAAAGAAAAGCCAAAATACAAAGTCCCTCCAACAGCAAAAGGAAGGCACTCCACCTTCAGAAGATACCCAGCAGAAGGCAGAGGACAGCAGACTGATTGTTCTGTATGACCTCCATGTTCTGAGTTAAAAGAAAAAAAAGAATTTGATGCATGTGAATTCTGATGTTCACTGAAAGATGCTGAACTTGAAAGTTCTGGCCAAAGCAGAGTCCTGTTTAGTCAGGAAACAACAGTCCTACTGCCTGAACTCTACTGGAAGAGACCACCATTTTGGGGAGCAACAAAAGCCTCACATCAGACATCCAAGACTGCCTGCAAAACTCTGCCTCTTGGCATAGGCCTTTCTGCTCCTATACATCCCATTGGAAACATATGCTCATTCTCACACCTTATGGGCAGTGAGAAGCGTTTCGCAGCAGACTGCATTTAGGTCTGGTGCAAAGAGCAGTATGTCTGGCTAATCATTAGCTTTGGCCCCTGGATCCTGTGAGGCCTCCAAGAGCACAGCTGTTCTGTTTATGCCCTGAATAGCCAGGTCAGCAAGGGTAACACTCTGATAGAAGCAAAAATAACTTGCTTTTCCAAGAAAGAAAAAAACAGTTAATTCCCCCAAAATGAAGATAACCTATGCAGCTCCAGTAAATCAATCTTACAGCAGCCTTTCTGCAAAAGCCCAGAGATCCTATTTGAATACTTTGATGACCACAAATACAACAATGACCTATGAATACTTTGTAGGATATTTACAAAGTCCTTGCTGAACTGATCTACAGCAAAGGTTGTGTTGTCACCCTGAGACCAAGCAAAGAAAATCTGGAATATTACCAGGAGGTGGGGAGGCAAAATTTGAACAGTAAATTGAAAAAAGGAAAGGTCGTGAAGAATTCTGAGCAACTGCTGGCAGTGGCAGACTGCAATCCATTTTCTTAAAACTTTTATTTAAAACCAGGGAGACGCGACTGCTTTTATTGAAAATGTGCTGCCCAAGGTAGGAGACATCGACCTGTGAAAAGATCTATAGTGCAGTGACAGATATTAACAGGCCTGATGAAAACTTCTGAGGGCAACCCAGCAGAAAGAACACTGCCACTGACTGACCTTGGCAGAGGCTCATAGCAAACAACATCCTGATAACAACCAAAACAAAGGCAGCAACTCTACACAGAAGATAGATGTTTCCCCCACTTCACATTTTTTTTACAAAAAGCAAGGGAAGAATACTTTCTAATATCGGTATATTCCATCCCAGCGTCTCTGTGTGCTTTAGAAAACTAATTTAAATTATCAGTATGTACCATCCACCGTTGCCCAGAGAATCCAAGGCACTGAAGTGCTCAGCCTAAGCTCTCACTAAGAAGCAGACAGCCTGTTGATTCATGAAGGTGGCAGGCCACACCTGTCCAACCATCCAGCCCTCTGTATACACAGCTACCACACAGCCAGCTCCTGCTGAACACGTATTTTTCTCCTTTCCAGGTATCATCCCAAAAGCAGAAAAAGAAAGAGTACAGCCACTCTGGTCAATAGATAACATCTGCTCTAACCACAAGGACTTTGAGCAATGGAGTCAAGCTGTAGAAAGCTGTGTTATTTGTAATGCAAAATGGCCAACACTAGGATATAAATTTCTTGCAGTAATGTACTTCTCCAGTTTTCAACAATTTTATCAGCTCCTCAAGTATTCACAGTTTGCAATTCAACATAAAGGATGGATGCTGATTCACTGCATTGCTTTAGAGGCTCTTTGCTTATGCCCACTTAACACCAATGTTCCAGCATTTCCATTTGCATGATAGAGTCACCAAAACTATGGCACTATGGCATAGAACACAACTTTTTTAAAGTAACTTTTGACAGAACAGTCAGAGTTACATTTAAAGTTGCTATCACACAGAAAGACAAATTTTGAAAGATTGCTTCTTATATTTGCAATGCAGAAGCTACCTGTGAAATGCAGGACTACTGGCACCACTAGCAGAATAATTAACCCAGTGTTGACAGTTCACGGTATTTGATTTCAGTGTGGGGGATGGAGGGTGTTATGCCTCAAATATTTCCAACCATAAAGAGATGTTTAATGTTTGGGTTTGGTTTTTCTATGGTAGGTTTCATGATTTACAACCAGGTCAGCAGTTGGCTGAGGTCTGATTTTTCCTGATGGTAATAGTAACTAGTACTGATTACTCAACCAGTCCGAAAATAACACGATGTAGAAAAGAAGCACATTTCAGAGCTATACACATAAACCAGATCAACAAAACATCCACTCAATAAATAACAAACCAAACAGACTTTCCTAAACCTTACCTTCTTCCTTCCTGTTTCACTGTCCCCATGTCCTGATCTTGGTAGCTTAGGTTTCCCTAAGGAAGGGACCGTGCAGAGTAAGTTACAGGATCAGGACCGCTGACTGTAAGCTTGCAGAGGCACAGACTCCCTCTTGACAGATTCTTCACAGTGTCACATACATCTCTGCTGACACAGAAGTAATAATAACATTTTCATGCTAAGAATTCTGCCAGTGCCAACGGCCGGTAGATGACATCCCAACAGAGAAGTAAAAAAGGGCTCGTAGCTTTGTCAGACAACTTCTAACATAAGCCAAGGGGCCTGATGTTAATGCTCAGAACTTTAGATGGAGAGATAAAAGCAAATGAAAAGCAAACAGCAACCCCTCATGCTTATGCAAATTCAGCTGAGTGCCATTATAGCAAACACCCAAGCTGGAAGAACTCAATAAACATGGAGGCTACAACCTGGGAATAGTTGCAGTTTCTCTTCATTATATATACAAAGGCTTACATTTCCTTCATTCTACAAGTTGGTATTCTTCACTTACAGGACCAAGCAATCGCATAACACCAGGTCAGTGTGCCATGACAGTAAATTTCCAACAAAACCAAACACCATTCCCATCAATAATGAGATACTGGTATGAACTGATTACACATGCACTATCAATTAAAAACACCAGCAGAGACTTTCTCAAAGAACATGCTTGCTCAGGAATCCCTTTTCTCCATTTCTCCATTTAATTAGTCATTGCATTATAATTAACAAATTCATGCAATAATCATTGTCATTTTAATCATCACAGCGGAAAGTACATTACTTCTAATTAAACATTTTAAATACAACAAAAGATGCTAATCAGGTTGTTCCAGAGCTCCAGGAAATGCTCTTTTACATACATGCCAAAGCGGGCAAGAATTTGTTTGTTACAGCGAATTTCTATGTCTTTCAGGCTACCTTAGAGGGTGTAACACATCCAGATTGACCTAAGGAGAGAAAAGTCTGGTTTGCAGAGATGGTTTCTTTTATTGAACAGCTCACTTTCTCTAGGTACTTGCTATGCTTTAAGCAGACTCTGAAATATTTCATAATAACCAGTGAAATGTCTAGAAAAATGCTTGCTGATGGATAATACAGGGGCGAACACTTCCATTTACACTTACAGTACCAACATATACCTTCCCCTGCAAACACAACCACGAAGCACAGAAACAGCACTTCAGAAGCACAGGAGTGGTTATGATTTGGTCTTAAGCCAGAGTGCCATTCTGCTACAAATAGCTGCCTCCTAGGCATCGGAGAGCTTAACAGCTCCTCCACATCAGCTACAGGTTTGCAACAAAACTGCACCCTAATGCCAACATTTTGCTTTTTTTTGGGGGGGGGAAAGGAGGGGTGAGAGGTGGGAGGAAAAGGGGGTGGTTAACCCCAACTCCAGGCTAAAGCCGTATATTTCTCTTCCGCCCCTACAGCAGTTGACAGCTCTCATTTCACTCAGCTTATCCAGAAAAATCACATCTGGGCAGGGGGAATCCTTCTCTGATGTGTCAGGGAATGACATGCAGTTGCATTTTCTGGCATGGTTTAAGTGGCACAATGCAGGTGGCTTCCCTATATACCTGGTTTGGGCTGAGGGATGGAAGGGAAGGGAAATGGCTGTAATTATATAACCGCAACAAATATGTGAGGATTTAAAATGCCAAAATTGGGTGTCAGTAGAAACAGATGCCACTGCTGCCCCCACTGGTCACATATCATACACTGTATCAAATCTGTTTGGACAAAATGCTGCATTGCAACACCCTTCCAGACGTGAAGATTCTGAAAATCAGGATTTTGCAGGATGAGCTTGCACAAAACAGATGTGGAAAACTGCCCTCTGCTGTTTAGATTAAGACCTGCTCAAATAAATGATAGTACGACCAAATCAGTTTTTCACAGTTGTAAGGGCCCAAGTCGTGAAGAGGCAGAACTACTTGGCAGCAGCTGTTTCCTGTCCCCATGCAGAGTAGAAATCTGATACTTGAAAGCCACATAAGCTGCACTGCAGCAACACTGTTTTAGGAGCAGCAGCACCCCATTCAGTGACCATAGCAGAATGGGTGAGCACCAATGACACCCTCATCCCAAAGACAAGGATACAAGGACATCCTCAGAGTGCAAGGGAAATGAGTAAAAGCCCCAAGACACATATCTATCAGGCCATTAAATCAAGGCCTGACCTTTACAAACCAGGAACTGGAATTACACCTCTAAAGACAAAAGCTTAGAGCATACAAGCCTTTAGGAATTCATGGTTGTTAGGTTACAGCAGTGATCAGGAAACACAGAGGGTGGTCACCTTATCTAATGACAAACAGTATATAATCTGTTAGGGTAGCACCTGTAAGGCCCTATTTCAGGGACACGAAGACCCTGACTTTGTTTTTAAGCACAAACAGAAAGTACTGCACTTGGAAAGAACCTGCACATTACCTAGCTCTAGTAAGCTGGGCAGCCTGGTATGGAAATATCACAGACGGGCCAGCTGTTTTCTGTGGTTTCATTCACACATGCATACACAGGATGTTATAGGAGAACAGCACTGAATGCCCACATCTTTGGGAAGCTTCATTTTGGTACAACTGCAGAGAGCAAGTATCGCTACCTGCATCAGAAGCTCAGTCTCTGCAGTGCCTAAAAGCTACTTGTCCTTACGAATTAAGCACGTTTCAGCTCTTTGCAAGACAGATTTGTGGTCAAATATGACTGCTATGCAGACAGGTGTTTTTTTCAGTCCTTCCCTTCTTCAAACAAGAACATGATCTGTACTGGTCAGTGTAAGCACACAAACTGAAAACCAAACCAAGATTTGGGTACAACAGAAACCTTGACAAAATTATATTCTTCACATCAACCTTTTTCATACCTGCATTGTTCAAAAAACTCAGCTTGGGCGTAGCGTCCAACATGCCTTTGAAACACACTAAAAGCACTTACTGACCACTTCAAAGACTCCCTTGAGATTTAACTCACATTAATTTTAACACAACGGTCACATTGTTGAGCCTAAGGGACTTTCAACACACCATCAACAGACATACAAATGAAACTCTAGAAAGATTGTTCTGGGTGCACGAATAGCTCGAGTTTTACTTTGATGATGGTTTGCTAATCTCCTACACAGCAGGACTAGGGCTGGGACTTCTCCATTTTTGAAGTTAAGGGCAAAAATAATATTCCGTCATACCCCAGGGTAAGGAAATTAGTGCCAGATGATTCAGTGTGTGCCTGATCACTCTGGTTTTGGATTTGATCCTGCTATCTAAAAAACTTAATGGTGAGACATGAAAGAAAGTACAATCACGAAAGTAGCTGTTGGTTGTAGGCTGTTAGGTGGATTTTTTTTTGCTTTGGCTTGTTTTTTTTTTTTCTATAAAAGCTGTCAGAGAAACTCAAAACTGGTGACAGGAGACTTCCTAACACAAAATTAACAGACCTCCTTTATGAGAAATTCTCAGAGTGGTCACATGCATTGAAACCAAGTGCCTCATTCCTGGAGCACTACAGAACAGAAGATGGCTCTGAGAGAAACAGTAGCCTTACCTGCAGCGAAGCACAATTACAGACGTCATTTACCAGCAGCTGTGAGATTGCCAGCAGCAAATCCACAACTGAATAGTTCACTTCCACCTTGTTTTAAATTGCACAGGTAAAAAGGAATACAGTACTGTATACAGTTAAGGCAGCAGCATTACTACTACTGATGCAATAAGATGCATTACTACCACTGCACTTTCAATGACCTGCACCTTTGCTCGTGTCTGAAACAAGTTTTAAGTTAGAGCCTCTTATATCTGTAGGCTGTGCATGCTAGCTACAACAGCAGGAGCTCGCCATTATTGGAGCAACATCAAATTCCCATCCTAGACACTGTTTTTCTTTTTAACCACCTTTCATAAAGTTTTATCTTAGATTTTTGGGAAAAAAAAATATATATCAGTCTTATTCAAAGGATTCCACATTCCCACCCTATTAGCCAAGGCACTCAAATCAGGTATCAGAGCTTGCATCATCATACTAGCCAGGTACTTCGGGATTATAGAATTTGAGAATATCGGTACTTCTTAAGGCTTCATTTAAATCCACAGTCTAAAAATGTCATTCAGATCTAGTTTTTCAGGATCAAGAAAACTAAAAAGGTTTAAAGTAGTATGGGTATCTATAACAACTATTAAAGCAATGAACTTCTGTAGTTACAATCAGGCTATCACCAAGTCTTCCATCAAAGGAACTGACAGAAAGATTTGCTAAAACACTTAGTTCAGGAAAGCACTGCTGTAAGCTAAACTTTGAATTCAAAGTGGCAACATTATACCAAGGAGCACAAAAAAATATTCAGTCTTGAAGGAAGGGTGCCTTATGTTATTTGAGTTTTAAGGAATCTTGATCTACCATAAGAAGCTAAAAGATGAACCAAAAAGATCTTACAGTGAAATTGCCACCACCGCTAAGGACAGCAGGTAAATATGGGAGCAGTTCTGTCAGCATAATCCGTGAATTTTTCCAAACCTTTAAAATTAAAATGTAAAAGGTGAAGTCTGCCAAATAGTCCAGCTGCACCCCGTAAGCACAGAACCTTCTACTACTTCACAGTGTTTTTATTAAATATCTTATTAGCAGAATAACTTTATATCTCTAAGTCAAATTAAAAGAGGAAAACAGTCATCGTCACCTGAAGATGATGGCTAAGTTTTACTTCTACCTGATGGCACTGAACAACAAAAGGACCAAGTTATAGCCAGCTGTTCAAGAAATTTTGTTCCTACCAGCTATAAACTTTAATATGCACTACAGAAAGATTCAACAGCAGCTCAAACTTTGGGAAACCGTATTTTCAAAGAATTAGTGGAGAAATTTCTCTTCCACAGCAAAAAGAATTGTCCAAGCTGGTGGACTCAGCAAAAGCCATTTGTACTTCCAAGTTTTGGTATGTGACAAGTGGGTGACCATAAAACTTCCATTTAATCTCTCAAAGACTCTGAAAGGCAATTTCTGGAACTTTGGTCCCGTTTTGGAAGAATCTGCCTTTACAAAAACATACAGCAGGCTGGAGTGAGAAAGATATATGGGAATGTTAGCCAGAGCGCTTTCAGAGCCTCTCTCTTCTACTCAGACTATGCCATCTAGTACCTTTCTATTAATGTAACATTAGATCAAATTAGACATTTAATTAATGTAACCATTAGACCAAAGCATTCTTCTCTCTTCTTTTCATGAAATTGAAACAAGTCATAATGCCAAAAACATTAAGCCACACTGTTAATTGCTTTTTTTAATTGCTTTTTTTTTTCTGCCACCAGAGTGGCCTTAGCACAAAAACAGAAAATGGCAGAAACTAGTCTGCTCTAATTTGAAATTTAAAATACCCTACTGAGGGAAAATGAGTAGTAGAATTCTGAAAACATGTGTAAGTCAGTATATTTTCCTTGTTTTCTCTCATTCTGATATTTTACTTCTTTCTAATTCCAGCACTTTCAGCTAGCGTAGCCTGGGGATGTCATCGTCTTACCTTTGTAATTTGAATCGGCACCAAAACAATCAAGTCAAATGCCAAAGACTGCTACATATTTTCTACCATCTTAACAATTAGAGACTGAAATGTTAATTATTTTACAAAAAGGTTGAACGCTTTCAAAAAAAATATATCATTATGCTCTTAAAATATGCCCAAGGTTCTATTATAAACAGCTTTACTTCACACAAGTGCTTTAACAGAAGTTCCTTTTTGGCAGATTTGGTTTTGACATGCATCACTACAGGTGTTACTGTTCCTGACAAACAGATCTCTCATTCCTCCAGCAGCTAAGTCACCTATTACCATTTTGATTTGCGTTTCTTTTTAATGTGATCAGTTACTGTTTAAACGATCACATGCCTATTTTCTCAGGGGATTACATGAGGTTTTGAATTAACTAAAAGCATTGGAAGACCCGTCATAACACTTTTGGTTTTTTTAAAATGTTATTTTAGATCATTTGCCCTGCTCTGACACCCAAACGTTCTGACATTTAAAGCAGTACTATAGGGACACACAAGTGTGGATAAATCTTTATTGCCATAACTTTTTTCTTTAATTCTTTTTTCTTTTTTTTTTTTTTCAAAAAATGAGCATTGGGTTTTCAATAGGTTGTAGCTTTACGTCTTTATATGTACAACATTACAACTGCATATTTTAATAATAATGAAGTTAGTGATACTTTGATAACTCAACACAGTGTATTTATAAAATGAATTTTTATCAAAATACACTTTTCACTGGGATAATAAATAAAATCCTGTGAAACCCACCTACACAAAGTTAATTTTAACTCTGGTAGAACCCGATGTGGTACACAGTCCATTAACTACTATGTTTGCCCCTTTATCCCCCTACTGATGCTCATCTTCTGGGGTAAGAAAACACTTTTTCCCCCTGTTGTTGTGTGACCTCATTCAACATCATCTTCAGCCAAGCACTGTGCACTTACAATTCTCTGTAAGAAGGAGAAAAACTCATTCACAATTATATAAGACTGACAGTAGGCAACTGATTATCAAGCAATGTAATTTTACACTGAAAATTAAGCTGTGTGATTACTGAGAAACCTGATTAATGTTAAAAATTGTAATCTATTTGACGTAAGGTTTTAAAGCCACCTCTGTGGAAGTAATACACTGCAATAGCTACCAAAGCTGAAGTCAGATAAGTGATGTGGCTCTGGGCAGCCTGGTCTGGTGGCTGGCGACCCTGCACACAGCAGGGGGGTTGAAACTAGATGATTATTGTAGTCCTTTTCAACCCAGGCCATTCTATGATGTATTCTGTGACATCTATGGTTTTTGCTTTCTCTCATTAAATGTTTTTGCTCCACTGCTTCCTTTATATCTCATTTAGCTGATGCTTTTCAGTGCTTTTACTAACAATTAGAATCTTAAACTGAAATGTAACCACACCAGAGCTGTAATGACAGCTGACTGATAAACACAGAGTATCTGCTTCATGTGAGACAACATCCTGAGGGAGTTCCCTTGGAATTCCAAGATTCTCTTGCTAGCAGATTATCAATATTACCTGCACAGTAATCAGTCTAAAAAGAAGTGCATTTTATATACACAGCTACCAGCACTTTTATCACCTGGAAAACTTTCCAAAACTGTCAAGTGCTTTGGTGTTAATTAACATTCCGTGTTGATAGCCACCAAAACCAACAGGTTAATTCTGACAGACTTTTATAGCACTTACAGATACTTACATGTCATTTTAAAAAAGCTGAGATTCAAGACCCAGTGCAAGAAAGTTACCTTTTTTTTCAGACCCAACTTCCATCTGGGAAACAGTGGATCTGCTTATGCAGTAAGATGCCCACAGTTGTCTCTAATAGCTTAGCATACTCTGTGCATAAGAGAATTTTTGTATTCCTATTTTAACTTGTTTGCTATCAATGCCATACAATACTTTCCATACATTTTCATATTTTGTTCCATGTGAAAAACCTTTTTGTCTAACTGAACATTTAAGAAAACCAATCATAGAAACCAATACCCAAGGCTAACGTAGCACGTGACAGAAGAAGCTCAGTTACCTTCCAACCTCAACAACACAGAGTGTTTCACATACCTGGCTTATTGTAGGGAGCTTAGTTAGAAGCATTTGAAACACTGGTGGTGGAAGAGTCTGCTGTAGAACTTGTAGTAGCTGCTGCGGCTGCCCACACACAGCAATGGCATTGGTCAAGTGATCAACACCTTTCTCATATTCACCTGTGTGACAAATCATAACGTTTGGAGAACAAACCTCTTCCACAGCATGAAGCATTTACAAAAAACATCTACCAACAGTGGATTGAACAACTTAGAATTAAACCACATTTCTTTTCTCCTCCCCTTGTTCAATCTTCTGAACACAGAAGGTTACAAAAAAGCAACCAAACCTGAGAGGATCAATTGACTCCCCAATGACAGAAATCTAGTAAAAGGTTTAAAAAAAATGTTATTTTTATCACTTACCCTTCAAAAGAAATTATGCTATTACCTTGAGCTAGTAGTTCCTCCCCAAGCTGGATCTCCTCAAGAAAAAACTTCTGAACAGCTTCAGCATCTTTCAGATCAGGCAGCTGTAACACACACAGTAAAACTGAAGCTGGCCCTTAAACTTTAGTTAATAATTCAGCACAAAATGTTCTCAGCCAAAACCAAACAAATACAATCACATGTTTACATGGAAACTCAAAAAAGAATTATATGTATCACCACTAAGATAAACATAAGCACAGCAATATTGAAAATCAGACTCAAGTCTCCAATCATTGCATTATACATCCATAGAGGGACAGTCTGAAATACCTCTACTTGGTTTATTAAGTATACAATTTTGTAGCAAATATAATTTCCAAAGTGTGTTATGTTCATCACAGCCCTCAGAATGCATTAAGATAAATTTATCTCTTCTTAAAGGAACCATTGGCAACAAGAAAACAGATTAGCAAATTCAATTTGTACCACAACAATCTCCCAAGTTTAGCTACAAGTCTATCTCATCCATGTTTCTTACATCTGGAAAGTACTCGTGGACCCACTATGAAAAGGAAAACATCTTCAAGTCACACAGGAAATGTTATGGTTTCTATGGTTTTCCACCTGACTCGGAAAAGGAACGACATATTTTCATATGGTTATTTGTGAAAGCTTTATAAAAAATCTAAAGGCTGCATATCTGCAGAAAGGTTTGTAATGTAGGGATCAAAACAGAGAAGTCGCCCTCTAAACAAACCTCACAAGCAAGCCTGATACAAATAAAACATTTTTCAAAACAGTGCTGCATTACTGAACACAGTATTACCTTGGAAAGCCCTGCTCTCTCTTTGGCAAGCTTCTGTTTCTTCCTTCCTGTAAGAATAATAACACGTGTTTTTTAATTTGCAGTTTAAAAAGACTTCAGATGATAGCTCTATAAAGTGAATGAGTCAGTCAGTTTCAAAACAAGAAAACGTTAATATATTCCAAATACTGAGGACTCAACACAAGAATGCAACCTGCTCTCTGCAACAGAGTACCATTCAGAGCTCTAATGAGGGCTGGCACATTGATTCAGAACGGCAATTCCTCTCCTGCTGGCTATCCTCAACACCAACTGCGCAGAGCCTGTACTCGCATATTCCTCATGCACTGAGAAGTAAAGGGAATTAAGCTAATACAGGATTCTTCTACATGAATTTCCTGCAATCATAAGCCACAGAACTGCCTACAAGGCAAGGCTACCCAATGTTAAGCCACATTCATTCTGAAATACACCACTGCACCACCAGCAGAATAGCAGCTGCTTTGCTTTAGCAGAGGTTTGGGAACTAGTTACATAGGAGCAGGATCTTACTGTCCCACAGCAAAAGCATTACCAGAGCACACATTCCTGAAACTAAGTAAGTGAGGAGCAAATGGTGACAGGCAAAACAAACATTTACAGGCTCAATCATTCAACCTGAAGACATAAAGTTGGTCTGCAACAGAGAAGTGCAGCATTCCAGCACAACTAGTGTAATTAAAATGATATGTAGCTTGTTTTTAATGCAACTGGGCAGGTATAACAAAATTTTATGATAGTGGTTATGCATACAAGAATAATTATCCCAACGTAAGTTCAGTAATACTGGTGATTTCCTTAGAACCATTTTGTTGTTCAGTTCATCAACTGAAACAGTTACACCAATGTAACTTGATGTAACTTGTGGCCCAGGTCAAGTAACTGTGCTCCTGGTCCTCAGAGTCAGCTCCATGAACACCCACCAACCTTGGGCAGCTGCCACACAGCCCTTGTCTGGCTTCTGACACAATTTTACACGTTGGAAACACTTCTGAACAATATGACTAAAAATTTTAATGGATGTGAGTTAAGAATTCGAGACTGTCCACACGATGAAGATGTCCAGGAAATCATTTCCTAGCAGTGACAACGTAACATGAAATCTACGGATGAGATGAAATGTTCCTTTCATAAAGGGAATGCACGTTCTAACCGCATGGATCATCCTTTCATCTTCCTTGGTACCTTCCTAACTCCTCACCCTTGAGTTTCTACAACATACTGACCTGTATATAAAATTTCACATCATTACACACAGAAAAATGTTGTGTCATATAGAACCCTTGCTATTGTAACAATACCATTGTTTTCTATTTTATTAAACACAAATTCACCTTCTGAAAGTTGGTGACTTCAGTTTGCCCGCTCCCAATTTTGTGAAGCATTCATCTGCACAGAGCTTTAAAGTGCATTAGCACGCATGACAGTTGTTCTAATACAACACACCAGCTCTCGTGCTGCACAGACCTCACAGGTTTTTCAGGCCCAGCTCTTGTGCATGGAAAGTTTCCAATGCAAACCAGTGGGTAACTTGATGCTCAGGTAGTGGTGGCAGAACTCCATGCACCGCACCAGCAGCACAGAAGCCAGTCCCACAAAAACAGAAACCATTCACCTCTTCTGCTCTCATCTGCTGTGCAAGAACTGACCAGCTCCCAGTGCTTCCAGCTTTACTATCCTTTGGCCCCAAGACTAAGCACCAAAACTAGGGACAAAAAACTAATTAAGAACACTGTGTGTACTAAATAAACAAGATTAAGACATCGGAAAACCAAAGTCCAGGAGTTCTTGCAGACTCTCACGAAATTGGTTCATCTCCTGAAATCCCAATCTGGCTGCTTTCTTTTTACTTACTGCGTGCCTTCGCAACACAGACTTTGGTCCTGATGCTGCTTAAACAAAGGGATGTCAATTACAACTGAGATGGCAAAAAGTGTTATCAGTCCTTTGTCAGCTGGTATTTGACCAAATGCAACAGGCAATCAATCCTTTGATACATGGGAGCTCTGTCCCTCCCAGGCTTTGCTGACATTGCATTAGAGAGGCTGAAACAATAATCTTATCCTAAAAACACTAGTTGAGATGACCTGCTCTAAATTTCACTGTTAAACAGCACATCTTCATCCAAGGAACTGCAACTGGCTGCTGCACTTGATCCTGCTTGTTAAATATCCTACAGATCAAGCTTTGCCATCCAGCAGTAAAAATGCTGTCATGATCACCAGGTCACTGACTGCACCTACACTGAAGGAAAAATTACAGTATTAAAGAACAAGAAAAAAAACCCTGAGCATTCTCTAAAGCCTTACAACTGAAAGCTGCCCAGTGTGTTGTGGCTAAGGATCTCTATCTCTCTGTTCTGTCTTCCAAATAGCAGCCACTCCATATCAAACAACGACGGATTTCTTTCACTTCTAAAGCAAATATAAATTTCTAATCCAGCAAGGTTAAGCAGCGTTCATGGAACAAGTGTAAGATTTGTTCAGAATTTTACTTGATGAGAACTCGGAAAATGAAAACAAACAGGATGCAAAATCCCTGCCAGAGCTTCTGTACAAATTTTATGAAACGCATAGAATTGTATCATAGAAGCACAGGCTGGCTTAGGTTGGAAGGGCCCTTAAAGATAATCCAGCCTCAACCCCCCCACTGCTGTAAGCAGGGCTGCCCCCCACCAGCTCAGGCTGCTGAGGGCCCCATCCAACCTACCCTAGGGCGTCTCCAGGGATGGGGCACCCACAGCTTCTCCGGGCAGCTGTGCCAGGGTCTCACCACACTCTGAGTAAAGAATTTCTTCCTAGCATCTAACCTGAATCTCCTCTCTTTTAGCTTAAAGTCATTTCCCATTCCCTCCTGTCCTGTCACTATCAGACTACGAAAACAGCCAGTCCTCCTCCTGTTTACAACCTCCCTTCAAGTACTGGAAAGCTGCAGCAAGGCCTCCCCAGAGCCTTCTCTTCTCCAGGCTGAACAAGGTCAGTGCCCTCAGCCTTTCTTCAGAAGAGAGATGCTCCAGCCCTCTGATTATCTTCGTGGCCCTCTTCTAAAGCTGCTCCAATGGCTCAGCATCTATGCAGACAATGATTCTGCCAAATCCCAGTTTTCCATGCAAGACAAACAAATACCAGTCTACTATGCTGAAATTTGCCAACCTTGCACCGTGGGACAAAAAGTACCTGGAGGACACAAAATTGCTTCTGCGATCCCAGATCACGAGCAATGGCTCTTTCATCAGCAAAACGTGCTGATCACGTTACAGTTGCTTGCTAGGAAAATCTACTTTGAGAGTGATTCCTGACCTTCAGCAAAGTGACTGGAGGAACACACCTATTCTCGGGGTAGAATCAAGCCACAGCTCTCAGCCTACTTCTTGTTATTCAAATACCTCGCACAACTCGCTCTCACAGTAAAGCTAAATTTAAAACTTCCTCAACCGCTCATTTATTTAAATGTTGAAGACGCGAAATAACGAGGAGCCACAGGACAGGAGCTCCGCGTTTTGGATCAATCACCGGTTCGCTCTGGCATTCGTTCTTATGCCTGGAGGCCAGGGGGCAGCCACCAGGAGGGTTTGGAATGCGGCGGCTAAGATGTCCGAAGGCCGCCGTTCGCTCACGCCGCAGCGCAGGAGCGGCTTTGCGATCAGACCGCAGCTTTATCCGATCGCCCTCCGAACGCCGGGAAACGAGCGCCGCCACGTAAAGCGCGGCAGCGACAGGCCCCGTCCAAGCGTGCGGGATGAACAGATCGCCGCACGGGGCGGAGGATCTAACCCCAAGCCGCGCTCCCGGCGCGCACAGCCCGCGTTAGCCTCTCACACCACGCGGCGCAGGGGCCGAAGAGCGCGGGGCAGCAGAAGCCGGGCCGGGAGGGCCGCGGAGCCGCCACGTGCCGCCGCCCCGCGCGGGAGCCGGGCGGGGGAGGGGCGGCCCGGACACTCACGCTCCCGCAGCCGGTTCTTGAAATTCGGGTCGCTCCGCCTCTTGCGGTCGAAGTAGATGCAGTAGCCGATGAAGAGGGCCCCGCAGAGGCCCGCGGCGATGGCGCCGGTCTTGCCCACCATCATGGTGCCCGGCGCCGCGGGGAAGGCGCCGCCGCCCCCGCCCTCCGCAAGGCCGGCGCCGAGCTCCGCAGGCACCTTGGGGCGAGCGGGCGGCGAGAAAGGACCCCGCCTCGCTTCCGCTGCGTCATCAGCCCGCGCCGGAGGGCGGCTTCCTCGGTGCCTGCCGGGCGGCGGGGCCCGCGGCGCATGCGCGAGCGGCGGCACGCTCCGCGCACTCCTCACCCTTCCGACGCCCTTCTTCCCTACCGGCAGGGAGAGGGCGGCGCGGTCGACGTACGGTAAGGACAGAGACAGGACACGGCAGAACGCCCTTGTATTTATCGGCTTTATTAAAAAGAACCAATTTTTTTTTTTTTTTTTTTTTTTTTAAACATAGATAGCTAGCTGTTCAAAAGGCTATTTGTTTTTCCCACCTTTCTTTTTACTAATGCTTTTCAATCTTTTGGGCTTGGTGCTCTTTTTGGCTGGATTTGCTTTTTCGCCAACAAATGAATCATGAGAGCCTGACTTGTTTTTCAGCATTGTTTGAGCTCTGTCCTTAGGGCCGCGAGACCGACTGGTGGTGCTTTTCTGTGGGGCTTTGTCCTTCTCAGAGCAGCGTTTCACGCGGAGTTTTCGTCCCATCAGGTCAGAGTTGTTGAGCTTCAGAGCGAGATGTACAGCATCCGTATTCTGTGAGAACAGACATCCACTTGAAAAGCAGCACACTCCAGTTGATGACTTCCAAATAAAAGGCTGCCTTTCTTTAATTCTGTCAGGCAGGTTTTTACAATGGAGAGCACCTGACTGCCTTTACTTCCATAAGTCAAATCTGGTCAGAAGTGCTCACGCACCCACAGGGCTTATGCCCTGGGGCACGTGTTCTTGAAAGGGAACTCTGAAACACCTTACACCAGTCATAGGAGAGAGATAGAAACTGGGGACAAAGAAGATCTTGGGCTGCAGGAAATAAACTGAGTAAGATGAGTCTGGGAGAAAAGCATGAAAAAGCAGTGTTTACGGCGCTGGAGAAATGGCTGCAGGAAAGAATTCACTTACATTTGGAAACATAACCAATGGGAAAACATTGCTGCTACACCATGTGAATTTGTTTTTTTCTCTATTACACCTTTCCTTTACAGTCAATTTTTTTCAGCAGTGTTTTGCAACTTTTCTTTGTCCTCAACCTAAAATAATTGCCACAGGTCTGGAGGAAGCTACTTTTAACACACAAAACAGCGCTACCATCTAACATCGCGTACGTATTTTAAAAAAACAAGTGTTAGTAAGGCCATAACAGCAATTCCCAATTCCTGTTTGGACAAGTGCCCTGAAGTCTGACACTCATACATACCTCAAACAGAACGTAGCCAAAGCCTTTACCCATGCCGCTCTGTCTGTCGCGCACAATTCGCACCGCCACTACATCTCCGCAGTCAGCAAAGTGCTCTCGCACAGCGCTGTCACTGATGTCTGCAGGCAAGCACAGCAAGACACATCTCTTCAGTGAGACAGCTTTAGAAGCCTAGCCTAAATCCAAACCATTTACCAATTTAGGTACACAAATATATTTAAATCATAGAATCACAGAACCACTCAAGCTGGAAAAGACCTTAAAGATCATCGAGTCCAACCACGACCCAACCGTACTACCCTAACTAACAACCCTCCGCTAAGTCATGTCCATGAGCACCGCATCCAAATAGATTTTAAACACATTCAGGACCTATAAAATTAAGTACACAAATATCAGTGTTTCAGAGAAATTCCAGCAGCTTAACACTGTAGACAGCGTGGAAATTCTAAGCCATCACTGCGTATGATTTGAAAGTGGTTTGCAAATGCTGGTGCTTGTGGACTTTATATAAGGACTGTTTCCTCTGACACTCATTGATCCCCTACCTTTGAAAAGTGCAATACAAATCACAAATAAGAATGAAGAACAAAGTACATTTTTTCAAATAATTTCAGTTATGGGTTGAACACAGTGGACATGAAGATTCAAGCAACATTTTTGAAATTCCTTCTTATGCCATAATCTATTTCTGAGAATTAATACTGATGATACAAACCCTGAGCTGGCAGTTCCTGAAACTTGATGCTCAGTGACTGGACTAAATGTTATCTGAATGTGGGAAAAGGGATTTAATACGACTATTCTGATAATGGTCACACACGTGAGGCTTTCTCAGTCTCATGCCTATGCAACCAGAAAGACAAGTGGGATGTAAAAGTACTAAAACACAGGTTACAGTCTTCTGTACAGGTACACTTTATTCTATAGTAATTCTCTTTACATGGATATGCCTCTGCACTAGGGAGGGTCTGAATTTAACAGTGAGGGTTTAATTTTATGGAAATTTGATGTGCTGAGAAAAGTTAAAGGTGCTGAAGTAATTTCCAGATTACTATCAATGTCCAAACTGCTCTTTTCCTGCAGGATGCATGGAAGGACAGTACCAACACAAGTTCTACACAGCAGAGAAATGTTAACATACTCAGATCTGTCACTTCTCCAGCTTTACAGACAGGTCAAGTTTTAACAGTACTGGTTGTTTATCAAGTTATTGGCACAGGACAGGCCTTTCGTCCCACACCACACCCCAAAGTAAGTTATCCCAAGCATCCTCACTCCATTAATAACCTCACATGGACCACACCTGATGGTGATCCCTTCATTTACTCAGAAGCAGCTGAACATTCATTAAGCACTGACCTGAACTACACAGCGAGCACCTCCACTCAGCTAACAACTCACAGCAAACAGCTGCCTGCACAGAGTCACTCATCCTGTGGCTCACAGATGAACATCAAAATTAGAAGCTGTCCCTGTGTATCACTTGGAAGTGGTTCACAAGTACAAGCATGCATTTGGCAGTTTATTAAGCTGTGACATATGCAGCTTAGTCATATTTATTTAAGAAATGTGAAGTAACAATAAGAAATAGAAGTGCTTGCAGTTCTAGAAATATAACAGAAGAAAACAGTTAATGTGCAGCACCTGCTGAAAACTCACCCCTTTTGGTGCCTCTGTCAAAAAATAAAAGTGCTATTTTAAAAGATTCCAACAAATGATAGTTAGCTACCTAAACATGGTACCTGAAACAATAAATAAAAGAATCCTAATGTCACTGTATTCCATAAGGACTAAACAACAAGGCAAGATGTTCCAATTTACTTACCATACGCGAGATTTCCCAAGAATACAGATCGCTTGTTGTCATGCTAAAGAAAACAAGAGGTTGAAAGCCACTAAGTCATTTGTTACAGCAAAACACAGAACGTGGGTTCGTGTCACACACTACTTACCAAACTGTTGTTTGATGCACCGTCAACTCTGATGTGAAATCCACTAGCAACTTCTGTTCCATTTCTTTTGTAATCAAAAGAAAAAATTCTTAAAATTAAACGATGAATCATTGCTTCATTTACAAAGTCACTGCATAGCATTTTTGCAAAAGGCAAATTTACTTTCAAGCTTGAAATACCATCTTTGTTTTAATACAAGCAGAGAACAGGAGGCAGATTATAAATTTATCTTTAAACACTCTGCATATCTGCCTTCTCAACAGGCACGAGGAACAAAGCTGAGACTTACTTTTTTAGAGCCTTAACAGCAGCATGTTCTTCTTTAAACACGACATAAGCATTAATGTACTTCACATTAGGATGAATCTTACGCCTGGAATGGGAAAAAGACACTTTTTAAACAATTCTGATACTATGCTGTGCACGAGCACTTCTTGTTAAACAACTGACATCTCCCCTGTTTTGCACGCAGTAGCAACTTCAATTCCTGTAAAGCGCATTCTGTTGAAAAGAGTTCCAACTGTACATCTTACACAGCGTGCGTATGGACCCCAATTCAGCTTCCTCAGCTCATAAGTACACCCAAAGGAATTAAGGACTCTACCTCCTTCCTAAAATATACCTCCTTCCTAAAATATAAGAAATGCAACCTAACACAATTATTTACTGCTAACACTAGGCTTATAATTCCTTATCACTTGTCAAAGTGTATTACAAAAATCAAAGAAACAAAAGACAAAAAAAAAAAGGCAACAGCAAAACAATGAACAACAAGTACTTAAAAAAAAACATTTTGTCTTTGAAAAACAAAGCACAAAACTCAGAAGCAGAACCTACTTTATGGCTGCTAACTTTCTGGATAAAGCAACTTCTGCTGGAACCTTTAAGATAAAAAAAACCTTTCATCAAGTAATCACAGTGACAACATATCACAACTATTTTGTCCTTGAAGAGAAAGTCAAACAAACACCACTGCCACTTAGCATTATGTAGCCAGTACACTGAGCAAATGGATATTCCTGATGATCTAGAAATATCTCAAAATTATACAGCTTGTTTTGGCCTAGGCTGTTTCTTGAGTTCCAAGAGAACTATCTTCTCCCATTCCATACAGTACACAGAGTTACAATGAATATGCCTTTGCTGCTGTAATTTAAAAACAGCTTAATAATACCGTAGTTAAATCAGCAATAATAAGGGCCTTCTCAGAGAAAAACTACAGCTCTGATGGTACAAACTGCTGTTATGGGAACAATATGGGAACAAAACGTGATGAAAGGTGCCTCTGCAGTAATATCACCAGTGCTTCTTCTAATGGTAAAAATACACTCACCTAAACCTGCTTCTAAATTAATGAAGATACAAGCCTTAGGAACAGTATCCCGTAAGGTCAGAAAAGCAGATGCCATGTAACATCAGAGAAAATAACGTACCACGGAACGGAATCGAATGGATTCTATTTGTCCATATTCTTTGAAAAGAGACTTCAGCATCTGAACAGAAAACATAACAGATGTTCAGTGTTATTTCTGCATCCTGATAATAAGTTACTGTTGGACACGCACTACCAAGATGGTTTTTATACTGTTTTCATTTCACTCGTGCAAAGTATGTTAACAGGCTACTAAAAACATGCCAACAACTTGCAAGCATTTCTTTGTTTTCCGTGACCACTTCTTATTCTATGGACTGCCAAAACTGAATTAATATCCCTAACTACTGAGGATGGTACAAATTTAAAACGTTGTGCAAAAATCTGAAGTATTATTTGTGCTCAAAATGAGCAGCAGGTTGCAGCTTTGTACTCATAGCTCTCATTTATTACACAGGTTTTAGTTGAAGGGAAAAGTTCTTCACAGAGAGCGGTGAGGAGTTGGAACAAGCTGTCCAGATAGGTTGTGGACGCCTGGAAGTGTTTGAGGCCAGGTTGGACAGAGCCCTGGGCAAGCTGGTCTAGTACTAAATGGGGAGGCTGGCGGCCCTGCCTGCATCAGAGAGGTTGGAGCTTTGTGATCCTTTGAGGTCCCTTCCAACCCAAGCCGTTCTACGATTCATTCTATGATTCTATGAAGAAGAAATCAACAAACTCTACTGAAGCAACACAACTGCATCCACTGCTGTAAAAAGCCCAACTCCACCAAAACAAAAAAGACTGCGTCTGAAGGTTTCTGATAATGAGCATTATTTCCCACTTTCACAACAAGAGATTTTAGTCATAAGCATGTGTGAGATCCCAAGTGGAAACATTCCCTTAAAGCAAGGGCTGTCATAATCTTTTTCATTCCTTTAGCTGACAGATTCCGTTCACGTACCTGAGCAGTATAGTTGACAGGCAGATTTCCAACAAACACCGTTCTTTTGTTTTTAATCATTTCTTCAGCCTCGTTCTTTTTCTTCTCTTGTTTTACAGTTCTGCCTGTACCTGAATTAATATCACTCTTGGCGACAGCATGAGAAGCCCGTTTTTTTTGCTTCGCTTTGCTCTGAAACAGTTTTCGCGCTTCATCTTCATCTGCCTGTTCTAAAGCACTCTCCCTTTTCAGGAAAAGACAAGCAAATTGTAACTGATGGGAAAGAATGGGACATTTGAGGCAAGAATTAACGCCTCTAAGAGAGGTATTTCAACTTATATTTTAAATTGTCATGCTCAACATAAAATTTCAAATGTTATTTTTTCCTCCAGTGCAGAAAATAAACTTATCTGACCGTTATGTGATACAGAAAACTATTTGCTATCCCAGGCCATGAAATCCACTACTAGTTAGATGTAGTTAAGAAAGAATTCAGAAGATTACTCTAAAATTGAAGGGAAAAAAAAGTCATCATTGCATGCCAGAAATAAGATAAGGCTTCTTCCCAGCATCTATTACATCCACAACCATCTTTTGAGATCCACCCTTATACTAACAGATCTCTGTCTGCAGAAACCTTTTCTTGGATATGGAAAATGCAACAACAACATCAGAAAGTGGACACGGTATGAGCCCCAAGAGCTATAATCAGTCAAATGTTGCTATCCAGGAATTGAATGGAGAAGTTTCCTGCCTGAGCTGACAGCGCCTCGGCTCACCCTGCATGTTTACAGGAACAGGCAATGCAACAGAACAGTTTGGTTCACAACAGAGGCCAGCAGACTAAGGACAACCAGCTCAGGCCCGCAGACTGCTCTGCTAAAGGTGCCTCTTGAGAGCAGCTCTGAAGGCATCACTGTGAGCCAGGGAGCCACACAATACCTCAGCCTGCAGCCCTGCCAGCTCTCTGACAGAGGCTTTGGTTCCATGAGCCAAGGGCCTGCCTCTAGCAGGAACACAAAGTATTGAACACCTTCTAGTGTAAACTATTTGACATTTCCACAAGCTGCTTAAAAATAGTACTTTAAAACACAAGGTTGGGAGGAAAAGTAGACTAAAATTTCACTGTTTTGTTTCCTGGTTAAGATAGGCTTTTTTCTTTAATCTCTCATTAAGAAGGTACCATCTACGCACCTCTTTGCCAACTTCTCCTCTGCTTTTGAAAGCTCCTTCTTTCTGGTTTTCTTCACTTTCTTAGGAGTTTCTTCTCTGACAGAAGAGCTCTGTCCCTCTGACACCTTCTCTGCTTCTGTATGCTTTCTTTTCCTATTTTCCTTTTTCAAAAAGTCAAAGAAACTAACTTGAGAAACAAAGTTCCAGAAATCCCCTACAACTGTTTTACAAATCGCAGTTTATTTGGAACACCGTTTATTTATCAGCTCTATCTTCAGCTCGGGGGCTGGCCCAGCTGCACGCCTCCTCCTGCGATGCACAGAGGGGCACAGAGTCCGTCAGGGCGGCATTCCGCTATGCAGCTACGAGGCCACATAGGGCCGACCCGGCCAACAACCCAGCACTGGGAAGGGGGGCAAGTCGGGGCTATCCAAACCCCACCGCAAAATCTCTCACCGATATTTAAAAACCCCGCCCTCACACCGAGGCGCACGCGGTGGGAGACGGCTCCGCTGTCCCGGTACGCAGAGCTTACCCTGGGCACGGCCACCAACATGGGCGGCGGGGCGGCGGCACGGAACAGACCAGCCAGGGGCCGCACCGCCGCCGCCCCGCCCGAAAAGAGGCTGCCGACCACCTGCCCCACCACGTAGTCCCCGCACAGGGCCCTGCACAGGAGAACGGCGTCAGCGGTCGCCCCGCAACGGCCGCTCTACGGGGCAACACCGCCGCGCGGCGGCAGAAGGAGAGGGAAGGGGAACGGGAGGGGGCAGAGCGCGCGGTAACGCACCCGGCGGGCGACTCCGCGGCTCCTCGGGGCGCCGCCATGATGGGGACGCGCGCGGCAGGAAGAGAGGGTGCGTGACTTCCGGCCGCCGCACGGCGCGGGCAGGGGCCGGGGCTGCGTCGGGAGGGCTGTGACACCTACCTGGGGGCGGGTAGGGGAGGGTCGCGTAGTGCGTCGAGCGCCGTGACGCGTGCCCGCACCGAATGGTTGCCGTGGTTGGGCTGCTGTGATAACGCAGTGCTGTAGCACGTAACAAGATGAAGCACGCTGTAGAAGGAACAGTTACTGCTACCCAGGGCAGTGGGCACGGCCCCGAGTGCTGGAGCTCAGGGAGTGTTTGGACATCGCTCCCACACACACGGTTTGGACTGGGGGTGGTGCTGCGTGGAACACTGAGTTGGACTCAGTGATCCATGCGGGTCCCTCCCAAATCAGAATGTTCTCTGATTTTATGTACTCTTCCCACGTGATCTTTAAGGCACTTCGGGCCCATTTTTGAGGTGCCAGTGTGAGCAGTTCTGTTTGCACTTGCCTCTAACTGAAGTAGAACAAGTAATCCAGAGACAGAATAAGGTAAAGCATTAGTCTTGATTTAGTCCTTCTGGATTGCAGGACTCTCATGGACAACCCAAGACAATACAAAAATTGCTGAAAACTGTCAGTGGATGCTGCACTTACATGTATTGGTGTTTCCAAACTACCTTCACATGGCAGAGCAGTTTGATAGGTGACAGTGGGTAGAATAGGCTGAACCATCAAATTGCATCAAAACTACATTGGGAAAACATTTTGCTGACTGATTTCAGAGATTTATAATTGCTGGAGCTCAACAAAAGGCATATTACCTCCAGGAACTCAACCAGAGAGTGAGTTTGAACCATAAGGTAGGTAGAGAAGAAAGTGTTACGGCACAACAGAAACCACACAGTAAAAAGTAGTACAAACACTGGTACGGACTGGTGCAAATATACTGGGAGCAATAAAGACAGCCTTCAAGCCAGATGAGCTCCCAAGCATATGCTGAAAGCCTACACACAGCTGTTCTCAAGAACATCAAATGTGAGACACAGAAAGCACCTGTCAACTCAGCCAAGGTGCAATGCATAAGTGAGGGGCAATTTTCTTTTAAGGTTGTACAAGCAGGCACTCACAGGTACAGGCAAATACTTTCTCAGCTTTAAGCACAGTGTGCACGCCAAGCGGGGAGCACACCATGTTCAAGCAGTATTATAATATGTAAACTGAAAGGAAGCTCAGATTTCTCGTTCTGCAACTCAGATTACATTAGCCTAGCTAAAAAGTTTGCCAAAAGCATCTTTGTTTGTAACTGCAGGGACACAGTAACATGAACTAGAGAATACAAACACTTCACAGAAGAGGTGCAATATAAAACACCCAGAACAGATTCTGATTAATCATCGATCTAGATGCAAGAGAGCAAAAATTAAATAATCTATGTAATAAAAAACACCCCAAATCCATACTTACGCAAAAACTTTCAACTTAATTGAGTAGCAAGAAAGTGCGAGAGGCAGCTTAATGAAGAATCTCTCAGTTGTTTCATGTTAAGTAAATAAAGCTTCACATATAGGAGTTAACAAATGTATCAAAGCACAAATGCTGGCACTGAAGCAGAGCTGATAGAGAACTAGCAGCAAGTGGAAGGCTGAATACGCTCAATTGCCCAAATGCAGATCCCAGTTCAATCAATACCAGCTGTACTCCTGAAACTAACGGCAGAACTGAGCCATTACAACTCTGTTTCTATTAAACGTGTATATTACCTTCCAAGTAGCCCCACTGAAGCTAAAGTTGCCCCTGACAGTCTCAAATCATGGCGATCGTTCACATTTTAAGTGTCCAAAGCCTGTTGTCAGTCATTTGTGATTTACCAGCCTCAGTGGCAATTCACCATTTTACAAGTGCAACTATTTTGGACAACAGAAGGAGGGCCAGGCATGGCGTGAGCAGATATAACTAAAGGTTCCATGCAAGTTCCACCAAATCTGAACTTAGCCGTTGTTTTTAGAAGATGGCAAGTACCTTCAGGAGCTTTCTTTTCCATTTTTCAAACTAACCAGATTAATGTGAATCCAAACTCCTCTTTATTTCAACCGGTGCTGCATTAATGATGTCAACAAGCAACACTTCCGCTGAAAAAGATAAATTTTAGCCAACCACTAAGAGGAAAACAGAGAGCCAACGTACAATGTCTAATTAATTTTCGTATGCTTACTACACCACATCAAATATCCTTTGCTGAACTGATTCTGCAGGTTGATGTCATTTATATAGTTGCTTAATTAAACTGTTAGAAACAAAATCAGGGATTCACAAACTATGGCATTTTATTTCAGAGGCCTTTGCTTACATTTGTACAATATATTACATAATTCTCCATTTTCTGCAGAACCTAATATATATTTTATAGCTTTTTTCTATAAGCTTTTCCTTCAACGTTTGTCAACAAATTTTTACAGTCCTGTACAATTCTGAATACTTTGAAACCATTTTCAATAAAATCAATAAAGTTAGCCTTAAGCACACACTACGAAGACTGAAAATGCTTTTCTTAGAAAAGTCAAATGTAAAGGATTCTGACACTCTAGCATCTACAAACAAAATGCTTTGAATTCTTACATGTTGTATTGCCAGAAAACAAAGAAAAACATGCCAGCCTCTATTTTCCCCAGCCAAAAGAAGTACACAGAACTACAATTAAAACAGTAAAACAATCTGTACAATAAAGTACTGTGTATTAACAGTGCCAGGTATTAAATAGCTTGAATGAACACTTCCGCAATATACAAATGTCTTACAAAGGTATATAATTAACAGGAGAGCGTTGGGATTCATACAACGTAAAATCAATACAAGTGAAAACAGTTTGAAGTTGGTTTTGGAATTTGTACAAGGCATTTAAAAAATTAAATGTCTACCACTCAGCTAGCTATGTATTTTAAAAACAACTACCCTTTGTGGCAGTGTTCATACCAGCAACCACAAATTATAACCTCACACCTTACTCGGTCTTGAAGTCCTCTCTCCTTGAAGCTCGTAATAAAATAAGCATTACAAATGAAATATTTGTTGCTTTAAGGGAAAAGAAACATTTACAAGAAAACACAAAAATATAACTGTTATAATCCGTTATGAATAAATATACACTTTAAACTGGCTAAATACAATATTTATACATTAAGATTTAATACAGTTTGTTAGCCATTTTCTTCCTTTTTCATAATGTATTTTATCAAAATTAAAAAAAAATACTGTTTTATAGAAAAATGGCAAAGTACAGTAGTTTCTTTCCAATTAACGGGTTATTAAAACCCAGAGTAACCTATTTAAGCCTAATTCAAACCTGTAAACATGAGTCAGTTTTGTTTGTTTTTAAAGGAATCCTCGCATTTGGTTATCAGGACCGATGTCAAACATCCCACTAACTGCAGGTTTTGAATTGAATACATGTGCTTGACGTATACAATTGAAGCCACTATAAGGTGACTTAGCAGTTAAAAAACAATTAGCTTGTACAAATGAAAATAGGTTCAATATTTGTCATA
Source organism: Tetrao urogallus (assembly GCF_951394365.1). Lineage (NCBI taxonomy): Eukaryota > Metazoa > Chordata > Aves > Galliformes > Phasianidae > Tetrao > Tetrao urogallus. Next base: position 37,483,361 of record NC_136814.1, on the reverse strand, counting down.
AATAAATGGAAAAATATCAAATGTTCCAGCTTTAACAAAATACCAAGGAATACATGTACAGTAAGCCTTACCACATTTATTTAGATCAACCCAACAACTAGATGCTTATTGTACTGTCTCTACAGGCAGTGAACAGCCTCCATTTGCCACAGTGGAAGGCCTTCCAGTCACTGGACTTACAATTCCCAGACAAGTTGGAAACAATTATTGCTTGAGGAAAAGCAGTTTGTTGTACTTTTTCTTCATAAAAGTGCACTTAAGTGCAAAGTTAGCTTGTCAAGAAACAACTTTAAATACAAAATAGTGCTTGTCTGAATTTTGTGCCACTGTGCAGTATAAAAAAAAAATTTAAAAAAAAAAAAAAGAAAAGAGTGGCCCTCAGCAGCCATTAAGTGCAAAGTGCTTTGGCAAGTCCTGCTGTCACCTGCACTCAACTGACATTCCGTTTTGTGATGAACTTGACATGGATGGTTCTGCTAAGGTTAACATAACTGCAGCTGTAATTGAACTGGAGGAAGGTGATGAGGAGGAAGATGATGTAGTAGCAGCACCTGCATGGGAACAAGAAAACAGGTTTTAAAAGTTCACAAATTGGGCAGTAAAAAGGGCTTATATATATACTGACTCCAATATCTAATGTCTAGAAATTAAAAGAAAAAAATCCTCCACTCCCCAGCTTTCATGGGAAATACTCTGCAAGACAAGCTATGCTATGTACAAGATAGCATAGCACCGCACCCCTGCAGTCCTGGTTCTCTGATGACCCACATCAAAAACTCAGCCAGAGGATGTCAAAGTCATTCCTGTCCCACAGGCACAGTCATCAGTTCTCTTTCCTGTGGGAATTCACACAGGCAGGGCCTTGTCCCAGCACTGAACCTGCATGTACAGCCTGCTTGGGCAATCAAGAAGCAACTGTTGTGCCCATGAGATAGCAGTTTCAGCCACAAAAATCTTGCTACGCGTGGCAGAGTACTGCTAAATATGCAGATAAAAATAGGATGTGGAAAAAATGCTTTTAATGCAGGCACACTAAAACATTCCTTATTGAAGTAAAGCAAGAGAAACAAGATATTTTGTTTATTAATCTTCTTTAAAGCCATGATGAATCTCTTATGCTAATGGGAAAGCTTGAACCAACCACACAAAAAATACTCTAGTAAGCGAGCACTTGTCTTCAAGTCATGCAGTAGGTTATTTGTTACCATAGGATGCTTTGTTCACAGCTTAGAGAGGTTTATCATACTTTCCTCCCATGCAAAAATAAGCTCTACCTAAACAAAATAGATTGCCTACAACCTTCTACAGAGGGTTGATTAAGTATCACTGCATGCCTGACCTGTTCCTTCAAAAGTTGAAAAAGCATTGTTAAAAAAACAAACACAAACAACAGAAACCAAACAATAGAACACAAACAACCCAACCAAACTAAGGGCACATCTTCCTATAAACTATCCAACTCCTATCCATTCCTTAATAACATGATATGCGATTTAGCCCTTTGAAAGAAAAATGGAGTTCCCACACTTACTTTCTCTCTCCTTTTTCTTTAAGCGCTTTCTTCTCCGGTCAATGGAAGCTACCTCAGACTTCAAGGACAGGTAGTGTTTCCTGATCTCCTGCAGTTTTTCTTGAAGAATGGTTATGCGCTCAGCACTGGTCAAATTTTCTAAGTCAGCTGCAAGGTAAACAGTCTGTTAATTACTGGACTGCAGCATTTCTAAAAACTTCTCAATTGCAGTGAAGTAGGAAGTACTCAAGGGCTGGAGAAGAAAATGTAGTGAGAATCTCTCAGAAACAGCTGAGAACACGAAGGACCATTCTGGCAAAACCAATCCAGCACAAGTGTCTGCACGATGCGCTGCACCAGCTCTTTCTACACTACGAAAGAAACAGCAGCCTTCAGGCAGTCTGACAGAGCACAGAATAGCAGAGCATAACATTCTGAGAACTTCAGAAGTTTGACGTATATTAAGGTCATCTGTGAATACTGAATGAGATATTATGGATAATTCTAAGAAGTAATTTAAATCGCTCATGTCACACAGTTTCAATTTGACCTTTTAAAGTTAAAAAAAAAGAAAGTAATTCATGAATTTCTACACACATCCATGGTTGGTACTAAGAACAATTCACTGCTGAATAAACAAACTCCTAGATGCTGAGAGAGGGGGCTAAAAACAAGTTTTTTGTTTTAAGAGAATTATTTTTCAACTGTTTGTTTCTATTTATGCTGAGGAAGGGAGCTTAAATCATCTAGCATTTTGTCCATTTTCTCCTCTTTTCCTACTTCAATACTGCAATAACACACACAGGCAATGAAGAAGTTGCACTTACAGGAGCAAGTCATTAATAAAGGTACTGTGATGTTTTTCAGATAGATGTGTGATCCCTTCAACACTATGCTCACAGCCTGCTCTAAGGCCCTATAGCTGACTGACACAAACGTGCTGAAAGTTCTTATTACTAGGAATAGTAAACAGACTCTGGCTCACTTAAGCAAAACAGAAGAGAAAATAAGTTAGAAATGCCTGAATTTTTTAAACAAGCACTGGAACAGCAGGTGTGGTAATTTCCTGAATTGCAAAATAAAGCAAATGTTTTAAAACCAGGATTTAATCACAAAGTGAAGCAAAGTAGAGATAGAATCATTTTAAAGAAAAAAAGCAACAAACTTATCCCGCACAAAAAAATATTCTATATTTTAAGACCACATTCAGTACATTTTCAAGAAAATGCTTACACATTTGAAAACTCCACTTGTAAACTTTGGGCAAGCGATTATTCTGTTCTTTGAGATCAGAATCCTTCTCTCCATTTTTCCCACATTTTCCTGGAGATTGCGTTCTTGAAAGTGATTTGGTTTGGTGAGATTTCATGCCTGTAGAAACCAATTTTGCTGGCTGAGTCTTGGACACACTTTCACCAGCAGATAGTTCTTCACTATCACTGCTGTTGGCTGAAGAAACAAGACAACATATTACAAAATAAAATAGCCTTTCAGCCCAAAGCAAAGCTTATCAGAAGTTCCTCCTGTGCTGATTTTCATATGAAAGGAGTTTATCTGACTGAAATCTTTTTTACCCTAATATGATACAATTTTCTGGCATAAAAGCTGAGCACACAGACTTTTACATCACTGGTACCTAAAAATAAGATCACAACATGGGCAGAAAGTATGAAGTATAGTTATATCCAGGTCTGTTTCTCTTCTATTACATGAGATCACCACACAACAGATATTGCTATCTTTTTTCTTCCTGTGGTAACAAAGATCCCAGACCTACCAGGTGTGAAATATCACTATCCTTAGTCTTCCTGAATTACAAGCTATTAAACACCTCTAAGGCTGAAAACACCTCTAAGCTGTTTAATAGGTCTTGAAATGACACGAGACATTCAAAAACACTTTGGCATCCAGCAAAAGTAGTTTCTGCATTTAAACTGTATTAAGAATTCCATGATAAGGGCATAATTTATACACATAATTAACAGGTTTCTTCTACAATTGTTAAAAGAAACAATGCACATTTCATTTCACACTGAACTGCTGTACTTACTAGTTTTACTCTTCTTTTTGTTGTTCACAGAAGATGTTTTGTGGCTTCTTTTCTGCTTTTTTGAGGAGCTGCCTCCTCCCTGAGCATCTTTAAGTCTCTTTTGGCCTGCACAGACTACAATTGGAAAAAAATAAAAAATTAAATACTTGCATCTCTGTGTATTTTTCTCAACATCTCAGGAAAACACTTCAGAGCTTAAGCTTGCACAGCAATACAACTGTTCCTGTCTGCGCTTAACACTGCTCACCTGTCTACTTAGATTGAAAAGAGGAGGTAAAGAAAGATGGAAAATGGTTTGTTGGTTGGTGTGCACATCAGATGGCTGCAAGTGACTTCCTTCAATGTACTCCAGAATTTTTCTTGAACCATGTGGAATTTATATATTCTGTGTACATGCATATATAAACATGTGTACATCCATAGGCACAGATATATACACACACATACACAGACTTTTTTAATACAGTAAATCTTATCTGAATACATTTGTTTGAAAAAAATCAGGAACTCCTGAAACTGAAACATGTTGGAAAAAAACCGTTGCACTTCGAAGCTCTGGGAAAAAAAGCAACTATAATTTGTTATCAGTGATTACATTAATTGAACGTATCAAAACCTTAAGTTAGCATTTAAAAAACATCAGGCAACAGAAATGAGGCAAAAACAAAGAGAAAAAAAGCAAAGAAAAAAAATCTACTGGTATTTGTAACTACAATGGGAAAAAGCAGATTATACATCTATAAGCTGGTAAAGTAATGCAGGCTTTATTTACGGAGGTCTACAAATAGACCTCTTCCAAACTCTCCCCTGAACACCAAAGGGCTCTTTTGGAAGAATGCAACAAACGCAGAATCAGTAAAAGTATTCTGGGAAAATTAACTATTATTATACAACTGAGAAATAAAATCTGTGGAGATGAACGAATCACTTCTGTATTCAGGTTTACAGTCAGACACTTTTTCCTTACTTTCAGGCAGGTTAATGGTTTTTAGAAGCAGCTGTACTTCTCATGGAGCTTAAAACAGCCACCGCATGGCACACAAAATCTTTTGATCCAGTCTAGCAAATAGTTGAAAGATAGCATGCTGACATTACGTGGACAAGTGTTGACAGTGTTTAAGCCCTTTATTCTAGCGGCTCAAGTTGCGAACTTCAGTCTGCAAAATCATATCTGATATATTGCTAACCAGGTCAACACTTGTGATCAGCCAAGGTGTCTTTTTTCTTGCTACTGGTTATTTTTTGCTGTTTTCTATTAAAGAAGCTTGAAATGGCTGCCTGAGCATGCAGTGACAGGCACTGTTCTTGTCCGCCATAAGCAATAAAATTTTGTTTCTCTGTAAAGCTAAGAAGCAATACAATCTACTTGCAAGCAAGATATTTTTAAACGCATTCAGCTTGCTAGTACATTTTCCCTACACAAAATATTACAGTTCATTCCAGGCTGTTATCGCCACCTCTGGTATAAACTTTTTTCTTATATTCCTCATTAAAACTCATTTTTTCTTTTACTCCTCATTAAAACTAATGCAAAATCTTTCTGAAAGGCCAAGAAGCTTCCTGGCAGATTATCTTCTATTCAGTAGGTGATCATGCCATTTCTGCATTTCTACAGATCTGAAGTAGAGAGCCGGCTACTGCTTCCTTTCTTTTTCCAACAGTATAACCAAGACAATGAAAATATATCTAAAATGCAAAGAAAAAAAAAAAAAAGGTAGTTGAAGACACCTGTTTCTGCTTCCCTTTACCTTTTTCAGTATGCTCTGGCTCTGGTTGATTACTACTACTGGAGCTGACGCTGGCATCAAAACCTGTCGGAGAAATATTTCCCTCAGACTGGAGGTCTTGCAGCTCCCCTGCTACACTGTCCACTTCTATTGTGCTATCGGTTTCACTTTTAATGCTTCTTATTTCTTCTTGATTTGGTGGCAATGTCTCAGAGACAGCAACACTAGACTGATGTCTACTGTCTGTTACAGTTACAGACGAAGGTGATTCAGGAGTTGTAGGCGGAGTATTTAGCACTGAATTACTGCCGCTGCTTGGAAATTCAACTTTCTTTTCACCCATTTCAGCTGTTTTTTCCTCAACAGGTTTAACGTCCACACTAGATGGCAAAGGTTTTTCATGTTCAGAGCTGGGCAAAGAAATGTCTTCTTCTGCAAGAGTCTGAAGCTGCTCCTCTGCGGCAGCATCCTCTGGCGCAGCGTGTGGAGGGGAGGCAGCAGCTTCAGTGTCAGAGTCCGAGAACAATTCCTTCAGTGTTTTCTTCGGCCACTGTCCCTGAATACTCGACCAGACATCTTTTCGATCCTTTGCTCTGGTATTCTGAAGCCTTTCATCAGAGTTATTTAGAAGCTTTATTCTTTTCTCTGCCACTTCAGAAAATCCTGAGTAGAAAGTACTTGTCCGTAAAGATTTCCTTTTTTCTTCTAATCCATTGTACTTTTTAGTGGGAGTGATTTTCAGCTTAGATTTGTCTTCCTCATCTTCATCCGAGGAGCTGTTGCTGCTGTTTTCTAAACTAAGGGAATCTTTGTTTTTGGACTTCTCATCCTTTCTGTTAGGTGACACAGTCTTTAAAGATTCCTCTGCAACACAGTACCTTCGTTTACCACGTTTTACTTGTGGTTTTGCTGTTTTATCCCCAACCTCCTTTTTCACATCCTTTTTCTTTTTTGTGGCTTCATCTTCTCCATCAGAGTCAGTATCTTCAGATAACTCTTCCATCTCTTTTCGCAGTCTTTCAGGAGACTTGGATCCCGACTTGGGCACTACTGTATCTGGCAAAGCTTTAGTTTCCTCTGAGAGGGATGAACTGTCCTGCTCTTCTTTCAGACACAACTCATTTTTATCTTGGCTCACAGCTTCGTGCTGAGATTCCTCTTTGCCATCAGCATCCATGTTCTGGGCACTTTGGTCATCTTCTTGCTCACTGTCATCAGAACTTTCAGAAGCTGGTTAAAAATAAAATTAAAATGAGAGAGTGGGTCTTGATCTTGGTTACAAATGCTAAAAAAAATAAATAAAGAAAACTATATAGATATGATCACATGCTACAGGGATTTACGCATTTACATATTTAAATTGTATTTATAAATTGCACTAAATTATATTGTATATCTCCAGGAAGCACAGTGGGCTACAGCCTTCACCTAAACAACACTGGTTATAAACCCACACAATATCTACTTCTGCATGATAAACCAAAGCTTTATTCTTATCCTAATTACCAGCTCTCATTACCTTTTCTTTTTATTTATTTTTTTTAAAGAAGCCTTGTTGAAATACAGCTAGCTTAGAGAAGAGTGTACTGGCAGACAGATGAGAGATACAGAACAAAATATCTTGGCAAATGTTGTCTCAGATGTTTTTCTCTCATTATTTTCTTTTAAGATATGCAGGATCTTAATCTCTAGCTTAAGACTCAAACTGAAAGCAAGTTTTACAACACACTTCCATTTTTGTTCACACTTTCCAATTGAAAATTTATGGTAGAGATTATGGCTTAAAGTTCTGAAGTCTGGCACATAAAATGAACTTAAAATACTTTTCTCTCTCATGCCACAGTGCACCAAAACTACACTACTATTATAAGTACAAGAGATATGAAAAACCACCATGTAAAATAAAATCAAAAGAACTCCACTAATAAAAATAACAAAAAAGATGGGGTCCATCATTTTTTCCTCTCTATTTAGTCTGCTGTGCCCTTCAAAGGAAAGCCAAATAAGGTATTATTTATTCCAGTTCAATAAAAAAGACATGTAAAGTTTTGAGCAAACTGCTTTAAAATTGTGGGAAAATACTGTAATACAGTACAGCATTTCCTATTTCAAGGAAAAAAAGTTGTTTAAACTGACAGCATGAATCTATGTGGACTGAAAAGCAGAAAGAGTAACACAGCTAAAAAACATTCAGTTGTGTTTTTCTAAGGAAAAGGTGATTACAGAATAATTGTAACAAAGTCACATTCAACACAACTAATTGCTTTTTTGTAAGGTAACTGTTATTCCACCTCTGAATACGAAACCCAGTAACCAACATTACCAAATCTGAGGGTCTGAAAGGTTATTACATTCATGTAATTCTTGCAAGTCCTTAACCAAACTACACAGATCATATACTGTTTCTTTTTTTTTCTGGAGGCATGCAGGAAACTGACAAGGAAGAGAAGCAACCAGTCATTGCAGATCTGCTGTAAAGGCATAGGAAGTGGGAAGCCAAGCTAGGAACAGCAGATGTGCTGATACAACACCTAGCTTCATTAATTCAATTTTTCAAGAGAAGAAATATTTATGGAACTTTTAGAACCCAGTGAATCAAAACTTAAAATTTAGAAATAACACAGGAAGGAAAAATGCTTGGCTGTGTATCAAAGAAAACGATGCCAGAAGAATGCAGTTCTTAAAACTTTACATACTCTGAGTCCACAATGCCCATTTTCAGAAAACACAAATACAGCTTCTGTTCAAGGCTTATTTCTGAAGATGATGTCACAGTGAAAGAGACGGCCAGACTGAGACGTGCACAGTTGCATCATTTACTCTACACTGTCATTTACTACATTTAAAAGTAACGGTACAGAATCCAAAAAGTTAATGTACAATACCTTGAAGCCCATTAATGATAGAAGTAATTTCTATCGATTTAACAGGAGCTTGTTCACTATTTTTGGCTTCAGTGCTATCGAGTTTGGACCCAGTCTCTGGTGAAGTGCTGGCATGAAAGGGTGGCTTCGATGAACGTCGTAATTTACAGTTTTTTGGAGAGTACTTCTCTTCCTTTTCTTTGTCAATTTTATGCTGCGGGAAAGATAAGATTAAAAACACTTCAAGCATATTTCTCAACATAGAATACAGTCAAGACATGCTTAGAATTATCTTGAACGTTCAACCTGAAAAGAAAAGCTTCCCCCTGCTTAAAAGATGAGAAACACTTTTCTCCGATGACCCATGCTGAAATATTTGTACCAAGGACAGGAACAAAGTCAGTGCTACCACAAAAGGGAAAGCAAACACAGCCAGTGTTGCCTTGGCACCACTGGATGTCAGACCAGCAGGTACAAGTGCCACAGGGCGTGACAGGATTCTGATTGTCACAAGGGGCAGGGAACTCTGGGACAACACTCAGATACCAGAGGCATCAAAACGTTGGGAAAAAGGAGGAACATGCTGACATCTGTGGCAGAAGGAAAAGCTTCCTAGCCTTCCATTGCTCAACAAAGAATGTACCATAACCTACGCCTAAACATCAGTTTCAGGAGAGTGACTTTTGAAAGAAATACTATGAGGTAAAATTCCAAAGAAAAAGTCCCATACGTAAGGACTACTCATATGTATGCTTTCCAGACAGCAGAGGGAGCTCCCAGATTCCAGTCCCAGAGTCACTCCCAAGCACTGATGGATCTTCTTTGTTTCTTTAAGAGCATACATAAAATCTCACAAGACATATAGGAAAGAGAAGCTTCCCTCCACACCCTCTAAGTGAAAGAATAAAACTGAGTACAAGTTTCAGCTTTTGCTGTCATACATTTTTTTAGGTCTATCAAAAGAAAGGGATAGGGGGAAGAGTTTAAGAATACATTAAACCAAAGGTGGGGAGGAACTAGGGAGAAGGGAGAGAAACTACCTTTATTTTCTTTCGATGCTTAATTTTTGGTACATTTTTATCAGCTGGTCTCACTATCTTGTCTGCCTTTATCCATTCATCATACCTATAAACAAAAAATTGTACACATTTATGTTTTTAAGCAGATTAACACCTCATAAAATAAATTAATGGAGGAAAAGTATTAGCAATATAAAAAAAAGACTAGAATTTAAAGAAAGAAGTTATTAGTATAAGTAAAGTCATTAGCATAGCTTTCAGAATGTAGAATTTAAGTTAAGGGTCAATTCTTAACATGTTTGAGCATATAGGACAAAGTTTCCTTACACTGATGGGCAGGAGTCAAAATTAACACTTCCCAGCCTGGGTGGAACAGGAGGTTCATTTGCACAGTGAAACAAACTACCAGAAATGTGTTCTATATGAATCTACAGGAGATGGACTTTGTGTAGAAGCTGTATCTCCTTAGCTATAAATTCTCACAGCTACATAGCATGTAAAAAGTTAACAAAAATCTCCTCCCAGCTCTGCTAAAGCGCTCTGCTGAGTCACTAGCACTTGGGAATCGCTAACTCCTGAGTCACTTGCTCTTAACACTAACACTTTCCAACTCATTTCCAGTTCAGGTTTTCCATTCTATCTCAGAATGATGCTAGCCAATCATACATACCACGAGCATCAAACAATAGATGCTGTTACTGCCTAAAGCCACACATGTTAAATACAAATATCAGATCAAAGAAACATGTTCTGAGCAGGAATATCCTTTCCACATAGAACTACGCTTCCCATTTTCATCGCATATTTCTGAAAAACTGCAAGAATCAATGCTATTTTGCATTAAAAAAAACCTTTAAAAGCAAGCATAATTTGTTGTCCTACTTCAACTGTAAATTCAATAACCTTAATCTAATTAAGAAAGAGGTCAGCTAGAAAATTAATATGTATTCACTTCTGCCTTAGTGTAAAGCCACAAAAATAGAGTCCTTTAAGTAAAACATGAAAATGGAGAGAAAGAAACCTACCAAAACCACACCCAAAGAACTAGTACAAAATGGAGCAGACACATAATGCGTTCATCACCATGCTAGCTTTCCAGCTGGCCTTATTTGACCACCTGCTGATACAGGTCCAATTCAACTTCTTCATAACTACTGCCAATTATATCTACAATACTGACAAGTTAAAAACAATTACTTTTAAAAAGAAAGTGTATATGTTTCCAACTCACTTTCCTATATACTCCAAGATCTAAGCAAAGGATATCAAAAACAAACACAACTTTTTCTTTTTTTTAAACTCATATTTCACATAATACAGTAAAAAACACTTTAAAACATGATTTAGAAAGCAGAAATTATCTTTCTATAGATTAGCAGTAGTCTCTGACAACATCCAAAGGATTTATTTTTCTTTTCCAGTGAGTGACAACAGAAACACGAGTTCCAAGATTAACAGCAGATCCCACAGCTATAAAATACTGAGATTACCTATGCTGCTGCAGATAGGGTACCGTGTGCAGGTGAAATGTATGTGGATAGGTTCAGATTTCTCTACAACACCTAAATGAAACTCTTCAGAGTTTTACTCATGAGAGTAAATCCATAACCATAGCGGTTTCAAGTCAGAGCTGTCATCTCAAATTCTGAAGATTGATATGTCACCTTCTTTACCACAGGACCACCTTTTAGATAAACATACATCCTAAAGCACCAATCTCAAACAGGTAAATAAGAACCAGCAGTTTGTTGCATATGTGGTAAGGACAGGAATGTTCAGAGGTCATATATCACAGTGTGAGCACCCTCACTGGGCTGCAGGTGGTGCCCATTTCAAAGCAGCTGAGACTCCAAGACACTGCCCTTCTTGCCACCTTTGATGTGACTGGAGTACACCAAGGGGCTGGTAGCTGTGCACTGATACCTGCTTCACCCCCTAGACCACAGCTAGCAAGCTGTGCCTTCTCCCACTCCACAGCCACTTTCTGAAGACTGAGGCATCCTCAGATTCCCACTATATAAATGGATAAGGAAGGGAGGATGCAGCACTCTAGTGCGTTAGGGGTCTGGGCATCAAATCTGGTGACCGTTATTAAAAGTGGAAAAAAACATCTAGAGGGACTAAATGTACCATACTATTTTAATGGAAAGCATTGGATGGAAAAAAAAAAACAACAACAAAACTATTCCTGTTGGACTATGAGAAATTTGAAGGCTATTTGAAGCAGCCTTTCCTAAAGTCAAAGATGTGCTTTCATGAAGAAATATTGCAAAGTAGACTGCCAAATGGCCTTTGCAATCCACATAAATATAAGATTTCATTAGGTCTAAATGCATGCAGAAAAACTGCTCCAGGATTTGACAAATGTACAGGGAAAGGCAATTATTCTAATAGTGCCCTTTCTGCCTGTTATGTTATCATGAGAAAAAAAACCTGTTTTCTTATTGGAAATGCATGCTGCAAGTGAATACAACCTTCGACATAGGCAAAGACTGCTCTGCACATGAAGTCAGTCCTGTATTCCCTGTTAGGCCCACAGCTGAGAGACATGGGGCGCAATGAAGTGATGGAGTAAATCTCTTATGACTCTGCATTTGCCTATCTGTAGACATCACTGGGTCTTAAAACATTACTTACCAGAAGCATTAGTCACAGCTCACGTGAGAAAAGCACAAACTGAAAATCAGTAACAGCCACAGTTCCTCACCAGAACATATCCTGCTTTGCTCTGACCGTAAATGTAACAGCAGCTCCTGCAGGAAGCTCCAGCATTACAGAGCCCAGCAGCCTGCTCTGAGAAGCCAGGTTCCCACTTTTCATTCCTCTGCAGGGCACAACCTATGTTCACTGCCTACATCAGCTCCCAAGAGCAAGCAGCTGGGGTGCATGGGGGAAGAAGGGAAGATAGGTATTGGTTCCTAAGCGAGTCTTAGGAAGAGATTTGTTTGAGATCCAAGCTGGATGATTTATTAATTAATTTATTTAAAGTTTTCATATAAATAAAGCTGAAATAACAACTTCTTTGTTATAACGAAATGAAGGCAAAGGTGAACCAGTAAAGAGTGAAAATTTCCTGCCTTACTGGTTAAAATAAATGCCTTCCAGAAAGTTGGGTTGAACTGGAAAGAAGAAATGCACAGTTATATAGTGAAAACCTAGCTGGTGCTTTGCATGGAGATATGTACTGTTTCTGTGATAACTACACATATAAATCACAAGCTACAATAAACAATAACATATACTCAGAAGACAAGTGATTACAAGGGACTAGTAAACCTTAGAAAATTCACTAAGAAGTTCCAGTATATTGTCTTTATCAGCTAACATCAAGGAATCAAATGTTTTCAGTGGCTGCAATCAAAGAAACAAGGAGATTATTTAGGCTGATAACCTAATATTGGAGTATTAGGTTTTCATTTACTTAGTTTTTAATAATTCTCCTCCATGACATGTACTGCTCTAAAGCACTCTAAAATCTGGCAACACAAGTTCCTTTAATTCCAGGGATGGACTGCTAAGTACAAAACCTGTATACTGTTAATGCTTCAACAAACCAAGATTAAAAGTAACATTTTCAAATAGATATTTCTGGAGGAGATTAACATTAAAAAGTTGAAAATAATTAATGATAGTCTTAAACACTCGTAATGTTCAAGAATATCTTGTGATAGCATGCCATCTAACAGAATTGAAGTTACAGTACCATTTCAAAAGTGTTACTCATCTGTTTTTCATCACTGGGACCATACTGCAGAGGAAACAGCCCTCAAAAGCTTAAACAATGACTTCTGACCTACATTGGCAGCCAGAAGCTACAACAATGACAGAAGGAAATGGCACCAGGGGCTCCAGAGAAGTTTGTTTCATATGAAGCATGCATAATCAAGAATGTAACTGTTCCTGTTAAAAAGCTACAAAATACAGTTTCTCTCATGAGAGCTTTCTAGCCAAAACGTGATAACGTATGGAGCTCTCTAACAGGGTACAGATGTTTGCTGTTCCCTTTCACAACAAGTCAGGCCTCACTGCACACTACTGCTCTGTACCTTCATCAGAAAGGAGCATCACCTGAATTTCACAAGCTAACAGCAAGGTCATTTAGCACAGCTACACGTTGTTGTCCAACTCTATTCCATCTCCACACTTCTAGACACTATACTGGCAAAGTTTTGCGGTGGTGACACTGGTTCTAGAGAATTAAACATGATAAATAGGGCAAAATATCAAATCTACCAAACACCGTTCCAAATACACCAAAGCACATGCACACACAATTATTCAGGAAATAAACAGGAAAGTTGGCTTTAAGGGACAGGAGGCAGACATAATTAAGAATTCCCGGGACCTCAGCATACTCCCTGACCTAATGTTGCAGCCCTTGCCCCCCCCAAGCACGTAAGCAAGGAACACAGCTATAACGAATAAGGAGAAGAGGCAATCGCAACCTACCCTAGTAAAGCAATTACTTTTCCAGGTTGTGAAAGCCAGATCAAGTTATCACATCATATCGTACAAGACTTGTCTTTACAGTACTAAAATATCAAAGCGTTCAGATGCTGTCTTAAGCTCAGACTTACTGTCAAATGCCAAAAGTTAAATAATTTCACGTTAAACAAATTAGCCATATTTCACAGTCTAGACACAGTCCCATAGAGATAAATCACCATCATTGGTATATTTTCAGTGAAAATAATCCTGCCTCCCAGCCCCTTTCAGTGGGCTTTTCTGGAATCCCAAGAAAATAAATGCAAGTCCTGATGCCAGAAAAAAAAGAAAAAAAGAAAAAAAAGACCCTTTTGACCTCTGGAATGAGTACAAACTACTAAAAATGCTTTTCTTATTAGATATACCGTAGTCACAGAAAAAAATGCCTCTGATACCCATCTGTGTATTTGTTTAAAACACAGAATTGTAGAGTTAAAAAAAACAACAGGATTGTGATTTCTCCTTTAATAATCATTATGCTGCATTCCCTACGATGAAGGCTCACCTCTACCTTCTCTTCATTCTTAAAATGGCTTTGCTTAAATGAAACTCTGATCATCCCACATCATAGCATGTATTTAGTAATATTTACTCTAAAAGAAAAATAAATTTTATGTTTACACAAACATTCCAAAACAGAAGTCTAAAACAAATACAACCTCAGGACGGTAATTCTCTGCGAGGACGGTGCAAATTTCATCAACTTACACCCTTCCCCTAACAAAGGAACTGCATCACTTAAAATCCTATAGGCTGCATTCCCTTTATTTGGGCATTTTAAGGCTCAGACTTCATTGCCACAAAACTTACAAAAGCTGCCTGAAATCAGTGTATGTGAAAGACCATATTCCTGTAGATCAACACATACGTAGATTAAAATTCTACAAAAGCTTGCTGTGAAAACTCGAAATATTGAGATGTTACTCCTCAGCAGTGGACCTGGAAATATAGACACAGAGAGGTATATTCAAGGGAGAGAGAGAAAAGTCATCTGCAACCATGACTATTGCTAGCACTGAATGAATGAGATCTGTCCTGACCTCTTGGTCAGAGGTAGGATGGTAAAGTCCAGATGACAGTAGGTCATAAGAGCCTCAGACTTTCTGGAAGAGTAGAAGAATAAAAACAACAACAAAAAAAGACTACAGTCTGAGGTACTTGTGGGCTGTGATTTTTATTTTTATTTTTTTTTAAAGCTCTGTGAACACAGTAATGAAGTTTTAAAGATGACAGCTGAGGAGAATGAGCAGATACACTGAAACTGAGGAAAAAAGCAGAAGACTGGGTAACTGGCTTAAAAGCCAATAAGAACATTTAGCTTTCTCTGCTGTTGTCAGAGTTTTGTCAAGTTTTTAATAGCAAAAAAAGAGTTTTAAATGAAAATAAAAACATTAATGCTTCAATTTATTTCTATTAGTGCTACATTAAAGACACTAAAAAGCATATAATCTGAAATGTATTAAGAAAAACATAAGAAGCCAGTGGGCTAAGAAGAGTCTGCTTTGTAAGCATGAGACTGCTGGGGACAGGTGGCGAAATAGACCTCAAAGAAATGCAATTATTTGCTGCACACTAATTTGCCATCAAGAATGTTGTACTTCTCCTGCTAAACAGCATACTGCTAAGGTACTCTCTGCTACTCTGAGAAGAGCGTGTATGCAGACTCAACTAAGTGCAATACTCAAATATTGTACGAGGAAAAAAATTGGTTTAAGAGATCCAGAAGAGGAATTTATGAAAGAGTGGACTGTCACTTGCTGTATGGGGAGATCTAAAAATGAGATAACAGCGAAAGAAGCCTTCTCCAAGCAAGACATGTTAAGATGATCTTGTAAATAACTAAAGCTCTGCATTTTTACGATGCTAAAAATCTAATAGTTTCATACAGTACAATGCCCTTCACAGAACACCAATACGGAAAGTTTAGGACTTCAGATCTCTGTATTCATTTAGTTTTTCATAGTACTCAAGTGTATTTAAGTTGTAATTCAAGAAGCATTCACTAACTAAAACTCAAGTTACCTCACGTTCCATCCACAGTAGTGCACCAAGTAAAGGACTTCTCCACCTTCGATGTCAGAATCTTTAATACTAGCTTCATACATTTTTTGATTTTTCCCTCTTCCGTACCGCACTTGGACTTTCATGCCTGGTGGATAGCATTCAAACTCTTCTTCCTCAATGTTATTGCTGTCTTCTTCCTCCTCCTCCTCTTCTTCCTCCTCCTCTGCTTCTTCTTCATCTTCATCTTCTTCCTTATTCGTGTCATCTCTTGAAAGGTTTAAAAAATTGTAGAGTTAATATGAGATACTTGATAAGCTTTTCAGTTCCAAACCACATATATTGATAAATATTGTGGATGCATTAGAGACTGGGAAACAGCAGGCTCCAAATATGCGAAACTGCACTGCCTGCGATTAATATCAGTAAAATAGGATACAGCAATACACACAAAATCCAGTGATAGTATGGTGCAAAAATGACTGGCCTGTAAGAAAATCTAAAGAAAAAGATGTCATCCATCAAAATCTGTTCGAGCAGAAGTTGTTCAAACTCATCTTTTTACGATTCTTCATGCAAGTCCCTCTAAGTCTTTTTTTAAAAAAAAAAAAAAAAAAAGTCAAACTCATCCTTCTCAATATAAAATTTCCTATTCTGTTTTTTAGCTTAGAAGTTTTATAAGCACTTCTTGAAACTTGCTTCCCCAAAAGATCTGTGCTCTTTTCTAATCAATTCTCTCTAGTATTTTAAAGTGCAACCAAAACCAGATATTAAGAAAAAAAGGGGAAAAAAACCACACTAAGCAAAAAACCCCAAAACACTACGAGATTATTTAGCAAATCAAGAAACCTGCACTAATACACAACCTTGTCATTCTTTGCCAATTACATATACAAAAAGTCTTCTAAATATAAATCAAACTTGCATTCACTTATTGCAGGTGTCCACTGTTTTCAAAAGTAAGCCAATTCTAAATACTTGTTTAGACATTTAGACCAATTTTCAGAAGCACTAAGAACTCAAAAAACTTTCTGGTCCTGTCAGTGGCACACACAGGCTGCTCAGTGGTTCTGGAAATAATCTCCAACAAGATTAGAGAGGCAAAGTACAAAAGTTAATGGGGAAAGTATCTTCTAATCTTAAATTGCTTTACCAATTATTATTATTGGCCTTTACACAACCCTAATCCCACTCTGCGCAGCACAGAACAGATCAGAGCCTCTCACTAAATCTGCAATAATTATAGAACAATGATGATTTAAAACTTGCTGCATGGAACAGATGCATTTGGATGTGTTACAAACTGGGTAAGAAGAAGTAGGTGATGCTCCAAGTCTGATTCACACCTACATTTAAGTTAAGCTCACAAATATAGAAGTCTGTAATCTAAATCTTCCTTTGATATTTTCAGTAGAAAATGATCAAACTGAGCTTTACTTCTGCAAAAGGATCAAAAAGCACTTTTATTATTCAAATGTTTATTAGAAACAATGTTATTATTACTTCATTAGCTCAAAAGAGAATTCAAAGCAATAAGCCAAACTCAGCTCCAGCATAACCACAATAACATAAAGAAATTACTTCAGAAATGAATGTTGTACACACAGAAATGAATGTACACACATACTCACGTACCGTGAGACAAATGCTAGAATTCCCACTCTGTGTATTAACTACATTGGATAGTAAAAAAAGTATGAATAAATACATATTGCATTCATGCAGCTTTTATGTTGCATGGTCCAGTTTGGTTCTGTAGAGCCAAAATTCTTAGTCGTATATTTTTGGAAGGGTACCTTGCTGTGGAGCTAAAAACTGCAACACAAATGAAAAAGCTTTGAAAGCTCATTTCATCTCCACTGCACACTGTGTGGCAAAATCTACTTCCCAAACAAATCATTACTACAGCTCCTCAAAGGCTGTAATAAAAGTCCTGAACAGAATTCTACAGCAGAAAGCACCAGCCAGTAATTTGAATGCTCTTGAATAACACTTTGCTGCACTCAAAGTTCCTAGCTAATTTCAGCTTAATATTTGTTGTCATTCAAAAGCAAAGAGCCTACACTGCTTCATGAACAAGACAAACTTGTGATTTTCCACTACTGAAAAGACTTTCCAGAATTGCAATAAAAACAAGTTTTGCTATACGTTATTGTTATTATTCCTCTTCAAGCACCAGTGGTACAATCCTTGAATGCATGGCTCTAAGGAAGATGCAGGGTTTTCCAGAAACTGGCAATTATGGTGCCAGTAGCTCTTTCGGAAGCTGGACAAGCTTGGAGTCTCTCTCACATTAATACTATCTGACTTCCTTGGCATCTCAAGGATATAACTTGTTTTTTTGTGTGTTTGTTTTTTTTTTTGTCTTTTTTTTTAAATAAAGACTCATGACAATGCCAGGACTTCTCTGGAAGTCATGTGAAACTCGCCAAGAACAAGATTAATTTGGATGGCACAGTGGATGTGGAGAACAAACTGTACATAGGCAGAGGGAAATGTTGGAAACAAAGGCAAAAGAGAAGCAGAGATGGTTGCAATTTTAAAAAGACTGTTCCAGTGAGTTGTCCGGTTAGTGATCATAAGCTAGAGATGCTAGGAAGCCAAACAAAAGCAAAGAATGTTCATCTTTTTGGAGCAAAAAAATTTGTGTACTCACACAGCTCCTGAAAAAATAAAGCACATTCCAATGGTTGCAAGACGAAGAAAAGAGATCTTGTTCTGTAAGGCCACAGAAAGCTCAAACCTGGCAGTGCAGATGAAGAAGTTATGACTGCCACGAAGCAGAGTTTTGTAAGAAAACTGATTGCAGCCATTCAGCATGCACACCAATAACCTCATTTGTCCATTGATATTTGCACGATGATATCCAATTTCTTTTAATGCTCTTTAGGAAAAGAAGGGAAACAAGCCTCTTGACAGCAGACAAGAATTAACTTAAGTAAATAATAACAGATACTGAGCAGCACTTGCCACAAAGCTGCAACAATGTGAATGGCCCAAGCAGCAGCTGATGAAGGAAGGCAGTACATGCACATTGTGTAAGAGGAATACAAGTGTAACTGTGTCCCAGAAATCTAAAATGCACCAGAAAGCTTACTGGGAAGACAGAGCATTTCCATTTGCAACTGTGGATAATGGAATACCCTCACTCTATCTCCTAATGGATGGGAGTGTAAACCTTCAGAAGCAGAACTATGAATTGGAATGCAGCAACACTTGCTAGAAACACAGTAAAATCATTCAGGTGTCCAGGTCACACAATCACTGCATACAGTGAGATCCCAAAGGCAATCTGAAAGAGTTGAAAAGCTAAAAACCGAGTGTTAAAAAAAAAACAAACAACCACATGTAGCAGGTACTTCTCACTCAGTATAAACAAGTAATACCAACAAACCCAAGCATGGGTAAGTACAACAACAATCATGGTAATAGATGAAACAGCACATGCTACTACACCATAAAAGGAACTGCAGTAATGTGCAAACTTATTTCATTCCTCCCTTCTCCTTATCTCTGGCACAAGCTTACAGCATCCTCCCAAAGCTCAGGTGAAAGCACAGGGCAGGCTGAGAGCCACTACATCAGCCATACCTCCCAGGATCCCTGCTGTGCAGCAACCCCAGCCCTGTGCCAACGCACTTCCCTCTGACACCATGCTGGGGCTCACGGCAGGTGAGATAGCAAATGCAATATTTTTCAGAGTTATTCTAAAACTTGAGGAAGCAAGATTATTTCAATTATTGGTTCAATTAAGTCATTACAGTTAATTGAATCACTAGCAGAAATAAACTTCAGCGTAATTGACACTTCAAATTCAGCAATTAGCTTCTATTTTTGTTCCTCCCCCTCCACTTTTTTCTCATTCTAGAGTATTAATTAACCTCTGCTTCATCATAGTACAGAGCTGAAAAACGTCAGGTCTCCTCCTTCCTTTGACTTTTCAACTATAGCTTAATGGCAGAGAAGCCATTAAGACCTGCATCTATACCATAACACTAGAATCTTGTGTTTAATTAGTAATATTAATAAGAGTAAAAAAAAATCCACCAATATTCTTCTTCACTGTGAAGTTATAAAGATAACCTAAAATAAAGCTCTAAGGTCCAAAGGCTTCTGTCTATATCCAAAGAAAATCTGAACAAACACATGGTTGTGGGCCCATTGCTCTGCAAGAGGGGAGAAGCACAACCTTGAATCTGAATCACAGAGGGAAGAGGTCAGCACGCTTCAGCTGTACAAGCACGTGCTACGAAAATTATCTTCTACTGCCATGGAGAAGACAAATGAAAGAACCTCAAGTTATTGCTTCTATTAATTCAGTCAAGTTTTTAAGGAACTTTTAGACACTGAGGGGGTAACGAATGGCCCAGAAGCCTGGCTGAGGAATGCAGCACTTTTCATTTTTATGGCACGGGCTCCCACACAGCATGAGAACACCTCCTGTTTGATGAATGTTTAAAGGCTCCACCCAAGCACATCTGTCTCAGTGACAGCTACCAGGGTTAATAACTTCCACAGTGACCATAAGCTGGGTGTGATGACGGAACTACTTTTTCCGTATCAGAGAAGCCTCCCTCCAGTTTAAGACAAGGCATGCTTCAGAGCAGTGCATTTACACTGCCGCTATCCACATTGTTATTGTGCCATTAGCAGTTTATTGCAGTATGAAAAGCAGGCAATACACAGATGTGTGCATTACTGCATACTCTACATTAAGAAAACGATCAGACATTGTTTCTCAAAACATGACTATAGAAAAACTTCATTCTACTATAAGTGGCAGCTGGAATACACAAATATAACATGCATTGCAGTAACAGCACAGAAATATGTTCCTATAAATGAAACTACCTAAATACACTGCTTTTTTTTTTGCATACATATCAACAGTCTAAGATTCAGAACAGATGTTCACACCAACTGTGTAATGAACAAGATGGATTTCTCTGCCTTCTGCCAAGCTAAACAAGCAATTCCATACAAACCTATATCAGATCAGAGAAAGCTATCTCAATACATACTTCTCAACATCAATCTAGAAGCTAAGGTATGCCTCCTGTAGCAAACCTCCAAAACATTCTAACCTTCCTGCTATCGTTTTAGATTCATCGCAACACAGCTTTGATGCATCACTACGCAGGTGAGGAGAGAGCACTGCTTCTAACAACTTGTTATCTGCAGGAGGTTAAATTGAGCATCTGACTATTATATAATCTTGTTGTAAATCATTTTCAGAAAACCCCTGTCACGTGTTTCCAGAAAATTTCTCTCTTGTACAAATAAAAGCCATGACAAGCATAGCATGCAGTCACCCTACCTATACCCTACCAAAGTGGTAAATAACAGAAAGACCTGTACCATGAACCAATGCCATCCTAACTTAGCTCTTCACTTCAGCTTTCATTATTCCTAGCTTCCGTCCATTGTTTACAGGGAAGAAAATACTGTTATAATGATTTTTATGATGTATAACATATCACCGATTAAGATCTCTTCTTTGCATGTATGTGAATGGTTTAACTCAGTTACAGATTGAGTCAAAGAGACTTCTGATTCTATCCCCTTGACACTGTCACAACGGGATGGTCCCAATTCCCAGGAAACTGTATAGGCAAGACCTGAACACGGCAGAAAGACATCTAGAAGCGTGTAGGTTTTTAAATCATATTTTACAACAAATGTTCAAGCAAACAGTTTAAGAAAAAAAAATACCTAGGAAGTTTCCTAACACTGACTGAGAATTGTTTGCAAGTACTGCAAGTGACAGCATAGTTCTCTGCCAAGCAGAGAACTACAGACCCTATGCTGACAGCCTTCCCTGGAGGTTGAGTTAAGGCAGCATCTTGGCCAAGAGGAAGAAAACACCAGAACAAAGCTGCTTGCTATCTTGCAGTACTGTAACTGAGATGACTTGCAAGAAACTTGCTTTGTCATCTTAAAAAAATCAAAACACTACCAACATACAAGTCCAATGCAACTTCTGTTTTAAACAGTAATTGTCTTCCTGATTCTGAGCACTGCATCTTTCAGTTCAATGTAACAGTCTTAATAGCAGCCCATCTGCCTCAGATACTTTAATCATTAAAATTAAAAAAAAAAAAAAACAACAACACACTTGGTGTTAATCACCTGGAATAAAATGTTCCTTACTAATATTTGCTAATCAGCAATTAACCTGCCCTTCAGTGCATAAACTGCATCATTAGATTTTCAAACTCTCTTACTCTTGATTTCATTAGCGTATAATTTTTTTTTTAAATAAACTTCACTAGGCTTTTAGCCTCAGCCTCTTCAGAGCACGTTCACTTTACACTGTCTAGAAGGCTCCTGGCGCAGCAAATTTAAATTTTAAATTTGTTGGCTTTGACTCAGGTCTTTGGGTTAGTTACAATAGATTGTTGTTAGCAGCCATGAAGAAAAACTGCACCAAGTACAGCAAGATACATCCAAAGACCATTACTTCAGAAACAAATTTACCAGGAACTTAAAGGAAGATCTTAAGCTTTCTTACTTATTGACTAAAAAAGAATGTACATCATTATAGGGAAAAAGACGAGTTTTACAAAGCTATTTTGCTAAAGATCCCTCTTTGACAGACCCACGAGAAGTAACACATTACAAAAAGTAGAAGTAACAACATTACAAAAAATTGCAATGCATCTCCTAAAGCCATCCAAAAGCAGCTGACCATGAAGGCAGCCTTCTCGTATGTAAAGACTAAATTGCAGATGCATCCTCCCCAGGCCATGCCAAAACAAGGAAAGCATACACAGGAACATACAGAACAAGAGGCAAGCTGCCTCTTGCACGGTTCTCAGTGCACAGATACTCAGGTAGCTAAGATACAGACACTCAGGGAAGAGAAACAGAAGCACATGCGGGCTTTCTTCCTATTTATCATATTGTTGAATTCCAATGGAAAAGTCCAATGGGGTAACATGGGAGCAATTGCTATCTAAAGGGGTTGAGACGCATGGCTTTGCAGAAACAAAGCCTCTGGAAGTAAAAAACAGCTCTGGATTCCAGTAGTATATCCTGAAATTACAAAGATGCAAATTTGCTCCCATCCAGCCAATGCATTCTGCAGGCAACCCTGAAGTTTTTCTGCCTGCTGTCATCTCTATGTAATGAAGAAGATGTACATGATGTACATGAAGATGTACATGTTCATGTACATACTACATGAAGATGTATCTACAGGATATTAATTCCTAGAGGTACAAGTTCAAAGAGCAGCTCCATGAATTAGCCTCACGTAATATTAGATTCCATTTGACTGGCTATTTGGTTAGCACTGTGGAAGATAGATAGTCAATATTTTAAAACTTCATTTCAGGAGTACACTGAGGAAAAAAATAAATCAGTCCGCAGTGGTATTCTGCGATTAACTTCCAAGTTTGTATGTTAGCTTTGTATACACTAGCTTTTTTTTCATTTGTATGTTAGTTCAGCACAGAACTCAATCCACAACATTTTCCCCTTCCGATAAGAAGAGGGGCTCACAAAAACCTTAAGGTGTTCATACCACAAAGGTATATCATAATCATTTTTTCGAGTACTTAGGATGTCAGCATCATTTTTAAATTCCTTACAGCTTATAGGAAGTACAGAATCCTATCAATCTCTAGAAAAATAGCAAAAGAAATTAAGCTAACAGCACTGCTACAGTACTTAATGCTGCTTATAAATGCTGAGACTACAAGCTGTTACAGACCTTTCATTTAAATAAGTTTGTTATTCCAGGAAAATATACACCTGGAAATGTTACCATCACCTCTATCTATTTTTAGAGTTACGCTTTCTATTCCAAACGACTTCCTACAAAAATACAAAAAATAATGAATTGCTACAGAAAATGCTAATCTTTACTGGATGGGTACAGAGAAGCAGAAAAAAGCCTAACCATCAGATGAATCGGGGAAAATTAAGGGGAAACATCTTTTTGGTTTTATGAAGGAAAAATTAGGAGAGCATCATGTTTTTCTTGTTACAAATAACCCAGACATGAATCAGAAATAATAATAAAAAGAACTACTACACAGACCAAATGCAGCTAATAGCTGTACTTTCTTCCTATAGCAGCATGAAAAGTTTTAAACCACTCTTACTTCCAAATACAAGCAAGTACTGAATGCCACCACAATAACACACAGAGTACTTCGGGATCTTTTTAACTACTGTATTTCCCTCAGCAGCGCAAAGATTTTCTTACATTCAGTTAAATATTTTGAAAGTATCATGAAACTAGTCTTTAGTATTTTGAAAATTCAGAAAACCTGTTACAGAACCGTTTTTCTGGTTGCTCTTATAAAACAAGATGTTAAATTCCAGCAACCAGCCTTTTAAAATGATTGTTGCCTAGGACATAAATGAATTCACATTCACAGGGAAAAGATTCTTCTACTGTGTTCAGGTAAATTTGACTTTTCTTGTTATTCTGGATTTCTGAGTTATACAAGTTTTCAGTGGAGTTTCCTTGACAATACGTAAGATGACATTTTACAGGGGGATTCTTTCAGATATCAAAACGCTTAAAAGAAAACTGAAAAACTTTTCCAAATGAACTTGGAAATCAACACACTGAGCTATAGCATTCTGTTCAAACTTTCAATGGGACAGAACAAGCAATAACAGTTGCCGATATTAAGATGGAAGAGAGTTTATCTGCTAAATATAGCAAAGGAGGAGTGGAATGAACAAGGAAATGAGTGGTCAGGCAACAACTGTGATCAACTACATAAAAAATCCACGAGACTCAAACTGCTTAGAAAGAGTAAGGTACCATTAGCTGCTTTCCCTCTTAAGAAAAGCTTCTCCTTTAAGCACCTGTACTGTTTTCAGTTACAGACAATATACTCAGTTAAACTAGACCTTTGACACATGACCCATAACAGCTACCTATGTCTTCTTACTTGAAATCATAATGCAGAAAGCCTCTAATTCTAAAAATATGAACTGTTACCACCCCATACATCAGTGAGAACAGGATGCTACTTTAAAATTCTTTGTTGTTTTTCCGGCTGGTTTTTGTTTTTGCTTTTCAAGATCTGGCTGTCAATTTTTTATTTTTTATTTTTATCCAATGAAACGTAAAAAGTTGCCAACTCTATAACTAAAGTCAGCTGTGCACATTTCATCCATGGAAGTATTAAGGATGCACAGGACCAAGTAATTCATCTTCTACTTTCAAAATTTCATGCCTAAAGGGCTGCACAAGAGTCTCCTGCAAGTGTCATCTCTGCTCAGTGAGGAAGTTGTTACTAAATGATGCAAGGTATTTCCCTCTCTTCCCATGTTACCCAGAACACACCGCTGTCCAACAACAAAATCTAGCAACCAAGTTAAATAGACAAACAGTATTCATAATGACGGCAATATTTTTATCTTAAGTGAGATTTATACATTCTACTGATTGTTCAGCTTGCAAATATTTTGGGCTGGATCTTTTAAAAGCCTTATGTAAAGCTCTTTAAAAATGATTACATACTTTTAATTACACTAATACCTTTAGCAGCACTAACCATGAGAAAGATAGGAGAATACAGGTCTTCAGAAAATAAGAGCCTAATTGCAGCAGGGAGGTCTGATTTGAAGTTCAAATTACAAGAGTAAAGTTAATGAGCACACACCGGTTGCCTTATCTGATTACAAACAGAGTAACTTACCCTGATTTGTCTTTTTCGTCACCCTCTGCATTTATGGTAGAATTTTCCATTTCTTTAATCTTTTCCTCTTCTTTATCTTCTAATTTGGTTTCATCTTCAGTTTTGATTACATTCAAGTCCTTTTCTTGGTCAGGCTGCACTGTAGTATACACTGAATCTGGCAAATTTTTTTTGTTTCCCTAAGACAATAAAACCTTAAGTTAATTTACAAGAAAAAAATAAAAATTTAGAGGATTTCAGAAAAACAAAATGCACAAGTTATTGTGAAGGGAAGAAGAAAGCACTGGATTCTAGGGCTCTTTTTAAAACTACAGCATTTCCACTGGTTTCATTTTTTAAATTCTTAATGTAAGCACAACAGTACTCCCAGGCAGTTTATGCTACAATATTAGCACACAATTCTTATAACACTTCACAGGATACGTCTGCACTCAGGATGCAGAAACATCAGCACTAATGGTCACTGTGGAGCTTGCACCAGCAGACAGAACAGGGCTGGTGCCACCTGCATACATCACAGCTAAGTTGCATATTGACTTGAAAAACTATACTGCTTCCAGAGCAAACTGCTGTGCCTTCACTGCTCAGCTTACCACCTTAGATCTCCTTTTCTTAAACCACCGGATCAGTACTGAATTTCAAAAAGGTAAAAAGATTTGTCTCTCTGGGTCAATGAACTGATTATACCACTGCACATATCATATCTCTGTAGAACTTAGGAGGGCTTAGTTCTTAGCTGTGTTTAGTTCAATACAAAATAGGAGTATCAGCACTGAATTGCTGTGTGAGTAGTTGTGAGCATGTATTACCCAGATCACAATAAAGCTGCATGCTAATTGATCTTCATTTGACTTGAGAGGGCCCCAAACAGGTGGAAAGTTGCAGCTGCTTCCTACCAAGTCAAAGCCTTTGACATCACGAATCTCTAAGACAGGCACAAGAGATAAACATAGCTCAAAACTAACCTACAGCATGTTGCTTGTCTGGTTTTAAATCCATTACAGAGATTTCAGTCTTAGTACAAATTCATCAACACACTATCTGTCTCTATGAACAGGCTATAATACGAACATTAAAATATTTTACCAGAAGAGCGGGCTTATCATTTTCTTTACTTTCATTATCATTCTCAGCTAGCTTTTTTTCTTCTTGTTGCACTGTTGCTACTTCCTCCTGCTTGCGCTCCTCCTTATCCACTTTTATTTCTTTTACATCCTGCTCTGGATCTTCACGCATCTTTAAATCTTTTTCTTTTTCACAGTCTTTACAAGGCTTGCTTGTCACTTTCTCTGGTAATGCCATTTGAAACTCAATATTTGCTGATGTACAGTACTCTTCAAAGCCATAGAGATACCTAAAAAAAAAAAAAAGTTTCTGATAAGCAAGTTTTTTTTTGAAGAAAAATCATGCTACCTACCAGAAGCTTAACAGGAGCAATATATTTTAAAGCTTACAAAGACTGTATTATAAACAAATGTATAGAATCTATGTATATTGCCACCATTACCACAAGATCTCTACTTATTTTAGTGCTGTTTTAGCATAAACTGCACTGCTTATTACTTACTTTTTGTATGCACATTTAACATTATATCCTGCAGCTGAATTCAATACAGGGATTCCAAGATCTTGATAAACTTGCTTCCATACTGCTCCACTTTCAATCTGTTAAAGCAAATATAACAATGGTTGCTGAATTAACTCACTGATATAGAAGACCAAGCTGTGTCTACCATTTCATACAATAATATTTAATTATCTCTACAAAATCTCTATTTATCATACACTGTACTTTCACTGTAACACAAACTGTAGTTTAGCGTAACTACTTGTAGCAATTTAGCATTTCTGCACTTTAGTAAGCCACAGCTGGACTTTCTCTCCGGGTGATAATAAAGGAAAAAACAAATACAAAGATCAGTATAGTTAAAAGAATTCTTGAAATATCACATCTAGAACTTTAATTAAATTGGAAAGAAAAACACTCATTCCAAGTATTAACAATACTACATCCTTGCAGTACTGCATTAGATAATCTAAGACTGGTAGCTAATGTATATCTTTAACACACTCTTCAGTGTCAAAGCTTTGTGACAGTGTGACATGCTCATTTCTCACCATCTGTGACGGTAAAGCAGATCTACTGTGATACTGAGTACAAGATCAGTATCACATACTCCCTTGTATAGTAGAAAGGCAGCACAGCACAAACCAGCCTCCTCAGCTGACAGGCTAGATTTATGAGAAGTAGCTCAAAGCAGTAACAGAATCTGCTTGACCAAGAATTCCCTATGCATCAACTACTGCACTAAGACCAATTCCAGTCAGCACGTTCCTCTATATATTGCCCAGAACAGATAGGAGTTTAGTGTCTCACAACCAACTTGAACTTACAGTTACCTGCCTTTGGGATTTTACTGAGCAGTGACACTTTCCACTTCATGGTAACAATTTTATCAGACAGACATTTCTTGAAATCTCACAGAAACACATATGTTGGCTGATTTTATGCAGCAATAACAACACACTGAGTAGACGACTGATTTAAAATGTAACTAGTTTCTGTCAGAACTCAATTTTAATATCTGGAGCTGCTACACAAGATTTTTTCTTTATTCCTACTTAAGGAAAAACACCATCCCCAGACTTTATAGATCTGTAATACTCACATTATCAAATCCTCCAAGCTTATGTACAAGTCTGAATAATTTGAACAGATTCAAATTTCTATATCCTAGTACAGGTCGTTTGTTAATAGGAGTCCCTGTAAAGATAGACAGTTAAAGTGTTTTGAAATATCTTTTTGAGAGCAACATGAAACTCACTCCACATATGCTACTGCACTATTCAATAGTATGGTAAATTTTCTGACCATCTCGTGCATCTACTGCTTATTTTTTGTGAAAACTAAAACTCACGAGTTTTAATAAGCCATTCTGCCTACAGTTCAATAATATAAATAAATTCAGATATTTGCATTATTCCATATATTACTGAGTATGCACAAATGATGCAAATTCTCTTGCTTCTTATATATACACTTCTATTTCACCCACTGAAAAAGATGCCTCTAAAAGAACCAGCCTAGTCCTGCTGAGGGCCAGAGTTAACAGACAGACTCATCATCTAAGAGGATGGGAAGCCAGAAGCAAGGAATGCAGTCTCACTGTTTCAAAAAATAAACTGTACAGCATTACTAGTTCACAGACTCGGGTCTTTGAAGTATTACTAAGCAATACCTCTAAATCTAACAAGTCAAACACGGAAATGCGTACCTCTGTCTTCCATGAACTTGTATAATTGCTGAAGAAAGTTCTCCCTTTCTTCAGGAAAAGGCTCTATTTCCTCCTGTTAAAAAAAAAAAAAAAAAAACCAAAAAAAAAAACACAAACATTTCACACTTGTGAGTTACAGGCTATCAATAAGAAAATCACTTAGGTTCAAAAGTTTAAGTTTGTTTTTACTGCAGTCAGGAACAAGAAACTACACAAAGAATAACACTGGCCTCAGTGCTATGCCACATGGAGTTTTACATAGCACACTTTATCAACATACATAAGACAATAACTGTAATGACACATCTGAAACTGGATTTTTGATGAATCACTGTCATAGATATCATAAATACCATCAAGATATATTCTTAATTTTGTTCCTTTACACAAAGTCTGGTAGATACCAGTATTAATGCTCAAGGGATATCAGATCTCTATTTCCTCTGCAGTTAAGCAATTTCTTAATGCTCGGATGCACTGTGCAACTTTCAGGAATGAAGTAGAAGGCAAAATCATGCTTGCACTTTCTCAGAAGTTCTAATCCACAGCACTGACAAACCACAGCCAATGACACCGCATGCTACTGCCATGAGGTACCAGCTGAATGCGTGCGTAGTGAGCAGGATCAATCCCAGAACTGAAATAACAATGGATATTTTGGATATTCAGTTCATTGCACTAATAAAGCCTTGTATTAGATTCACCTAAATTAATAAACAGTAGGGTTTCTTAAAGCACTAGGGTTTAATTTCATTAGAAAATGTCACTTGCCACAACCGGTATATTGAATATAAAATATTAAGCCTATAATCAGAATTCTTAGAAATGGATGACAAAGCTACTTCAAAACAATATGCTGAACAGAAGTTAATTTTCTACGTTCCTTTTTCACTACTACCTGGAACGCTTCTAAAATTAACTAATAAATTCTAAAACCTTTTTGTGTGTGCGCATCTCCATTCCATGTTTATTTTTTTATCCTTCAACAGCCTCCTTTTGCTAAACGTTAAAGCTTCACCAAACACACTGTATTTAAAGTCAGACCAAGGCAGCTCAGAAATCAGTAGAAACAGAATACAATTGTTAAACATGACGAAAAAGAAACAAAAATTGTGGCTGAAAATCAGGTTAAGGAAGGCTGTAGTGGGGTCTTTTTGTTGTATACTTCCTTTTCTCCATTAAATGCACTTGGAGAACGTACTAAAGCAAACCAGCAAAAAAAAAATAATAATAATAATTAAGAACTATTTGCCCTGTGCTGAAATTGTTAACATTTAAGCATATTTAATAACAGAAGTACAATGAAAAGTACTTCATGAAGTACTACAAATGAAGTACTCCAGTCAGAGCCACTGCAAAGGCAATACAAGACGAAAGCCTCCGTGAGGGACATGAGAGGATAAGAATCTACCCACTACCTAGTACACCAGCAAAACTCAGTGCAGGCTATTTTGATGAGCAAGGAGGACAGGTTACATCCTCACAAGGTAGGACCAGAATGAGTCAGGAGTATATAGTAATCCTCCACTGGTATGAGGAGCGATGCTGCAGCCCAGCAGTAGTACAGACACATACATATAGATATATGCTTGGTTAAGAAAGTCCACACTGCTAGTAAGCAAGGATGGAACCTGCTACCATCAAACTTGAATATAACCACAAATGTCCCGATTGGAAAGTATTAAGATTTGCTGTTCTTTGGTTTTGGTATAAGGGGTACACAGTACTGAGGCAGAGATGTGGATTTTTTTTTATTTTTGTTTTTTTCTTTCTTTTCCTTCTTGTCATGTCACACATGACAGGTACTAGTATAGGAATTTTACCAGTATGCACTGGAACATGGTGAAGAGATCAAAGACATCTATTTGTGTTTTTTTTCCTCCATTCCTCACCAACAAGAGACTACTTGCCATAAGGAAGTGGTCTCACAGACTATTTAAGGGATGGAAGATGAGGAAGGAGAAAGCTTTTAACCCAACAAAACTTTCAAGATGCAAAATGTCTGTCAGGGGAACTAAAATAAAGGTGATGAGTAGGCTGAACATAACACTGCTGCTCTTTCCTCCCTGTAAGACGTAATGTTTGAAAAGTACTTATATCTCAAATGTATTAATGCAAAGAGGTGTCAAAATGCCAAGTGGATATTCCTCGTTAATATTCCCAATAAAGCCTTCTAAGAAAGTGTGTTAAGAGGGAAGCTTAAGACCTCGCGTGCCTCTGAAAAGACTTCTTTCTCAGAATCTTTACAAAAATCAATACATGCTACACATACTGTTAACTCTTAATACTCTCTAAAACATTTCTGGAATCTCTTAAATAATCACTGAGTACAGAACAGGATTTCCTAGACTGTGGATTAAGGCAGACATACCATATTCTGTCACCTCTGCTTATTTCCAAGTTAGTTAACCACAGCACCAGACAGGTTGCTCTGTACCCTCTAATTTGTCTATGTCAAAAAGGTAAAAGAAATTAGCTTATGTGTTTGATATCGAGATCTAGAAAAAAGCAACATGCTTCAAAGCAGCAAATAAAAGTCACACAGTACTGTAATCCAGAAGAAAAGAGAGAATCCTTGTCAATCCTTTCGGCTACCGTCAGATTCAGAAGAGGAAAGGAAAGCACTTTCCATTCTTCCACTTACAAAGCAGAAAAAGAAGGCAACACATCCTGGAAAGAGCTAGAACTATCTGCAGGTGGTGCTCTGTAAAGAACAAGCTCAGAGGTCCTGCTTAAGAAAAGATGTTTTTTTGATAATTGGGAGTTCTGAAACCGTCTCTCCAAAGACAAAAGCTACAAGGTCAAATATTTACAAACAGCATAGCTGAAGATGGCAAATATTTCCACCTAAAATAAGTAGCGATGGATGACTGCTATAAAATGACTGCATGTTACACTGCAGAAAAATCTTCTTGCTCATCATGCCCATGGCTGGACACAAACCTGCTCTGGAAAAAAAAAAAATCAAGAACTGTTCTGAGTCCATGGAAGTACACTTTGTTTCTCAACATACCAGAGCCCATATCAGACTACACAACTTAGATCACGGCTGCCTGTGGAAAAGCAGCAAAGATTTTCTCACTTTTGAATCCTCCCTAAAATAAAGAAATGAAAGAAAGAAAGAAAGAGCGAGCCTCACCTTTTAGTATGTCAGAGCTACAACTGCGAAGGATTATGTAGTCAGTAAAAGACCATAACAACCATTTATCTATCACGCTCTTTAAATTTCCACTATGGATGGAAATCTCAGCTTACTGCATTACTGTCAGCAGCATAACAAATCAGAGAAACAGACCTTGAAAATACACACCAAGTGAAAGATTCAAAAAGCCTCTCTTCCAGCTTCACAGCCAGCTAAATAAAGCTCTTTCCACTAATTTTCTTCTTTCCTCATCTTTTTTTTTTTTTTCTGGACCAAAAGTTGGGAGGGAATAACAGAATTAGAAAACCAAGCATGAGGCAGGGCTCCATATTTCCAGTACAAAAGAAAGAACAAAGGTGAAAGAGGAGTGCACAGACTCCATGCTTTGATTGAAAGTTCTTCTGCTTCTTCACATCAGGGTAGCCAGAGAAATAGCTTTGTAGTACAGCAATTCTTCAGTAGAACAGGATAAAAGAAAGGTACAACAACTCACATTTCTTGGTAGTTATTCAAGAGTCTCAAAATCTCTTTTCTTTTCACTACTAGAAAACCAGTAGATTCTGCTTTCTGTAGTTAAAAGTGAGCAGTGAAAGATCAATGGAAGCTACTTGAAATTTCTGCTTCATAAAAGAATCTACAGTTACGAGCCAGACAGTAATTTGAGAGCATGAAACAGAGAGGAGGACAGGGCGACAAACATACAGGGGAGAAAGACACAAAACAGGACCATGTAAGCCTAGTTTGGCTTATTTTTTTCAAAAGTGACAAGAACACGGGTCAGGAAAAACAGCTCAGAGAAGCTGCCTTAGGTGAGGCTGTTGTATAAAAGGTAACAAGTTCCACTGGGCCTTGAAACATGTGTTGAGTGACATATTTACTGAGGTGTAGTTCTACAGTCAGTAGAAAGGTTTATCATCACTTGTGTGTGCAATTATTTATAGTAATGCTAAAATCATACATGGATCTTACTACACTGCCATAAAGGAAAACTACGGCCTTCTGCACAACACAACACACTCACCAGCAACATCACTACAGAAAGACAATGCATTATTTGGAAGGAGAGTGATCAAAGAAGTGGAAACCCAACTGGGCCATGACTGGCATTTGCTCTAAGAAATGTGATGATCTGCACTGGTGAAAAAGAACTCCTTTGCCTTTCAATACTGCAACAGAATTGTGCAAAGAAAATGGGTGTTCAAAGCAAGGAGAAAGTTCATAGAAACACAGAACGTCTTGGTTTGGAAGGGACTTCAAAGATCACCTAGCTGCAACCCTTCTCCACAGGCAATGTTGTCAACCACTAAGATACTAAGAATATATCTTCTACACATGCAAAGTCTTGGCAGAACGCCAAGATATGCTTTTATTAACATTAATGATTTCACATACTCAAAAGCAACAGTTTTATCAAAGAATAGGATGCTCATAAAGTTGAACAAGGGTTTTGACACCTCAGAAATTTCTGAGGATAACTTCAGACAGTGATATTTACAGTGCATGCATGTTTCCTATTCAAACGGAGAGAAAGAGGGTTTAAAACCCTCCAGAAAGATTTTAAACAGATATATCATTCATGCATCCTTTGAATCAACCAATTGCTTTCTCCAAGGGAGCCTAGAAGTTGTTCCAGGAAAAGGCATATGCCTGCAGAGAAATACTTTACACTTT
The DNA here is from genome assembly GCF_951394365.1 of Tetrao urogallus. NCBI lineage: Eukaryota > Metazoa > Chordata > Aves > Galliformes > Phasianidae > Tetrao > Tetrao urogallus. The sequence goes on along the minus strand of NC_136814.1, from coordinate 37,449,952 downwards.
CGCTGAGAATGACTGTCAGGTAGTAGATAGATGAAAAGAAATGAAATAAATAAGTATGAAATAAGAAATAAATGTTAGCACTGAATTCTGAAATTAAACCCAGCACGTGAGCAGATGATATGTGCATTCTGAAGGTTTGTTTTAAAGTAATAAAAATACACTGCATATCCTTCACCAGGATGTGCATTTAGCTGTTTTAAAACATGTACCTTTCCAGATGGAAGACGGTTTAACCTTTGATAGGCAGTGGCCAAGATCCATTTAGAAATATGCATAAGTAAGGGCAACCTTTCTCTCTTTTAGTGAAAGCAATATGCATGAGAGCACACACCAGTATCTATCCTTCCTCACTCTGATCAGTCTCTCACAAGGTACTGCAACCCTTCTGTGGCTGCATTAAGATCAGCACAATTCTAGGAAAGATTCTAAAACAGAATCTGAGTTTTACCTTCCTCTTTTTTTTTTTTTTTTTTAAATTAAAGTTTCACTGACACAGGCCACTGACTGCACTTTCTTTGCCTAGCGATTCGAAGATAATTGTTAGACTTCCACATTGATATTTTCACATTAATCTTTGTTAAACAGAGATTTTAAAAGCTGAGAAGCCAAACTATTGCCTGCGTTAAGATGTTATATGCTGTCAAATAGTAGTAACTCCTAACTAAATATTAGTCTTGATAACATCAGTTGTGTATCTAAGCTACTTGCATAATAACTTCACTTGCCTCTTCCTCACTGCTGTTGTCCTCTTTTTCTTTTTCATCTTCCTCCTCCTCTTCAGCTTCACTGCTGGAGCTGTCTTCTTTCAATTCTGTTTTCCAGTTACTAGGAACAGTTTTATTTTTACGGAATTCAAGAGCTTGGTCAAAAGCTGTAAGAGGACCACAATTTGTTAGCAGTGAAGGAAGGATCAATTTCACCAAATGTTTTAATCGAATAAAGTAGCTGACTCAAGGACTGCTAATCAACTATTCCACCCCAACTTCAAAGAATCTCAACTAAATCCCTGTGTTGTCCATCTTTACTCACCTTACCCAGCCAAACTAGCCTCATCTTCTCCATACATCAAATTATTCAGAGCTATTATTAGGATGGTGAATATATTTAATTGAGAGAATTCCTCCACTAATGAGTTTACACTGTGATTTACACACGTTAAACAAAGAGGAAAAGGAGGAGGGAATATTTACAATCCCATTTTAGAAGTTAAATCATACAGGCTTCAGCCTTCAAACAAATTCACAATTCCAAGTTCTTGAGTGCATAGAAGTGCTCCCTCAGACCTACCAGGAGTGCTGTGATAAAAAATAACTCTACTAAGGTTGAACACAAAGGCCGAATAGTAAATAACCTACAAAACTAACAAGCACTGTACAATTACATCCTTTGTTTGACACATCTACATTTAAGACAGGATGCTTTTTGTTGTTTGAAGAAAACCATTCCTACAGGTTTTCAGCAGTGTTTAGCCTCAAGGTATATAGGATCTTTTCCTCTTAACAATTTTAGCATTTTTAAGACATGAATCAATCCATCACAAAGTTGGTACAACTGGCATAAAATAAATGGATGCACACGTTTTCTCATTGAAAGCTATTTTTACCTTGTTTTAGGAGAGCATCAGGCTTTGGTGAAGTTTCACTAATTTCCCGAACATCTTTTCTTGGCACAGAAACACTAGATAATTTAAGAAGCATCCAAGAAATATTATTAAAAATATATATTATAAGGATTTCAAAGCTAAATTAACACTATAATACAGAGCTGATCACTAAGATCATAACAATTACTAACAATACAGAAGAGGAATATGAAGGATACCTGAACAATTCCATTGTATAACAGTCTGGTATGGTATTAACCCATTAGTGGACTAAAATAAAAACTTCTACATAAATGTAGTTACAGCACATAATCTATTCACTACGTATTGAAGAAAACTTTCTGCTAACATACATTTTCTCAAATCTGCCTAGTATATATTTCCTTAGAGAAAAAGCTCACATTAGCTTAGCAAGTAGCTACTCACTCACAAACACCTCCCCCACATGAAACCTAAATGAGTATTAACATACAAAATACTTCAAATTGAAAAACAAAGCACTTTTTAATTTCTGCTGTGGCTAGATTCAAAGAAGCTGATGTGAACAGCAGCTTGGACTGTGGAGAGGGAGAGGTGAAGCATGTATACACACACTTGCCTGCACACACACATGTGTTTCTCCAGTGATGTGCACTGAACGCACGAATAACTGCAAATGGCACCAGAAAGCAATAGCCTAGACTTACTAAGTAACTAAACTACAGTTAAATCATTAAATATGTCATTGTCTTTTCTGCAAAAGCATTCTCTTAAAACAAGCTAAGCAAAATAAATAGCTGGAGCTTTTAAAACTAGAACTAAAACCAAGAAAAGAGAATACTATTAACATACATCAAACTTCCTTCCTGAGTGTCATGAGCTGAACACAAAGTTATCTGTTCTACGTGAACCCCCTACAAACTGGTTCTCTAGGTTTCACTATTTTCCTTCCTCCCTTGAATAGCATCACAGCTCTTTTTGGAGAACGCTAACATGCAGCTGTAGTCTATACTCAGACAAACATACACCTTTTACCTCATGAAAAAAAAATGCTGTGTGCATGTTTATATTCCATAAACACACACATCTTCTAATGACTGGGTAAGCACATGGCCATGACTCTGAAAAGCAGTGCCCAGCTCCAATCAGAGCAAGAAAAAAGAAACGCTTTGTTTGCCACAGTTGTAACAATTATTAAGAAAGTTGAAGGCTAATTTTATCACTATGTAGGCCATTTACAGTTTTCTAAACACAAAAAAAATCTTTGCAGAAACTTTCAGAACTGTTATTAGTACTGTATTCACTGTATCTCACACTGTGATTCGCTTAACTGGTACACATGTTATTCATTATCAGTCTGTACATTCCTACTTACAATTTGCCATCCTTAAAAGAACGAACGAGAATGTTGTCTTTTTTCACTGCAATATCGTCACTGCAGTCTGGACAGACCACCTGCAAAGATATTACAAATGCAAAATTTAGAGAAAAAAAGAGTAACAAGATAGTAATAGTATTTACCAGTGGTTCTCAAAAAGTTTTCGGGTTCATTTCTTTCCAGCAACACTGCAATGAAAGGAACTGAGATCCCTCAAAACACAAGAGCAAGATCTCTCAAAACACAGGAGCAATGCTCGCCTGGAATTACTGCATATAGAGGTCCATGCTTGCTGCCTGGAGGGAACTAGCTGCTGCCACCAGAGAAAGATTAAAAACAACCTCCTGACAAACACTAAGTACCTGTCACGTCACTACAGCAGATTTTACTCCTCATCCTAAAAAAGCTTCTCTCAACAAACACTGCCATCAAGGATCTCTTCTGAACACGTCCAGAAATTGCGAAGACGTCATAACTCAGTCTCAGAGAAGAAAAAGAAACAACCAAACAATCCCTCCTCACACAATTTTATGAAGAATCATAGAGTCAGTTGAGTTGTAAGGGATCTTTAAAAGCCATATGGGCCAACTGCCCTGCTATGAAATGAACCAACCTACAGCTAGGTCAGGTTGCTCAGGGCCCCATGCAGTCTGATCTTGATCGTCTCATAAGCTACCTACTAGGAGATAAAAATGTCTGATGTACAAGTGTTATTGTACATATTGTATATATATAATAGACTCTTTAATTCAAGAAATAAATTTAAGTCTAGCCTAGCACTGAGATACCACCTTCAGCTTATTGCAATAAATAAATTGCAATTTTAAAAGCTATCTGAATCTTATAAGTTAGTATAAAAGTCATTAATTTACGAAGTTGAGGAATTTGATAACACATACATTATTCATTGTCATTCCAGACTTATGGAACTGGAAAGCAGCACTTTCCATCATTTTTCCCTCAAAACTTGAATTGCTCCCAGAAAGTTAAGAAAACTCTGGCTGATATGAAGCCCCAAGGAGCAGCAACTCTAATTTAGTCCTGGTAAACTCCTCTCCTCTCACAGCAGTTGCTTGCAGTCCTACTTTGTGTTTGATAGAAAAAGATGCTGTACAACATACGGTTGTCTCCCTCATTATGTAGGCTGTCAGCTATGTAGTGTTCTAGAAGTTGAAGTGAAAAGCTCCAATTGCGTTGTTTATCATACAGCACAGGTTAAACAGGCTTCTCAAGAGAAATAAAACTTGGCAGTGCAAGTCTCCAAACTCAATGTGTTTCACAAACTCCAAAGAAAGTACTATACGAAAACTGAAACTTCCTACTTAAAATGCAGTCTGAGATACAGTCTGTAGGAACCGCATCAGTATCTAGAAAATAAACCAATAATCATCCCCATTTAAAACAGACAATCTCCAAGCTCTTTAAAGATTGAAAAGTTGGCCTGACTTCAGCTACTGATTTCTAGCAGCCTCAAGATTGTAGCAGTCAGAAATCCATTCACAGTTTAGAGAACAGCTTACCACAATCTCATCTAGTGCCTTACACACAATGGCATCATCTCAATTTTCCCTGAATCAAGCCTTCTTGATTTCCTTGCAAAACAAATTCCATTGTATTTATAGAAGGATGAGGGAGATGATCCTATGTAAGCTCAGTTTTCTGAAAATGCTGTGAAAAGATTTCCTAACTGTAACTTCCAAAAGCCTTTAAGCACACATTCTAACCAAGTAATACTATAAAGCTTACCAAGCACACTACCTAACAGGAAGAACAACTGCCAGACATTTTTGTTTATTTTAAATGCAATTAGCCACTGCTCTCAAAAAAAAAACAACAAAAAAAAAACACCAACCAAACAAAAAAAAATGCAGGCAGGATTAAGCCAATGCAGTCAGCCACTGAGTCCTTAAAACTATTTAAAACAAACAAACAAAACCAAAAACATAGACCTCTACAGTTCAGACCTTTATCAATTACAACCTACCAGGCTGTAGTCAAAGCAATCCCATTACTAATCTCAACTGTTCTTTGCTGTTAAGGTTTAGACTGATCTCTGACCTTCTCTCATAATCAACTTGCTCGATGTCCTCCATTTGTTTAAACAGAAACGGTATTTGAATACAGCATCATTAATAATAAAGCGAAGCATTTTGGACGTGCATATTCCTCAGCATCCGAGGCTGCATTTTCACATAATTACAGTCAGCCACGCTATGCAGTTTAAGCAAAACTGCTCAGAAACAAAATAAAATTACTATATTGATAAAGTATAAGTAAACCCTTAAAAGATAAAAGAACAGAACATCACAGCTATAGGAAGGGGAAGAAGCTATTTGGGCAGTAAATCTATTATTTGATATAACCTTTAAGTTTAAATACAATACCATATTCATTTGCAGAACTATAAACCTGATTACGGAAGTAACAGTTAATCTAGGATAAACTACTTCAGAGTTAACAAGCTCCACTCTCCAACTTGATCCCTCTGTTGCTTCTCATTTACTCATTTTCCACATAGAACAAGCTATGCCAACCCCCAAATGAAAGCTCAAGAAATAAGAGCACGGATTTTTGATACACCTTGGAAGAACGAGCAACAGAGCTTCGTTAATTCTTAAGATCAAACTCACAGCTATCCTAATTATCCATTCCACCCCATGCAAGCAAAATAGCTACCAGAGTCTACACTGGAAACTGTTGTCAATTATGTGGATCATCACAAGGCCTAACAACAGCATGAGAAAAAGCAGGCCAGCAAACTGACCCGTTCACAGCACAGTTATCAACAGAAGGTAGGCAGTATCAAATTTGATGACAGCTTTCAATTAAGAAACAGCTCAGTTTTCTTGTCTGCTACTGAAAAATTCTCTTAAAGCTATCTTCCATCAGCAGGGTTATCTCCTTGCCGCATGTACTGCCCTCCCCGTTGCTGTAGAAGAGACTGCAATGACTCATCCTCTCCCACCAACTCTTTCAAAACAAATCCTTCTGGGAAGCCCCTGGACTGCGTTACAAGACAGGAGGTGATGACTAGAAAGTTGCAACTGAGAGATACTGCACTATACACTACCAGGAGTATAATGTCAAAGAAGCATTTTTTCAAAGGCTGAGGAAGTCTTCTTGAAATTCAGTGAAATCACTGTCAGCAAAGCCAAGGAGAAACGATTCAAGCATCTCAAATTAATAAAGTACAAATTTAAAAATTTTCCAAATATTTAAGTCTGTCCACATACAATCCCTAGGCTAACAGAGATATATTTTGTTAGAAGTTTATTTGTCTTTAAATCAAAATAAAGGAAGATTAATTAGATTAGTAAAAAACTACAGCATTATTTTAAAAGAAATTTATTGACAATTCTCTACCACAGGCTAGAAATTATTTGCTTTTATTATCAAATGCCTTTATACTGGAACTAGAAAACACATGCCTACTTAATTACTAAGCTTTCTCTTCACACTTCTAACAATTTCTCCCCTGATATTGCAACTTCAGAAAAATGGTATACAACAGCACAGGTTGAAAGCCTTCCAGAATTAGTTTGGTAGTAATACTAACCACTGCCAAGCTAGTTTGGAAAAACTAAAGCTGTGTTAGCAATGAGTTTGTGTAAATGAAAATATTTACAGATACAGTGTTTCCTATGAATACTATTGCATTCAAATTTTAAGAAACGTATGAAGTTCTACTAACAGTGTAGATCTACTGAAAAGGAAACAAAACAAAAACCACCTCTTTGTTGCCTAGCAACACATGGAACTTTAAAAAATTAAAGATAAAATTCTTACCAAGGCTGGAAACCACAGAGTTTTCTTTTTATCCACACTGAAGCAATCAACACACACAACTTTTCCTAGTAACTCATCACTCTGTTTCCTATCATCTTCATCTTCATCGCTGGAAGAGGATGAAGATTCTTCTTCAGGACTGAACAATAGAAAAAGACTTAAAACTCAACCACTCAAATCTCTTGCCTACTATAATTACAAGTGATACAAAGCTAATTGTCAAAAGTAGTATAAATAATAGTGACTTAAACTGAAGTTGAGTAATTTAAAAAATAATGTTATTCATTATTATTATGTCCTCATAAATAATTATATTTATAAATAAAAAAAACACAGTTACAAAACCATTACAAACTCAGAAATGCATATGTACAAGTAATACCTTCCAGGAAAAAAAACAACACAGAAGAACGGTAAGAACAACACACATCCCCATGGAAGAATAGACATGCATGGTTACAACGTTCAAAATCTTAATTTTGCCCCAGTGAAACAATATTCAAAAATACAGTGGCAGTTGTTGTTTTGAACCAACTTTAAATTAAACTGATTAATCTCTCCATGGTTTTACTTCAACAGCCACAGTCTACAAGCCTGCTGTCGTCTTCCATACAGAACAGAAAGCTATTTTAAGAGAACAAATCTCCAAATCTCTGAAGAAACATCAGCTACAAAGATAAAACAGCAAAGAGAAAAAAAAAATAATCTCTTTATCCCAAAATAGCTCTTTAAATAATCTGCACTGATACATTTCAATAACTGTTTCAATTTCATACAGAACAAGGTGCAGGAACATAAGTAGATGAGCAAAGGTGCAAATGTATTTTGATTATAAAAGGGTTTCAGGCCATTGCCTTGGCTGTTCCAGGATGTAGTTATAGCTCATTTTAACCTTATGGAGACTTGAAATGTAAGAAATGGCTTCAACTAAAATTAAGTGCAACCAGTTAAAAAAACAATAAATATATCTATCTATCTATCTATATATAGATATATAGATATATATATCTATAAATAGATAGATAGATAGATATGAAGATACATATATTCAGCATTAGTAGCTATATACACACACATTTTTTTTCTATTATTCAATACTACATTTTTTGACTCCTCACTTTGAAAGTCAACTTGAAAAATACAAGCATGTTCAATAAGCATTTAATGCAGAATTTAAAAGCTATCTTCCATTTTCCCATAACTATTTCTGTGCACAAAGCTCAGTGTTAATAAAAGACTCATTTTCAGTTAGCATTTGCTTTTTTTATACTCTAAGTTTAATTACCATGTTTTGTTTTCTCTACTTCATTTTACATTAGTTGCAGCATTGATAAAAGCATTATTTCTCCCCCCCCAACAATTTTTTATTTTTTTTTTTTAATTAATGATTTCTTTTAAAACACAGTATGGAATTCTTTCAGAATGCTTCCTGGGGTTTGAGAAATTCTTGTGGGAAGAGAATAAAGTCAAGGACAAGAGAAGGCCAGGGCTATCTTGGAGAGACCACAATCCAGCTGAGCTTACCATCATCTGTACAATTTGTCTTTTTACCTAGTTCAGTCAGTACGAACCAAAGATAAAAATAAGTGCGCTCTTTCTGCCATAACAACATCCTGTACAGTTAGGGAAATAGATGAGAAAACAACTCAGACATCAAGGAGGTTGCAGTCATGTTTGCTGTAGTATGTGCCAGCTTGTCTTTTTCCTTCACTACGTTACAATAGTAAAAAAAAACAAAGCAAACAAACAAACAAAAAACCAAAACCAAACCAAACTACATGAACAAAGAAAGGGCAATGTTTAGAATCAGTTATTACAAAGAAGCCAAAGCATGAAGGAATAATTCAAGCATTTTAGCTTCTTCCTCAAAACTTAACTACTACCTCAAAACTTAAAAGAAAGAAAAAAAAAAGTATTTCATAATGTTGTTTCAAGTTCCCAACTACTAAAATTCTAGCACCCAGGAAATCAAGTCAGTACTCTTAACCTTTATTTTTCTATCAGTAAGCTTTGCTGCAAAACATAATTCTGTTCTATTTCTAAAAGCTCTTCAGAAACCCCATAATAGGAAACCAAAAGACTACACGAGGTTTCTGGTGCCTTCTACCAACGCTTCAGGTCAGCTAAACAAAGACTATTATGACGGTTTTAGCTCAAGTTCAGTAGATTGTCAAAGCCCACTTGTCAATACCTGCCACCATTTTAAATACTAATAGCATGAAGATGATGTCATTCTTTCATGCAGCAACACAGGAAAAACTGACTTTCAATCTGAGCACTGAAGAACACTTTTCACACAGCTTGCTGGGTAGGATTTTTTTGTCGTTTTTTATGTTTGTTTTTAGTCTGAACACACAACAAACTAATAAAAAACATACTGAGAGCTTCACAAGTTAATAAAAACACAGATATAAAGCCATTAAACTTACATATGATTGGATCTCCGTCCCCTGTTTGTTTTCTTTCCTATAACAGGAGTCCCAAAGTGTTCAGGATTTGTGAGTGGAAGCTGATCCAAAGTCTGTTGAAATAAAAAACAAAACAAAAACAACCAGGTATATACATACACAAGAACCGTGTAAGTAATTCTCCAAAATGTAAGTTCCTATTGCCCAGTTAAAACAATTTTTTGTCAATACAGACTGTCTCATTACCACAGTAAAGAGCTAGAATAGATGTCACTGCTTTAAGGTTTAAAAGAAACAGCTGTATGCATTGTGGGGTTTTTGTGTCTGCATTTGCCATGTTTGTTTCTTTTAAAGCATTCCTTTTCCCTTATACCGAAACAAAACTAATTTTCATCCAACACACACACACAAGTATTTTACCAAAGTCCTGACTTTGGACCATTCAAAGTCAGAGAATGGAGTATCAGGTATTCTGCCGACTTGGGATACCTCATCTCTAGAAGATGAGTTTTTGTCTCTATCACCAAACTAAATATCAAATCATCTATTCAGAAATGAACAAAGGTTCCCCTATAATATGAAACAGGGAGATAAGCCAGTTGCAGTAAACAAACCAATTTACTAACAAAAGATGTGCAGTTGATATGGGACACATTCCAAAAAAAATTTAAAGTTGGTCCAATGCTGAGTATTAGCAATAAAACAAGACTGAGAGAAAGAAAACTGCCATCAATCAGCAAGACTGCTACATAATCAACGCAAGCACCTCAAGGACCTCCAGTATCTTCAAGGCTGCTTACTATTTAAAAGGTAATTTCAATTTAAAAGAATTGTTCCAAATTTGAAAGCTGCTGGTATGTGTGCATTGTTTTTGTTTTAGACACATCTTTTTCTTCCTTTGAAAGGCATAACATCTCCCAAAGTAAACATATTCCTCTGAACCGTGCCTGTGAGTTGTTTGTACTGATCTGTCAAGTTTATTGCCTATCACAAAATAGTTTCATCACTTATTAAAAACCAACAGTAATGATGTCTAAAGATGTATATTTATTATGTGCCATATTATGATTGTTTTGCAATGGATATTTACAGATTTTTTCCAACATAAAAAGCAAAGTCACATGATTGCTGCTCTCTGTGTCAGCCACGATCCATGGACCATTAGTAATACAAAATTGAAAAAACTGAAACATTTATTTTATTCATCAAAAGTTTACATACAAAGTTTACTGAAATTCAGCTATATGCCCGGGTTTTAAGAAACAGAATCCAAACTATTTAAGGTATATTTTACACAACCATTATTTTTAGTCACATGGATGGACACAACACATTGAAGACTGAAGCACAAAAGATGCATTTTGACTTTTTTCTCAATGAAGAGTTGTATTAAAATTGCTCAGTTACCTCACTTTCTGCAAAATGTCGCTCTCCTTTCAAACACAGCGAAGAGCGTCTGAGAGTCTTCTCATCACCATCATCAAATACTGTCACCAGGTAATACGTAGTGCAGGAGAACAAGAGAAAAAAAAGATTTGTTTTTTCAAAATGAAGGTATCAGTAAGCAATTACTTTAGGTGTCATAACACAAGATAACATCTTCCTGTAGCTATACTTATAACAAAGCTGTGCCTAGATAGTGCCAGATATCCACTAGAATCTTAGTGCAAAATGATCCGATACACAAGCTGCTGTTTCATTATAGCTACTCTGTGCTTTCACATGGTAAATGGAATAACTAACCAGTAGCTGAGCACACAGAATTCACAGATCAGGGGACACACATACACACACCCCAATGCAAGCTAGAAGTGAAAAGCAATTCTTACAGCATTTTCAGTTTTTACAGACCATTATTATAAAATCAGAATCTCCATCATCTTCAACTGGAAGTCACACATACTATGGAGAAACACAGATGAACATCCAGAGAAAAAAAGTTACTGTTCACTGTTACTTAAAAGTTCAACTTTTATCTCTGCTGATTTCATCCAACTAATCTACAGAATGGCAGTGATATAAAGCTTAAGTAGGATGACACCAAGTAACAGTCAAAAGTAAAACCAGTTGTAGTGAGAGAATTGTGGAGCTCCTGCCTTCTCAATTCTCTGCTTCTCATGCAATCCCTAGGCTCCATTATTTCGAGCAACAGAATGAGGTCAACTGGAAACAAGTTTGTAAAACAGTTGGCTTTAGCTTCACAGCTAATCCACTTAACCCCAGAAGTACATTGTATATGTTCATCTTGAGAGGCTGATAAACCGGTCATATACAAAAGCAGACTTTTATCAAGTTGATGAAAATTTGGTATCTCAGGTTATACTTCCACTGTTCAGTCAGCAAAGAACTGAGCTTCTCTCCAGTCCCCAACTGTGATGGCAGTTATACTCCTGTCCCCAACCGCAGTGACCTTGAAGACTTTTAGGGGGCAGGGAACAACCACAGGATTAGATTAAAAGTTAAAGTTTCAGCAAGTTCTCAACATGTCTCTTTCACTCTCATTTAAGCTCTCTTCTGTCAGTCAACAGTTTGACTCATTAAAATTCAATCATGTGGTAGAAAAGGAAAAATACATAAGCACTTTTACAAACAAGAGACAAAATAACAGTGTTCAGAGAATGGTTGTCAACCAGCAGAAGATGCCTGGCAAGATTAGAGTTTAGTTTTCAGCCATGTCATCAAATAGCATGTGCAGCACTCTAGTTTCAACATCTACTAATTAAAATACACAAAGCAACCAAGGTACATCAAAACCCCGGACTAGTATTTATTTAATATAGAAGTAACTAGTACCTAGTTCTGAGATTCCTTTTTTCATCCCTATAATCCGCTACTATTAAAGAACAAGAAAAACCCTACCCCTTGAGATTACCATTTTGTGTTTTACATTACAATAATTATTGAGTACAGCTTAGTGAAAAACACACTTGACACTTAAAAATTTGTTGAAAAAAGTATCAAGGGCTGCACAAGAGAATACACCAACTTCTGAGGTACATTTCAAATGGTCAACATGCAATTAAGACCTCTTGTCATTAAGTGAAATAGAAGGCAACAGGTACCTAATTCAGTTAGTGTTAATTAACATAACTGAGTGCCCTTATATAATGAGAGATTAGGAAAAAAGCCTTTTCTCTTCAAGGGATAAGCTGACTACAACAAGGGTAAACCTATTCAGAGCTAGGTAGGCAGGCAGGTTATGTATCCTATGTGGTAATCTGCTTGTTTCCCTGTCAGATGGATCCTTAACCTTGTTCCCGAACACTAACACACTGAATTGAAAAGCATCATCAGTCTTGAAGACTGTTTGGCCTCTATAGCACGTAAGGCTTTAATGCGCATGAAATTCAAACCTAATGGGACATCTTCAAAACTAACTACTAAGCAGACATAAAAAGCGTATACTACATTTTAAAACACTTAACCTAAACTGCAAGAAAGGAAAAAAGCAAAAGCAGCGGCGTAATGATGAAAAAAAAAAAAAACCCAAAAAACTGCAGAAGGAGGTCAGACTACTTCAACACATGAACAACTGTTATTGTTATTTCTACACACCACTGCTGCAGTGGTACAAACGGTAACATATTAACAACTTCTGGAATGCTACTACTTCAGGTCTGTTCTTCCTAAAGTCTTAATTTCCAAATTTAAGTAATTTTACTCCTGAAATAAGTAACGATGTAAGTACTTTGATACTTCTCAACAAATGATGACATTAGATAACCCTGCTGGTTAAGAATTGCACTACTTCTAAAATTTGGTAAACTTTGACCATTCCTTGAAGCTGGACTTTCACTCACATCTGCAAAGTCATCACTGCTATAAGGTGAATTTCAGACCCACTTAACTCACTGTCCTGACAAAAAGATTATTCAAACCATCTACTGCAAGAGTCAGTTCTCTCTCAAATGCATTACAGTCACCAGCTGTGATGCTTTTACTGATTCTGCAAGGTCAACAAGCTTTTGTCTGCTTTTATCTACTAACTCTCACATCTCTCTTCTTCCTCTTTCTGAAGTGCAGGATTTTTGACAGATATCTACTTCAATTTACAAACCAGTCCCACGACACCTATTTCAGAATTTAATCTATGCTGGCTCCTATCTTATTCTTGTTGCTGAAGTGTTAAATGCACGCTTTCTCAGAAACTTAAGTACGTGCACACACCATTCTAACATCAGCTATACCATTCTGCTTTTAGAAGCTCTCACATCTGATCTATCTCTACTAATTACCAGGTATCTATAATATTAATTAATGACTTTATACTGCATGTATGCTGGCCTTGTTTCTCCTTCACTCAAACACTGTACTTCACAGGAAAACTGAAATATTTTCTACAACAATTATCTAGAAGATCAAATGTAGACCCACACCTCTATTCCCTTCTGTCACGGTTTTGTGATTTTTGGTTTCCAGTATTCCACATCATAACATCACGTAGTGCACTGGGAGTTAAAGTGTTAATGCTCCATTTCCAATTACCTATCCCTGTACATTATGGAAGTCATGGGATCTGGCCCTTCTGGGTGGAGTGGTCTCTTACTGCCTTGAAGCAGGTGCTGGAGTGTGCTTCCCTAGCCCTTCCAAGCTTTTCAGGTTTGACTCGGTCTCAGGAACTCTCTCTCCTATTTTATTTAATTTACTAGTCTCAATTTCAATTAGACTGTATTATATTGTGTTACCTTGCATTCCGATATCACACATAGTAAAATAACTTTTCTTCCATAGATTATTGCCGCTGTTTTTTTTTCCTTCCTTGTGCCCAGCTCCCATCTCCCTATCCTTTTTCCCTTTCCCTTCCCATTCTGTGGAGCGAGGGGAGGCCCAGGGGCCTACTGTTCCCCTGTCATGGGCATAGATTTAGTTAATATCCATAGATCTAGTTAACTCCGTGACACTTTCTAAAAGGACTAAGGCTGGGGAAACTCTCCCTAAGTGTTCAACAGTGCTTTAAGCAGCAACAACTCTTAGTATGTCAATACAAGTAATTCTTGATAAGGTTCTTTCAAGATCTGATCCTCTATCCTCCTACACGTGGAGTATCAATCAAGGAGACAAATATACAACTTCTCAAGAAGTTCCTATTAGAGCTTTAACAGTACCAGTGCACAGATGGGAAGTATGTTATCACTCTACCACTGACCTGCTCTCCACAGGATAGACTGATCTGATGGCACACAGCATCAAAGGCTAAAACTCATGATTCTATAGCCTATGTAAAATTACAATAATAATCAAGGCTTGCTTGTGGCTCTGTGGATACATCATGTGAAGTCTGAAATGTCATATACTAGAATAGGGAAAATGAACAGGAGGACCTTAAAAAAAAAAAATGAGAAAAAAGCTATGACTTTGATTTTATAGCAGTTGATATCAGGGCAAAGTATAAAAGTGGGAAAAAAAAAACAAGTATTGCAATCTCTGCTTTAAAAAAAAATTGTTAAGCTTTGGAATATTTAATAACATATACTGTTATTACATACACTATGAAGTGCTTAATCACAGAGCAGCTCATTTAGTCCTTGTTTCACATGTCAATTTCACACTGTGATGAGTGATGCTTCCAATAAAAACACAAAAATAAATTTTGATATTTTGTGTGGAGTTTTTGGCTTTCTGTTTCTAAATTACATCTCCATCTCCAAAAAATTTCTCTCACCATGCTTAAGACATGCTCAAGAAAAATATAGGCCACGCACTTACTTAAGTCACCAGTTTTCTTCAAATAGTTCACTATTCATCTTACCTACAGTGTACCAACTTGCATCTGTTAATTTGTTGATAACTGCTTCCTGGTAAGTTCCATCTGGATTCTTCACTTCCACAACAGTTCCTACCTAAAATACAAAAGTATACAAAATACTTAGCATTGGAACGCTTCTAAAACAGACAATGAAGTTAACACTTTTGAATTCAGCCAACAAAGTTAATTAATATAGACACAGTTAAAGATACTACATTTCTGCAGCTTCATTTGAATCTGTTGGAACTCCTTAAAACTTCTCTTTCACTCCTCCTAAAATAAGCCAACTTAACTGAGCTGATTATTTCCTGCCAGCAGGTGGGGAACAAGAACCAGTCTCAGTGATGTCATTCTCTTGTATAAGAGCTTTTGCCCAGTTTTTGCTCTAGCTGTGTTTTCCAAAGCAACAGTAGCTAGAAATCAGGGTCAGCCAAACTTCTTAGATTTAAGTCCAAGAAGAACAAAGAGGGTTGCATCAGCCAGTATGCTTGCATCCCCTTAACTACAGAGGGAGGCTTAACATGAAAAGGAAGAACTTTAGCACTGCAGCATTACCTTCTATGCTTCACAGTTGTATCTAGTCTATGTAATAAAATAAGCCTTCCACTTCCACCTCATAGTGCATATACAAGTTTATTTCAAATACTGAAGAATGCTTTTCAAGGAGCCTGCAAGATATAAAATAAGTTTCTTACCTTTAAAGGTCCCTTTATGTGGTCATCCTGTACTTCCACTGTTGAAGAATCATGCCTAAAAGTTACCTAAAAAATATAAATCAACTGACAATCACTTGATATCATTGAGCAGCATAAGAACACGCAAACGTCAATAGTTCTTCTCTTACTCTCATCTTGCAGTTAGTCACTGTAATCATTTCACTTGCTAAAACTTTCATTCACATGTTTTAGAAATGAAGAAAACTTCTTAGCTGCCAAAACTTAATTTTGTTTAACCTTTTGCAGTAAGATCTATTACACTGAAGGACGTGACAAACAACAGTTTACCAATGTTGTTTAGCAGCTCAAAATTTCTGCAGGTTTCTTAATGAATTTAATTGTACTGTGTTAGTACCATACCAAGAAAGGAGGATGTTCCAATGCTCGAAGAGTAAATAAGAAATGTTTACGTTTCAAAGCTCTAAAATCAAACCACTTTAGCACTCATATCTAAACACACGCAATGTGTGGAATTTTTTGCTGTTTCTGATTAAAGTGCATTTTCTTCACTACTGCAAGACTCATATTAAATCATACATGATCCTGCTATCAACTGAACAAAATAAACAACCCTAAGAAAATACTCTGGCCCTTCAGTGTATGCCAGTCAACATGCTAGAAACTAGAAGTAAATGTCCATGTAGCTACGTTTTTAGCCCCCCAAAACAGAAGTAAATCCTGTAAATATTTCTGACATGCTTTCTATTTAACAGCCAATGATGCAGGAATTCTCCAATCCTACGCGCACTGTCCTCAGAAAAATAGGGTATAGACAGCCATATTTATGATTAAATTATCCGTATCAGATGCTTCTGATATTCACTATTCATTTCACTCAAAACCAACCTGATCACACCATAAGTCACAGAATCAATTGTATCTGAAGCTTTATTTCCATTCTTGCTTTAAAATCAGGGAAACCTTGAGAAAATTCTGGTGTTACATATGGGTACATATTATTAATACCTGCAAAAGATGTTCTAAAGCTCACCAGAGCAGACCTGCTCATTGTAAGTGTGTGACATTTAGTACTCACAATAGCTAACACTGTCATTTGAGATTCAGCTGTCAAACATTAACTCTCAGCTATAGCACTACTACAAGTGCTGCTCCAAAAGTAATGCCTCCTGTTTTATTACAATGGCCCACAACATCAGAGGTGGGTGTTGGTAGTACGGCAGTAGAGGTTAAACCTTCCCACCAATATTTCATCATGTTGTTGCTGTGTGACAGACAGCAACAGAGGGGTAGTCTGACAAAATGGCACCTGATATGGAAGAGCATATGAAGCAGAAATGTGGAATCGAATCCCTCCATATGGAAAAAACACACTCATCAACATTCATCAACGCTGAATGTTCATGGAGACCAACCAGGGGATGTGAGTACAGTGAGGCGGTGGGTGATGTGTTTCAACAGTGGTGACAGCTGGTCATCTCTGCTAGTGCAGATTTTTACAAACTCAGCACACAGGCTTTCATTCACCACTGGTGAAAATGCATAGCTAATGGTGATGACTATGTTTAAAAACAGTGCTCTTTCCGTAGCTGAGAATTTGCTCTATCAAATAGTGCTGTATTCTGCTTTGTGTATCTGTTACAATTTCCAAGGAAATAAACAGAAGGCATTATATTTGGAGCAACCTCTCTACACCATGCTGTAGGATTTAGCTCCCAAGAGTGCCAAAATTATGTTCTCACAATTACTGAGGCTCCTCTGTAAAATACAGCAATAGCAAAATTTCCTTCAGAACAGACTGTTTTCTAATGCAAGCTCCCCTACTTAGACATCTCAGGGAGAGATTTTGAGAGTTATGCAAACCTCGAGAGTAGCAAATAGCTGAGAACAAAACCTATAGCTATGATGCAGGAGAACCCACCGTGACTGGCTGATTAGAAAATAAATTCACTAAAATGCTTTATTGCTCTAGAGGCAATAGTTCATGGAATAGTCATCTTGTTGATTTTCTGTTAAAACCACAGCAATATCAACTGAAAGTATATTCTTAGAGCTGCATCATCCACCTACTGGTGGCAAACACTTCCTGACCGCCAGATAGATAGAGGACATGTTTTGTAACCTGAAAGCCACACCAAGAGACAGGGATTAACAGAGCTAGGACCACTCTTCTGAACTTAAGCCCGACTGGAACTTACCTAAAAATCAAAAGTTTGAAGCTCAGATGACCACATCTGTGGTCACTCAAATGAAATATCCAGTATACTCATTCTGATTTAGAGACACCCAGTTTAACTCCCCTTCTGTAATTATCTTTAAGTGTATTTTACAGCAAAAAGGAAATATACCCCCCCCCTCCCCCCAAGCCACGAGTGAGTCACAACATACTAAAATAAAAGGAGTATGCAAACTTCTATTGTAGTTCCAATACTGCTACTGCAGGTTCGTTTTGAAATGGTGCATTGGGGCTTTGCCTCTTTTTCAGAGGATTTTTATATCAGCTGTTTTCACCTCTTGAGATCTTCAGACATGTTCAAAAAACCCAAAACCTGGGTATTAACAGAAATCAGATTTGATCATCGAGCCAAACTGTTTAAATTCAGTTGGAAATTCCCTATTATTCATCATCCTGGAAAGACAGCCCTATATAGGCCCTATATATGCAGCAGATGCTTCACTTCTTTCTGCTTAATGAAGACAGACACTAAAATCAGTTTCTTTTAAAATTCCTGTGAAGGGTGCCCAAGAACAATAGCACTAGTTGCATTTTAGAAGATGCTGTCAAAATAAACTGGATTATTATCTCTCTGAGAGAAGCTATAACTGATGAAGAGGGAGTGGACTGCCACTAACACTGAAAGTCTTGCTCTTCAGTCAAATTCATATTGCCTTCAACACCCTACACAAGTCCAGGCAACTCTTAAGTTTTTCTTCCTTCCATGGCAACATGTGTAATGCTGATATATTGTTTAAAGTAAAATTCTGTACTACTTACAGAAATTGCCAAAGACTGCTAAGCTGTGAAGTATGGCACCTGCTGATATTGAAATGATAAACACTCTGCAGTGCATTACGTTAAATAAAGTTATTAAATCATAATTTTAAAAATTATATTGATGATGGAAAAGTTATTATGGAGGCATTCCTTAGTATTTTCTAGGAAGTGGAATTTGCAGAGGAAGAAAGCAGTTAAAAGGAGAAGCAATTAAGTGTATTTTACTTGCCTGATGATGCAAAAAGTGTTGCCACTTTCCTTTCCCAGAGTAACTAGTTACGAAACCTAAATGAAAGCTTCCAACTAAATTTTCTGTAATGAAGCTAGCTGGTTTTGCTGGCAAGTAAGAGAGAAATCCTAATGCAAAGGAGAATAGGGCATAAAATATCTTGATGTCAGAGGAAAGTCTGTTAGGTAACTGGAAAATAAATGCAGCAGGTAAACTACCAAAATTCTAGACAAGTTACACCATTTCATAATAAAAATTCTGCTTAGAGCTAATACTGGAGGAAAACTGCAAGTGCCAGAAAGAGAAAAATCAAGGGATCACTGCTAAATTCAGGGACAATCCATACCTGGTGGAGGAAACTCAGTGTAAAGAGATACTGCTATTGCGCTCACAAATAAAATACCTTACCACAAAATACTCTACAAAAGAGTAGCAGTACTGGTGCTTAACTGCCCTGTGTTACACTGTAACAGCAAAGGCTTTTCCTGGTGCCCAGCTGTTCCCTTTCAACCTCTTTCTGATAAACAACGCAGAGACCAAGCTGCAAGTAAAGCCATACAAAGTATTTTTCAATGGACAACACTAAAGTGCAAGTGGTCATGTAAGAAGGTGGCCTACAAGTCCTCTCGAGCTGATAGTAGTTAAGGCTTCACTGATGTAGGCACAATACTATTCCTGTCCTTAAATACTGATGCCTCACAGCCTAAATACCAGTACTTAATAGCTTAAGCTTAATGGTGCTGTAAAACATAAACCAGCTGATGCCGTTAATAGTTATGACTTTTTAAAGATGTCAGATTTAAGACCAGCATCTTCTCATTACAGTTAACATTAATCATCATATGTGACGATATCCTTCCCATCAGGGCTTTTAGAAACAGTCTGTTCTGCCCCTTATATGTGCCATAAGCAAAATCAGCCAAGCGCTGCACAACAGTTTATGATGGAAACTCTTCTATATGGGATTGCTTCCACTCACAGTATGTTTTTCACTTCCTTTCCAAGTAGGTAAGAACAATATTGTTACTATAAATACATTTTCTTCTACGTAAGTGCTCTTGATCCTTGTCCTGTTATATTTCCATGTGAGATTAAGGTCACCTGCTCCCACATTAGAAGCTTTTAGGGCAACGCTTGCAGCAGAAATATAAGGCCTTTCTACAGCACAGACTTACTACATAACAAACATAAGTCAAAACACTGTTCTTTTTATTTCTAAAAAAAACACGTCTTAAATTCCTAATGAATGGTAAAGCATCTCTCCTCTGTTCCCTCCCCACATTTTTGCTATTCCTATTGCACGTGGCTTATACTGATTTGATCAATCATTAACTAGTCACTATAAAGATTAAGTGAGATTCCCTGCTTGCTATTCTGTAGGACTTAGTACCCCAGGTCTTTGTTGGAAGACAGCAGGGCTTCATCTCTTTCCTGAAGCATTATCTAGCTGCAACTGCTAATTGGCAGTGACCTGTACTCCTGAAGTAAAACAAACCACATTAGATCTACTTTGAGGAGTTCTGTCTATCCCCTCATGACGTTATCCCATACATAAACTCACTTGCCATTATAATCAGTTGCTTCAGGTCAGCCTGTGGCAATGAAGGCCACAGATAGTGGAGGCAGACAGATGACAAAGCAGTGAAAGAAACAAGATGTATTCAACTGCCTGGGGAGGAGTGTAGGAGGAACTCCTCCTACCCCCACAACAACAACAAGCTTATTGTTATTGTAGTAACTGCACTGCCAAACTCCAAGGGAAGGAGTATTTTGAACACAGATTACTTCCCCTCCTCCCCCCCCAAAAAACACACACATTTACAGGAAAATCACATACCTTGACTTTGACAAGTCTTTTTGCTGTCTTGATCTTGGCTTCACAGAAGGCTCCTCTATACTTCGCACTCACATCAGTGCCCACTGTAAGATAGGGAGGCTCATCGATGGCCTGGAACAGAAAGGAAAATTGCTGATTTTTAATTCCTGGCTACTGACAATAGAGCTGCCATTGTTTCAATAGCTTTTGTGGACACAGTATTTACAAAACAGCCCCCAAACCCAACAGTATATGTATGTCATAGCACTAGAAACAATGCTTGTGCAATAGCTACCATAAACATAATCATCTGACACCACAGTTGTCTGAAACAAGTCACTACCTGAGGATGCAGAAAGTAGATGGCCAATTCACTGCCAACTGAATGCTTCACCTTCTCCTATAATTGCCTCAAAATTTGATACGGCTCATGAACGCACTGGTGTTTGTTTTATTTCCCATAAATACCAATGAAGAATGAAGCTGAATTAAGTAGAAAAATCTCTGAAGAGACTTGGCTTCTTTTACTTTTGAATGAAGTAAATCATATGGAAGGATGCTTGCCAGGAGTGTCCTGAGAGACAGAGTAGTGCAGGAGAACAAAGACAGGATGAACACTCAGCAAAGGGCAAGGGCCCAAATGAAAGAAGAGGCCCTCTAACAAGCAACAGGAGAAATGGGGAACATCAAAACAGAAAAATAGAAAATAAGGGAAAAGAGAAACAAATGTTTCAGAGTGCGGGGGAAGAATCAGGGATCCAAAAAGCACACAGAGAGGGCATGTCAAAGGCTCTGCTCCTTCAAAGGAGGGCCATATCCTCTCATCCAACCTCACATACTGTCATCTGGGAAAGGAGATCCTGCATAACTGAACTACCTCTCTCAATCATTCTGTAGAAACTAGGGCAGAAGAAAGAAGGCAGAGGAGACCAGCAATAGCAGTGAGCTACATCTCCAAGAGTTGCAAGCTTCCGTGCAGCCCCAAATAACAACTGGGAAGAGATATTTAAGCTCTCCAAGCCCACGTTATGTTTGTGCATCTCAAGGGACTCAGACACAACTTACAAGAAGCAACTCTGGCACATTCCAAGATATCTGCAGAATATTGGGAAACAAAACTTGAAATTGACACACATAAGATGCTGCAATGTTAACTACATACTAATTATGTTTTACCTTGATTCTTCCTTCAAGTCTAATGCTCATTTTCAGATAACTGATTATGTTCCAGACAGAACATCAGCAAACTTTTCAATCTGCTTGCAAAGATAATCAGAAACCTAAATGCTCTAATGAATTTTCCTCAACCTCTTGCTCCCTTCTCTGCATGTATACACAACTGTACCAGAGTAGTATAACCATAAACATCTATCCATTCCTACTACAAATTTAGTAACAATAAAACTCAGCTGAGATTAAGTAGGTAGCTGTTAGCAGGATGAGGATTCTGATATCTATTTCCTTCTTGCTTCTCTAAGAGCGCTAATGTACTTGCCTTCAAGGCAGGCTGCAATACTTTTCTGTAACTTCTCTTGGAAGGATGCTGAAAGAGGGACTTGGACAGCAGTAAACTTCATTTTGCTGAGTGCTCACAGTAGATCAAGTGCAAACATAAATCTGAATGGGGAAAACAGCCACAGATTCTCTTGCCAAGTAAGCAACACTCTAGGAGGAGAGCATTCTCCTGTTCTCCTCCACTTCTAATCGAAGAAAGCCCTCAGTGCTACAGTGTTGCTAAGTCCTTCAGGATGGCTGATCTTGCAAGAGTCAGAAGGAAGCCCAAAGCATTATTTTAAGATGACAGACAGATCTGACCTGGGTCTGCATGGATGCACAAAGCTTGAATCCCCCTATAAGCAAGCACTGTGAGTTTGTTGCGTCAGTACCTGTCTACACTTCCCTATACAGCCAAACAAATGATCCCAAGGATGGATTCAACATTAGGTTTAGCTTCTAGAAATTCTTCACTACTTCTGAAGCTGAATTAAAAAAGCAGAAACAAGACAATCAATCCTGAACTTCAATTAAAAAGCAGAAGGGAGACAATCTGAAGCTGTGGCCTTGGTTAGGAAGTTTGTGATAGAAGAAACAACTCCACAGCCACCAGCAAACTTTAAAATAGGATTTCAAAATCCTTTTATAATGAGTTTATTAATTAACAATATTGATTAATTTGTTATTACTCTGGCTTATTTTGAAAAGCTTCTCTAAAAATTCTATTCATTTGAAGAATGAACATCTGGAAGAAATGATCCTTATCTCCATCACAGAAGTTCATTTTAATCCCTGGCCTAAATCTCCTGAAGTTACTTTTTAAAACAGTTAACCCCTTTCCATGGAATTCATTAATATTTACAACTGTAAGTAGATTAATTCTGAACATCAAACATATGACCATTTGTTTACCCACTGTAAGAATGTTTACTAGAAAAGAAGTATTGGAGCGGCTTTTGACATGAAAATTTATACCAGTGAAACACATTTCTTCATTTGAATGTATAAATGATTCACAGTAGTTGAAGTATGAAATGGCCGTATGAAATCTTCAAAGGATACACCAAAGAAAAATTTTCTAGTTTCATCATTCCATTGAAACACATTAAACAATTCTTCCCCAAACCAGTCAAGTTTTTTGAAATCCACCCCTCATTCTGACAGACGGTACCAGCTGAAAATGGTAGGTTAAAACAACTAGAGAGATGTGATGTATCAGGGAACGCAAACAAGGAATGCAAACAGCAATGATCAAAGTCTGGCATTCATTTCATGTAATCCTGATTGGCAACGTTGTTATTTTCACCATCTCTAAATGAGTCACCTGTTCTCAAACAGGTTTTAGTCAATTCCACCAAAATTAGACAGGGATTAAAAATAAGTATACAGCTATTTTTACCTTTCTGTTATTCCTTCTCTTTGTGCTTACGTCACTTAATAGACATCCTTACACTCAGACTGAATGCATTTTTTCCCCATTTAATTTTGACGTGCTTCAGCAGGATTTGCTTTTATTCTTTCTTTGCTTTCCAGAGTGTTAAAATGCAGCTGAAATCTGAGAACACGGCTCACTCATCTTGGAGCACGCTGAGATTCTCTCTGCAAGTGTTGCAACCAACCCCTGAGGGGAAGAGGGAGGCAGCACCGAGTGCTCTAAAGCACAGAATTCTGAGCTTCTTAGAAGTACCAAAGGCTTCATTTTGAGACAATTACTGGTCTCACTACAATATTGGTCCGGGATCTTTGGCATAGAATCACTGAATCTAAAAGGTTGGAAAAGACCTCTAAGACCATCTAGTCCACACGTCCGCCAACCACCAAACTAAACCACATCTCTAAGTCCTACACCTAGCCCTTCCTTGAACACCTCCAGGGACAGAGACTCCACCACCTCACCGCACTTTCTGAGAAGAAATTCTTTGTAATATTCAACCTGAAATGCAGCCTCTACCTTCACTACTGTTGTGAAGCATGCTCGCCTGAGTTTCCTTTTACATCCACACGTAAAGTCCAGCATTTTGTGAGCTATAGATAAGAACTGCCTTCTCAGCAGCCTATGATAAAAATCATCAATAAAGTTTTGCTGTAAGGGAAAACCAAGAAGTATGCCCAGCACGCACCACTGCTCATTTAAAGACAGACCACGAACTTCTCAATCAGAGCAGCTTCAACACAACCCCCCACCCCCTTAGGCTTCCTTCTCTCTCTCCCTCCGCGTTCGCACGTCTCCACATCCTCTCGGAACGCCTTTCAGCTCAGGCAGGAGCAATAACAGGCTCCGACACCGTCCGGCAGCCCGTCCACCCGCACCCAGCAGCGCGGGGTCCCTCAGCCGCCGGCCGATGAGGGGGCCGCCCCGCCCCGCGGCCCGCTCCATCCCGCAGGTGCGGCGCAGCGCGGCGGGGGCGGGCGGGCCCTGCGGCTCTCAGCGCGGCGCCGAGAGGAGGGGCCGCGCCGCCGAGCTGCCACAAGTTTCCGCCCGCCCGAGCCGGCGCCCGGGCCGCGGCAGATTATGCGGGGATCGGCGCGAGACTAAATTCGGCCCCGTAATGCGATTGCCTGGCAAAGCCGCGGGCCGGTGTGGGCCGCCCTCACCCCGAGGCCGCCCGCGGCTCCGAGCGCTCAGCGGCGCCGCCGGGCCCGCTCTGCCAGCGCCTGGGAGGGAAAGGGCTCACACGGCCCTCCGGAACGTTTCAGAACGAACAGCTGAAAATTAGAATTTGAAATGGCAGCATCGTGTTTTTACATACCTCTTAAGGCTGCTAAAGAGGTCGGCTTTCCGTGTTTTTCTAGACATTTTCCAGCTACGTGGGATGAAATCATCCTCACGCCTCCCCTTTCAGCTGTGCTGCTATATTCAACTCCTTTGTGAAGCCTGTCGTGCCGCACCGCAGCCGATGGAGCTGCTTTACATTGTCCTCTGCCCGCAAGCGCTTCTAACGCAGTGAGTGAATATATTATTCGTCTCCTAATCTGTATTCCTCTGCACCACACACAGGATGTTCCAAGTAAACCACATGAAAACAAGATTAAGCATTCAATCTAGAAACACAGCAGACGTGCTTAGCAGGAAAGCCTGCAGGACTACTTTCAGATCCTCATGCAAAGAACAAACCGAGTCTGTATCTTCCCTTTGTCTCACAAAGTTTGAAAAGCCGGGACTACTACCTCCCATTACTCATGCAAAGCTCCGGATATGCCTACAGTTTAGAGAACTCTTGTGCCAAGACAGTAGCAAAATATTTCCCATAAAGTCTAATGTAAAAAGTAATAAATAACTGATTTTAGTTTTTAAATGGTAATTTCACATTTGTTTTCAATAGCAAAGGGTTAGGGAAAGCTTTAATGATGACTCAACAACCCCCTTCCCAGCCAGTATCCAATTCTCCAACTAAAGAAGAAAACTACAAGGCACAGCATCTTATTTTTTTCTCGCTCACATTAAGCAAGACAGACCACGGCAAAACTTTCTTTGACACTCCATCCCTACTTATAAGCTATCTTTCAAAACGTAAAATATTTTCTCATTGTTTGTATATCTGCAATGTAAGTGAAGATGGAATCACCCAGTCTACGAGCAGAACCCTTGCAGCAAATGGTATCCTGGGCTCCATCAGAAGAAGCGTGGCCAGCAGGGACAGGGAGGTGATTGTCCCCCTCTACTCTGCTCATGAGGCCCCATCTGGAGTACTGTGTCCAGGTCTGGAGTCCCCAGTACAGGAAAGACAGAGAGCTCTTGGAGAGGGTCCAGAGGAGAGCCACAGAGATTGTCAGGGGACTGGAGCACCTCCCCTATGAAGACAGGCTGAGGGAGCTGGGCCTGTTCAGCCTGGAGCAAAGAAGGTGACCTCAGTGCAGCCTTTCAGTACCTAAAGGGAGCCTACAAACAGGAGGGGGATCAACTCTTTGAAAGGGTAGATAACTGCAGGACAAGGGGAAGTGGTTTTAAGTTGAGGGAGGGAAGATTGAGGTTGGATGTCAGGGGGGAAATTCTTTACAGAGAGAGTGGTGAGGTGCTGGAACAGGCTGCCCAGAGAGGTTGTGGATGCCCCGTCCCTGGAGGTGTTCAAGGCCAGATTGAATGGGGCCCTGGGCAGCCTGGTCTAGTATGAAATGGGGAGGTTGGTGGCCCTGCATGTGGCAGGGGGGTTGGAGATTCATGATTCTTGAGGTCCCTTCCAACCCAGGCCATTCTGTGATTTTACTATTTCAATTACAATTCCTCAGTCTCACAAACTGGCATTAAAACACCCAACCAGCAATACCCCCCACCACTACAGTGAAACATTCAGCCAGGTCCTTTGAGCTGTCTTCTCGGGGACATTGCAAGCTGCACGTAGCTCATAACTTCTACTCCCATGCTGTCCTGCAGCATTAACACCCACCCTTAAGCCATTCAAGGGAGGTTCTGAACATCTGTGACAATAATGGCTTGAAGACATTCAGATGTTAAAAGAGCACCAATTTAGGAGAGAAAAAGGGTAAGTCCAACATCTCCTAGACAAGCTTTAAAGAACCACTTTCATGAAAACGGAGGGGGGGAAATCTACAAAGAAACCATTAAAACACTTTCACCCCAATTACTAAGATACTTGACTTCAATAAAGATTATTACTAAGATTATTAACTTCAACGTTTTCAGACTCCCTGAAGTTCCACCCAGTAGCAGAGATCTGCCCACACACTGCAGAATCAGTCTCTTAATAAACAAAATTATTCAGTGCAATTACGGATGCAACTTCTCACTTACAGCTCGACCTGTTGTGGTTTAGGACACACAGCTTCACAGCAAGAGCAGACACACAGGAACAGCCTATTACTTAGGTGCAGCACTTACTTCTTAAGCCAGATAGCCCATCCTCTGCCTCCCAGAAATGAGGGCACTGCAACAGGAAGCATGCTGAATTTTTCTATTCGCTCACCAACTACAGCACAGAAAGATGATGGTTTCTCATACGGAAAGACTATTCCACGAAAGCATAAGAGAGGGCTTTTAGGTAAATTTTCTTCTGACTGCCAATCAGAACAAGGCTCAATTGCTTTGTTGCTGTTGCACGGATCACAGAAAAGTCAAACCTACTGATTTTGAAGTATATGAAGAAGCGTTGTTCAGTGCTCTCAACATTCTGCTCACAAATCAAAATTAAGCTAGGAGCATCCCAATGAAACTGAACACTTGCAAATCCAAGGGGAGGAAGGGAGGCTTTTTGTAGCAGAAATCAGTTCCAGTTTCCATTGAAAAATGGTCAGGAAGTTTCAAGTAACACCTCACCAGCTGAAAACATACCATAATCGTGGCATAACATTTTTTCATGTTTTTATTTAAGTTGGAAGCTAACAGAAGCTAGTGTCCAGATGTCTGAAGTCATAAACCAACTTCTGACAGTTTTTAGAGTTCTTTACAGGTGTAAAGGGGATATTTTCTTTATTTGAAATTCTCCAGCTACGTTAGCACCATGCCTGGCTTTTTCCAAATTCTGAAAGGCTTCAAAAGGCACAAAAGCTGATTTTCCCCTCCAAATAAAAATGGGCCATCTGGCAAAGATTTACAGGTTCTACGATCATGAAGGACCTAGTGACCCAAAACAAGAGGATCAATCCAGTAACAACAGGCAATACTCCCTTCTTATCCAACGTTATATGCTTTAAATGCAACATGGGTTTTCAACATTTTTACTTATTTGTGTAAAGCTGGATTTCTCTGGAACCAGTAATCCCATTGCTTTCGTTTCTTTTAAACTTTGGAGTGGGGTCTTCAAACTAAGATAGGTTGCTAGATATAGAATTGTAAAAATATTTGTGCTCAGACAGTGAAAAATATGTCAAACACTTGAAAGTCAGCCTATCTTCATTTTAGCCAAAGAGCAACTGCATTCTCCATTCAGAAATTCATGGAGTAGTGGCATTTTCAAACATTTAAATTGTAAGTTACAAAACAGCAATTCCATACAGGTCGCTATGCTCTCTCTCTCTCTCTCTCTGTATATGTATATATGTAATACATATCTAATATATATATATATTCCAACACAAAGAATGCAAATCACTGAATTTTGATTCTAACTTGATTGCAGACTTCCTGCTCGCATCCACACAACTCAGCAGACACGCAGCAGCTTTCAAGTATGGCAGATTGTGGCTACTCTGCATCCTTCTCAAAGGTGAATAGAGATTTGATGTTTATACAGTGCTTGGAGATTTTTATTTTTTTTTTTTTTGAGACTTTTTTCCTACATCAGTATAGCACACTACTCCACAACAGTGTTTTAGTTAACCAAACACTGCCCATTTTTCTCTCTAAAAAAATAAAAATTAAAATAAAATACATCACATTCCTTTATCATTCTTTATATAGGTCTCTTTCCTTGCTCTGTATTGCTGAAAGACCAATGCAGGAAAGATATTTCAAATGTCTGCTCCCCCTGCTTCATGCTGCATATAAAAATCTTTTTCCCCCCTAAGTCAATCATCGCCATAGTTACCAGACTGCAATTCTCTGTAAGGTTCAACCAAATACTCGATCTGTTTAGCATTATACTGCAGTACTGCAAATGGTACGGCTTCGTTAATTTTGGTCAGGCCTGCTTTTTGGCAGCTTATAGCAGTATGTGCCAAGTGAGGTCTGAGCATCAAGTTTCTACATGTAGAGACGAAAAAAATAACTTGATAAAAGCAGTTATCAGTGAGAGACTTTTTAGACAGAGATACTTGAATGACTTTTCTGACCTCGTGTTGCAGTGCAAGAACCAAAAATCCGTCATATTTGAATGCATTCAAGTAAAGTTAATTCTTCACCAGTGTGTCTATTGCCAGGCCAAGATAATGTAACGATTTTATTTTTCATATGTAGTTCTTAAAAATTCAGTGCAAAAACATAAAGAGCAGTAAAACCTGTAAGTGTGAAAGGAACTGTTTGTATTCCACAGCACATCTATTCAAAATCAGATTTAAACAGTCATTTGGTTATGAGAAAAAAAGACAGCAGTGTTTTCAGTTAAAAACAGGAATATTGAAACTGATATCAGGAATACAAACTGTGAATAGAAACTAAAAATCAGATCTTCATCTAAGAATTTTGGGGCTGGAGTGGGGAGGAGTGTTCCATTGTAACTGTACTACGTTAAGCTTCTGTTTGTCATCTACTTTTAAAATATTTTCTGTAGTTTAAATCATCAGGAACA
This sequence comes from Tetrao urogallus, assembly GCF_951394365.1. Taxonomy (NCBI): domain Eukaryota; kingdom Metazoa; phylum Chordata; class Aves; order Galliformes; family Phasianidae; genus Tetrao; species Tetrao urogallus. The sequence goes on along the minus strand of NC_136814.1, from coordinate 37,420,663 downwards.
AATTCATAACAAATTGAAAAATGGAGCTTTAAGATGACCATAAACCACAACTTCTTTTTCTTCGAGCAAAAGAAAACTTCTTGCCTTGGCTTATTTACATACTTACAACAACTCTTCTATACAAGTTATTGGGAAGAAAAAGTGAGGGGAATTTTATTCATGAATTATAAGAGAAAGACAAAGTTGAAGGGATGGCACGCACTCATGCAAAAAACACCAGCAGAATAAGATTTGTAGAACACTGATTCAAGTCCATTTCACTAAGTACAGCCACCATTTTCTTAGTTTTATATTGTTTAAGGGGATGTCTTGATAAAATTATACTATGAAATCTTTAGCATTTGCTTTAAGATGTTACACTGTATAGTTAGCATGAAAATCCAGCTGGTACAAATCATGACTGTAGCTGATCTGGAGATTAGTACACAGTTCTGGTTTTTTAAATATCACATAAAAAAAAAAAAAACCAGTCACAGAAAAACACATTGTTTACTTACTCAGATGAAGACTGACGGGTTGCAATTTTTATTGTGGTGTTGCCATTATTGCTAACTCTGAGAATGACAAACCAGCACCAGAAGCGGTGTCAAAGCTACATGCAACTATCAACTAGCACAAAAAAACAAAAAGTGAAGACGCAGCATTTCTTTCTTACTGATTAGAAAGCAATCCTAAAGACAGGTTATCTGGCAAATTACAGATCCACACATCAAAGCCTAACATTCACGAACTAAGTATGTGCATACAGTCACCGCACTTTGGTTACTCTGACAAAACGTGTTCACAGCAGATGGCCACTTTGTGCTACCATGCTTCCAGTAGCTGTTCACGTGCAGTTGTACGTACAGCAACACAAGAAATCTTAGAGTGAAAATCCCTCTCCTGCCTATCATGCTACCTCAACTGCTGCCCAATCACTTCACGTAAATTTTCTGGTCAGGGACAGGTCATTCAAGGAGAAACTATGAAAATGAGTTTAGAAAATATCTACAGTGAGACAAAAATAACTTAATCTAACCAATTTATTGAAGACTAAGTTCAGATGGATGAGATCCTTGGCAACACCAAACAAACTTAATTACACATAAAAGGTTAGAAAGGCCATTCCTCAAGGCAGGATAATTTTAACTGTATTATTCATAACAGATGTCCGTCAAATCTATTCTTAAACTCAGGGGTAAATATACCATACTCTCTGTAGGCAATATATTCCAGTGCTCATACAGTTTTCTGTATCATCTCATCTAAATTTTCTTGGCTGCTGTTGTCTGCCTTATCAATACTGCATACAGAGAGCAAAGTGCTTTTACTTTCCCCGCAGCTTTCACATTCAAAGAGATGCGATTCCTTAGAGTAATCCCATCTCTCAAAGGTAAACAAAACAAAAAAGCAAGTTACTGAGAACATTTTAATTATAGCCCTTATTTCTCAGGCACTTCATATTTCTAATTGCTTTCCTCTGGAATCTGTTCAAATTATCTCACATCTTTCTTGAAGTTCAGTGCCTAAAACCAGACATGGTGTTTCAGGTACAGCCTAACCGCTAGGCAAAAGAAGCTAACAGACCCTTTCACAGTTTACAAATGTTTTTTTTACTTTCTAGCATGAGATTCGCCTTTTTGGCAAGGCTATGGTATTGTCTCACATTCCATTTATTTTTGGCTACTTTATTCCCCAGAACTGCCCCCGAGAGGAGGAGGAAATAGGATGCATCACATTCCATTTTCAATAGCAGCAAACTGCTAATGTGGCACATACCATGCCATGAAACTCTAGCAAGTGTGCTGGCTGTTGATGGCTCCCCAGCTCAGCCTGTTGGCTGTTTTCAATCTCAGACGCTAAGAGCTTAGATTAAGAGGTAGCCAGCGCAAAGTTCTGAACCCTCCGTCCCAGGGACCTTGCCTTGTTGAGTACAGCACCTAGTTTGTGACTCCACTGGATTGAGGCTACGGCAGAACTTGGGCATCACTACCCTAAAGGCAGTGAAGTGCCCACAGAAGTTGCCCGTAGTTGCAGACAGGTTTTGTGCTAGACATCTAGTAAATCCCTGCCTCAAGGATCCACGTACCTGTGCAGTCCTCTTTCTGCCCAGCAGCCAAACACCTAGGGTATGTTTATAGGACAGAAGAGACTTCTGCAGTGCCCCAGCTCTTAAACTTCAGAGAACCACAAACACCCACAGGTCAGCCAGCTGCAGCCCCTCATGATTCAGCCTGCAGTGCCCCTCCTCTCTCATCGCACAGCAAAGAAGCAATGCTGGAAGGTTCCTTCACTGTGCCATCGAGGGGGTTACAAAATCCCATGGCTTCAGGATGAACAGGGCTTTTTGATTTACAAGAGAAAGGTAATATTTTTTGTAAGTAGATACTTGAAGGGATCACAAGAGACGAAACAAATATTCCGCATCTTCAAAAGCTTTAAATCAACAGACTTACTAGAAATACATGTTCAAGGACTGAGCAAGTAAAGCTCAAAGAAGTAATTCAAGCAAACGCTATGGGTATTGACACTCCAATTCTGACTCATCAAAAAACTCTGATAATCAAAATATATTGCAGTAAAGGCAGCTACTGAACAGGAGGAGCTTCTGAAGAGTTATCAGTGCTTTTAAAGATCGTATAATTTACACTTTGTACTAAAAGGCCAATCAAAACTATCAGGAAAATCCATTCCATCCTTCTGCAGCAGAAGAAATGCCAGCTTTACCACTTCTGATATGTGCTGATGTGTGTCAAAACTCATCCTGCCACCCCCAGGCACTTGTGTGATGTCTCAGACATACAGGAAGCACGCACACGGTTTTGTCTGTTTAGAGCTCTGCTTAATTATCATAATACTAATTTTAAAAATACACTGTACAAACAACTCTGCTGAGCAACAATCTGTTCACTTCTTCAGTTTCAAAAACCAAACTGTTGCAGCCAGTCCCCCACTTCCTCTCAACAAATTATCTAGGCCAAAGCTGGCTGCCTCGTCCCCATATTCACTGCTCTGAAACCCTGCAATCTTGGGGCTATTACAGCTGTGGTTTCTTAGACTCAAAGACATCCATTATCATGAATTACAATTTCATATGCATTTTTCTTAGTACTTCCACATACACACAAAAAAAGCCCAACAAGTAACACACCACGTAGTTAATACAGTTTCTTATTAGGTTTCTGAAATTGCAACATTCATAATGCTTTATCTTTTAAAAGCATAGAATAAGCCCTTTAGTTAAACTCAGGAAAGAAGAAAAATAGGTGTTATTAAAGAAAAAGGAATCTGATTTTAAGCACAAGATGACTAACACATGGAGCTTTTGGTATATTTGCAACCCAAAGTATGCAACTACCTATGTAAGTAGCAAAATATTTATTTGTCTTGTGTAGAAATGTATGAGCTGACAAAGTGAAATGCAAATAGTGAAGCAGTACAACATGCCTGAGCGTTAGAGAAACAGGAAACTTGTAAAAGTGCAAGAGTTTCAAGACCTAACTAGCAAAAAAGTGTATGGCTTCTTTATATTAGGAATCTGATGCAACAGAATTGTTCTGAAAGCAAGTTGCATTCATTTTCTTGTCTGCTCCTGCTAACTTAAACAATCATCAGGTCGTAGCTTTGGTCATAACATGGTATCAGAAAACCAGGTAGGTAAAAAGAGTTAAGCCAATTCAGTCCTTTATTCTGAAAGCCAGGTATGCTGTGATGGACTCTAAGATTTCTAACCTAGGTTAAGAGAAATAAAAACAAAAAATAAAAGATGTAACAATTGAAAAACAAAATATTTTTAAGCCATCAGTTTTTGCCAGGTGCTACCTGCTGCCAATTGTAGTTTGTCCTCTGTTCAGATACAAAACCTGAGGAGGTGGAGGCCTACAAACTCAAAACCAACCCTTAGAGAAAGCCTGCTGCTTCATGTTTCATTTCAGAGTTGCATTAACACCTTGGGACTGTAAAAGGGGAAGGCCTCGATGCTCTCAAACTCACAGAAACATGGATGATGTCCTTCCTTTTTCATCCTCCCTTCTGCATCAGTTCTGGTACTCCTTTAATCCAAGACTACGGTGATTCAGCTCAACAACTCCACAAACAGCTATTTGTTCCTGTTACTTCTGTTACATTAGAGTGGTTTTGGTTGTTTTTTTAGTTTGGTTGGTTGTTGTTGTTTCTCTCTCTCTTTTTTTTTTTTTTTTTTTTTTTTTTTTTTACCACTTTGATGAGCCAAATCACTTCTCTGTGTGATTGAACACCAGAGCTAACAAGATTGAAAACAGTGGATATACCACCACGTCTCAGAACTTTATAACCATCGACAAAAATGTGTGATGTTCTTAGAAAAAATGCAAAAACTTAAAAAAAAAAAAAAAAAAAAAAAAAAGACTTCCTCTTCCCCATCACACGGTATCACTTTATATTTACTTTTCCATTGCACACACTACATTCCTTCTCCCCCCCAGAAAAAAATCGAAAAACATAAGCGTATGAAGCACTAGCTGGATGGGGAAAAATACATTTACTATACTGCTTGATTATTTTTAAATAACTAGATTATCATCTAACTGCATCTTCCTTAGATGATTCCCCTTAGGCTAGGTTGCATCTTCCAGTGCAAGTCAGAGATCTGGACATCCAACAATCAGCTTTCAGTCCAACATCTGCACTAAACCCCACAAGTGGCTTTAAACTGAAAGCACTTCAGTGCTAAAGTACGCACAAGGTCAAATGTAAGTTTGTACTCAAAGTCTAATCTACTTGGACAGCATTCAAAATAACAGTTTATGTTAAGTTTTATATCCATTGCACACTATTTGCAAACAAAGCAGGTATTAGCTTTTCCAGGGAAACTTTTTTTTTTCCCCCAGATGAGAAATATTGATTCAACTGAGCGGTCTGGGGGAACAGACTGAGTGTTGATTTTGTTGTTGTTTTAGCAGGGAAGCAGCAAAACACCATTACTGCTGTATTACAGGAGCAAACACATTCATTTTATTAATTTGTTTTGTAAAATAATGAGTCCAGAATAAACCAAGAACTGATTTCAAGATGAACTTCAAAAGTTTCAGAATTTCTCACTAAATAGTAACTTGACTTTGTTTGTTTTACAGATAGAATCAGTTCTGTCAGAAATAACACGGTCTCATCTGACATTTCAGAAGTATCAAGTTTAATGACTGCACTACAGAGAAGTACCATGATGATGATGAGTGTTGAAACAATCTTTAGAAGGCAGTCCAGGAGTAGAGCTCTACAAAAGAACAATAAAACTCTCCAGACCCACACAACTGGATAAGCATGAGGACAAGTCACTGCCTGGCACAGGGAAGGATAGAGCTCCACTCCACTGAGTTTCAACTGGAATGACAGGCTCTGAAGTGCACTGGATTCAGAAAGCTTTGGTTTCCGATTACCTCCATTAACAGCAAAAAAGATCAAAATATGAGGAAACATTCTTTCAAGTATGTCCTGAGTTCTGCACGTTTTTACCCTGGGCAACCCCTTAACATCAGGTGACACAACACACATGCTCAGAAACATGCCACAGCTCCAGCAATATGGCTTCCCAGACCTCCTCCCTCCCAAGCACAGAGACTGTGGCCAAAACTGCTATTAAAATAAAAAAGCAACTAACCAACTGAAGGAAGACTACACTACAAGTGTTTGAGTCAGTTACACTTCCTGCACCTGGTTTCTTCTGCAGGGTTCAGACCCAGTGAAAAGATAATTAAGTCCCCATTTCAGAATAATATTAGATCAAAAGCATGCAGCACAAAGATATCTTACCTACAGGAAGAAGTTATTCTCTCCACAACCTTGATTTTTGCTCTCCTTTTTGCCCAAACAGGTGATTTACATCTCAGATCAAGTACAAGGCTCGGATTCAGTAAGACCCATCAAGCACATGCCACAGGGCCCGAAGATGCACTTGAGAACACTCACAGCACTCTCTGCTTTGCTTTCCTCTAACTGGCTCTACAGAACTGTCCTCAAATTTCCTCACTCGCTCCAGCCAATCTAGCACACACAGACCAACAGTCTCCCTTTCGAGCTCGGTGCCAGTAATAACTTAAGATTTTAGTTTGCAAACCAGCCAAACTCAAGTATTTTTCATTTGTTTTGGGTTTTGGAAGATCTTTGAATTCAACTAAATACAAACTAATCCCTAGGCTTTTCCTTAAGTTTCAGTGTAACTGAATCCTTTTTTGGAACATTTTGGCAGATCTTCACTTCTGATCTGAACTGGCCTTGTGTTCTAGTCAGTAACCTGCTACACTTCAGTCTCCAGAGGAAAAAGTTACTCAAGAGCTAACAAAGTACATCTCATCTGGATACAACTACTATGCTGAGAGTGCAATATTTTGGCTTAAAAATACTTAGCCCTTCTACTTGGCTTTCCTAGAATCTCCTTTGCAGCAACTGGGCATTTGAAGCCACTAACACAACTGAAAAAATCTGAAATGAAGTTCAAAGGCAAATAAGCAAGAAAGAGCTTTTAAAAGAAATGCACTTTATGGCCAATTTTCTATATATTAAAATGTGCACCTACATGTGGGAAGGCACATAAATAGATACCACCTTGACCATCATTACATTTGCAGTGTAAGGTTTGGCAAGTGGATATTAAAAGCACTATTCATTACGGGCACATTTGTATGGTATGGTTTGTGAGCTCAGGCAGCAAACCTTCTTCCTCAACCCAAAGTGAAGACTTCGCCAGCCTGTTTCCCCAAAAGACATTTCTTTTTATATCCTATTAGCATATAAAATCCTCAGTAGTGTCAGATGCATGACATTAGAGATGAAGCAAGCAACAAAATGCTTGCCTCTTCTTCCCTCAATTCCAGCCAGGGGGAAAACATTCACATCATTAGACAATTGCATGCCTATGGCATATTCCTGCTGTCCAAACAAGTGCAGCTTCACTATTTCTGTCCTAGGCCCAGTACATTATTACAAGACTTTCGATTTCATAAATGTTTTCACGAAGTTTCCCACAGATCTCAAGAGCTCACAACATTACATATGCTGCATAAGAGCATCCTCCTTCAATATTTTAATTAATAATTCCAGGCATTTGGTGTTTTACATTCTTGATTTGTATTTTAGTGACTTCTGCAGACCATCTTTTCCTATGATTTTTCCCCTTCTACATTAAGGAAAAAAAATATCTCCGAGCTTCCTATGAGGATGGTTGTTTTTCCAATAAATGAATATTTCATTTAAAATCACATTAGTTAGGATACAACTGGCATGCACTAACTACACACAGAAAACCACAGCAGTACCTCAAGCTTAATACAGCAGAGACAATACCCATCTTTTTATGATTTCTGGAGTACACCCTAGAACTGCCTGTAAGCTCTGCTACAAAACAGAGAAGTATCTGTATCCAGAAGGGAAGATATTACCTCTTTCAAAATAGTCAAATTATTCCTCAGCTTCTTCTCCCAACAAAAATGAGTGGGAAAGTAATGTAAGGTACCTACCACCTCATGTACACAGAAGGGACAGAAATAAATGTAAGTAATTCCAGTTACAAAAGGACAGTTGCATTAGACAAAGTCAAAAAAACTTCAACATACAATGTTCAATTTCACTTTCAAACTCTATGAGTTACAAGCTCCTGAACAACAAACAGACCTAGCTGTATCTTCACAGATCACAAGAACAGATCTTCAGCAGAACACCGGGCACCTGCAGACAACTGGTTGGAAACCTCTGCTCTAAGACACTCAGAAAACAGCTTTTGGAGCTGGGCAGAAGCAAGGCTGAAGACAAGTGAAATATGAGTATGACTACACACATACACTCTGTACAAAAGTGTCCAGGCAGCACTGACACAGATTCAAATCAAGTTCAGCCTGCTGCTACTGAAGAACAGTTGGGTAGGCTCCCAGTCAAGAAGAGCAGACAGTAGATGAGTTAAGAGCATAGCTGTACAACCACATAATGAACTATCTGAGCCTGGAAGAATAAAGAAACAAAATTATTTTCTGCTAAGTCTACTAACGTCTTTTTTAAACCAGCACCTTTTGGGCCGCTGTTGACATACCTGCAACTCTGCAGAATACAGACGTGGTAAGTAAGCTGGGCACTGGAAGTAGCTTAGCTGGGACAGCACAGAAGTTCGTAAAGTAAGAACTTAACCCCCCAAAACTGTGAAAGTTATAACTCATGCTATGAGGGAAAAAAAAACCCACCTCCAATAGATTAACTTACCCAAATGAATCAAATAATTCATATTTCAAACTTTGCTTCCCATGTGAGTCTAAGGAAAGAATCAAGACCATATCAGAATTTAACTTTTTCATGCCTCTCTCAGTCCATAGTTTCCTAAAAAGATGTAGTGCTTCTTATAGGGTCATCAGCATCTCACTTCATCAGGATTACCTCACAATGATCTGCTTCTTATCTGGCATGTTCTTTGGGCACAGATCTCAATTATACATTAAATATCGTCAATTTAAACAGCCAGACCCGCCAAGAGAAAACCATTTCTCCCCGGACCTCAATAACGTTTACTTCTACCATTGCTCAGTTGTGTAACCTCTAAGATAAAACAAGAGCTATCCACACTGACTTACACACAGACTCACATACACCACTAACACTTCTGTAACTCTTTAAATACACTGCTTACATGGGGATTAGAAACTATTTCTGTATCCACATCCGTTCAGGGTGAATTAAGCCGCCATAAATCTCAAAAAAAAAAAGTTCCAAATAAGCTGAATTCACCTTACATGTATTTCACCTTACAAATGACATTCAAAAGGAACACAAATACTGGCTTAAACTTTCCAGAGGCCACAGCTCTGGCCAGTATCAGTACCAGTGGTGTTGTGAGAACTCAAGTGTTCTCACCCTTACAAAGGAAATTAGCACGCACATTAGAGACAGGTAAATGCAAAATGTAGAAAAGCCAGACCGCTATTTCAAATCCAACTACCAAGCTCTATGATAAGGCTTCTGGAAGTAGACCTACTTCACCTGTACCATAAAAACAAGATCTATGCCTTCCTTCATTAGTCATATGTAACTCGGTGCAATTTTAACAGGGGTAAAAAGAAAATATAACTGAAAAATTAAGTCTGTAGGTTGTTTGGGGTTTTTTTTGGCCCCCTTCCCTCCAGCCTCATAGAAAACTCATGCTCCTTCAGAGTTATTTATTATTTCCAAACTTCAAGGAACACAATTCTCAACTTGCAGAAATCTAACAAGAATAAGCACATGTAGAAACTCCTCACACATCTCAACACATTTTCTGAAGATAGTACTGACAAAACAGATTTGCTTCATTGGCAACAAGGATATTATCAGCAAAACAAATTGCTTATTTCTCTTTTTATCCCTCTCCATGACAGTATTTGTGTTCCAGACGGAGGAAATTCTCCACCTAAACATAAAGAGCTCAATATTCAAGCTCTGGGCTTGCAAAAGGAGATTTGAGGTCTCAAAAAAAAAAAAAAAAAAAACCAAAAACAAAAACACCTAAATATAACCAGCGCAGCAATATCCAAATCCAAGGGATGCAAGCCCTTCCTGTTTTACCAGCTTCTACTACTTGAAAACCCATCCAAGAATTTTCCATCAGTATTATATATGTAGTGAAATAAGAATACGTACGTTAAAAGTAACACAGATACTAAAAAAAGAAAAATAATTAACCACTTGAAGGCAAGTTTAAAAAGAGAATTATCAAATAGTGCATAATTTTGAATAGCTTTAACATATTTTAGATGTAAATACACTACACAGAACGTGAGAATTCCACCTGTATGAACAGTTCATACAGGTGGTATTCAGCTATGTTACCTTCTAAAAGTCAACATGTTGAAGGACCTAAAGCACAGGTTTCATACCTTTTATCTAATTTAACTACCCAGGATGCTTCAGTTTCTTTGGCTACCCATTGCTGCACCTGTTTCCAAAACATCTTCAGCTGGCTTAGCCCATGACTAATGTCAGCCACTTCCAGAGAGCAGCTATTTAAGGAAAGATCCTCGCTAGGATTCCACAAAACTCTTCAACGTATAAGGAGGAAACAGTAACATTTTTGAACTTGCACAGATGGTATAAGATTGTATGCACTACTTTCAGATAGACTGAAGCCATTCTGTAAAGCCCAGTCATTCATTAAAAGCCTCTTACACTAAAACCTTCCTGGTTTTTTTTTAGCCTCTTTTCAAGGAGTAACACTTAAGATTACTGAAGTGAAAGAGAAAATAAATCGATCCAAATAAACTGTATCTCAGCAAATTTACTGTTACTCTGCAGCACAACCTCCCTGGCCTCAAAAGTTCATCAGGAGGCCTCCCAAAAGCCGTCCTCCTGCGACCCAGGAGAAGGCAGAGTTCTCGCAGGGCCAATCAACACACATCAGCAGGTTATATCAGCAATGAAATTCTTACTAGTTATTTTTAATAATCTTTTTCCATGAGCATAAGATGACCATCAATGAGAAACAAATTCTGAGACGTGCAGCTCAAAGAACAGATGAGAACTTCCAGCACATCCTCACTATCACAAAATGCTTTGCATCACCACTGCCGGCAGAGGCACGCCTACCTACAGAGCCTGCCCAGGCCCTTGCAAGCAGCTGCCATTCTCCTTCGTGAGCTTGGCTGGAACGCTCCTTCAGTGGTTGTGAAAGCTGCATGAAGTGAAACCGCTGGACAAGAGAAGAGGTTGCGATTCCTTTGAGACAAAGTTTTCCTGTGAACACGGGGCACTTGCAGATAGCATTCAGCTATTTCAGTGTATTCTTTTTTATTTGCAACTTGAATTTTGAGCAAGTATCACAAGAATTACACAACTACAGCAGTAAAACAGCAAAGCTCTGGTACTTCACCTGGAGATGTGTGGAGCTAAGCGCCTATGGCTCACTGCTTTCTTTTTTTTTGATATTTCTATCACGATAACAGCAGCTGGTTTACTTCCTTAGAACTACAACTAAGTAAATACAGTACATGCATCTAGAGCAACTTGATCAGACCATCTCAAGTATCATGAACGACTTTTATTCCACACCACAGATGCTATTCTTGATATTGTCAGACCATAATTAAGATTTTATTACATCATTTCAAATACTCAGTTCAGTGCTGTTGTGCAGCAGTGCATTCCAGGCAGAAAAGAGCAGCATTGTTTTATGTTTTAATGCAAAGTGTTGTATTGTACCTACTTTACTGAACTCAGTGATACTGAACAGATACAAATATATATATATTTGTACACACTGATACATACATAACACTTATTCTCTATCCCAAACCAACCCTTCTATCATCTAAACACAACCCACCATGACCTAAGTTGATATACAGATGCTACTACTGCCATGTACACTATCAATGGGAAAAAGCAGTGTGTCATATGGGGATATACACATCTGACTTCTATTGATACACTATTATTATGTTGTCATCAGAAGAGATTTTTTTCTCGCTATGTAGAATGTAACTAAACCAGTTCAGTTCACTTACCTCTAAAAACCTGAATCACCCTACACCACAAAGTGTATCTGTGCTAATATATACTCAGTATTCCCCAAGAAAAGTCAGTGTTTTAAATAATTAACAGACTAATAGGGTGAAGTTTGTCCATATATTTTGACTTCCACGAGGCCAAGTAAGCTGAAATCAGAATATCAGCTCAACAGCCAAAGGGCTAACAACAAAAAAATAATGAATTACCAAAACCAGACATTTAGTATCCATACTGATACTTTCCAGAATCTGATGTTAAATTATCCCAGGGAACACAGTTAAAACACCAACTCCAGCTGGAAAATCTGTTTCAAAATGGATCGAGAATAGATTCTTTTTACCTTCCAGCCCATGCATATAACACCGTCTGTCACCAGGCAACAACATCCTCTGTACTACTTGATCTTCAGGAATGTAAAAAGCATTCTATTAGTAATCTGTAAGTAAATGGACAAATCTGAACGTCTCCTAAACTGTCCAACATCACAGAAAGATCAGCATGAACTTTTGACAAAGACAGAAACATCACACAGCTACCCCTAAATCACGACCCGCAGGTAACTACAATGTGCATTGAAAAAGCTCTACAACACCACTTCAGAATGAGCCTGCAGACCCAAAATGAAGATGACTTGAAATGGAATGATTTTCTCCATTTTTGCCTCTGTTCTAGGCAGCAATGTATCTGTACACATCGTACTCTAGTTTTTAAACTATAAAGCATTCCTACTTACGCTGAAGTACTTTGCTATTTTCCTCAATCCACGCTTAGCATGACCAACCTTCCAGTGAAATTAAAGTGGAAATTTATAAAGTTATTGCTATGTTTTCAGAACAGCTTTTAAATTTACGGAAGCAAAAACATGAGGTACCTAATTTTTTCCCCTAAGTTCAGACATTTTATTTGAGGCAGCATTGGTTTAGTGCTACATCACCTATTTCTCAATGAGCAGCGCAGCAAAAGAAGTTACAAAGTAAAAACACCCACTCTATTAGAAATCCCTGAGTTCTGAAATGCTGGTGTAACATCCACTGATTTCTAAAGTTTCTCAACCCTTTATTATGTCTCATTAAAAAAAAAAAAAAAAAAAAAAAAAACACAACAAAACAACAAAAAACTTAAATAGCAGTGACCTACATGTCACAGCATTATCAGAAAGATTAAACTAACATTCTTCCACTGACACAAGACACTGGAAGGTCTATCTTTTACCTTTATAAGTTCATTTAAAGCACTCTTTGAGAACTCAGAAGAACGTATTCTATGTCTATCTTTAGGAAAACAGGAAGTGGACTATTTTAAATGTATAAATAAGAAATTCAGTGCTACCAGTCTCCTACTGTGAAAATGGCTGGAAATCTAAAGGAAAAAAATTCATCACAGTGGATCAGGTCGCCCTGCCACAAACTGAAACTTCTTTTTTTCAGATCAGAGAATATGAAAAATAAACAAAATTCTTCCTTATTATGTTATTTATCACCAGCTGAAGACTTCTAGCAGATATATTTGGATCTGAATTTTGCTTAAGTCAAATTCCTTTCCCTTGCTCTTAGAAGTGTAAACAATGAATAATAATGTTAGGAGGGTAAGTAAGAGGGAAAAGGGGATAGATCCCAGACAAAAGCTCAGTAAAAACTTCAGTTCTTCAAAGGGAAGATATTAGATTTACACCGAAATTTTCACATCAAGCATATAATAATAAGCAGAAGGTGTCACATACCATACTGCTACCATTTCCAGCTGGCATAATTCCTGCCACTGAGTCTCCATTAATCTACCCAGAAGTATATGGGCCTTTTCTTCATATACAGAGAATCAAAACTATGACTTCTATTCCCTTATCAAAGGGAAAGTGATATAATTTCTCCTCAGGTTATTGTTTCTGACTGCTTTGATTAGGAATAAGGATTGCACATTTTTCAATTCACTGGCAAAAGTACCTATTGGCAGAATGCTTTAGCATAAATGCTAGTTCCCTGAAGACTGCCACCTTTACAGGATAAGAATTTTCTATTTATAAATACAAAAATATATTCATAAATTCAGAATAGTATCTACCAACTCTTCCTCTAGTTAGGAGAAAAAAAAGGAAAAAGGCTGGAGCCATTATTATCATTGATACTTTTTCCAAGTACTGAATAAGAACTTTTAAGTGGGGAGAAGAGGGAAGTAAAGCTTAAGTTGGAGTCCTCAAGAAAATACTTACAAGGCTTTCTTCTGTGTCTGACACTTACTCTCCATCTTCTGATCTAGAAATTAGTGTTCACATTAAAATTAAGCTTTCTTCATTACCTTCCAAATATATCACCTACTTCATTAAATCTTTTAACACCTTCTAGAAGACATGGACCTATAGAAAAGAGCAGCGTTCTAGCTAGTAAGCAAGCCTAGAAAAAAACTATGGAAATTTCACATCTAGGTAATTTACAAAACATTGAGCTTAATGACTAGAAATTGCTAAGTTAACAGAGGGGTGGGGCAGAAGGTGTGTTTACAAGCAGCTTAAGCCACTTTATATCAGTTTGGGCGCTTTCCTTTCTTCCTCTGTCCAAATGCTAGGGTCCTGGATCTGCTGTAACTGAACAGCATATATACCTGATTGTTGAGTTAATTTCATTCTGGTTCAGTCTACCTTAGGACCATACAAACAGATCTGCTGGCATAAAAGACAGCAAGAATCAACAGGCAGGAGTGGAGAAGGAAGAAAAGAATCTATTCTTGTATACAAGCCCATGAGATCATAATCCTTTGGTGTAGGTTGTTAGGGGACACGTTAACAGACTCAATAATGAAAAAGCATCAAGTCCTCCTGTCCAAGAACAGCGGTACTCACCAGTTAGTCCAACCAGTGTGATCCATTCAACAACAAACACCTATCGAACCAGTACGTCTGCATCCATTTAGCTGAAATCACAACTGATAAGAACATCATTCAAGATTGTCTGCACATACACTCTTCACAGCGCACAGCATGCACTACCTCAAGACGAGCAACGGGAGCAAATGATAACTCTGGCTAAACTAAGACATTACTACTGCTACAGTAAGGCAACTGCGTCCTCACAGTTGGGTACTTCAATGTTTTGCTTAGCGTGCAAGAAAAGCCTTCACAGTGCTTCCCCACAGGGTCAGGGAAGTCCACGCTGTAGCTCCATAAGCAGTTACAGTTAATGTATACTAACTCAGGACGTCACCAGTGCACAGTGGTCGCACGTAACACAGGCTGATCACATCAGCCCTAGTTTTCTGCAGGTAACCCAGCAACACCCTCCGCCACCCTGCTTTGATAATCTCACAGCTGCCTTTCCAGAGCTTGCCTACAAACATTTCTTGCTAAACAGGTCATGACTGCTTTATACGCCGGCTTCCAAGTTGGAGAAATAAGAAAAAAAAAAAGAGAGAGAGAGAGAAAGAGAACCACACAATAGCTCTTTATTGAACTTCTTCCCTGCTTCAAACTATTTGGAAGGAAAATAGACATCTTGTAAGGGTAGAATATCAAAGTGACTTGCAGTCCTCTCCACACTTGAATTACTTGAAATACCCTGTCACTTTTTTGCCCCACGATAACCAATTAAAAAGGTATGGCTTTCCATCAAAATCTTTTAAAACAATTATTTTAACACTTTTTAATCACTAACACTTTATGCACAGGGAACTAAAGTTTCTTATTTCCTTGGAGGCATTTTGAAATCTTCTAAGAATCGAGGAGCAGTTCGAGATCTAAGCTTATTCAGATTTGTACACTTTTTCAGCATTGCTGAAAGGCCCACCTTAGTAGCTAGAACGTACTACTGCATTTCTCAGTAAGTTAACTACTGTCAAGTACAGAGCTGATAAATAATCTAGCAAGCAGATGGCTCTGCATGGTGTTAGGGTTCCAAGCAAACTTAAACTCAGTCTCTTCCCATAAAAGCTATTTCTTATATTTTTCAAAAGTGATCTCAAATGCAAACGCTGTTTTATTTTTTCAGCCTATTAGAAAACCACTTATTTCTGTAGAATTTAAATGAAAATTTGCAGCTAATTTGCAAGAATGGTACTGTTTCCCCCCTCCCTGAAGTTTTTTTTTTCAGTTTACGTGACCAGTGAAACACTTGGACTAATTGTTTGACAGTGCTTTTAAAGCTCCATACATCAAAAAGATTGCGTTTTATTTCGAAAGACGTCTCAACTACAATGAAGAATTCCTTTAAATATACATACAGGGCATACTCTGCACTAGATGTATGTAACACTTGTAGTTTAAGATTACAAAGCAAATTGAATAACCATCCCAAAATGTCTGAGCGAATGTACACACATCCATCACTCCAGCTGCTAACATTTTAATTCGACAGTATCCTGATACAATAGTTTGGCTGCTATGAGACTCTTGATCCAAAAATCCTTCAACGAGTTTCTAGATAATAATACAAGCAAATCAACCTTTCCAGTTGTCATAGTTTGTTACCACTTCGGTCTTCTCAGTCTAGCAGCCTCTTCTCCACCAGGTGGTCTAATTAAATTTGGAGTCCTTATCAACACATTCAGCTACAGAATAGATACACATGAAACACACACATTTGAATTCCAGACTTCGAGGACATTTAGCCACTGTAAAATATACTAAGACTGGCGTTTCTAAAGTGCAAATATCCAATTTCAAAATAGCTTAGATTATTCCAACCTGACTTGTAATTACTTGGTGCAAGCGGTGTTTGCTTTCCTTTCTACATAATTATGCAAGCACGAGGAAGTCAATAACTGCCTCTGATCACTTGTTCAAACTGGAACATCAGGACAGAATTTAAGATTGGTTTTCACAGCACTGAAACAAATGACGGGGGGGAAACCACGTCTTAACACTTACCTGTTTGCATACCTCCAGCACAGCAAAAACTATTCCCAAGGTACTCCTCTGCTACAAATGTCCTTTTCTGCTGCAATTCAATTAGTTAACCAGAAAGTGAAAGGTCACTACATTCCACGACTAGTTTCCAGCCTACGTAAGAGCAATAGGACTTTCAGCTGACTTGTGCATGAAGTTGGAAATTGGAGCCTGAAAAATTTACTAGATACTTCACTTTTGTCCTCTGCCATTCTGGCAGGGAACAAGAGCAGCAGACTGCCTGGCTCGAAGGGAAACTGATTACAGCATCAGTGTGCACTAATGATCTCTGCACAGATCTAGAGAGGTCACTAGGAATACACCAGTGAAACCAAAATGTAAATGAAGGATGAATTAAAAACAAAACATGCCACAAACCAAACGCACTTCTTCCTTCATCTGTCAGCGTAACAGCTATGAACAAGCACTCACAAACATCTAGAGCCACCAGATAATTTTTTCTTATCTACAGCCACTAAATATTTCATACTTCCCAAATTGAAAAACTTGAATGTGCAAACAGCATAAAAAGCATTTGAACCATCATCCCAGATCACTTAATTCATAGTGGATTACTCTCGCTTCTGGGACAGTTACTATATTTATCACCAGGCAGCAGAGAACTCTTTAACTACAGTAGGTATACTACCTTCATTCATATATTTAAATTTCAAGTAAATATCACAGTAGATATTAAAAATCTCAGGAGCATTTACAATAGCTCTCAGTACAAACTAACAGTGAAACTGTTTCTTTACAGAGACTCTGCTTTTCTGAAATTTACTTCTTGACTTCAGGAAAGCAAATAAAACAAGCTGGAATAATGTTTTTACATGCATTTTGCAAACTACTTAGTAGGTAGTAATTGGGTGGCATACAATAATCAGACCTTCCGCAATGATTCCACAAGCTTCTACAGCATACTTCATGCTTTAGAAGACATTATGCAAAAAGTACCTAAATTTATCAAGAAAAAAAACTTCACTATAAAATACGAATCATCGTAACCATCATCCTAACCACAACCTACAGGACTGCATTGTGTGCAATTATGCCAAGCTCTGTGTATTTCTTTTTAAGATACACTTTCAGATATTTTAAGACCGCCTTCAAATGTTCTTTGCAGTCGGACGGTCAGACTACTTAATAGGATAAAGTTACTAATTTATACAAGGGACTTTATCTACTTGGATTCAGTTGGGTTACTGTGGGGAGAGCAATTATGCCAGTGGCTTTGGAGGTGGTAATCGCTTAGCGGGCAGCAGCACCCCTCCTCTGTCTCAGAGGTTCTGAAACAAGAGCAGAAGTGACTTACAGTTTTCCATCAATATGACTTGGCACTCTTCCTAAACATGCCCCACTGTGCTTTACAAAGCACAATAAACATTCTATCTATACTACGTAGATTGGAAAAATGACTCTGTAGAGCTAAGTGAGTTGTTCAAGTTCACCCAAAGAGACAAAGATACAGACTCGGACCACAGTCCTAATTGCTTCATGTGTTGGAATACAAAACCTCTGCACCTGAAAGAATGACCTCGGCAGGAATCAAACAGTGCTGCAGACTGCGCCTGTGTGCAGTCAGCAGCCTCAAACTAAAGCTGGGCCTTAAAGTGTTACACTCTCTCTATGCCAAAGTGTCCTTGAAGCATACACTGCCAATACCTTAAAAAATGAATGCACTCAAAAACACAGGCATCTATTTAAACAGTATCTGTATTGTTGCAGTACTGGTGTAGTACAGTCAGTGTTACTTTGTGGTGACACCAACAGAAAGCCAGTAGCTTTCCTAAGGCTCTCTCATAACACTTCTTATTGGACTCACTTATACCCGTGCAAGCTTAGAAAATCAATTACAGATTTAAGCCATGATGCACCATATTATTACTGAGATCTTAAAAAAGAGTCTTGGAAACACTGCTGTATTTTAGACATTTCTGTTGAGCTACAATTCCATTAAAAGTTTCAGTGTAACAAGTGAAGAAAGTTCCAACATAATGACTTACAGATTAACCTCACTTAACGATACGAGGCACAGCAAATAAAGCTCTTACAGTTATCTCGAACATATATAAACGCTACACACAAATGGCAGACTTAGCATCAGCATTCCAACACCCTGGCAGAAACCATCAAGATCTTTAAAAAGAAATAAAAAGGCAATAGCAGCAGAAATCTTATCAAAGAAATAACATGCTGGGTCCGTTGTTTGTTTCATTTTTAATATATGACTACTGACAGGTTTCTGAATTTCCTATTTAAAATCTCTGCTACTACATGTGTGATTCTGGCTGAAGTGGGCGCTATCGCTATTGCACAGAGCACTCTGTACTGTCACTTGCAATCCAACCTCCTCATCCTCCCAGCTCTCTACATTTATAAGGCTCTATAACCAGAGTATCTGAGCCTAATCTCTATGGTAACTGTGGGATTTGTTTACATGGAAAAAGAATATTAGAAATGTATGTAAATTTAGCTGTCATTTAAATAAGTGTTTTTCCTTCCGAGGAGGGAAAAAAAAGAAAAAGCTCCCTCCTGCTTCCATCTCCTACAACCCCAGCAGGCAGTGAGCCACATTTGGAAAGCTCCATATCATACTCCATCGGCAGCCTGGTGGCGTACATTCATCAACAGTTTACTTTAACAAGGAGGATGCATGCAGGATTTTAGACCTGCTTGCTTGCTGAAGAAAAAGCATGGGGAGTGCAGCTAAAACATACTTTTTTTTTTTTTTTTTTTTTTTTAAATATACTGATGTTGACTCATCAAAGTGGAAAAAACAAAAAAGGAAGAAGGAAACCCGCATGCTGGACCTTTAACAGCTCTATAGTAAGACTCAGTTCTCTGCTCAGCAACTCAGATCAATCTAGAAATTAAAACGATCCGCACCGCTTCCCATTACCAGCTACAAATAGAGTTCTATGCACATATTTTACATAACATTCATTCACAGACAGCAGCACAACTCCAATAGCGCAAGACCCTACACACAGGCTGCCTTTTTTTAATAGAAAACAAAAAGACGATGTAGCACAGACCTGCAACAATTCTAAGATTTCTGATATTTTGAAGCAAGATTTACCACAGCCCGGCAGGACCCGGATCTGGATTACAGGTCCTGGTGTGACAGTACTACCAACAGCATTCGCAGAAAGACACCATCAGCAAAATGCCAGCAACCCAACAACCGCAGCTGTTACACACTGCTTTGGGGTACACCGATCTTTTCCACGCAGAATAAATCGCACTATCCCACCAACGTGGTTTGCTTCCTATACAACTTGCCAGATACACTAGAAAGAAACAGCTCAAAACGAGCAGCAATGATGCACGTGAATAGCACGCAGCACACAGAAGAAGACCGGAACCTGTTTGAAAGCCGCCTGCACCTTACAGCGATCATTTCACTGCGGAGAACATCTCACAGGCACCCTCCCTGCCGACACTGAGCTCGCTCATTCAGCAGAACTCCGATTAAGGAGTAGAAAGTGAGGCGGCCCCTGCGCAGCCCCCGTGCCCAGCACTCCCCCGCCCCGCCGCTCTCTCTCGGGCGGGTGCCCGTCCCCGCTCCGCCCGCAGCGCGGCCCGGCAGCCATGTCCTCACTCTGCTCCGAGCGCTGCCGCCGAGGCAAAACGGCCCCTCCGTGGCGCGGCTCCCCCCGCGCCGGGGTCCGGACGGACAGACAGACAGTCAGACACAGACAGACGGGAGGGCCCCTCTCCGCTCAGCTCGCTCCCCCCCCCCGCCCCTCCACCGCCCTCCCCACTCCCAGCGCAACACGAGCGGCCGCGTTACCTTCATGATGAGCTCAGGCTGCGGTAAAACCCTCGGCGGGGGCTGAGCGGCCGAGGCCGGACCTGGAATTTAAAACAAAGCGCTGAGGGCCCCTCCGGCCGCTCGCACCGGGGTACAACAGCGGGCCGGGGGCTGCCCCCCACGGCTCCCCCTGCCCTCCCCGGGCCGCCCTCCCTCTCTCCCTCCCTCCGCCCCGGCCTCTCCCGCACGGCGCGGCTCCCCCCGCGCCCGCCGCCGCCATTTCTGTCAGAGGAGAAGAAACTTGCCACAACAACGGCCCCCCCCCCCCGGCCTCTCCTCGCGGCCAGGAAGGGCCTCCCCGGGTCGCGGCCCCTCCACACGCGCACTCCGCGACGGGGACCGGGGAAGGGAGGCCCTTCCTCCATTGTGCGGGAAGGCCCCCCGGGGGGAGCCGCTTTGTGGGGGCTGCGGCCGCGGCCCCTCCCCGCGCCTTCCCCCCCACACTCCCCCCCCCCTCCGCACGTACAGGGAGCGCCGAACCCGCCGCAGGAGTTGGGGAGCAACAGCCGCAACTCCGGGCCGGGGCCGGGCGGGGGGAGGAGAAGGGAGGGAGAGAAGGAGGGAGGGCCGCGGCGGCGGCAGGGAAGAAAAGGAAGAAGAAGAAAAGAAGGGAGCGGGGCCGGGAGGGGGCGGGGAGAGAGGGGCCCGACCTGCTCAGCGGGGACACGGAGCGGCGGTACGTGTGTGTGTGTGCGTGTGTGCGAGGGCAGCGGGCGGGCTGAGGGGGGGCTGCCCAGGCGGCCCCGATCGCTCTCCCCAAGCCCCAGAGCCGCCGCGTCCCGCCGCAGTCGCGCCGCGAGGAGAAAAACAACCGCCCCCCTCCCCCCGCCCGCCCCGTCGCGGCTCGGCCCCGCGCCCCCCCGACGCCTCCCGCTCGCTGCCGGCGGGGAGCGGTATTCTGCCCGCGGCCCCGCGCCGTTACCTTTGTTCCGCGGCGCCCGCCCGCTGCTCCCCGACCCCGGGCGGGGGGGAGCGAAGGGAGCGGGGCGAAGCCTCTTCTCGGCTCCGGGTCCCCGTCACACCGGCCTCGGCTCCCACTCGGCGCTCCGCAACGGCTCTGCTCGCGGCTGCTGCGCGCGGCGGGGCCGATCCGATCCGTCCCGCCCGGACCCGGCGACGGCGGCGGTGACTGCTGAGCTCGGAGCCTCTCGGTCCCCCTCCCCCTCCCGCACCGAGCGGCTGACTGACGGACGGACGGGCCGGGCCACGCCCCTCTCCCCGCCTCCTCCATTGGGGTCCGGCACTCAGAGCCCGCCCCCTCCTCAGCCCCATTGGCTACTGCGTCGGAAATACTGACGTCATTTTTCTCCACTTCTATGGAAACTGAGACTCGGTGCCGAAGAGGTTCATGGGTGATGGTGTTCTTCACCGCCTCTCGTTTCGGACGGAGAAGCGATTTAGCGCCGGTCGTGGACTACATATCCCAGACCACACCGCGCGCGGCCGCCGCGAGGGGGCGGGTCCTTGGCCGAATGCTAATTCAGGGAGGAGGCACAGCCGGCGTCTGCGCGGTGCGGCCCCGGTGGCGCATTTTCCCCCAAGAGAGGAAGGTGGCGCCCGGCGGAGCGGAAGAGGGCGGCGCTCTTCCAGCAGAGCGGCGCTGCTGCTACTGCCGGAGCGGAGCGGGTGCGGCTCGGGCCGCCGCTGAAAGCGAGGTGAGCGGCCACAGAGCCGGGGCGGTTGGAGCGTTTTCGAGCCGCCTGGCCGCTAGCCGGGTGGAAGGTGCCCGGACTGGGGGGGCGGCGGCGGCAGCGAGGCCGGTCCTCCCCAGCGGGAAGAAGCCGGGTGGCGGGGAGGGGCTGGCGAGCTGCCCGGGAAGGGGGGGGGGCGGGAAGAGAGGGGGTGGTGCGGCGTCCCCGCGCGCTGCAGTCTGGTTCGCGTAACATGGCGGTGACGGCACTCGTGTGGCTTGGCTGTGCATCTCGGGGCAACTCCGCGTGGTAGAAAAGGAAGCGAATTGCCGCCCTGCCGCCGGTGCGCTAAAGCTGCGTGAGGTTTCGCTCCGTCTACCCCAGAGGGTGATAGGGAGCGCTGCTCTAACTAGAATGAGAATGCGGGCTGCGACGGCGGGCCTCCTGCCCGAACTCGGGTTAGGAGCCCTTACAGCCTCCCTGGGACGATGCACATCCACTGCCGTGTGTGCGCGGGCCTCACTCTGCACCGCCCGCCGCGGCGCGGTGCCCCGGTTAGTGCCGCGCTACGGCTGCGCCTTTCGGCCGTGGTGCTCTGCTCCGTCGCCGCTTGGGTTCCCGTGCGGCTGTGCGGTGCTTGGAACTGCTGAGGCGCTGCTGCCCGTCAGGCCGCCTTCTGTTTGTTAGGTGTGCGTTTGGCCCTGCCAACTTCAGCGGGCTTCGTCCTCTCCTTGAGATTTGTGGGAGTGTCTAAAGGATGGGATGGAAGAAAGCTGTTTTAGGGGAAGTTCTGAAGTGAAGAAGCTCCTTGACACGTAGCTTAGAACTCACATTACTTTACTGCTGTGCACGGGTCACAGTTCCAAGTCTGAGGAAGGCTCTGTGTTCCAGAGGCCTGTGCTGCTGTCTGCCTTCAGTGCCCTTTGCCTTTACAAAGAGATCACAGAATGGCCTGGGTTGGAAGGGACCTCAAAAGGATCACGAATCTCCACCCCCTCCGCCACATGCAGGGCCACCAACCTCCCTATTTAATACTAGACCAGGCTGCCCAGGGCCCCATCCAGTCTGGCCTTGAACACCTCCAGGGATGGGGCATCCACAGCCTCTCTGTAAAGAATTTCCCCCTGACATTCAACCTCAGTCTTCCCTCCCTCAACTTGAAACCACTTCCCCTTGTCCTGCAGTTATCTACCCTTTCAAAGAGTTGATCCCCCTCCTGTTTGTAGGCTCCCTTTAGGTACTGAAAGGCTGCACTGAGGTCATCCCGCAGCCTTCTTTCCTCCAGGCTGAACAAGCCCAGCTCGCTCAGCCTGTCTTTGTAGGGAGGTGCTCCAGTCCCCTGATCATGGCTCTCCTCTGGACCCTCTCCAAGAGCTCTCTGTCTTTCCTGTACTGGGGACTCCAGACCTGGACACAGTACTCCAAATGGGGCCTCATGAGCAGAGTAGAGAGTGAAAATCACCTCCCTGCCCCTGCTGGCCACCCCTCTTCTGATGGAGCCCAGGATACCATTTGTTTTCTGAGCTGCAAGGGCACATTGCTGGCTCATGTTAAGTTTTTCGTCTGTCAGGACCCCCAGGTTCTTGTCTGCAGGGCTGCTCTCGAGGACTGCTCTTTCCAGTCTGTATAGATCCTTGGAGATAAAGCTTGCTGCAGCTTAGGGCAGTGCTGTGGGCTCTGAGGTGTGGCTGTGAGCCCATACCTGCAGCAGCTGGGCTGTGTGAGGGAAAGAAGGAAGAACTGCTGAAGAAGAACCGAGCTATGCATGAACTGAAACACAGCAGGTGCACGTATGAGTTCAAAAGGAAACTGAACTAAGCAGAACAGCATCAAGTGTTCCGGGTTGTTGTTGTTGTTTTTTTTTTTTTTTTTTTTTTTTTCCTGACAGGTGCAATCATTTCTTCCAGTTTCACTAATGTTACAATTGGAAAGAATATTGTAGAGAAATGGAAAGAAACAAACAGAAGAAATGCTCACCTGTATTCAGATCATAGAATTACTCATGTTGGAAAAGACCTTAAAAATCATCAAGTCCAAACACAACCATAGTACCCTAGCTAACAACCCTCTGCTAAGTCATGTCCCTGAGCACCACATCCAGTTTTTAAACACATCCAGGGATGGTGACTCAGCCACCTCCCTGGGGAAGCCTATTCCAGTGCTTAACAACCTTCTCTGTAAAAAAGCATTTCCTGATATCCAGCCTAAACTTACCCTGGCACAACTTGAGGCCATTTCCCATTGTCCTGTCACCAGTGAGAAGAGACCGACCCCACTCTCACTATAAGCACCTTTCAGGTATTGGAAGAGAACAATAAGGTCTCCCTCAGCCTCCTCTTCCCTACACTAAGGAGCCCCAGTCTCCTCCAGTTTTCCTTGAGTCTCTCCTCATAGAGCACATTCTCCAAGCCCTTCACAAGCCTTGTTCCCTATCTTTGGACCTACTCTAGCACCTCAATGTCCTTTCTGTACTGAGGTGCCCAAACTGAGCGCAGTACTCAAGGTGCAGCCACACCAGTGCTGAGTACAGGGGCAGAATTACTTTCCTAGTCTTGCTCACCACACCATTCCTGATACAAGCCAGGATGCCATTGGCCTTCTTGGCCACCTGGGCACACTGCTGGCTCACATTCAGCCTACTGCCCATCAGCACACCAATGTTTCCATCAGGCAGCTTTCCAGCCACTCTTCCAAAAGCCAGTAGGGTTGCCTGGAGTTGCTGTGACCAAAATGCAGGACCTGACACTTGGCCCTATGAAACCTCGTACAGTTTGCCTTGGCCCATTGATCCAGTTTATCCAGGTTCTTCTCCCCTCTGTAGTGCCCTTCTCTCTTCTGGCAGATCAACACTCCCAACTTGGTGTCGTCTGCAAACTTACTGAGGGCGCACTCAATCCCCTCATCAAGATCATTAATCATGTTAAATAGAAGCAGTCCCAGTACCGAGCCCCGGGGGACACCACTCATGACTGGCCACCAATTTAACTCCATTGACCACAACTCTTTGGGCCTGGCCATCCAGGCAGTGTTTCACCCAGCAGAGCCCATCCAGACCATGGCCAGCCAGCTTCTCCATGAGAAAGTTGTGAGGAAAGCGTCTAAGGCCTTACTGAAGTCCAGGAAGACCACATCGACAGCCTTACCCCCATCCACTAAGTGTGTCACCTTGTCATAGAATGAGATCAGGTTTGTCAGACAGGATCTACAATTCATAAACCTGTGCTGACTGGGCCTAGGTTAACCATCCTCTGGTTAACCTTTAACTGGTCCATGATGGCACCCGAGATTATCCATTCCATAACCTTCCTGGGCACTGAGGTGAATCTGACAGGTCTGTAGCTACCAAGATCATCTTTCCAGCCCTTTTTGAAGATGGGCATCACATTTGCCAGTCTCTAATCCCCTAGGACATCCCCAGTTAGCCAGAACTGCCTAAAAAATGATAGAGAATAGCTTGGCAACCACATCCACCAACTCCCTCAGCACACTAGGGTGCAATCCATCCAGCCCCACAGACTTGTGAGCATCCAGCTTTCAGAGCAGGTCCAAAAGTGTCTCATTGTGCATCGCACAGGGAAAATTCGGGCTTGCAATGAAAACCTCCACAAAGGAGGGATCTCCAGAAAGAGATCCTTCCCTAGTGGCAGTCAGCCCTTAAATGAGGTCTAAGAGAGGTGCAGCCAGGCTCCACCCCTCTGGTCACACAGCTGAACTGACTTCACCTGTGCTGCCAGGGCTGGCCAGGTCCTTGCCTCAGGTGATCAATTTGTGGTTCAGGCTGTGACTCAACAGTTACCATACAACTAACAAACAACTTTATGTTCCCTTTCACTTATTGCCTGACTTCTTCCTGCTGACAGGGAAGTTGGGAGGCATTAACTGAAATTTTTGTGAGAAAGCTCTCTGCAGCAGCTGAGTTTCTGAAGTAAATCACTCAGTAACCACATCAGAAAACCCTTAATATCGAGGGTTGGATAACTCACATATCACACATTTCCCAAGGTGTGTCAAATGTGACTCTCTGTGAAAAGATTACTTTACCACAATATTACTCTCATACTTTGTGGTATTCTAGATAAGCACCTTCATTTAGATATCTTTTGTCAAGCATCTCTTTCTTCTGTAAGTTTTGGGGCAACTCTGGCCAGTGTTCCAGTTTTTATGAGTGCATTAGCCATGTAGGTGCCTCTTGAAGTACTGCACTCTGTCTTTGCAGAGGTTAGGTACTTCATTTAGAGGCAGTGCAGCAGCCTGGGAGCTTAGCTGCAGTGATTCTAGGGAAGCTGCCATCATTTTTAGAGCCTTTTTTACATTGTTTAAGAAAAATAAAAATGAAGCTCAGCCATAACCTATCTTGCTTTTCTGCTTTATTAAAAAAAAAAAAAAAAAAAGGCATCTGTGGAAAAGTGCCTTGAGAAATTTTTGATTTTTATTTTTTTAAGATAAGCAGCACTTTGGAGCATTCCTATTAGTTTGACACCAAAAGATACAAAGATGATTTGATGTGGTGTAATACCAGCCAATTTCCAGCTGTTTGAGGATTTGAATAGTGCATTAGTTACCTACAGACAGGGGAGAAGCCTCCTAATAAACTGCAGGGGATAGGAAGAATTTTAGGATGTACTTTTAGGCAACTTGTCAGAGTGGATGGGAAGTAATCTTCAGATTACAGTCGTCTTTGTTTTCTTATGTTGCAATGCATACTCACTGAATGCCCGTAGGTACTGTATCAGTGGGAAACTGTTACAGAGAAGAAATTCCCGCCCCACCATCTCCTCCCAGTGCTGCTGGGTAGCTAAGCACTTTCAATTTTGAACTGTGTGGCTTTTTGACAGGTAATAGTCACAGGAAAGTGGCCAACTTGATGGCGTCTCTGCACATCTATCTGTACAAGTTCCTCTTTCTCCTTAAAAAATCAGATGGTGGACTGTGAGAGTCTTATTATTTCACTTCCTCACTGAAGTCTGTTGAGATTATCCTTGGTACATAAGGGTGCAGTTTTACAGCTGATGCTCTCAGAGGCAGTCCTGGCTTAAAAGCAGTTCCAATCTCCGAAGCTGTGCTAATAATGTGAGAACAACAGGGAGCTAAGGATGTCATACAAACCTGGTTCAGATCCTGACAGCTAATTGTGCTGGCATATCATGGGATAAGTGATGGAAAGGTGCACTGCTTGTTATGACATTACTGCTAAGAGACCATGCATGCATGACTGCACCTTTCTGGAAATGCCTGCATTTCAGCGGCAGCCATGTTTGCTTAAATACCCTCTCTTGCCCCTAAAGTGCTGGTGATTTGCATTAGCATATGCAGTGAAGCTAATAAAGAAATTATCCAAACCTAAGCTTCAAAAATAATTACTGATGAAGATCAGTTCCCAAGTTTGGACTGTTACAAATATCTATGGCTCCAGAAGGTGGGAATGGGAGTAAGCAGGAAGTGACTGAGCTGTTGCTGGCAGGGGAAGGTCCAGTTTGTCCAGGTACTTTAAGGGGAAGCAATGATCTTAATACCGCTCCTTTGAGTTGTTTGTGGGAAACTATTGCTGGATTACTTTGAGCAAATGTGGAACACAGTATATTTCACTCATGTCAGCCACTCCCCTTAATGTTCCTACATTAAAAATGCATCAGTCCATGCTTACAAACTCACTCTAAATTAGTTAGTTTTATTGATAATTTATAGAACTATTGAATAGCTCAGGGGAGGAGGGAGCAGAATAGCTGAAAAGCACTGCTGAAGTAGCATGAGCCTCTGTGCTGCTGCTGCAGTTCCTGTCTTAAAATGACATTAGAAGAATTGTTTTGAGCTGCTGTATCTGCAGTGCAGCAAGGAAGGCTAGAGGTGAAAGGAGGAAAAGATCCATTATAGAAAACAGTCTGAAAAAAATGCAAATATGGATGATCAAAGGGTATGTGAACTGAAAAATAATCAATACATAATTGTTGAGCTATGGAGGGAACGGATCCTAAAAGATTTATTGCAAGAATACAATGTATGTAGCGTATGTAAAGATGACTGTGCTTAAGCAGTGGCAAGGAAACAATACATTACTGTCTTCTAAAAGAGGACTGAAGAATGCTGTCAGAAGGCTCAAGTTTGTTTTCAACTTAGTTAAGCTGCATTGGTGTAAGGTATATTTTCTGCTCTTAGGTATCTGCACTTTCGTATAGGTGCAGCATTTAGGGACGTCTGATCAGATTAATTGTGCAAGGTTTGTATGTGCTGAGTGTCTTCTCCATGGATCTACAGTGTGGCTCAATTGTTGTGAATGCTAATGTTTTAAATGTTTCTCTTTCATCTAAGCCCTCTGATACAGATAAAAGTCTAGGAGTTGATTTAAACTACTCATGAATAAATAAACCTGTACTTGAAACATATGTTTGCTTCTTGTCTGAGTGCCATCCATAAAACTTTTCTTTCACAGTGAATTTTGTAGTCGCCTTTGTATTTAAAACTGCAGCACTTACACCTAGCATGGAGGTCAGCTAATTTTTTTTTCCTGAATGCTTGCTCCTCTATTTTGTTTCTATTTTGTTACTTCACTGCTTGGTTGTTTTGGCTTTTTTTTTTTTTTTTTTTTTTAATCTAAACAGTGTTAATAACACTTTCTTTAACAGCAAACTACCTTTTATGAAAGAGACATGGATGAGATGGATGAAACATCTAAAAGAATCCTAGAGCCATACCAGTATTTACTTCAACTACCAGGCAAGTTTATTTTTACTGTGTTACTTCAAAATACCAATGTTACTTTTACAACATATTTGTCCTAGGAAATACAATCCATTCTTGATACTTGGGTTTAAGAGTAATTAAAGCTAACATTTTTCTATATTTGTTGTTTTTTCTTCTCTTGTGAAATTATCCTTCTGGTGATTCATACAGTAGCAATTGCATTTGTCTGCTGCAGTGCAGATAGTTTTCTTTCAGTTGCTCTGCCCTCCATTCAGAGTAGCTGACTTGCTACTTGCTGAAACAGATACAGGCAAGTACTGAAGACCTGATGCTATTCCTGAAGGATGAAACATCACAGCTCAACACTTAACAGCTTGCTGTACTGGAGGTGATGGGCTGTGTGTATGTTTTAAATAGTCTGTGTTATTGTTATTTCTCCTCCCTGATGAGTATAGAGCCAGGTTTTAGTATTTTGACTGTCCTGGATTACTTGACTTGTCAGTCCTTGTGTTGTATCAAGCCATTAGCAACACACTGAGATGAAGTTTTCCCTCTTCAATAATAGCTATTTTATCAGAATACGGGAGGCAGTTTGATAGAAATTTTCTGTATGCATGTGCCACTCAAAAGCCTCTTTGCTGAACAAATAGTCATATTGTTTGCTGTGACTCTCATCTGTTCACCTAAAGCAGCAGGAAGACCACATTAGGCTATCAGTGACTCTAGAAGTAACTTTGCTGTGGGAGCTGTTGCATCATTTACTTCTATCCAACTTGTATTGAATACTGGTAGAGTTAATGGGTATATAATATTTCTCAGTTATTAAGGAAGATAACTGACCAGAGTTATATGTGACTGGGGATAGAAGACTTATCAAGACAAATAGCGTAACTAATCACAAGTACAGTACTAAGTACATCTGCAGCAAAACTTAGACTGATATTTGTGTCGGCATGGTGGGTCTGTAACCTCTGTGTAGTGAGGTTTATTATTCATCTCTACAAATATCAGTTTCATTTTGTCTACATTAGAGATTGCAATGGACTTGGCACTTTGTGCTGCCAGGCGCTGTCGTTGAAAACCTAGAGGAGGAGAGAATTTGGCAGTAGCGCTCATTTTTTAATGCCAGGAAATTTGTTTGCCATTTCCTGACAGCATTTAAACTGGATGGTGGCTTTTTCTTGAAAATGTATTTGAGAATGATTCTGAGATATTTCGAGGGGCTTTCTAAGATCTGGTCTTGCAGAAATTTACTTTTCTCCAACACAATCTTTAAGAATGTTATTTTTTGGTTAGTTTATCTAATACAAGCAAAGATGTATCGCAGCACTTCTGTGTCTTCAGCTGCTTTTTAAAAAATAAAAAAATTGTAGTGACTAGCAATGAAGCAAATATATAATATACAAAGTGCACCCCCCCAAAAAAACCAAACAAAACAAAACCAAAAAAACAACTGTAGGTATAAGTCCTTGACTGATAGTTCTTCAATTAGCTTTCACTTTGTATTATGCATTTCGTTTAACCTTCCCACCTTGACTCCTCTGGCTAAATTCCTGTACTTCATTGTGTGTTTAGCCTTAATCACTGTATCCTAATGGCTTATCTCACATGGACCATCAGTGTAAGCTCAAGTATCATAAATCCGATTGTCCGCTGAAGCATGTTGATCTCTTGTTAATTTAATTTATGCTTTGAGAAGGTGAGAGATAAGATACACTTTTCTCCATGCAGAAATATTGGCGTGATTCAGAACAGAAGAATTCTTTTAAGTTGGGCGGGTAAAAGTTGTGTGCCTGTGGAGCACTTGTATTTAATCATACAGCTGGATGGTTTGAAACACCAGCTTTGCCCCAAGTCAGCTATGCCAAGCACAGGTCAGTAGGAGTCAGCTACTTGTGTCAGCCTTGGCATCAGTATGAACATCAAGGCTTGGTGAAGGGAAAATGAGGCATATGCTAGCAGTTTGTAATTAGGGTGGAGCCCAGATGAGGTACCTGAGCAAATCTAACAAGTCTTTGCTGAAAAAGGTGATTTTGTTCCATCTTTCTTCTGGTGGTATTCTCTTGCTTCTTGTGCCAGTTCTCAGCTCAATGACCAAATGATTAGGTATCTATCACCTAACCTGTTAAAAAACCTGCCTGACAGAATAGCCCATCTTTTATCCTGTCAGTGAAGTGGCACAAGGGTAGGCACATCTGAGAGGCTTCTAGAGCAAGCTTGGCTGTGAGTCAAATAAGCAGTTGCTTATCTTGTAGGACTAGTTAAAAAGCAAAATCTCTTAAGTGCTTTAATAACCTATGAGAACTTGAATGAAGTTAGATGCATATCAAACTCTTACGCAAAGAGGAATTTGGTATCTTCATTAAGATTGCTTAAAAACTTAAGTGTCTCCTAACCTTGCTTGTAGTGTGAGAATGCAAACTTCTATAACAATGCTAAGGGTTAATCCCCTGATACAAGAGGAGGTTGACTGTTTGATGTTAATCCAATAGGACTTTTATGGTAATTTTTTGGGGCTGATACCTAAGCTCTTAGCTTGTCTGTTTCTTTGACTTTTGGCTAGAAGAACTAGTAGGCTTAAGGAATCTTTTTTAAGTTGTTGTCATTTTAACTGCCAGTATGCTAGTGACAGAATAAACATGAATTAACAGAACTTACTGTATCAGGAGGTAGCAAATACTAACTTTGTTGTAAAATCATTTTGTACATAAAATTGCCATAGTAGTTTGTACTCTGCTCAGTCTAGTTTTCTGTCATTTATATGGGTAAACAAAGTACAATAAGCAGCAATAAATTTCAGAAATGCCAATAATGTGGTTTCTCTTGAAAATTCACACAGATGATGAAGCATCTTCCATCTCCAAGTAGCTGAGTTAACAACAGTATCTGTTTATGCAGCACTAACGAGTATATGGGCTTTCAGTTGCAGTAAAAGTGACTGGATCAACAGCTTGTAATTGAAAAGAGTAGATTCTGATCCTATTCACAACTCTGCATTTTCCCTTTCACGTGTATTGCTCCAGGCTTGTTTAGCTCGCTAAACAATCAAGACTAGCTCTTGTTTTTTCAGCTTTTTCTGCTGAGTTGTTGAACTTGACCAGTCTGGTGAAGGAGTTACGAAGCAGCAGTAGCAAGATTAAGGTGGTGTTTCTCTTATAATTACTGAAACATCATTATTTTAATAGCACGTACACTTTTTTTCTCACTTTTTTTTAATTTCTTTTATAAGAGAGTACAGCTGGGAGGCAGCCAACAGATATAGGTGCTCAGTTCACACAGAAGGGGACTGGAAACTGAGGGCAGCACAAATGTGCTTAAGAATAGTGGTGATGTGCCACAGGGCATGATCCCTACCACTGGAGCAACTGCATCTTGCTCATCAGAACCCTCAGTTTAGGCCAAGTTCCTGAGAGTTTCAGTTCTTGCACTGCTGGGATGCTTGGGCATACCAGTAGATCAGGAGAAAGTAGTGTCCTTGCCCTCCAAATGGTGCAGTGGTGGAAAACTTGCTTCCACCAAGCAAAAGACAAGTGGAAGAGGTTCAGCAGGCTGCACAGCATCAGAAATAACTAGAAGGAGATGGACAGGATCTTCTGCAAGAGCCTGAAGATTCAAGAGCCCTGTGTATATTGAAAGAGGGGCAGGAAGAATGCATGTCAGGCTGCAAAATGGAGATCTCCACAGTAGTGAAGGGAGGGAGCTCATGGCTTCTGACACCAAAGGAGATTCCTGTATCTCATGCATATATGCATTTGTCACATAAGTTCATTGCACTGAAAGAAAACAAGTGGCTAGAAGCTCTGTACAGCACAGCACTAGGTGTGAACATCAAGTGATAGTAGTAGGGAGGCTGCTTCCTGCAGGGGACAGAGGCCACAGAACAGAAGCTGTTATCTTAAGGAAGCTTGCTGCCTCTTGGCAACTCAGGAGAGGGATGTTCTGGAGAGACTACACGCAGTGTGTTTCATCATCAGGCACCTGAACCCTATACCTCTTTCACGTAAGACTAATGGATATAGCCAAGGGTTACCTGGAGTTTTTCAAACACAGTTAAAAGGCTTTCAGAGTGAGAGACAAAGGCACAGGAGACCAAGTGTTTTTTCTTGATCTTTGAGCCTTTCCTTACTATGAAAAGGAATAGACCATTCATGTCAATAACCAGTTAGTTGCCCAGATGATATCAGCAGCGGGGATTTGGGTTTTATGACCAAGGGACTGTCTTTGTGGATTAAGAACTCCTAGGAGGAGATGGGTTCCACCAGCCCAAGTCAGCCCAGAAATATGTCTGCCAACAGGCTGACCAATGTGGTGAGGAGAGACTTACACTAAAAGTGACAATACCCAAAATAAAGTAAGGAAATGGTAAACTAGCAAGCGGAAGGTATAGGCTGATGGAGACAAGAGATCCTCTAATGAATACAGCTGGAGGGAACCCACCTCAGATATATGCACTAAAATAAGGAAACAATAAAAGGGCAGCATGATGGGGGAAGTTCTCACACATCCTGGGGAATCTGTAGGACTAAATACCTCTGCAAAGTGACTGTGGAGAATAAACAGGATGAATTAGAGGTCTGCATGCAATTGTAGGGTTGTGATTTAATTGTGATATGGGATGTGGAATAGCTCAGTACCTTAGTATCTTGTAGAAGCAGCAACACAGCAGGGCGTAGGCAATCCAGTCAGTTTTTGGGAATGCGTTGAGGACCACTCCTTAACACAGGATCAAGGAGTTGGTGAGGGAAGGTGTTTTGCTGGACTTCACACCTCCAAACATGGAATAATTGGTTGGTGTTTGAAGGGTGGAAGCAACTGTGTCCAATGTGACTGTGGGATGGTGGAACTGGGGATCCTGAGAGGACAGAACAAGGCGAAAAATAGAATCTCAGTGCTGGACTAATTAATCCTATTTTGAACAGGGTGTGGGGTTAACGTAGATAATCCTCGGTCTGTCCCAAGTGGCTGCCTAGGTTTGAAAGTGTAGGCCTGCAGTTCACATAGTATGGCAGTAGTGTTCCCATAGCTGTGTGGGAAGATCTGCACCGACCTGTTTAGCCCTAACCCATCAGATGGCAGAGCTAAATATGAAAGTGTACAATAAAACTGAGGTAATATAATGGCTTGCTTCATCCAGAAGGGTCCTCTTTCTCCTGTCTCTCAGCGTCTGCTGCTTAGCCTGTACTAACTTGAGCAGACCCACTTCATAAGCTGATACAGTACATAAAGCTGGCAGAAAGCTAACCTAGCAAAAAGCAGGCAGTTTTCTGCTGCAGTAATGAGTTGAATAAGCTTAGCAAGGCTCTAATGAGGGCTGGGTTGATGGTCCCTCTGCTCTTTCTCATGCTGTTCTATCCCTTTTACGTACCCTCAATCTAAGTGGGGTTCTGCCTGAAGGGCATAGTTTGAGGTCATATTAATGCAGTGTGAGCAAAGAAATACTGATCAGCAGCCTGTTCAGAGCAGGAGGTCTGAGTCTGAGGTCTGTACTCTGTCAGGAGAAAATCATACATACACATGTGTAGTTAGTCTCGTAGAGAAGCAGCTCTCCTCTGCCTAAGGAGGTGGGATTGTCCTCAGAGTGACATTACTAAGTGGATCTTTGTTTCAAGAATAGGAAATTCGTATTTTTTCCCTATGGAGAATTTTTGTCAGAGTGAATCTGTTATGTTCTATTTTTTCTCTTACCTTGCTTGTCCACTCAGCTTTGCTAATGAGAAGACAAGTTTTGCGTAGTTGTCGCTTGACGAGGGTACTGTTGGGATCCTCAGCAGATCAAACTGACTACATTCTGCATAACTTTGTTAAAAGTTTGTTTCAGTAATGTCTATAATTATGACTGTACAGGAGGCAGAGCTGCTAATTTTGGAAGTTAGATCTTGATAGTCTTCAGTTTTACAGTACTCTCCTTTGACTAGTCAGCAGTGTAGTGACATGGAACAGTGGAGAAGAAAAAGTGAATTATTCTGGTAGCGTTAAGTCCTAATCCTTTTAATTTTATCATAACATCTGTGGGCTGTGTCTTGCATAATTTAAGGTTTTAGGGATGGAGGCAGAAGTAAAGGAACAGAGTACCAATGTATCAAGTCTTCTAAGACCAATATTAAAAGGATCTGATCTGCTGCCATCGTAGTGTGACTGTAGGCATAAAACATGCATATGAAAATTGCTTTAATATCAAATAGACGTGGTAGGATTGACTTCAGAACATGATACAGTATCATTTATGAAACAGTAATAGGGCTCACACAAGCAAATCTGCACCTATAAAAGTAAAGATGAATGTTTTACTGTACAGATAGTGGTTTTTCCATAAATAGCCTTTGTCTAGACAGCCTTGGTGTTCAAGGTAGACAAGTCTAACAATTAAATGCTGTCTGTACTGAGGAACTAAATGGCACAATCCACTGTGCATATTAAGAGTCCATTTAGATTATATGCTAGTACTTATGTACTTCATGATGAAATAACTCGTTACTGAACTTGTAGCATTTCTGTAAGCTTATTTTCTAGTAAATACATTTCAAAAAACAGAATTAGCAGCCTATTTTTTAATTGCAATTGTTTTTATCAATGTAATTTAGAAGTATGTAAATGGCTGTAGATAAGGTATACATCTGTAATATGACATTATCTGTGACTAATTATTTTTATGGACTTACTGAATTATTCTTTTGTACTTAGCAAGCCATGCAGCTTGGCATGTGTTTGTAACAGTTGTTTTCAATATTTTGAGGGATTATTTTCTCTTCAGTTAACTCATGCAATTATTATTAGAAGGAAATAAAAAACAAAAACCTCTGCAGGACATTTCTGCCCTGGTTTGTGCAGTATTTGGTGGTGATGACTGGGTAGCAAGTCTGGTCAGGGAACAGATTTGGCCAAAATCTGATCTGCCCACATAGTGGGTAAAAAAAATCTGAATATTGGTAATATTTCAAATCCTTGGCATTTGCAGGAGTTGTTGTCAGAAAGAAGCCTAACTTGAAGTAGTGGTGGTATTTAGCTAATGTGAGAGGCTTTTAAAATCTTGGGTGCCATTCTAATTTTCTATTTGAACTTGAGCCCTGGTTGCCCATGTTAAAATAATGAACTTTTAAATCAGTGAATTTGTGATTGAATTTGAATTGAATGTGAATTTCTGATGAAAATCAAAAGATGGTGAGAAGTAATGGAAAATGGAGACCAAGCAAAAATTGAAGCCCTTTGAGCAACTGAGGAAGATTACCACCTCTACTACAGAACCCAAACCACAAATCTTACCACCAGCTTACCTGCTGGCGACTTGATAAGGATAAATCCTGTTCTTTTCCACGATTTATCATTCAATCTATCCATGTTTATTTTTCCATTCTGTATGTCTGATCACACAGCAACAGAGAGAATCCGCAGGGAGGCATTCAAATGTTGAAACTTGTTCAGTGCTACGGCAGGGTGGCATCATTAACATGAAAACTCATATTGCAGAATCATTCTTCAGTTATGTCTCTCAGTAGGTCTTGAGTAATATGGAATCCAGTAGATAGGTTGCACTGCTCTGAAGTTTATTTGTAATAGCTTTTAAGTGGCTCATTGAGATGAGCTAAGGCTGCAGAACTCTGTCTAAGCCTGTTTTGCTGTTAATAGAAGATATTAGGCTCAGCTGAGTTGAAGTTCAGAGCTGCACAGGAGGTGACTTTATTGAACAATTTCCTATTGATCATCAATAGACGCACTAAATGAAAACTTGTATGTGACCCCTAGTAATGTATTAAAGAAAGCTGGCATCAATAATTTATAGGATAACTTGAATTAAAATCAACTCCTCCAGGTAAAATGTATCTAGATTGAATTTTAACACTTGTTTTAACACTTGTTTCAACACTAAATTTGGATTTCTAATCTTACCTTTCTTTCCTCTGAAACAGGAGGAAAGTTTCCTCTGCCAAACAAATTAGGACTTGCTTCCAGAAGCAGTAAATCTATTTGTAGAGGTTACGAACAGAATCATGATCTAACTAAATTGGCTAACTAAATTGCCAAGACTAATTGCAGTAACATGTAAATACACGTTTTTATATCATTGTTTGTGTATTACTGTGAAATGTTTGCAGCTATCAGCAACTTCAATTCTAAGGCTTATACAATGAGGAAACAAGCTACAATCTTTCTTTAATGTATTTTGCCCTTTGAAGTGGTCATGCTTTTAGTAGCTTACTGGTCTCAAATTAGTTACAGCTGTTAAGATAAAGATGCATTTAACACTGGACTTTGATTTTTCTTTTTTTTTTTTTTTTCTAATTGTAGGTAAGCAAGTAAGAACCAAATTGTCACAGGCCTTCAATCACTGGCTTAATGTTCCAGAAGATAAAATACAGGTACTAACTAATTATTTTTACAAGGCTCTTACCTTTCTTCCAAGATTGTCAGCAACAGATTGTTCTTAGTGTAATGCATTTAAGACTTCTGATCATTTACAATACATCATTCCTGAGTACCTGAAAGTACAAGTTAAGGAAAATAGCCAAAGCTTTGCACTAAAGTTATGGTTTAACACTGAAGGTATGATTTCAGTGACTTGTCTGAAGTACAATAGTTACATGCTTTCTACCTAAGCTCAACCTTCTGAGTGGTAGAAGGAGCAACTAGTATTGTTACTCACTTCAGTTATCAACAATGGGAATAAGTTTTCAATGACTTGCGAAGGAAACTGGACAGTTACTTTGTAAGCCCTACAGATACAGTGACTGAGAACAAAGTCGTATGATTTTGATACAAGAATATCAAAGGCAGTAGTCAAGCGAACCTTTAAAACTTTATAAACCATTTCTTGTTCCGGGCCTTAAATGGCAGACTTCTACAGTTAGAGCCCCTTATTACCCAGTGTGAAGCACTTCATCAAGAATAATCCTTCCCTTTTCTTTTTGACAAATCTATGCAAGATGCATGGCTGTGTGCTCAAAGGCGGTGGCTTTTGAAATGCAAAATTTTCCTTTTGACTAGACTACAGTTACCCCAAACTGTATACTTAGGGTGCAAGAGATTCTCTGTATTCAAGGTAATGTAGGGAATTCAAATAACTGTTTTTTTCTTGACACCCATCTCGTCCCTAAATAAATTCATTAATGAGCAGGTAGGCCATTAGTGTTTGTAAAGGAGTCGTCTTTAGGATGGGCTAAGTGTGATGCTTCATAGTGCTCAAGTAGCAAAGTCCGTCTGTTGAAAGTTACATTGCAGCAGCTGCTGGTGAGTTCAGTTTAGTTTTTAAGAAAGCATGCCGGTCTGCTTTCATTATGAAGTGCAGTTTTTTCACTTCCTCAGACAACTTCCTGTTGTCTTCTAGAAAATAAGGGGGTTTTTTCTGCTGTCTGAACTTCCTCCCTCCTCACATTCAACTCTAAGATATTTTTGATGCTGTCTTTAATGGAAGTTCAAGAGGTAATTCGCAGTCATGAAGCACATCCTAAATTATTTCAATTCAACCTTAAATATCCAGAAACTGCAGGAGTCCACAAACTAAGTGATATGAAATAGACTAATGAGAAATGCTAGAATAGGCTTATCTAATGATGAACTTTCCTGACAGTATTGGGAATGACATAATGGACTGAGTCAGCATTCAGAAAAATAGGTATTGCAATGTTGCTTTTTATAAGTACTCTATCCTTCATGATTTTAAAATCAATAGACAACGGTATCTTTACAAGTTGAAGTAGGCCTCACTTCTATCTCAAAGCTGAGTAATTAGTGCTCAAATAGTTTGCTCTCAGAGTCATTATCTTGGGCAAGCAAACAATTAGATTGCTGGGTTTCAGGTTTTAACCTTTTGGATAGTGGTTACTGAATGCTAGATAGTTTGCTGGAAAAAATGCAGGAGATAATCATTTTCTCTTCTTGTAATAGGTTATTATTGAAGTAACAGAGATGTTACACAATGCAAGCCTACTTGTGGATGATATTGAAGATAACTCAAAGCTACGACGGGGCTTTCCAGTGGCACACAGTATCTATGGAATTCCATCTGTAATCAACTGTGCTAATTATGTGTATTTCCTTGGCTTAGAGAAGGTTTTAACCCTTGATCACCCAGATGCTGTTAAAGTTTTTACTCGTCAGCTACTGGAACTCCATAAAGGTCAAGGCTTGGACATTTACTGGAGGGATACTTACACCTGCCCTACAGAAGCTGAATACAAAGCTATGGTACTGCAGAAGACAGGCGGTCTCTTTGGATTAGCTGTAGGCCTCATGCAGCTCTTCTCAAATTATAAGAAAGACTTAAAACCACTTCTTAACACACTTGGTCTCTTCTTCCAAATAAGAGATGACTATGCCAACCTGCACTCCAAAGAATATAGTGAAAACAAGAGTTTTTGTGAAGACTTAACTGAGGGCAAGTTCTCATTCCCAACTATTCATGCAATTTGGTCAAAACCTGAAAGTACACAGGTGCAAA
The DNA here is from genome assembly GCF_951394365.1 of Tetrao urogallus. Lineage (NCBI taxonomy): Eukaryota > Metazoa > Chordata > Aves > Galliformes > Phasianidae > Tetrao > Tetrao urogallus. The sequence goes on along the minus strand of NC_136814.1, from coordinate 37,381,763 downwards.
ACATTTTGCGTCAAAGGACAGAAAACATAGATATAAAAAAATACTGCGTGCATTACCTTGAAAACGTGGGTTCATTTGAGTACACTCGGAATACACTGAAAGAGCTTGAATCTGAAGCCTATAAACAAATTGAATCACTTGGGGGAAACCCTGAGCTTGTAGCGCTAGTGGAACAGCTGAGCAAAATGTTCAAAGAAAATGACAATTAATCAATCTCCTGGGGATGAATGGAACCTTTTTTTTTTTTTTTTTTTAAACAGGTAAAAGGTTATCTGAAAGGTGTGACAGTCAGTCTCACTTACAACTACTATGTTGCCACATGGCAAAAATGTACGTTGAAAATAAATCACTGATTATGTGAAAATGATCACTGAATACTGCAGTATACCTTATATATACAGTCTTAATTGTACCTGCTTGCAGATGTCTTCAAAACATACTAGAATTGAAACAAACTTTGAATATGGATTTTTACACAAACATTGGCATTACTTCAGCCCTAGAAATTTCACAGGCTATAGTATATCTTCAACAAACTGTAAGTTTCTGGCTGAAAATCTTTATTAAATTAAATCTGATTGACCCAAGTGGCTTGTGTGTTTTTAAACAACACTCTAGTAAACCAAAATATATGGTGTTCAATAAAAAAAGATGCTCACAACCTCATTGCATATACTAATGTTGCATTATGGATGTTAAGAGTTGTGAAAATCAGATAGATCTTCTTAGTTCTGATAGATAGATAGATGTACTTAGTTCTAATGTGAATATTCTATCCAGTATCTGAGGATATTTCAGGGGAATACAAATTGTTAAAATGCTTTATGTCCAAATGAGACTAATGTTTAGATTGAGATGGGAGCTTAATAGAAACTTCTATTTATCTTAGGGAAAAATTTCCATCACTTTCATTTTGAATTTGCCACCATTTTCAGTTCTGCATTGAATAATTTCAGTTGACTGGTTTTTGATCATTATGTTGTTGTTGTTGTTGTTGTTTTTTCAAACAATCAAATATTTTCTAGCGTGGGACTGAAACATAAGCACTAGATCTCAAAGATGTAACTGCAAGTAGCAGCATAGTAAGCTGCTAGTAGGAATTTAATGGGATTCATAACAGGTAGCTTTAAGATGCTGTGAATTACACTGGTTTCTCTAATCTCTTATTGTAATTGAGAGAATTTTCCAGAAATTGATTCAGATTTCATAGCATTCATGTTCTGAATTCATATCAGGAGGCTGTTGTAGGTATCTCCACAGAGACAGTAGTGACTTCTGGCTAAACTGAAACGTAGCATCTTGTTCTACAAGCTCTAATACCCCTTCAGTTTAGTTAATTGCTTAAATACTGTTTTAAAATTGTGTAGACAGACATACCTGCATGGCACTAAGAACTTGAGTAGAGAAGTAGCCTGAAAAGTGACAAAAATCTCTGCTCATACGTGTACACACATTACAGAAATGTTTGTTTCCTAGCTGAGGTGGCTTTAATTAGGTGCAGTTCTCTTCATATTTGTAGCTGTACAAAGCTTTGCTCTGATGTAGAGAAGTAGTGTTTCAGATCAAAGGTGGGACTGCTGCTATCTGCAGCGATATTAAGCTGACAGCATGCTGTCACAGCATACTCTGAAAAGAAATGGCCAGAGATACTTCGCTTCTAACAACTGAAGAATACTTGTGTGCATCTGTTCACTTATTGTACCTGCAAGCAGGTAGAGCCACTACCTCAGCCCACTGAGAAAACTAACCGAAGATGCTTGCCGAAGGAAAACATTGCAGCAACCCTTGTGATTCTTCCAAAAGTGATTAAGCATGAAAAAAATTGGGATGGCTGCTTTAGTCAGAAGCATTCCGTACTTATAGATGATGGGTTATTCCTTTTATTTGCATGCTAAGGTGGGAGCTTTGTCTCTGCTTTGCAATTAGACACAGAACAGTAGCCTTTTCACTGAATGGATCTGATTGCCAGGATTGAATAGCTTAAAGTTGGTGAAAGGTGTCTTTTATTTAATGTTAATGACAGTAAACTGCATTTCTTGACTTGAAGTGCATGGTAGCAAGCCTGTAAATTCCTGGTATTTTGATGGGGAAAAAATACCTTCTGTAGCAAAGTGCAATATTTATTTTGTGCCATGTCTTGGGAGTTCCTAAGCACTGCTGCAGCTGATGCTGAATGGGGGACAACACTGAAAAAAACTATTGCCAGGAAAATCTCCTAGTCTTAGTCTAAAATGTCCTTGTCCCTACTGGGATATTACAACCAGTATATATGCAGTGCAAAGTGCACTTAGTGGCATTTAATTTCTATTCAATTGCTGGATGTAAGTAGTTTTGTATAATCAAACTTTCTTGATGATGTATGGCTTTTATTGTTTCAAACTTTTTTTTATACTAGCCAGCACTTCTGATCTTTAATTTATTCTGTAATTTGTTCTGACAATTTATCACGGTGTCATCCAGTAATCACAGAATCACTGAATTGTAGAATGGTTTGGGTTGGAAGGAACCAAAGCCCATCCAGCCCACCAAGCCCCATCCCTGTGCCATGGGCAGGGCTGCCACCCAGCAGCTCAGGCTCTCAGGGCCCCATCCAACCTGGCCTTGAGCACCTCTGGGATGGGGTTTCTCTGGGCAGCTGTACTAGGGATCCCCCCACCCTCTGAATAAACAATTTCCCTCTTCTATTTTTGCATATTAACTTTTCAGTTTAGTACGTAAACTTTAAGATACTCAGTTCACAGTTGTGCAGTTTGCAGTGCGCCTCACAGGGCACAGAGGAATAACTGTTTATCACTTCACCTGGTAATGCCCTTTTCCACTCAAACCTTTCTTCTAAATGTTCATGTCTCCAAGTTCACTCTTCAAGCCCAAGTGGCATTTTCTGTCACTTGACTTACTGCTGGGGAGGCACATATGGTACGTGTTAGATGAACCGCAGCAAACACACTTCCTTTTAGTTGTGTTCTGCTGCACTAGGAGTGCTATGCTACATATTGATTCTCTTGCCTTTTCTGCTATTCTATATGTAACGGACTGATGAACTTTGAGCTCACAATCCCTCATTTAACGCCAGAATCAGGTTTTAGAATCTAATCTTTTGCAAGTTTGTTTTACAGCAAGATACAATCTCTAGTTAAAACATATCACTGCTATTATGCTTATTACTGTTCTGTAAGTCTGTTACTTGGTTATTTTTATCTACATACATTTATCTACATTCCTCTGTTCTTGCAGTTGTGACAGGATGGTGCCATGTAGCATTTCTATGTACAAATCTAGTTCTTTCTTCCAGTGCAGCTCTAAAATAACTTCATTAATAAGATGTACATAATGCGAGGGAAAAGCTTAATCTGCAAAGTAAACGTGAGTTTGTGTAAAACAGTGGAGGAATAAGATTGCATGAGAAATTGATTAGAAATGGCAGAGGTTAGGACCTGATAAGCATCAAATTGGATGCTTACTACTGAGTCTATAATTTGAGATGCAATAGTTATTACTGATTAGCAGCTAACGTGTGTGCAGACACTAGCTTCTAAGGCCAGTGGTAACAGCGCTGTAATGCAGGTTGTTAGACTTGGTATTCTGTTTTCTCTAAATTCCCTTTCCCCAGTGTTTTACACACAGCTTTAATTCTGTATTTTTACTTGCATCTGTTGCACGTCTTTGTTCTGTCTTAATCTCATATTCAACATTTCAACTTTGATATTTACTATGCTGTTTGTATTGTTTGCTCTATACTTTCATGGTGTATAATCAATGAATATACAGATGTTATAATTAAGAAACATACAGGAAAGTTAGGCTAACAGGTAATCACGCTAAAGAAGAATGGATGGAAAGCTTACCCTTGTCCTGGGCTCACTGAGAAGACTCCAAGAGGAGGGATCTCCAAAAGAGATACTTCTCCAGTGGTAGTCAGCTCTTAAATGGGGTCCAGGAGAGGTGGAGCCAGGCTCCACCCCTTCCAGTAGCACTGGAGAACTGCCTTCAGCTGTGCTCCCAGGGCTGACTCACTGCTTGCCTCAGGTGGTCAATCAGAGGCTCAGGGCGTGATTCAGCAGTTCCCATACACGTGGTGGTAATTCTTTTCCTTTCGTACTTCTGTTCTGCTACCAATACCAGAGCACACACAGTACCTTCAAACTTTTTTTGTTCCAGGACAAACAAAGTAAACTTTAAATTTTGGCTTTTCCTGTGCCTTCATAAAAGTAACCCAAGATTTTCTGCAGTCGTGAAATGCCTGAAATTTTTTCTCCAGGAAGTTGAAGCTTGTAACATCTTATATTGCCATATGTTATTCTGGTCCCATATAGTTGGAGCTTCTTTACCTCCCTTTACCACTTGCTTTCAACACTTACTTTGCTTTGATTGTAACACTCATTAGCAAGTTAAACTGTTTCACAGACACATCTAACCCAAGGAAAAGGAAGTTTTGGGTTTGTTTGTTTGTTTGTTTTTAGTTGTTTTTGGTTTTTTGTCTGAATTAATAATTCCTCTCAGCAAAAGCCTTGTGAATGCCAAAGTTGGCAGCTAGATGGGGTAAAAGCAGAGCCAGGGAGGGAATATGAGGGGGTAAGAATACCTATTTAAGGCTCCTGATATGTAATTTCACCTCATTTCACCTCATTTCACCTCATTTTGCAGCATCTCGTTCACTTTGTTAGGAAATGCAAGAGAATGTGTGTTCAGTTTCCCTGTATTTCCCTTCTCGCTTTCCAAATGTAAGATATATTATAGATAGTTTAGTCTGTCAGTTATGTAAATAACTTGAATATATCTTAAGGTTTTGATTAAAAGTACAGATAAAGAGTATGTTGTTCTATTACTGACTAATTTTCCTTCTGTAACAAATTTTCTATTCTTAAAGCCAAGGAAACTTAATCTGTTGCAGGCTGACTTGACTTGATCATCACATTAACGCCCTTCCTGGATAAACCGTATTAGACCTCAGCACCAGAGTTTACATTTTCTGCAGCATTTCCTTTTAAATGACTTTAGAATGAATGAAACTTGGTGATGAGGTGATGAAATAGGAACAAATCATTGTTTTGATGCTTGGTGACTTCTTTCTTTAAGGCTTATCAATGTTATAGCAGAAAATAAAGGACTTTGTGCAAATATGTTCATTCGGGGATGGTTGCTTTTTAATTGTGTTTTTCCCACGTTTTTCTTTACTTCATCTCTATCAACATATTTATCCTTGACACTGAACCTAATGGTTCATCTGGTGGTGTTAGGAGTAATCCATGACTCATGGATCCACTTCTGCAATGCAGGTTACATCCTGATAATGCTTCTCACCCATGCATCCTATGAGCAAGTTCTTGCTTAGCTCGCTGGAAAACCATTTGCTGAGCAACCTGGTTTACTGCAGCATGAAGAATGATAGGATACCCCAAAAAGGCCTAATGTGATGCTGCCAGGGAGAGCACTGCAAAACCTGGTGGAACTCTGGTGTAAAGAGAAACCTTAGATATCTGATTTTCTGCTTTTGAACTCAAAAACAATCCAACAATCTATGAAATTACTCTCCACTCCCTCAGTATATGAATTACGCGTGGTGCCAGTGAGCACTTCCATCTTCCCTGGATCATAATAGATTATCTTTCACTCTTGTAATGTTCTGGTTGTCATTTCTGGACCATATGGTAAAATGTACTGTATGACTAAAGTAGTAACTGAAGTCTGTAAAAAAAAAAAAAAAAAAGTCCAACTCCTAAAATTTTGGTTCTGCTGTTTTGAAATACACATAAAAACTGGCCTGTTGTCTTGCTGTCATCCAGCAGATGGTAGCCTGCAGTGAACTTCTGCTCACTGAGGGAGGAATAACAATTCTGCACTGGTGGAAGTTGTTAAGCACCCAGGTGTGCTTGGCACAGTGGCACTGTGAGCAGTGGGAGGGAGTTTCTCAGAGGGAGAAAAGAAAAAAAAAAAAAAAGTATTTGCAAGGAAGAAAATTGTCTAAAAATATGATTACAGGTAATTATGGAGTTTATATATAGAGACGTAGAACTAAAGCCACAGGAAAACTGTTGTAGTTGACTGAAGAGCCTATTGCTGCTTGCGTTCTCTTCACGTTGGGTGAGGTGGAAACATACAGATCAAAGTAAAAACTGCATAAAGGAACTGTCAGTGTTATTTCCAAAAATGTAAAAGGGATGCTATGAACGCTTCCCTGTGTTTCATATCAATTAAGATAATAATTAGTTCAAGAAATTTTGACGTTAAATTTTTTATTTTATTATTTTTTTTTTTTAAGGCATTTATAAAATGCAAGAGTTATTAAGTCTAGGTAACAAGATAAAAATGTTACACTGATCTTGCTGCTTGCCTTGTCCTGTTTCTGATTTAATAAAAATAAGTACATTGGATCAACTACACCTATTTGTTGATGACAGTATTAAAACAGAAGAAATTAGACACCCACCCCTCAAAAAAGAAAAAAAAAAAAATCAGTATCAGCTTAGAAATGCTAAATACAAAACAAGTCAGTGATACACACGTAGATTCTCAGAGTGCCTGGATTATCTATAGGCAAACTGCTGGGTGAGAAAGATAGTGAACAATACTTCAAACGCCTTTCCCAACATGCAGCCAAAGGTAGTGAAACTTTTCTGTTCTGGCCTTCTGAGGCTCAGCATACTGAGTGTTGTCCCACATAAATATGGAATTTAAGAAAACATCCTGCCAGTAATTTATAAGGGCTAATAAAAACCTTGCAACAGGATTTGTAGTATGTACAATTAAGAATGTCCCACGTCATCAGGACTGGCGTTGGAAGCATAGTGGAATGCTGAGAGGGAAATTAGCAGTAAGGTAAGTGTACAGCAGCACTTACATTCCCTTTGTAAGAACATACACGCTTTTAATGCTGCAGCTGCTGCCCAGAGTTGTCTGGTAGCCTCCAAATACAATACAGCAAGAGAGTATGACGTACATCCCTGCATGCGCATGAAATAAAGTAGTAATTCATACTACAGAGTTTGACTTCATGTTTTATTTGGTTGATTTAAAGACTCTTACTGTAAAAAAAAAAAAAAAAAAAAAAAAAAAAAACCACAACCGAGGAGAGCCAGGTGAAAAGTGATTGGTTACAATTACAGGACTGTCTGCAAATCCACCCAGGTTTCCAACTGAAAATGCCTCTAGTGATTCAGACTGGTGTAACAAAGAGGATAAACCAAAGTAACGCTATTTCCTATTCATAACCCGGATGAATTTCAGCTGCTCACGCTAAGACACGTTCTCAGGTTAGTACTTAGGAAGTAACAGCCACTGATTCGCAAGTGCAGAGCAGGAGGACTTGGTACCACCGCTTTTGTCGTTGTACCACCATCTACGTCCACGTAGTTTCAGCATCGCCGACGTTGTTCCAAGACTGCCCTCTGCGGGAGAGGAACAGGCACAGGAAACCGGAGGAAATGGCAACGCCAGCAGCCCACTGATGCGCTGTATACTTAGGACTTACTATCCAAACCACTTTGTCTGGCATATACTAGTGCTACCAAAGACTTGTAAGCAGCGCCACAGAACCAGCTGAGCTGCCTGCCTAAAGAACACGCAGAGTTACTTAATGTCAGGTAGTAACGGCAGAGGCACAACACTGGAACAGCCTCTTTGTTACCGGCACAACAGTTTCAAGTCCTTGTGGTTCCAAAGTTGAGGCAATATTGTTTTAATTAGCCAGCAATTGCTACTTACAGAACGCGTGCACGGCCTTCAGCTTCAATCAAATTCAATTCAAATGTGGGTACCGGACACCCTACTGGACACCCCCCGCAGGGCAGCGCTGCGCAGAGCCGTAGGGGAGGCGTTCACATCCCGCACGAGGCTGCCGTCCGCCCCGGGGCGGGGAGCACCGCCAGTACCTCGCACCCCGCGGCGCCGCCCAGAGAAGGGCGGGTCGCACGGAGCGGGCGCTGCCGCTGAACGCCATTACCCAGAAGGCTGTATGGCGGAGCCGCCTCGCGCCTACAGTTCAGGATATGGTTCAGGCGTATGGCCGGGATAGGGCGGCGCTGCGGCCGTGCGGCCAATGGCAGCGTGCCGTCCGACGAGGAGGGGCGGGAGGTAGGCGCCCGGCTGCTGGGCGCGGAAGTGGGCTGGGGACTGGCGTGCGGTGGGCCGCGGCCACCTTCCCTTCCCGCAGCCGTCGCCCCGGGCCGAGGGGCTGCCGTTTGCTGTAACGCCTGGGGCCTGGGGCGCCCGGAGGCTGTGGGCTCTTAGTCGCCACCAGCCCGCTCCGTGAGGAGGAGCGCTGGGGCGGGCGGGCGAGGCTTACCTGCGGTCACCGCGCTGCCGATCTGTGCGAGGAGAGTCCGCAGTAGCAGCAGCGCCTCGGGCGTGTTAAGGACGTCGGTTCCGTCACTGCAGGTGTGTGAGGACCGGGATGGCCGCCTGGGTGCCCGCTGACGCGCTGGGCAGGAGAGTGCTGTGTGGCACGGAGTACGGCACCGTGCGCTACGTCGGCAGCGTCCCGCCCCATGCAGGTAAGCAGCGCCGGGCCAAACAGCTCAAACGGTGGCCAGCTGCAGTTCTAATGGTGCTTTTCTTAATTCAACTGCGACAAGTGGAAGCTAACGGTTTACGTGTTTCATACCTACGTGTATCTTTGTGTAGATATGGCAATTTCTAACTCAGGTAAATTTTGTTTACAAGGCTAAGGAGCCTAAGAAGTACTTCTGGTTGGAGGTGGTTACAGTTTCTTTACTACCAAAAGCTCTTAGCACCTCTCTTTTTTTCATTAGATCTCATCACCTGAAAGAAGGTCGTAGTGAGGTGGGCTTCAGCCTCTTTTCCCTGGTAGCAGTGCTGGGATGAGAGGTAACCACCTTAAGTTGCACCAAGGAAGGTTGAGATTGGCTATTAGGAAACATTCCTTCTCAGAAAGAGCAGTGAGGCACGGGGTGCCCAGGGAAGTGATGTAGTGGTCCCTAGAGGTGTTCTGGAAACACGTGGATGTGGCACTGAGTGACGTGGTTGGTGAGCACAGTGGGATGGGCAGACGGTTGGATGGTTTTACTGGTCTTTTCTAATCTGAATGATTTTGTGAACGGTGCTTGCTGATCTCTCTGTGTACAGGCACAGTGTTAGAGGGAGGCAGTCAGCAGTGAGAGACCAACAGTCTGGGCACTCCTGTGATTCCATACTCCAGTGCTTGGAACCAAATAAGATTCAGCTCTGTTTGCTGAAAGATCTGACCAGTTCAGTTGTGAGAGCACGCTATGCCATCTTTGAAAAAGTGATGATGGGATGGGAAGATTGCTTAATGCTTGGAGGTGACTAGCATTGCGTTCAGTTCTAGAAGGAGCAAGAAAGATGACCAGGGAACCATAGGTTCATCATCCTCACCTCACATCACAGAAGGATCGTGAGCACATTCGCCTGGAATCTGTTTCCAGGTGTATGAAGGACAAGATGGTAATTGGAATACCTTGACCTTTGTAAAAAAGGAAAGGTCTTGCTGTGATTATATGACTAGAAATATGGACGAAGGGAATGGGGGATGTAATATTCCTAAACTTCAATAAGACTTTTTAGACAATCTCTAATAATAATAATAATAATAATTGTTTTTGGAAGCTGGAGAAATACAAACCAGCTGAAAAGACTGTTAGGCGGATTGAAAGTCCGCTGATCTGTCAAGCAGAAAAGTGATAATCAATGATTTGACAGCTGCCTGGTAATATGCGATTAACCCAGAACCAAACTCTGGGATCATTATTGTTCAACATCTTCATTAATGTCTGGAAATGAACAGAGTTCACTCTCAACTGTCTAATGTAACAAAAAGCAGAACTGCAATACAGGCCAAGCTTAATGAACTTTAGATTTGGGCCTAAGAGATTCTAGAGGTATGAATTTCCACACGTAGTGTGAAATAAACCCATGTATCAATACAAACTGGCAAACACTAGTAGCTTACAGGGCATGTTGTAAAGGACTTGATAGTTTATGTGGGTGGATGTGAACCAACAGTGAGCTTTGACACAGGCAAAGTGTGCGTTGTACTGGGTTACCGTAGAGCAATGGACATGGCCAACAAATTAAGGGAATCTGTTGCCCCCTTCTGAGGGCAGATGTTCTTTGTAAGTTTGCATTCAGTATAATGTATCTGGTTTGAGCCATTCTGGTACAAGATGAATGAGGATAAACTGGAGAGTATCCAGTAAAGAACTGCCCAGAATGTCAAAGCTGTAAACCACACGTCCCGTGTAGACAAGTCAAGGGAGCTGGGTTTGGGTAGTGTGGTAAGGAGCAAAATTAAGTGACATCTAATAGTAGCCTTACAGCCTTTTGGCAGACAGTTATGAAGATGACAGAGGCAAATTCTTCTTGCAGGTATTAAATTATATAATAATGGGCAATAGCCACAAACTGTGTCATGGAAAGTTCAGATTTGACGACAAGAAAATCTTTCTAAGTATAGAAGTAATGCAGCACTGAAACAGGCTGCCCAGAGAGGTTGAAATCTCTCAGACATCTTCAAGATCTGGCTAGATAGAAACTTAGCTGAGTAACTTGGTCTAGGACTAGATATAATCTCCTGTTTTTTGTGGAAAGGCCAGGTGAACTTCAAAGGTTTGTTCCATGCTTCTGTGTCTATGATGCCATAAATATGAAAACGTAGCTACAATATTTTCCAGGAATTTGGCTTGGAGTGGAGTGGGATGATCCTCAGAGAGGAAAACACGATGGTACCTATGAAGGAACACAGTATTTTAAATGCAGGTGAGTTTATTCCTGGTGTTAACATGTCATGCACATTGGCAAAATGGCCACAAGAAATACACTTCTTCAATTCTTATGGCAAATCATGTTATCAGTTTGCCAGTTTTTAAAAAGATAAGTCTGAATGTTGCTGAAACTGATGGTTTCAGGGGTATGTCATAAAATGTAATTGTTTTTTTATATTGTTGTCTTAGATACAGTTAATAGATAGTTTTGGTTTGCATTTAAGATGGCTTTCACGCATATTGTTATGGCAAAATAGCAAATTCCTGTTGATTATCTGGATTCACTTGTACCAGTCAGTAATTATTAAGTTCAGTTATTTTTAATGCATGGAAAATGCAGTGTAGTTGTGTGGCCTTTTTAAAAATTATTTTAATAAATTTTTAATGTCTATATACATCGTATTTAAGCTTGAAGACTCAGACGTGTGAAACTGTGGAATGCAGGTCTTCAGGGCCAATGATAAAAGCACCAAGCTGTTGATTTCTGTCTCAGGGGATACTGCAGCTGCTAAAAGCTTTGAGTTTAAGGACAAAAGTAAGAATTAAGTGGATGTATTCATAGAAGAAAAGTTCATCGGTGACTCTTAAAATATTAAGGGCTTCTAGCTCAGCAAGCTCCTGGAGTGACAGAGAATACAACAATATTCCATGGCTGTATCACAGAAATACTTGACCTGCTCTCATATTTTTCCTGACTATTTTCTAGTGCCTACTTTTGAAGATTGTGTGTGGTGTTATGTGAATTGTTGTTTCTGACCACAGTGTGAAGTGACAAAACGAGAAAATGGATTAAAAGTTGTCTGTAGTCTTGCAGCCTTACTTTAGGATGGAGTTTCTCTTTGTTTTATCAAAAAAAATGTAACCTAAAAGGAATTCCTTCTAATTTACATAGATTAAGTTATTGGCAATAAGATCAGCAATTTTTTTTTTTTTTAAAACATTTGTGAATGCAAGTCAAAAGAATACCTGAATTCAGTGATTCCAAAGATTTGTTGTGCTTCCTTTCCTGCCTCTGACATTGGCTAATAGCAGGTGACTGGATGAGTGTGAAAGAACGAGTACATAGTAATTGGTTTTTCAGGGTATTGATAGTTTTGGCTAATCATGGTTCAAAGATTTTTCTGAGCCAGAGATGGTATATTTGTATATCCACTTTATTTTGCTTTCAATGAATAATTCACTAGAAAGAATTTGTTATGTGAATTTCCTCTGAAAGAATAATTAAAAACATGTAGTCATTGTGCCTGTGTTTGCTAACTCTAGAGCTTGTGTTTTCAGCTAGTGGAAATTAAGATTGTTTCCATTTCACACAGAATCACACACAGAATGGCCCGGGTTGGAAGGGACCTCAAAAGGATCACGAATCTCCACCCCCTCCGCCACATGCAGGGCCACCAACCTCCCTATTTAATACTAGACCAGGCTGCCCAGGGCCCCATCCAGTCTGGCCTTGAACACCTCCAGGGATGGGGCATCCACAGCCTCTCTGGGCAGCCTGTTCCAGCACCTCACCACTCTGTAATGAATTTCCCCCTGACATCCAACCTCAATCTTCCCTCCCTCAACTTAAAACCACTTCCCCTTGTCCTGCAGTTGTCAATCCCTTTAAAGAGTTGATTCCCCTCCTGTTTGTAGGCTCCCTTTAGGTACTGAAAGGCTGCACTGAGGTCACCCCGCGGCCTTCTTTTCTCCAGGCTGAACAAGCCCAGCTCCTCCAGCCTGTTTTCATAAGGGAGGTGCTCCAGTCTCTTGAATTATCTTTGTGGCTCCCCCTGGACCCTCTCCAACATCTTCCTGTCTTTCCTGTACTGGGGACTCCAGACCTGGACACAGTACTCCAGATGGATCCACAAGAGCAGAGTAGAGGGGGACAATCACCTCCCTGTCCCTGCTGGCCACGCTTCTTCTGATGGAGCCCAGGATACCATTTGCTTTCTGAGCTGCAAGAGCACACTGCTGGCTCATGTTAAGCTTTTCATCCATCAAGACCCCCAGTCCTTCTCCACAGGGCTGCTCTCAAGGACTGCTCCTTCCAGTCTGTATGGATGCCTGGGATTCCTCTGGCCCAAGTGCAAACCCTTGCACTTTGCTGTATTGAACCTCATTAGGCTCACCTGGGCCCACCTTTCAAGCCTGTTAAAGTCCCTCTGAATGGCATCCCATTTCTTTCAGTGCAAGTCTTATCACTTCTTCTTGCCAAAATGTAGTTCCTAGTCCCTTCCATGTCACACTGCTGTGCTGTTGCTGTAAAATATCACATTGAAAAGATCTGAGATTAAAGTGTTTATTCCTATGTTGCGGGGAAAGTAAGCCTAGTCTTGCATCTACCAAAAGACCTGGGGACAAGAGAAATGCCCTGAAGGAGCAAGGAGGGGGGTTTAACCAGGACCTGAGTGCATTCAGGGCTCCTTAGAGAATATGAGAATGTGTACTTTGTTATCAGTTCACATTAAAGTTTCTCTCAAGCCAGCAAGCGGAGCTGTTCAGCCACAGATTGAATTAACAGAATTTACCTATTAAAAATTCAGAATTAAAAGTAGCTATTTTGAAATCCCTTCCGGGAATGCTGTTGGTTATCCTTAGCCAAACAGGGATCAACAGGAAAAGGTAGGTCATACTCAGTGGTGAAAAAAATCAGAATTCTTCTGTATCTTTTCCACTTCAACATTTGTGTATGATGAGAACCCTAGAGACTTCATTAGCAGAAAATGAGATGATAAAACAAGATCTGTTCTTTAGGAAAAAGAAAGAAATCTGTGAGAACTGGTTATTTTTTTTCCTCCCTTTAACTAATGATAAAAATAAAGTGAGGCTTGAGGAGTATGAGGACAGTATTTATGGAAGAAAATTAATTCAACATTACATGATTTCCCTTAGCTAAAGAGTAGAAAATTAAGGCAACCACATCTTCTGAATTTGTTAACAGAAGTTGCTTCTTTAATGCTTTGAATTCAATTGAAGTTTCCAAGTTGAAGCTGGTTATATTCTGCTGTATGCAAAACAGTGAAGTAATTGGCTGGCCGTTCCATTCTCTGTGGACAGAAGAATCAACTGAAGATGTTCTGGATGTATTTCAAAAACCTGAATGATTTACATCTGCATGTACAATATTTATATACACGTACAGACTCTTCTGCTTTTCTAGCAACCATTAGTATGCTCCTGGGGAATGCAAGCTCAGAGAATAATCTCAGTTCTTATTTTAAAAATCAACTTTCTGAATGAGGCTGCATATAATCCGTAACAGTTTTAGTATGGCAATCTTTCAGCATCTTGTCCTTACAATACCTTCCTTTGTACTCTGCTTTCTTTAGTCTCCCTGGAGACAGAACAGGCATAATTTGTGTACATGGGCTTGTAATTCTTGTACCAATTGTGATGATGAAGGCAAGCTACCTTAAAAATGAGCACCTCCTTTTATCAGGAAGTTATAAAAACATCCCCAGCCTCCCCTCCCCCCAAAAAAAACCAGCACAAAATCACCATGTCTTTGCTCTCTATTTTTTTTTAAATGATAGTAGTAGATTTTTACAGCATTTCTTTATATAGTATATGCATATATATGTATACAAAAATACATTTTTATATGTTACATGTTTTTTTTCCTCAAACCTTTTCAGTAATGCCCTTAGCTTAGAAAACTGCTTCTCTAACTCTCTGAATTCTGATGAGCGATAGCAGCTGATGGAGTACTTCATACTCCTATAATCAATAACTATAAAGACGTTACAACTATGAAATAAACAAGAGAGTTTGGCTAAGCATCTTATAATAACAAAAAGAGAATAGATAGAAAGCTTACCTGTATTCCTGGCTTGCTGCAAAACTCCAGAAGAAGGATCTCCAGAAGAGATCCTTCCCTCTTGGTAGCCAGCTCTTAAATGGGGTCTAGGAGAGGTGCAGCCAGGCTCCACCCTTCCAGCAGCACAGGTGAATTGCCTTCAGCTGTGCTCCTGTGGCTGACTCATTGTGTCACCTCAGGTGGTCAATCAGAGGTTCAGGCTGTGATTCAGCAGTTCCCATACAATACTGTAAACAAATGCAATGAAAGGACTTTTTTTTTTAATTCTTAGTTCTTTCTAAGGTAACTTTGAAAAAAGTGCTTCCGCCCCCCCCCCCCCCCCCAAAAATAAAAAAATGTAGAGAGATGGCATCAAACTGGTATTCTAAGAGGAAAGTACAACTGAATATGCAATTTCCCTTACCAGGGTGTCTTCTTGGTAGTCCTTATTTGGTTAAATCTGTAGAACTGTATACAACTGTCTGTGGTCTTTGTAGTAAGTTTTATGGAACTAGGACTAAATGCATTTGTTTTGTGGCAGTGTTTGAATCATATGTTATGTGGTACTAATTCAACTTCTTAAAGAGTATGAGAACCAGTGGACAGTATAGCAGTGCTTCAAAATACGCTGACATTGTGAGCGTGTTCATCAAATCTGGATTATCTGGAAAAAACAGTGCATACTGCAATGACATTTCTTTCAATTTTTTTTTCTCATAATAAGGTCTTGTTCCATAGAAATGGAGGAAGCTATTATTTTGACCTTCAAGCCTTAAAATAGTGTTAAGATTTGTATACAGCTTTTGAAACACGAGTATGTATTCAAAATAAAGTTTTTGTCCCATGCACCCATTCATAGAGTTATTCCCTGGGAGATGTGGGCTGAAGTGCACATGCCTACCCTGAGCGTGTGTGTCCCCACATCTCCTGTGGGACATGTGGGTGCTCCAGCTCTTATGTGAAGAGAAGGGAGAAGTGATACTGCCAGCAGGGTGACAATGGCAATGTTAAACCAAGTCTCAACTGTTGCTTTGGTATCCTCTTCTTTTTCCCCAAGTTAAAAAATGTTTAGGTTTCTCTTGTGCTTCCTTTGATCTGAGTCTTCCTCCTCCCGTTGGAAAAAGAGCCTGAGCAATTCCCTGGTTACTGCTTAGTGTGGCAAAAGGCTCATCTTCCTCCTTAGCCACGCTGGGTTTTTGAACAGACATCCTCTCAGACAGTTTCAGGTATTCCTTTCACACACAGTGTTTACACATGCATTGCTATTTTAGCAGCCGTTTTCATCTGTGCCATTTTGCTGGACTGCCCAGTACTGGCTGACGTACTTCTCTGCTTACTTCCTAAGTTGGGAGTGACTTCCTGTTGTAACACACGGCGTATTTTGATTCATAATTGAAAGAGCTGTTGCCTCCTGCCAAAGAATAGCTTTGTTCTTCCCCAGTCACTTCTGATTTTCAGCTGGTACTGTTACTAAGAGTGTTGACCATATTAAATGTTAAGGCCTTCCCCCTAGGTTTGCCCAGACAGAAAAGTAGGGAAGCACTATAACTGTAAAACTTGCTTGTATGCTATGTTCAAAATTGCTGAATTACAACTGCTTGTTTTTTGTTGTTGTTCTTCTTTGTGACCTCCTCTCCCATCCCACATCCTCCTTGCATTATTAATTTTACTTCTGCTGGGAACTTTGATTTTTGTGTGTTCTTTAATCCTGAAATGGCAGACTATCCTTGCCAAAGGCATTGTATATTTTCAGTTTCTTCAGCTGACTTTTATAAGTTGTACAGGGACATGTTTTTAAATTTACAGACAGCAGTTGTGACCATCAGGCATTACTGTTTGCATGACATTTGTATTGCTACCTAACAAATGACCTGTTCATATTAAATTAAGCTCCCTCCTTCAAGAATGGCAGATTCACCTCCCAAAATATCTAGTTAGAACACAAAGAAGTTCTTCAAATACAGGAAGATGTCACTGTCATTTTAGTATCTATGAAGAAAAAGCAGTTGCTGTGTGGCAAGGGGAAAATGCATTCTCAAGGTTGCTTTAGCCTCGGAAGGTCTCAGGTAGGAAGGTTTGGTTGTTTCGCTGTGGTGCTGCTGTACTCATCTGCGACTTCTGCCCTCTGCTGGCAGTAGAAGAGTGTTGAAATAAAGCTGCGCTGAGCGGTGCTTGAGTGTAGAATCTTCAAGTGAGCATCTGGAACTGCAGGCGTCCAATTTTTTTCTTCCCTTGTTTTGTGAAAATTCAGAGTCAACTTTCATGTCTGTTTGACTGAGGTTATCTTGCGAGAACTTCAATTACTTGCTGACATCTTCAAAGCTTCTGCTGCGTAGTCAGGAATTTGATACATCCTAGCAGATTAATCCTAGGTGTCACTCATGAGCTTTGTTTGATGTCACAGCAATCACAGCCTCTATTCTAAAATAAAATTTGAAGGATTTTCTTTAGTACAGCATGTAGCTTCTTCTAAAAGAAGTCCGATTTATTGAGAACTTTCCCCTAAAAGGAAAAAATCTGTTTACAGACCATCTAGATGAGGTGCATGGGTTCAAATAGCTGTCATTTCTGACACCATCTGATCCCTGTAGTGTGTATGCCTCCACCCATGATAACTATCTTGATATATTCATTGCAAAGCAGCCAGTACTGGACAAAGAAATCTTTCTGTCTACTGTTACTATCCACTAACAATACCAAGATCTCTCTCACAAGCTGATTGTCAGAGCCCAGGTTGGACATATTCCAGGGTGGAAGAAGGGCATAAAACTATGAGACAGCATCCAAAGGAGGGCTATGAAGACAGTGAAAAAGTCTAGAGGTCAAGATGCACGGGGAGCATTGGAGGCCCTTGGGTGTGCTCATAGCAGAGGAGCTGAGGGGAGGCCCGATGGCGGCTGCAGCTCCTCACGGGGAGCGGAGGGGCAGCGCTGAGCTCTGCTCTGTGTGACAGCGGCAGGGCCCGAGGGAACGGCATGGAGCTGCGGCAGGGGAGGGGCTGTGGGGTTGGGGACAGGTGCTGCACCACAGGGCGGTGGGCACGGAACGGGCTGCACGGGGCTGTGGGCACGGCCCCGAGTGTGGAGTTCAGGGAACGTTTGGACATCGCTCTCAGGTTTTGGATTTGGGGCGGTGCTGTGTGGAGCTGGGACCTGGGCTTAATGATCCCTCTGGCTCCCTTCCACTTTGGATATTCTATGATCTCTTTGTTTTCCAGTTATGAAGATTGGTTGCCCATAGGCATGCTTCTTCATGAGTCCAGGGGCTGTACTTTGGTTGTGTGATATGGGCATGTGGCTCCTACAGCTCCTATTCCCTAATGTGAAGATTAATACAGGGAATGTATTTTAGGGAAAGCAAGTTATAGGTTACCTCTCTTCTTGAACATGTAATCATTATGCCTGAAAATAAGGTTATTGCAAAATCTCCTCTTCTGTCCTTCTCTTGGACAGTTCTTGAAAAGGTAGGTAAGATTAATAAAATTGAACCGAAAAAGAGACTGTGGAATGGATTTGATTATACATTATGTAAGTTTGTGCTGAAAGGGAGAATGCTCAGAAGTGGCACAAACAGGAGAGAGAAACCCTGTGATCTTTCTCTAAAACAAGACAACAACAACAAAAAAAATAGGAGAGGCTTGAGAGCAGAAATGTACCATATTTAACTGTAGCTTCAGATCACCCTAGAGCTTGAGAAAACAGGGCAAGCTAGTTTCCTTTTTTTCTTTTTTTTCCTCAAGGGTAGAACTGGCTTCTGGAAAGATAGTGAAAGAAAAGGGTTGTCAATGGAAACAGTGAGCTGAGAGGTAAGAAATGGGTTTAGGAAGCAGTATGGTAAAAGGTCCAAAGGCTTTGTCTGTGCCAGGGATAAACAGCATGATGAGAAGGATGCTGGTATGGAGGGCTTAAGATTAACTCTGATGAATGAGCTGGAGAGAGGAGAGAAGAAACAGAATTTTTGAGTGCAAAGGAATAGAGATGGTAAGATGGGGAGAGACAAGGTGATGGGAAGAGGAACGGAAGATTTCAGATTAAACAGCAGGAGGTAAGGTAACGTCAGCAAGAACAATTGCTAGAGCTGGTAGGATCTTGAAGCATCTGCTGTCTACAGAGCTGTTTGACTTGAGTAAATACAAAAGTAGGAATGATGTACTTCACGTGTAAGAGATGTAGTTAATAAGGCAGTGAAAATGTGATTTATTGTTAAAAGAAATTGTAATAAGAAAGTGTCACAAATTTATGTTAGAAAAAATTGAACATCAAATATTTGCAAACTGTGAAGAATAGCTTCAAAGAAATGGGAAGAAGGGCTCAAAAAAGTGTTGCCAGAGCAAAAGTGTACATAATTGAAAATTTGTGTTGAGTATGAGAAATGAAGTATTTAGAGTAAATAATATCTTGTTTCTACCCAGATTATTATTAGGATATGAGAGCACTTATGTAAATACTGCAAGTGTTAATGAATAAAACTAGTACAGGCACTTTCCAGTACTGATTTTTTGAATTACTATTTGAATATATGGTGCCCATCTCCTTGCAATGGATCCATAGGATTCATGGTCTCCAGTTACCATTTTTCTGAGAGAATTTTGGATTCAGGAGAGTTGATGATGTATATTATGGTTTGTTAATGAGCCACTCAATGCTTACATGATGTTTGGAGAAGAATTTTATTTACGTAAGCGGTTTCTTCCTCCTGGGTACTTTCCAATCAGAGTCAGTGCTCTTCTCAGCTGGAAGGCAGACAGGTAATCATAACTACCAATTTTATTCCTGCTGTTTTCTGTCTGATCTTCCTATTATACCCTCCATCTGTTCAGTGATACCATTCCCACAACTTGTTTTTGCCAGTTCATCCTACTATTTCCTTTCTAATTTTCATAGAAATCGTCAAAGCAATTACATGGCAAGAAATTGTTATGTGATTTTTTTTCAGCACAAGAGAAACTAAGACATTTCATAGGACTGTGTAGAACGTGCATTAGCTTGATAATTTTGTTGAATATTCAGTTTCCAAATTTTACCAAGTTACTATTAGGGTTTTTTTTAATTGTTTATTTGAGTTAGTATGAGATAAGATACAAATTGTACCACTTCTTATGTCATTTTTTGAGGGATGAAAGGACAAAGCTACATTTTCAATCTCAACATTTCAAATGAATTATTCAGGTGAAATGGCTACTATTCTGAGTGTTCCTGTGGGTCTTAGGTAGAGCTAAGACTCCAGACGTATTTGTCACATGATTTGAGGTAAGTTTGTGTTTGTCAATTGGAAGAAACCTGATTTGCTGGATAAGAATGAGTTCATAATGAGTTTGGAAAGAACCGGGCAGTTTTTTCTGCTATCGGCACTGCAATGGTAAAGTTCACATTTGAGTGCATTTGGTGTTGGTGCGTTTCAGTTCTTACAGTATCTTACAATGTAAACTTGTGTCAAATACTAGCAGTAATACTTTGCAAATGTTGCCAAGTTTTGCTGAGCAGGAGTAGAGATATCTGATCTTGGTCTGTACAGTTGCCCTCTGGCTGCTTTGGTTCATGGTATTTTTTTAGAAAGTAATAATCAATTTTTAAACTTTCTCTTTTTTAATCATTCTAATGGGAACTTTTCATCTTTCACTGTTTCCTTGCTCTTTTGCAGGCATCCCAGAGGAGGGTCGTTTATCCGCCCAAACAAAGCAAATTTTGGAGTAGATTTTCTTACTGCAGTAAAGGGCCGGTATGGATTGAATGAAAAACAAGATGCTCAAAATGGAATAGAGAATACGTGTGTATTTGGGAAGAAGACTGTGGAATTTGTTGGCAGAGATTCTATTGAAAAAAAACAAAGGTAAGTGAAATGTGAAATCTAAGATACACTCTGTCAGACGCTAGTTTGATAATAAGGAAAGCAAAATCATGTGGTCCTCAGTTCTTAAGGTAACGTGGCCGCTGGAATGCTGTTTGCCCTAAGTTCAAGAAACTTGTTGACAAATGAAAAGTCGCTTGAAATTTAAGATATTGAGTCAATAATTTCACATGGTATTTTTTATCTGATGTGATTGTTTGCTGCTGACAAAAGGATTGACCTTGCTTGTTCCCTTTCTCTGTTTCTGCTCACCAAAAGGTGAGCTGCTTGGGCTTGTTGAGCCAGCATGAAACCATTCACTGTTGTGTAGGCTGGTTTTCTGTTGGTTCAGTGTATCAGCTCCACTTGTGTAGCAGCTACACAGTTGCCAAATTGCTCACAGTTAAGATATTTTTTGTATCATCAATAATGTGTTTTATAACTTCGTAAATACACATTCCTGGTCCTTTTCAAATAAGTGGATTTTCTGAGTGTAAGTATGGTCCTTCTTGTTTCATCTTAGTTTAATGGTATCACTAATGACTATGTAACAAAGAGAAGGAAGTCAGAAAGTCACTGTACAGCTACTGATGTCTTTCAGTCAGTCCATGTCAATTTCCATTTATTTGTGAGGGTAAGAAAAAAGGAACTGATTTAATGATGTGCAATAGACTGCAGTTTGAATGGCCTCCAGCACGAGCGAGGCATCAGTTCAGTAGGTGACTGTTTCCTCTCTGAGCTGGTATTCCACAACTGTATTCCTTTTGTTTCCCAGAACATATTTAGCAGTCAAAAATGCCTTTCCCTCCCCCCCCCCCTTTTTTTTCATGAGTGATATAAAGAATAAAAAATCACTAAGAACTCATTGCAAAAACTATTACCCAAAAATTACTTGGAAATGCCAACTAAATTCCAGTTTGCATACATTTTGTCTGTTTTATGACTTTTTCTGATGTGTATCAGTTGTGGGAGGCAGAGGAGAGGTGCATGAAGGGGAAGAGGAAAGTGGGAGAGAAGAAGAAAGTGTGATTCAGTGAGACCTGTTTTGTAGTACAAGGGGTATACAAGAGAGATACAATGTATGACACTCATTCTCAAGCAGATATTTATGAGAAGAGTATTATTTCTTTTGTAACAACCAGGTGCTTATGTATTGTGCCCGTTTGTGTTTGAAGATTGCTTAACAGAATGTTGTTCTTCATTTAGCCAGCTGCACCAACTGGTACATATCTCAGTGCATGAATGCATGGTGAGCCATGCTGGTCAGAAAGAGGAAATCAGTGGAACGTGTGCTAGTATCCTTTTGGAATATTTGCTATATAATGCAATACCACAAATAAAGTTTATCTTTATGTTACAGAAAAGAATTTAAAATTGAAATTTGTTTTTATAAGCTCAGCTCAGTGTTTACAGAGTTAAAATGTAGGAGCCCACAGTTTTTGAGGAAGAATGCAGATAGTGACTGAAAATAGCAATATAATCAGAGATTATTACTGTGGCTGCAATTTCAGAAGTTTCCAGCTATAGGATTTTTTTAAAATATAACTCTAGGATAGATAACCATATAAAAATACAGTTGATCTGTCCTGTAGGTACCACAGGTTTCAAATATGTAACAAATAATGTATTCAGTGGACTACACGTTATGGCAATGTTATAGAAGATCAAAGAAAGGTATTTCATTTATGGGGACTGGTAAAAATTGCTATCAATGCAGAAATGTATCCATATTAAGATTTGTAAAGTTAAGCTCTTTTATAACAACTCTAAGCCATTTCTGTGCTGTGCTTTCTGTACAAACGAATGTAAAATTTGCTGTAACTGAATAGTAGTACCTCTTAGGGCTAACAAAAATGTATTCTGTTTTCCCTTATTTGATTCAAAACCAAAACCTAATTCTAGTTCCTGAAAAAGGAAGTTCAGGCTTGAGATGTTTGTTTTCTTAATATGAAATTTCAGATATCAGACATATAGATCTTTCAAAAAATCTGGTGGCATACTGGGATACAGTAATAGATATTGCTTCTCAAGTTCCAGATCTGGAAACGCTTGATATCAGGTATAAATGTGCATATTTGGATTTCTGTTCCTTCGGAGGTAAGGGAAAAAGAAGAGACTGTTTTAGATATGAGATCAACTTTCAAAAGATAATCGAGTGCTTCAGTATGGGCTTTAATGGCAGCTAAGTTTTAATTACTTTTCATTTTTTTAAATCTCACTGTTAAAGAGTGTAGATACATGCTTTCATATGTGATCTCTGTTGTCTTACTAACAACTTCCAAAACCTTCACTGTATGATACACACAGAGTAGCTAAAATAATTTGAAAGCAATGTAAGCTGAATTGAAATAGACACTGAGTTGCTTTAATAATAAGGTGTGCCCAGTGTTTGTATTTAGTTTTATAGCTAACCTGACCAAAATATAACACCCCCAACTATTTAAAAATATATATTCCTCAATGTTTAGCACTGAATAGGTATTGCAACCTGGGTGCTGTTTGTAATATTAGGGTTTAACAGTGCATAAAGGATATGTAGTTGTGATTTATTATTATCAGCATGTGTGAGAATATGGAAAACTTATCTGTATTTACTTAAAATAATTTTTTTCATTTCCATTGTTGAGAAATGCAGCCTAGACTTACGGGTATTTAGAAGTTGTTTGTGATAAAATTGGAATGCAAAATGGAAGGGAGGGTGGAATTTGGAGCTTGTAGTTTGAATTATTATTTGTTTAATTGTTTTGATCTTCTGTCAAGAGTTTATTCTAGAAAAGAAGCTACCAGGTAGGTCTGTTAATGAATTTTTGTGTGTGCACAAGTAGTGTTGGAGGAAGTATCCAATGCACCAATAAATTCCACAAACTCTCTCAGAGCTTGTTTAAGTGGGAAAAAATTATTGTAAGTATAACTACATCAAGCGATTTCTTGTACTAATACTCAAGTACATCAGACTTTAAGAAAGAAATAAGAACTTTGGGGGGGGGGGGGGGCAGATAATGAAAACTAATTTGATGTCTTCAATATTGAATCTTTTAAGTGTTTGATAGTGATATTTTTGCTGTCAACATTTTCTACGTACTTTCTGTTTCATTCTCACTAGTTTCAATCAGTACTAAGGAGTTTAAGCCCCAGATCAGGCTTGGTTTTGTTTCTTATTAAAGAAAGCCATTATTTTCAAATTCAAAATGTAGGGAAGGAAGGTGTGGGGAAGCCACAGGTGAGTAAATGTGCATCCATGAAGTAGGAGGGTAAATTAGGATAGAATGAGTTTGAATGTAAGCTGAATTATATCTTGTAGGTGTGTGAAATGCTATCAGTGACTTTTTTTTTTTAATTATGCTCATATTATTTTTGTCCTTACTCTGTAATTCCAATTGAGTGACTTCATGAATAATTAGATATGTTTAAGTTTATGCTAACAATTGCTCTCTTTACACAGTGGAAACAAAATGAAATTTCCATCTACATCAATTTCTAAATCTAGTGCATTTTCAAAGTTGACAACACTGGCACTTAATCAGACTGAGATAACATGGACAGAGGTAATAACTTTTTAATTTTTTTTTTATACTGCTAGATTTTTAGACAAGTAAAGCACAGTAATATTTATACATTATATCATTCTTCTGAAATATGATCATGCTTAGGAAAGGTGCTGTAACATAACTGTATTTGTTGGAAATGTAGATTACATTGGCACAGGAGTTTAATAAGACATGTTTGACTTCATTTACATCTGTACATTACCAAGTCAAGATAAAGTAGTTAAAGTATACTTTAACTTCATGTTCCAAAGATTTGAAAGTTTTGTTTCCTTGAGGTTAGTAAGAGTTTGTATGTACTTTAAGGTAGTTAATAGAACAAGT
This sequence comes from Tetrao urogallus, assembly GCF_951394365.1. Classification (NCBI taxonomy): domain Eukaryota; kingdom Metazoa; phylum Chordata; class Aves; order Galliformes; family Phasianidae; genus Tetrao; species Tetrao urogallus. The sequence goes on along the minus strand of NC_136814.1, from coordinate 37,357,551 downwards.
GCAAAGAGAACATGGGTCAGTATGACATGAAATAGTTGCTTTGGCACAACTTTGCATCAGTGGTGACCAATGAAAATACCTGACATACATCATACAACACAGTTGTAGCACACAATAAACTAAGCTCTGACTTGTTTCAGGAACTGAAACATGCAAATATTTCATTGATTCTGCCCTAATGTCTCACCTCATTAAGGGCAAAGTCCTGTTGTCAAACGTGTTAGCAATAGCATTTTATCTGGAGTGGGTGGAGGAGAAGGCCCTATGAATCGCTTTTCAGTAGTGCTTTCTTACTTACAGGGACTTGTAAGTACTAATCCATTATTTGGATTTCTCTGCATCAGAGCTCATAAGTATTGTGTTGATAAATCAGCTGAATTTTCAAATTTCTGCTGTCAACTGCTACCCAGTAATAGAATACTTACCAAAACTGGTGTTCTGATTGAAGTGGAAGTGTTTTCAGTTTCTTCTCTTGAGGCTAGAGGAGGATCGTTGCTATGGTTTTTTTAGTATCCATCTATTGTCCTTTTAAACCAATGGTGCTAGTTGATAATCTTTCCATAATGGCAGCAATATGAATGTTGAATTGAATGGAAGAACTTCATGATTACAGACACTCTAAATGCTGTCTAATGCACATCAGAGTTTAAATTTGAGCACTGTGAAGAGGTTGGTGCTGCTGGTGGCTGGCATCTCAACCAGGTTGCTAAAAGAGTTGTATGGCTTTGGCTTAGAATTATAGAATCACCAAGGTTGAAAGAGACCTACAAGATCATTCAGTCCAACCATCCACCAATAGTTCTCACTAAAATATGTCCCTCAAAACAACAGCTAAATGTTCCTTGAACACTTGCAGGGTTGGTGACTCCACCACCTTCCTGGGCAGCACCTGACCACTTCTTCATGCAGGTTACAGTTCAATATGGGTAATGAAGGTTCAAAGCCAAGCCTCTGGTTAGTCAGAGCAGTTTAAAATTAGATAACATTTTGCATTTATTTTTGAAACTTCAGCCTAGCTGACAGTTTAGTGTAGCTGGTAAAGAGGCTTTTGATGCAGAAGCCTTTTTTGTAAAATTAACGTTTGTTGGATTAATTCTCTCCTAAGCCTGTGCTTAAAAGAGGTGGTGTTCCAGGGCACACAAAAGGGAAAAACTGAAGGCACTCCATGTTATTAATACTCTGTGAAGAAAACACTTAAAATGTAATTGCTAAAGCTGCATGGGAAGTTACACTGAGAAGTTGGCTTTTTAATAGAAAATAATAATGAATGTGATCCAAGCCACAGAGGAATGCAGAGACTGTCAGTGAGAACGTAAAAGAAGTCTGAAAGTCCTGGAAATGTTTTCATCAAAATTAGAGCAATCTGGAGCACTTCAAAAGAATATATTGCTGTATATGGGAATATATGGCAAGGGGGTCGGTCTTAAAAAATAAGATCTGCATTTTTGTTTTCATTTGTTCTTCTCTTTTGAAATGTTCAAACAATAGAGGCTGTCATGCAGTTTGGCACGACTCCCATATTTACCTGTCCTGAGCATTGGTTTTTCCAAAAAGTTATTTCATTTGTGCATTGTATGTGTACATCAAAATACATCTGAGATTTCTGCTAGTGTGTCACTAAGAGAACATATTACTGCATTATTCCTTTTGGTTGTTCAACACGTACCATATAATCTTCAGAGGGACAAGAAGTCCTGTAAAATATCGTAGAAATCATAGAGATGGAAACTGAGTTAATCCATTTGAGAGTAATTCATAGTTTTGACTCCAAAGCTACACTTATTTTCTCATTCAGTATTTAGATCACAGTGATCTGCTTGTCGTTTTGTTCTCAAACTAATACCTTATGTATAGGGGAAAAAAAACAAACACAGGGTTAGAGCAGAGGTGCAGCATCGTTATTGCTGGCACTAGCAAGTGGCAGGTAGTTGGGAAAAACTAGAGGCAATGGACAAGCATAGAGCAAGAGCTTCTTATCAAGTCATCTGGAATTCCAAGGCTTCCTGAGCTGGTGGCCGCATATTTAAATAATCTGTATTTAAATAATCTTTCTGGGTTTTTCTTTCATCATTTATTCAGCAGCACTGAGGATCTATCCAAAATTTTTTTTGTCTACATCTTATAAAATCAATTTAATTATGTGCTGTATGAAAAAATATCCCTTTTGGCTTTTGATCTTGCTGCCTGATAATTTCATTTAATAATTCCCAACTTTTTATATGCAAGTAGCTGACAACAGCCCTGTTACGTTACTTTGATGACTCTTGTTAGGTTTCTTTCCATCTTTCCCATTAACACTATTTACTTCCTGACACGAAGAGACTAAACATAGAGGAACATCACAGACTTGCATGATGACAGATTACTTCTTATCTTTATTTCTTTTGCAACAGATCTTGCATTTATGTTTTGCTTTTCTGATCAGCAGTGGCTGTTCCGGTGCCCGATCCTTCCCAGCCATTCCAACAGACTATCCCCAACATGCCCGCACTCTTTACTGAGCTTTAACTACCTGTGCTGATAGTTCTGGACACAAGGAAGTGCTGCTTAGAAGAAAATGAGTGTTAGGCAACCTGCAATACTTATTTCTGGTTTTGATACCTATGATCAGTTCTGAATATGTTCTGGGGGAATCTGCTTAAAGTATAATAATTTCTGGAATAATTTTTTCCCAACTTCTGTTGCATTAAATGATGTTTTGCTCATAGGTTCTTCTTTGTGCTCCAGGATGGCCAGTACTTGAGGAATTATACCTTACTTCAAATAATATTACAGTTTTGGAAAGGTAAGATGGGTAACACACATCGGTCTTTTGTGACTGATGTACTGCTAAGTTATGGTATACCTGCTAAGGGACATTCCTGCAGTGGTTATGCCACCATGACATAATTGTGACATGCACAGTGCAAGCTTCACATGATGTACTTCCAAATACTTTTTATAAGTACAATTATCTGCGTGCAGTTATATACATAGAAAACCAGTATTTTAATGAAAAATAACCTGAAATATTCTGCTTTTGTGTGGTGTTTTGTTTTGTTATTGTTTTTCAATGTGGCAGGCCTGATAATGTCCTGCAGACCCTGAAACTGTTAGACCTTTCAAACAACCAGCTACTGGATGGAAATCAGCTGCACCTGATAGGACATCTCCCCAGGTAGCTGTTAAACAAATTTGCTGGAAGTTCTTTGTCTTATCCCATGTATTCATTCTTCTGTGTAGTCTTTGTGGACTGAAATACATTTGTTTTTTTTATACTTCATGGAAGATGAATGGAATCTTAAAACAGAAGCAGTTTGCCCTCTTGAGAAGAGTAACTGAATTGCTTGAGCTATTTTAATACAATCTTAGTTTGTTGTAAACAAGACATTCTTAAGTTGTGTGTTACTAAGTTTTTATTATATACTTACTTATAAAACTGAAATTATTTATCACTTTACTAAGTTCTTTAAGTGTTAGCATCTACAGCATTTTATCTATGACAACAGGAGAGAGAGTTGTTGTAGAAAAGCAAAAGAGATTTGGTTGTGGCTTCTTAAGAATGGTTTTATGTCCATGACAGTGTTAAAGAGGCTCATCAGTAGCTGCACAGCCATCACAGTTGTTTGTGCAGAATGCTGTTAGGGCTCTTTGGTGGAAGGTATGACATTAAAGACCATTGGTGATGGGCAGTTTCCACGAGCAGGCCATCCCACACTGTCCATCTATTTGTCCTTTGTTGCTTTTGCTTTTCTAATTAAAAAAAAAAAAAAGCAAAACACAATGAGATTGGAGGGAGGCAAAGCTTGAAATTATTGCACTTATTTTCTAAATGCTCTGCCAAGGCCTGAGTGCTGTCTACTGCTGTTTACTTGTCATTGATGTCAAAAGTCTTTTGCATCTTTGTTTTTAATAAACAAAGCAAAACTTGAGGTGGGTTTTTTTGGGAGGTTTGTTTTTAACGAAAAATGTTCTGTACTAATCATTATGTCTTTTACATTTCAGATTAGAACAATTAATACTTACCAGCAATGGAATATCTTCTGTACACTTTCCCGATGCTGAGTTTGGTACGTAAAAGAAGCAGTTGGTTTTGGCCTTATAATTCTGTTCACTTAAAGTTTTCATTATTGTTTGGACTTATTCTTTTTCCTAGGATGCAAGACTAAAATGTTTCCTTCCTTAAAACGCCTTGCAATAAATGACAATAAAATCTCACAGGTAGGTTTGCTTGTGAGAGCTTCACATTTTGTAAACGTGTGCATCTTTGTTTAAGGGTAACTCGCAATTTGCTTTTTTGAGATTAGTTTGATTGCTGGTGTAAGAGCTTGAGGCAAATACTGAACTCTTTGGTCAACACACAAGTGGGAATTTCAGAGTTTTAAAAGATCCCTAGCATCTCAATTGATGAGATTTATGGTGGCGAGTCCTATCCCTCTGCTACCTCATAATTCCTCATGTGCAATTCTATCAATTTAAAATGCTGAATAGCTCTCAGTTTATCTAGTTTTTTTAATGAAATGTACTGCAATTATTTTCTTCGGTAAGAAGTAGCTTCAGTTGGAAGTAGCTGGTTCTGCTGTCCAGAAGAATTGTTTCATTCACAGTTACTGCACAGGAAAGGCCAATGTCACTGCTTATTGTTGTGCAATGCAGTGAGCTTTATGTTTCCTCAACAGACTCTTCCCCTCCATTTCAGTGGTCGTCGATCAATGAGCTTGAAAAACTGCGAAGTTTGCAGGTACTGGAGTGTCGCAATAACCCTCTGATGGACACAGAGAAGAACCCAGAGACTCTGAGACAGCTGATTATTGCCAAGATAAGTCAATTGGAGGTTTTGAACAAGTCTGAGGTATGCGATGCGTCAAGAAATTGCAAAAGCCTGCAGAAAAACATTTCAAATCGTTGCTTGATTAATTTTTGTTCAGCTTCTTTTGTTTGTTTGGATGTGGGAAAAGTAAAGTACTGATTATTCCATCGCTTTGGTAATGGGGCACTAACTGGGAACACAAAGTACAGCCCTGTTTGTGAACATTGCTAGTTCAATAGGCGTTAGAACGCGGGAAAATATAAAATAGCACCAGCATTTCTCCATTGGTTCCTATTGAAATTGCAGGGCCATTAATAAAAAGCATACACTTGCCAAAAAGAAAAGAAAAAGCAGCATTGTTAACCCATTTCAGTTATCTTCTGTAACAGGAAGCTAGCACTATCTGAATCAAATCAAACTTGCAGCAGAACTCTGCATAAAGGACGACAGAAACAGCATGCGTGCTGCAGCTACAAAGAATACTTCAGTATTCGTGTATGGATCAGTCAGTACATGGAGATAGAGCTCCTTAGATTCCCAATAGTTTCAGGTACCATAAATGTACGGATCAGTTAGTGCTTAGAGACTGGCTTTGTAAGATTATTGGTAGAGTTAAAATGTACTGAACAAGGCCGTAACTGCACGAGTCAGCATCATGAGTTAGATTTTCTTTTCTGGAAAGCCCTATCATTTTATTGTGCTCCATTCTTGTGTCAGTACAGATTTTTCCTGATGAGAGAAGAGGAGCAGAGCTTGATTATCGCAAAATATTTGGGAAGGACTGGCTAGAAGCTGGAGGGCACTGGGATCCAGCGAGAAACAAACCCAGTGAAGAATTTCTTGCTGCCCATCCCAGATATCCATCTCTTTGCCTTAGTAAGTACAAGTCCAGTTCCGTGGTTGCTCTTCTTTGGGCTGCTGTTGAATTTTAGTCTCAAAAGTGCTCGTGTCTGTGTGTGCTTTCCTTTACGTAGCATATGGTGCACCTGAAGAAGGAGAACTGAAGGGACAACAGCCTTTGACTCTGAAGAATCAACTTTTGAGTAAGAGGCCAGAAATGGTCAAAGCCTTTCCTTCTGCACTGGAAATGTTTTTACGAGATTGGTGTTTCCTGGGTGTATATGGAGAACACGGGGCTCCAAAGCCTTTGAGTGGTCCTGGGGTTGCAGCTTGTAATTCCAGCTCCTTTTCCCCTGCAATCCAACCTGAATGATTTTCTTAATTAAGACTTAGTGAGGAAGAGAAGTATTGATATTCTCTTCTGCCCGTGTGAATGATTTTTCCACAGAGATTTGAGATTTTAACCCTACTTGCTTAGCTGTTCCCCGATTATGTTTTTTAATTTGTATAACTACTTTAGGACTGTCAAGGAAAAATATGGGTAACTTTGATGTTTGGGGCTGTTGACATACTTAAGCTACATTACATCCCAGATGTAGAAATTCTCTTAGCTTTATTTCCTATTTGATAGAATTTATCCTTTTTTTCTTTTCTTTCTAAACTTCTAAACAGAATTGTAAAGCATTATATTTTAATGTTTAGGTAGAAGCAAAGTAGAACAGGAAATATGAGGCTGGGGAAAGGAAACAGTCTGTACAAAAGCAGACTTAGAAAGCTTTTGTGCCCTGTCGGAACAGGGCCTGACATTCACTCACTAATGCCTTGCTGTTCTTCCTTAAGCTTTGACAATTAAATGTCCTGACAATCCTGAGCAGAAGCCTGTAGAGAAAAAGCTACCAGGTAAGTCTTGTCTTGTTGTTTTAGCAATTGAGTTGTAGCTCCTTTGCAAACGACTGTAATAAAGGATGACAGCTGCCCCGAGCTTTGTCAGCTCCTGAAGATTGTCCCCTATGATTCTGTCATATAAAGGAATGACAATTGTAGAACTCAGTTTAGAAAGTCATTTTTCTGACCCTCATCCACTTACTTTCAGTCCAGTTTGAAAATTACAAGTTGATGCTTGTTCTTATTACCACGGCTGCCACTGTTCCATGAGGCAGTCAGAGGCCAACCACTGCATCCGAACGCTGATGGATGTACTAACCAGTAATAAGAACAAAGTTGAAAGAGCCAAATATCTAGACTGCAATTCTAGATCTCCGTAAGGTCTCTGGTCTGTCTTAAAAATGACATCAGGAGACTGATGCTGACCTGTATCAAGTCTATCTTCTGTGAAGTTTTGGTGCCTGTAGTGACAACTAAAATGAGCAGACTTTGTTCTAAATCAAACTCAAAGTTTGGAAAGATGTGTCAGAACGGAGTCTGAAAGAAAACAACTTAGTCAAGCTTTATTCTAAAATAAAAATCACATTTATTATCACAAGTTGCATAAAATCAGATGATAGATAGATACAGCTTTTACAAAAATGTTTGATAGAAAAATATTTGTTTTAAGTACAATGCGTGGGATTACAGGAGTAACTCACTATTGCTGTGCCTTTAGGTAAAGCTTCAAAAGAAGTACAAGTTGAACTTATTTTTTATATCGAGTAGATCTATTGCAAACAGCTCTCACCTCTGGAGCAAACTACACTTACTCAAAATTCATTACAAAAAAAATACTCCTTAGTGTAACTGACTTCATAATAGAAACGGCTGTACAGCTCTGCTGGCAGTCTGCTGGGGCCTGGCTAATGTAGCAGCACTTACTGGTAGGAATGGCATGAGGTCCACAGTGCTATTTGTGCTGGGAAAGCCAATTCAAGGTACGAAAACTTGAAGGAATGGGCGCCAGCTGCCAGCAGTCAGAACCTGACTGGTACATGTCCCAAAGGTCACTTGGTTTTAGCATGGAGTAAATTCAAAATCAAAGGTTTTGTTTCAAATTATGAAGCTGTAACACTTCAGTTTGGTATAAGGGATCCAACACTTAAAACACAGTAGTGTATTCTGTCTGATCCACCAGAGATTAAACCATTTTCAACTTGATGTTAGCAGTTATCATTTCAGGTACAAAATACGTTATTGCAGTGTTAGAACTGAAGCAGCAGTACAGCCTTTCACTGTTGCTGTGAGCAAGTATAGCTGAAAAAACAGTACAGCTCCGTGGTAGCAGCATTTTTCTAATAATTTTATCCCCCCACCTCCCTTTTTCAGAGTCCATGACTATTCAGAAGGTCAAAGGATTGCTCTATCGCCTACTTAGAATTCCTGGTTCGGAACTGAAACTGTCCTACGAAAGTTCTAAAGTGAGTTAAAATTAGGTAATTTAGCAGTAAAATACTTCATGCTGATAAAGTTCAATAGCATGTTCTAAAGTACTGCCTAGTGACGTTGATCTCACACAAGGAGAGTGCTCTTCCTGCTGTAATTTAGAACTGCTGTAATATGGTCTTGACTGCCTGATCTAAGTTTGGTTTGAATACACTAGAATTTATTGAAGTCTGATCAAACTACTTTCTTCCTTTCTTATTCTAGCTAAAAGGAAAAGAAGTTGAACTTGACAACGACTTAAAGCCTTTGCAGTTTTACTCAATAGAAAATGGAGACTCTGTGTTAGTACGGTGGTAAGAAGAGACACCCTTGGCAGACTGAAGGAAAAGCCAACACTGGAACTGCAGAAGCGTCACGGAGCGTCTGCAGACCTGTGTGCAACCTGTGCCTGACCACGTCTGGGAGAAGGTGGTAGCAGAGGGTTCAGTGGTAATACTGCCAGCTCCTAAGCTTAGTAGTGGTCTCCATGAAAGCCTTTACTTTTGATTGGAGTGTCTTATGTAAGAGAAACCAAATAAACAGCGCTTAAATTCTTCCATTAAATAAATCTCCAGGTAACCCTTTGGCCGTTATTTTATACTTCCTTCCCCCTGCGGCAGTGAGAATTTGTTTTTACTGAACTGACATCAGGATCAAGTTGTGATATCTTTGCTTAAAGTAGCTCTAGGATAAAACTAGTCCTGTGCTGAAAGAAGCTACTTGCTCTTTCTGTTTTCACTTATTTCCAAAGAACTTAAAGCAAATGAAAGTAAATCAGCAGTAATTGCAGAAGTATCTACACAGCCTTAGAATATTTAAAGTTAAAACGTGACAAACCATAATTCTACCTACAGTATTAACATACCACAGTATATAAATAGGTTCTCAGCATACTGCAGGGCATTGCTATTTATTTTACATTCTCTGCTGTGCTATTCCTCAGTAGTATTTTACTTCCACTCGTGCACCCCCAGGTTTATAAATAGCACACTGAGCTATCAGAAATCCCACCTCATCAGGCTAGGTTTGTAGAACTTCAAGATTTGGTATAAGCAGACTTTGATTTTATTTTTTTAATCTAAAATGACAACGGTTTAAACAAACTGAACAGCATAAGATAAATCCCAAACCCTCGCTGTCTCAGCCCCTCCAACAGCATGGAACCTGCTGCAGCACAACTGACCAGCTGCCCTGGTACTAAGCACAGCTCCTCTGGGATCCTGGTACAGCTCTATACAGAGTTAAATCAGTAGTACTTAAATTTACAAAAGACAGGCTGGTTGGCATTCTTATCTGCATTTATTAATTACAAGTAGGTTTTTGACTTCTTATATAAAAAGGAAATTTTTATCTTAAACATTTTGGTTTTTGTCAGATCAACATCTATACTATAGAAATTGAATAGTTTCAGTCCACTTGTAATTATCAAAAGGGATGTGCAAATATCGTCACACTTCAGTTGAAACCCAACAATAAAAGATACCTCAATGTTCCATTTTCTTCAAGGAATGAACCCCAGTGTACGCTTTTCCACCATCGGTATACGCTACGATGTTGGCCAATGTAAGCCCATTATCTTTCCTCACATCTGCAAGGATCTCCACACAGTTCCTTTACTCTCCAGAGCTCTCTCAGTTCCTGTGGGGAGTACTGAGGGGAAGACAGCATGCCACTCTCACAGGTCTTCTCACACAGCCAGAGACTATCCTGTTAGAGAGACAGTGATTTCAGTAGTTTTTCTTAGAAGGTATTTCCAAGAATCAGGTTTTCTTTGTGTGCCAAATGTATTGCTAAGAAGTTTCACCAGTTGGAGCTGTACATTCCTTCTTCAACTGCTGGAGCTTTTTGGAGTACTTGAAGGGGGATGTGGTTGTTTGGGGTGTGGTTTTGTTCTTTAAATTGGTTTTAACAAGTGCTTTCTGGATTTTGATCTAGTAGCAGGTTCAAGTTTTGTAAAAGGAAAAAGAGAACGTTTCTCCTGTTTTATTCATTCTAACAGTCATCCTCTCTTTCCATAAGATCAGAGAATTTCTGCAGACTTACTTGGTATCGCTTGGGTCCTACAGCTGCCATCCAGATGCCCATACTCACATCTTCACCCTGAGACAAAACACGACAAAAGCATTTGCACCAGGAAGGCCTAAAGCCCACACCTACATAAAAAAGACTAACTACAAAAAGTTGTGCCTGAGTAGTTTACAGGTGTTCCAATAATCCTCCCACTTCTCTGTGAAAAAGCAGCAAACTGTTTCCACAAGGGAAAAAGTACAAAAAAAAGCCCCACCAAGATTACCATACCAGAGCTTCTCGGTCCCAAACAGCTGTGATGGGAGCTAAAACATCACTAAGTACGGTGAGCCAAAGCACTACAAAAAGCCAAAGCATTAAACCAGGAAAATCCAGCACATACTTGAGCAGTGTTCTTTCCAAGTCAGCAACACTACGTGCTGCTCCTCTAACCAGCCTAAGATAGAACTGAATCATAGTTTTAATACCTGGTAAGTCTTTAATCTTTCAGAATTGCTTGCCAGCCACTCAACGATGTCTTTGGAGATAACATAGCCAGACCCACAAGCAAAGGCTGGATAGGCAGGACTTGGGTACTCCAGCTCTTGCCATTTCCCAGTTCGATCAACTGCCCAGTTAAGTCTGAAACTGAAAACCACATTAACCTGTGAGGTATTTATACAAAGCTCTCTGTGAAACCTATGAACTATTACTAAAAAAAAAAAAGCAATACTAAGAGGACGAAGTAGAAGGCGGTCCAAAATAGTGTCCAGATAGCCTCGTTCCTCTAGAGCACAGTACCTAATCCAACACCACCCTTGAAAGTGAAGTTTTTGTCTGGTTCTCATCTTGGGTAGTAACAGGAAGTTCTCTGAACAGAAATGAATGTAGCACCAACGGTCAGGTCTCTCACATGGCTGCAGTACTGCTGTGTTTGTATCCAGGAAACATAACAGCATCCTTAAGTGCATTCTCTAACAAACAGCCACATCTGTGTTCAACTGCACCTGGCTACCAGTACCACACAGAGCCAGTGCCTCCAACAGGCACAGAGTTACAGCACAGTTACACATCCTATCTTCCTGATCAAACTAATGACTGCTTTAAAAAAATACAAAAAAAAAACAACCCACAATATATAGTACTGTATTTTATATAGTCTACCAAAAAGTGCCCTGCTAGACCAAAGTAACTTAGTCACAGCTACAGGAAGAAACACCTCTTGGAAAGGAACACTGGACAGAGCTTTATTTTCTCAACACTGATTTACTGTTGAAGCTTTCTGGGAGTCACCCCCTCCTCTGTGCGCTTTTCCAAACGGAGCTTAACAAAGCAGCTGTTCAACAAAGGCCGCCATCACTCTACCACAAACACGTCTTGGCAGTTGCCTCCTCTAGGGGACGTTTTATTTACTACCAGACACCTGCAGGAAGCCAGAAGCGCAGCACACCGTACTGCTGACCCCATCTGACTGCTGTGTCAGGAATGCCCTCCTGTACATTTCAGGAAAAGACTGATAGAACACTTGCCTTGCAAGTCTCTCATGCGCTCTCAGCTAACTGGCATAACTGTGTCAATGCAGCAGGTTCTCTGTGCTTTTTGCAAGCAGCTTCAAGAATTGCTGAATTTAGTCGTAAGTATAAACTAACACTTTGTGTGGGCTTCTATGAACTGTCGCCTCAGACACCAGCTCTGTAACTGAGGGATTACAGCTGTGTGGCAGACCTGTGATCAGAGTCCACATTCACAGCTGAAGTTGATATGTAAAGCACCCAGCAGACAAAAGACAGCTGACACCACAATCCACTTCAGACCACATAAAATCACAGAATCACCAGTGTTGGAAAAGGCCTCCAAGATTGTCCAGTCCAACCGTCCACCTACCACCAGTACTTCCCATTAAACCATGTCCCTAAGTACCATGACGTGAATGTTCCTTGAATACCTCCAAGGACAGTGACTCCACAACCTCTATGGGCAGCCCATTCCAGTACCAGACCACTCTTTCAGAGAAGTTTCTCCTCATGTCCAACCTCAATCCCCCCTGGTGCAACTTGAGGCCATCACCTCTCATTTTCCACTGACAGGACAGGAGAGGTGCAGCCCTCCTATATACCTCCTTCAAACTGAGGGGTAAAGGCCTTGCTGCTCATTTTGTACTTTCTATACGGATTTCAGCTTTCTTCATCTCACACTTGTCTTACCAGGAGACTGTGACTATTAGAGAATTTACACATGAAAACATTACTTATATAGAAAAGATTTTCTCCAAATCTCCCTCCCAGTACATGACTTATTAAAAAAAAAAAAAAAAAAAAAAAAAAAAAAGCAAAAAAGCAAAAACAACTCACTTTCCCCACCAAATGTTTGGTCTGTCCAATTTTTTCTGTGTTATCCTGTTAAAAACAGCCTCCAAATCAATGTAACAATCATCATCCGTCTTCAGCAACAAATCAAAACTTGTTGTTTCAACTGTCCTGTAACAGAAAAGTGATGAGTTGCTTGGCTGTAGCCCACAGTTATACAACAAAACACTTCACAAGGGTTTTTTCTGGGGAGCAGAGGAGAAAGGAAGAGATAAGTGAAGACATTGCTTTCCCTCAACTAGCTTATAAAGAGTTCCCCTGTTGCCTACAGCTTACTACGTGTCCTATCAAAAGGAGGTGGAGCTGCACCCTATAATGATCTTATGGCATAGATCTGCAGAAAAGAATCTTGCAGTTCTGTTCTGTTCTCCAGTACAGATGGGGGATTTACAAATAAATCTGCCTTAAGGAGTATTGGCCACAGAAGGATATGAATCCCTGGTAATGATGGCCACACAGCTGTTAAAAGTTAGTGGTCTGTTCTTCAGGATGAGATGGTCAGTTCAAGGGCAGTACAGCTGTAGGAGTTACACAGAACACCTGAGGAAACAACCTGGTACTTAGGCTTCCTCTACAAAGCATGCTTCTAATAGGAAAAAAACTATTTGAAACTGTCTGAAATATCAGTCATCTGTAAAATAACCAAAGCTTGAGACTCTAGGGATTATTCCTTGGTTTAATCTAACTTTGTTTCAGAGAGTAATTTCAGACAGGAAAGCATTTTCCTTAAGTTTTACAGTACTAAATCCTGAAGATTTTGCTAACCTTTAAGAAATGATCACTGAGATCTACATCTTTAACATTTAATCTCCCTTTTTAGAACTGAAAGCATGTTTCAGTTTTCAGTTACATTCTTAACCACGACATTTGTTAAAGAAATGTAGAATCTCGCCAGCAGCTAAAACTCAGCTATCCTTCTTACTCCATTCAGGATCAATTAATTGAAACAGTTGTCTCAGAATAACACAGATGATATATTATGAAAATGCTTCCTCTCACCCTTTCTTCCCCACACTATGCAATCCTCCTGTCCTTCCCCTCCATTCAGCATGGCTGAGAACAGAACTGAAGGACAGCGTCCAGTCCAGGGGCTAACCAGTCAAGAGACACGAATATACTGGCTGGAGAGCATCCAGTGCAGGGCCACTAAGAGAATCTGGGACTGGACCATCTTTCTTATGAGGAAAGGCTGAGAGAACAGGGACTGTTCAGCCTGAAGAAAAGGAGCTCAGGAGGGCTCTCATCAGCATCTACAGATACCTAAAGGGAGGCTGTAAAGTCAACAGAGCCACGCTCATTTCAGTTGTATCCAACAAAATGGCAAGAGGCAACAGGCACGAACTGAAACTCTAAGGTCTAACTCTAAGCTGGCCAAAAAACATCCTTTAGAAAAGTAAAACTGCATGCTCAGAAACAAAAGAAATTCAAAGACACAACAATTTTGTCACCTGGACTCTTAGAGCAGAAAGGTCTGCCTTGCCAGTCACACTCATTTAAGGCACCAAATACTTTATTCATTAGATATACTATGTGCCTCAAAACTGTGAGAAAGAAGCACAGCTAGATGAAGGAAATCACATAAGGTATGCACTTTGTGAAAGTGTCATATAATATAATATGCTGGATTATCTCACACTACAAACAAGGTTCCTAAGAGAAAACACCATTCTTTCAACTTACCATCGGTAGAAGTTCAGTAGTTTAGATGGAACGTTTCTGTAAGTGTCAATAACATCTACAAAAACAATATCATCATAGGTACTGCTTTCTTCCTCCAGTAAAGTATCTTCCTTCTCAAGACTTTTTATGTGACTTGTAAACCTTTCTGGGCGAGTATGGAGGCTTTTTAACAGAGCATCACCTTCTGAAAGAAGCGGCAGCCATTGTTAAACAAAGATGCGTACCTACATAATATTTTACATATTTCTTTTGGATCATATGCAGCATACAGACAAATCTGAAAAGGTGTTTAATGAGATTACAAAAGTCCTACAATCAATTTTAAAATGTATATGAGGTTAAAAGTTGCAGAACAAATAAAAAAGTACTCTTCAGTAACAAAAGAATTCGACCTTTTAAAGTTGTTCAATGCAAAAAGCTGTTCACTGTTACTCTTACCAGCAGAGTTTACTCTGTTACTGTTACAGAAACCTCAAAACAAAGAAAATATCCTTTGCTAAAGATAACTAAACTGGCCTTGTTTTGATGTAGCATAGTTGGTCTCTGCTGAACTTCACCACATACCTGACTGTAGGTAAAAGCTAAAAAGATCTTGCAATACTGAACTTCTTGGTAAGAAGAGTTTGTTGCACTGAGGAACTTATCCAACATCGGGAGGGATGGGCCTTAGCACATCTCAGTTTATGTTTCTACACAAAAGACAAGATGAGAAGACTGCCCAGCTATACTGCTGTATCTAGCTACAAAAAGACTGGAGTAACACTGAAACTCATTGCCTGTATTGGCTATGATGGACAGATGAGAATATATTACAGTATGATACAGCCAAAATCTTAAGAAATTGGAAAGGGCCCTTACAGAGTCTCTGAATGTTCTGCTGAAATAGGTGTGAAACAACAGCAGTGAAGAAGCAGGCTGCATTAGGTAACTGCTGCTTGTTAGTTTGATAGCAAACTTTAATAATTCTGAAAGTAGCAGGACGGGAGCAAATGTGAACATCACCAAGGAAAGATCTCCTGAGGACCACATTGCACACAGAGTTTTAAACTTGGGTTTGGGTTACAGAAAACAAGGACAGAGCAGACTACTGAAAAATGTTGTTTCTGTTAATAAAAAGACAATGAGATTAAAGTCAATCGGAGCAGCTGGCAAATGGCAAACAAAGAAGGCACGGCAGGACACTGATGCTGAGCATTAAAAAGAAATAATGCTTTTAGTGGAAACAATAAGCTGATCAAGTTAATAGAGTGAGCATTAATTTACCTCAGAAAAGTAACTTAAAGTTCCTGTTTTATAATAACATCAACGCAGTGCTGTCTGAAAACTTACCTTGAATAGTGTAGATGAAACCACCTGCTATCCCCTCCACACCTTCTGTGAGTTCATGTGGCAACAGCCCTTCCCCTGCCTGTCGAGGACACAATCATGGAAAGAAACAAATTAATTAAACTCTCATTACTGATCTGCTTTCCACTGATTTTAGGGCATGAAATTTCCTGGAAACTAAGAATGGAATGAGTTGAAAACAATTCTGGTTTAGGTGCCTGCATAATGAAAGACAAAGAGTAGGATTTTGAACTGTAAAATTTTGTGGCATTTTTGAAAGTTTCACTTAAAACTAGTGCACCCTGAATCCAAAACCACAGTAACAACGGGCATCACAATTATACTTATTTCATCACCTACTGAAAGGCAATGGCTGAACTGCACTCAAAACACAAGAACATGTCCCATGCTGGCATCATTTCTTGTATGCCCTGGTTCTTTTCCTGGGTAAAGCAAACTTTTGCTCCGAGACGTCAGAGGCCCAACTGAATTCATGTTTTATAGAGAAATGCAGGAAAGCAAGACACTAAGTTGTAAGAGTTCTAGGAAAAGTGGAAACGTGGTGGAAGAGAAGATAAGCTGACTCACTGTAATGACTCTGAAAACACCCCCTCCGTCATTCACCATCACTTTGTGAAGGTTTCTTGAAACAAGGCCCTGTAGATCCTGGCTCTCCCATACAATGGTGCCTTCAAAACTCTGTTAAGAGAGCAGGAGGTGGTTATGCAGGTATTTAAAGACTTTAAAAAATTAAAGAGTTTTGTGTGGATTTTTTTAAAATAGTCAACTTCACAGAATGGACAGCTTGAACACAACATAAATGTTTTACTTATACTTCAAAAAAAGTCTCAGAAAAATGCATCTGTGAAACTCAGTAATACAACCATGCTTTTAGGACTAATCATGAATGTGAATTAGGAACATTAAATTTTTAACAGAAATCTCTACTGCAAAAGCCTTTGCCTTTTTAACATCAGCAAGGCGTACGTTAAAACAGATTTGGAAATAAGTGCTGCTTTTTAGTTATCTGCTATAACCAGAGATCAGAGCCTCGAGCATCAGCAACACCCAAAGGAAAACAGTGCCATCTTTATCCTGGCAAAGCTGTCACAAACCACTGTAGTCACAGAACTCTGGCATGTCATCTTGGCAGGCAGGGAAAGGAGAAGGAAAAATAACTGAATCTCTTCGAAACTGAATATTTTTAACTCTTAATTTATGTCATTCCTTTAAAAAAATATACTGCATTTAAAAGCACTTTATCTCAACTTGAAACTCATCCTTCAGCAGTCCAACTATTACCTATGTAATATAAGACTTCCCAAAGACCCCTAGGAAGAACAAGTGGTATGCTGAACAGCTAAGAGTGGTGGCAATAGTATATTTTCTTTCTTCCTTTCTTTTAAATCATCTCACCTTAATCACAAGGTGGTGTGGAGTTGCAGGGATATTACACTCCTGATTGCTAAATGATGAGTGCGTTCAGTTTTGTTTCTCCCAGTTTCATAGGAAAAACCCTGGTACGTCGTATGGGCCTCAGAACAGAAACAACATCTTTCAGCTATCTGTAGATGCATTTCTATTTAATTTTACCAGCCTCCCAGCTTTATCCCACTTAAGCTTCCTTGTCCATCTTTTCCAGAAGCCCTCCAGTTACTGACAACCTACCATGTCCAGCTTACAGCCCTGCTCGATTCTTTGCTTTTCTCCAGAAGTAGGTCTTAACATCTGCAACAGTCTCAGAAGTTAATTACAGCTGCATATTTCAGAAGGTTCACATCTATTATTTATAATGTCAGCTTTATAATCTAATAACAGAGCTAGTCAGTGTTCACTCAAGCCCGACTTGCATGCTCAATATCTTTCCCTCGCTTCTTCAATTACCTGTCAGTTATCAAACCAAATGGGCCACTAAGACATTTCTTAGTACCAGGACTCATAAACATCCACGCACAGTGAAACCCATACACTGAATTTCCGTGTTTGCAGAGGATGTCATCCACCATTCTAACTTATTTTCATTTTCAAGTAGGGACTGGGCTTTAATCCCACTTTTATGCCTCATATGAAGACACAACCACTGTTCAGTTGTTTAGTAAGCTTCTAAGTCCTTTCACTATTCAGCAATCAGAAATGTTACAACATTAAAATTCTTACTGTTCAGTATTACTGACTTCAAACATGTACCAGGAGTCTTAATCCATTTTTACCAGTGAACCCTAAATGCAAGACGTTCTAAAGCTAGAAACTATCACTACTTTCCAGGTTGGGAGACTTGTAAGCAAATTTTCTAATTACTTCAGCCTTCAGCTATTCTTACTCTAAGCTGTTTAATGGAAACTGAAGCCCAAAAATGCTGAAAGCAAAGCATTAGTGGCACACCTGAGACTACATCATCTGTTTTTCCCCATTTAAATTCCAACCTTGTTGTTGCCAGAACACAGCAGCAATTACAGTGAATATGGAACAGGTGTACTGACGTGATGCAGCCCTGCCAAACTCCTTTCCTAATGGTAAACAGCACTGTCCTTCTTGTCTCTCCAGCTACTCCCCGTCAGTGGTATGGAATACATATGGCACAGAGTTCCAATCTCATGCAAGTGGCCTTTGGCTTTTTGTCAACACAAACGCATTGCCAGGACTTGGCTGTAGGAACCCCACATGTGAGTTTTAGTTATCTGCTGGTGGTGCTGCTCTTCTGTGCCCACAGTCGCTGCAAACTGGAACGATCAGTTCAGCCTCCAGCAATCTGGCTTGCCAGATGCTTCTTCGGTGCTGTATTTCTCTCCCTTTCCTCCAGATGAGGAG
The DNA here is from genome assembly GCF_951394365.1 of Tetrao urogallus. Lineage (NCBI taxonomy): Eukaryota > Metazoa > Chordata > Aves > Galliformes > Phasianidae > Tetrao > Tetrao urogallus. Next base: position 37,339,383 of record NC_136814.1, on the reverse strand, counting down.
AAAGAGCAGCACTTGAGTTGGAAGATGAATGAAGCTCTTCAGCAGTTTGTGCGATCCATTAATTCTTGAAGGTGCGAGGGCAGAGAATAGATATTGTCTCAGAAACCATCTTGTGATAATTAAACCGCTCACTAAATTTACTGCTAAAGAAGTAGGTAGGAACACGTGGGCGTTCTCTCTCTTCTGAATCATCTTTTATGCTTCAGCATCTTAACTACCACAGAAGACGACATGCTGTGCATAAACCGTATTAATCTACATTAGAAACATCACGTTATCCTGTAAGCATTCAGCGCATGACATATATCAGATTAAGGATGCCCACACAAAGAAATAAATGAATGCTAATATCCTCTTCCTAAATGAAATATTTCCCATCTGCCTTTCACAAAAAATGCAGTCATTTATACCCAAATTACAACTGCCTAGAATTTTAATGTCTCAGAACAAAGACTAAGAGGAGTAAGTCTTCCTCGTTATACCAGCAAATTACTGAGGAAGCAACACTAAAAAAAAAAAAGTCTAAAACCTGATTAAGATGACAAACCAATTAATCAGCAGCAGCCCTCTTAAGAGGAGCGGGCTTCCAAATGCAGTCATTTGTACAGAGCCAGGGAAACAAATCAGGGATGAAACTGGCCCAAATGTCTTCCCTCCCCTTCAGTTTTCTCTCTCATTATATTCTTTCATACAACATTTAACTTCTGCCATAAAAAACAACCCAGACCCAAAGACAACTTATGTAAATAGCAGCAAAGACCCAATCGTATAGAAGAATACTTAAATGAAGAAAAACAGCGTAAAATGGCAGTTGACATATTAAAAGTGGTGCTGCTGGTCCAACAGGAAAAATTCCTGGACCCAGGAGGATCTACTGAACTGGAATCCTCATTCTGAATCAACTTGTATTCACTAACCTTTCTCTGTAACAATATCAGAATGTTTTCCTTTGTATATTCTGTTCCTCTGTGTTTGATCACGTTCCTTCCCAAGCTGCCACAACTAGAGCCCTATACCAAAACCCGTCTTGGACTGCACCTCTCAAAGCCAATAAGAAGAAAACAAACAAACAAACCCTTCAGTCCCTGGCCGTGACAGCTTGGCTAATGGTATCTCAGGACAATTGAGAATGCCAGTACTGTCATTACTGCCTAGAATAAAGGTCTTTCCCAAATTTCTGAGGGGCACAGCCACAGAATGTTGACATGTTTTAAAATACAAGTTTTACCATGTGAAAACCCACAGCCTACACTGTGCCACATCCTCCAGCTTATATTTTCACAAGACTCTACCAAAGACCTTGAAGTTTTCCTGCGTGATTCAATGATGGAACAATTTCCTTGCCAATGTTGTTCAGAAACACAACTACTGAAATTTCAGGGGATCTAAGTAAGCACATCTTAATAACTATTTGGCTAACACTGTCATTGTGACCATAACACACCACTGTTGTGTCCAAGACACTGGAAGCAGAAACATCTTCTCCAACTAATCGCATTTTCCTTTTTAACAACTGGTGGTAAACAAGATGGTGAAAAAGAAATTCTGGACCCCAAATATGAATACCAGAAACCAGAGGTTTTCACTTGCCCTTTTCTGCCTCAAGCATAGGTCAGTTCTATTAGTCAATCACTCTGGCTAACTTAAAAGAACTGAAGGCACTTTTGACACCAGGCATACCTCTGGCAAAATGAACTGCTCCACTGGCTTGTACCACAGTCTGTTCACTTGCACTCCACAGCTTGGTGGGCTAAAGCGCGCACTGAAGAGAGCTTCCTGTGAACAACAAAGGCAGTAAAGTGCTGTGAGATTAGGCAAATCTCATCATCTCAGTTACAATGGAAACAGACTTAGGGCATCTATAAAGATTACTGAAAACTGTCTTCCTATGAGACCCCATGGCATTCAAGCATTGGACTGAAGAGAGGGAAGCAAGCAACAAGAGTGCGAGCTCAACCAGAATCCAGCCAAGGCAGCAGATCATCTGGAAGACTCAGTGTCCCAGATAACAGACTTCCTATCTTCTGTTTAAATAGCTGACTGCTATTTGCAACAGAGGATGCTGTCCCCTAAAACTTAATTAGGACTATATTAAATAGGCCACCGAACAGCTCTTAGGTCGTAAAAGAGCGACATAAAGATGCTGCATCACCAGATTTGCAATCTTTAGAAAAGTCTCCAAGCTTTCCTATGATACTAATTTTTCACCTTCACTGGAAGTAAAAACCTAACAGCCTAATAACTTGATCTGTGCTAACATTTAGTATTCTACCATTTAGCAAACATAAATCTGATTATATTATACCTTTTTTTTGTATTATAAAACCACCTCTCATTATTCATTCATAAAAGTCATACTTCGGTATATTTTCTGCACTTAATTTTAATTATTTTCTTAAATTTACAATTCTTTCTAATGTATTACTGCCATGAGCCTTGACACTGACCCACCAAATTATTACGAAAGACAAATGCAAAATATTAAATGCAGTGAACACCACAGGATCACAGCACGGCTGAGGTTAGCAAGGAACCTCTGAGCTCCATGTGCTCTATCCCCTGCTCCAGCCAGGACACACAGAGCAGGGTGCCTGGGGCCACATGCAGGTAGCTTTTGCAGATCTCCAGGGAGGCTGGAGCAACCTGTGCCAGCGCTCTGTCACTTGCACAGCACAGAAGTGCTTCCTGATTATGCTCAATCATTTTTTTTTCCCACTAGACACTAAATTATGTGTGTGTTATGCCCACATCCGAGCTTAGAAGTTAGGGGAATTATCACTGTTTGAATCGCATAAGGGGAAGCTCATTACCTGTAAAAAGCAGCACTTTCAGAAAAAAAAAAAAAAAAAAAAAAGAAAAAAAAAAAGCCAAAATGCCAAAGAATAGACAAGAAAAAATTCAGACATACACTGCATATCTTTGTCCCAAAGTCAATGCATTTTTCTGGGCATGTGTTTTACATGTATTTAACAGATTTTTTTTTATTCCTTAATACCTATTAATATTTTAGAATCTCAAATGTAACCAGAAGTGTAGCCTGGAATTAGCTATTAGTGTTCGTTCAAAAAGCATTTAAATTTACTCATAGCACTTTATGAAACTGTTTTAATTTCCTTTTCTTTTTCTCACCTGTACTGCATATATATAGGTGTGAAATAAGAATTTATGATGCAACTGAAGTAAAATATAATTCCTGTGCTTGCCATTTAAGTATTGCTCTTCTAAATCACCAACACAGCATGTTGCTTTCTGTAAGAAATAAGTTTGCAATACAGACAATATGCCTCAGTTCACTTGTAAAAGAGAAGTGCAATGTTCTACCTCATGTTCTGCCTGGTACAGTTTGACAGTGATGTTCCTCTGGAATCCCACCCCATCAGCTTCATAAAAGACCCCAAGACTGGTGATGACAATGGGGTAAAGCACACGGAAGTTCACGCTGACAACTCTGTCCTCAGATAGCACAGAAGGTGTGTCCTCAGGGAGGCTGAATGCTTCAATTTCCTGATTCAAAACTAGATGAAGAAAGAAGGGACAGAGATAATGTGAGAAGATTTCATAGCTCTGGAACTGCATATACACAAAGCACCTGGATACATGCAAAGCATGCTGATTAGCTTCCATGGCTGGCAAGTGCACAAGGATAACCAAGTGCTGGAGGAGAAGAAAAGACAGCTGACTGCAGACTGCAGTAAGGAGAAACTCCCAGTGATGCAGCAGTCTGCAGGTTACCAGCAATAGCAAGCCAATGCCTATGCATCCACAGAGAAAACAATAAATTCACAAGGTGAAGATATAAATGCTTCTTGATCATGTATATGTCTGTGTATTAATATATTAAAATAATTATGTACCAAAATGGCATAAATTTTTGCTCAACTTGGCTGCCTGTTTTAGCATTATGCCCTCCCCCGTGCCCTGAGGCAATGGTTATTCTTGGGAGACTGGCTAAGCAGAGGTTATGCTATTCATATCCAAAGGTTACAGAAATTACTCTGGCTCCACAGCCAGGCTGTCCTTAGATAACTCGTAATTAAAGAGCAAAATTAAATAGAAAAAAAAAAAAGTCAGGAAGAAATTTGTAATTTTAGTTAAAGTATTTTTGTAAGGCAGCATTTCACTTTGCTTCTTTATTTCTATCAGCCAGACTTGCTTGGAACTCATTTCACCAACAGAGCCTTTTCCTGCCTTCCTACTGTCTGCACTCATGTATGGTACTGGACTGCGTCACCGAAGCTCTCTCCAACTTGATTTCACACAGGGATATAGTAAAAAAATGTATAATAAAAATATATCACATGGGAGAGACCATTCCTTGATACAAGAAGAATGCAAATCCATTAGAATCCAACAGCCTCCCCTTCACACCCTCAAGACCTCCCCTCTCCATGCCTGCACTTGGCACTTACAGGAAGGTTATGTGACCGTCAGGACAGCAAATTCTAGGCAGCGTTCATTTAAGGACTATCCATCTCAGTTAAGCACCTCAAGTTATTTTCATAAAAGGTGATCATTTCTAGTTCAGATCATAGAATTTTTATAAGTTAACTTCTATACCTGGATTACTGATGTTCAGAAGCTTGCAGGAGTAGGGGTCTTCTCTGTCCTCCACTGGCACAGCACAACCACGTGCACCTATTATAAACTTCACAAGGACACTAAAATAATTTGGTTTTATTAACACCAGTTCTTTTCCCTCCTCCCTTCACCTTCAATAAACTTATTTGATCACAGCGGCCCACCTTCCCCAAGATTAAGATTTAAAACCCCTTAAGATCAACAATGAGGGTCTCTGCATACAGAAACCGTATGAATCCCTGTGTGGGGGCTCAGCTGCAAACACAGAACAGCCTTTTACACAAGGGCACAGGAATACTGGCCACCAGGATCGGGATGGTTGTTTTCAGCCCCAGTCCTGACAGTGCAAGTCAGGAGACAATAAGCAGTACAACCAGCAAGAGCATCGACCTCCACCCAGTCTTTCACTCAGCAGCTAAATATCCTCCTCAGATTCCATCTAAGCCATGAAAGGTCACATTTTCAGATGATCAAAGCGGCTATGCTTCACTCTGTACAGCACACCAGATTTGTGAACAGCAAATGGCTTTCAGTATAAGGCAGGTACTTAGAGGGGAGGCCTATAAACTTCACAGTGACTCCAGGAATGAACTGCAGAATTTTCTCAGTAAAAAACATCTGGTCTGCAGATTGACAGGTCTATGTGAGTGGTCAGGAAGGGTACTGCTGGTACACTTGTGTCAGTGGGAAATACACCTAAACTTTATCTCAACTTCACAGTTGAAGCTGTTAAAAACATTTTGTGGTGCTCTCACCAAAGACAATTGTGCTTGCTTTCAAGTATTCTGGGTTACTAAGCAAGTCAAGCTGCATACCATACAAAGCAGACACTGCAACGTGGAAAAGGGAAAGTCTGATACATCACTAATGAACAACAGCAATTAATTGTAAAAATGAACAGCAGCGAGCAGTTGAACCATCAAAAGTTTCTGTATACAGCTGTACAGTTAGAATTTCCTGTATAAAACAGTTCCAGCCCGCAACAAGCGGTATTTTTATACAGCACTAAGCAGATTTTAAAATGATCGGAACATAAGATGCTCAAAATGAAGGGGAAAAAATGGAAATCCTTTTTTAAAAAATGATTAAATCAAGAGATTTATGCATAATATTGTTTTCACAGCCCCAAAAGTTTGAAACACTAGAGATTACCGTTGGCTCAGTGTTGGGTGTTGTTTCAAGTGCTGGAACCAAGTGTTCCTTATAACACTGCGCAGTTCATGATTGTGGCGAGCTGACAGAACACCTACAACAACATCATAATGTTTCAGCTTCCACTGAGGAAAGAAGGCCAGTGGACCTAGAAATATAAAGTAACAACAGATACGTTACATGCACGATTCTGAGCTGCAAGCAGTAATTAAAATGCACATCAAAAGCAAGAGTACCGAGCACCTGAAACACTAAAAACAAGAGATAAAATTACTGTTGCATTCTTGGTTCAGAAACAGGAAAACATCTTCAGCACACCAAAACCTTCGCTATCAATCTGTAAAAACACTCCTGGAATGAACAAAGCAGGTCAGAAATCCTGTGGGTAAGGTACAAGGTCCTACTGTGTACTCTGCCAGTCTCATGGGAGCTCGAGCCTCCTGCTTGCTTGCAGGCACTTCTTTATTCTAAAGCCTGGGCACCTGGTACAAAGCCTTCACTGTTATAATTCACCATGATTCTACCCAGAAGAAGAAATATTTAAACCAAGCCTGTCAGATTCAAAAACATGCCAATTTTTCCTCTGTTTGTTCTTAAGGCTGCTGGACCCCTCAGCTTCACCACTTCACTCTACCACGCCAAGGCCTGTTGTTTCCAGCTGCTCGAAGCTGGGCAGCACCGTGTGCCTTCACACAGGGTCTGACATCCCTGCACAGAGTCTCTGGACATCACAGCCAACACTTGTAATCCATGGTTTAGCTTGTGCTGGTTTAACTTAGAGATCACAAAACCTGAGAACAGCCAGGGAAGTAGCTCAATCAACATCCAGACTTGGAGAAAAATACTTTTTTGCTCTAGGGTGTGTTCATAATGAATTGCACCTGAGACCTGAATCCCACAGCCAAATAAAACAGTGCTCTGCTACTGATTCCTAGGACAGCACAATAGCAGGGCATGTAGACTGTGGTGCTTCCACAGGCAAATCTTTCTCAGTCTATTTCCCACTAAATATTTCTGTTCTGAGCATGCAAATAGTGATTTTCAAGGGAAAAGAAGGTTTAAGTTCCATATTATTTAAATGAACTTGCGCTGGCAAGTTTATCGGTAACTGAAGCTAAGCATTAACATATTGAGAAGAGTTTACATCAGCTTAGACTCAAAAGGAATTAAACCCAAGCAGTGATCCATTATTTCCGTTCTTCAGCATCAGTTTTTCACTACAGTTAACTGCTATACCTCGTATAGAAATGGCAGACTGAATGGGTGGCAAGGTTCAGGAATATTATTTGTGTGCTGATGGAGCTAAGTCCAAACTGGTTGCCCTATAAAACACACAGAAAAACTTGTGAATGAAACACATCATTCAATCCAAACACAGTTTTAGCCTTCCAGTAGGCTGCTAAATACTGACTGCCTGGAATCCCTGCAAGTCTTCAAAGGCTACTAAATAACCAAGATCTGCCACAACTCCACAACAGAGGTACATGATACAGCCACACGTCTCTAAGACTACAACATTGCAACAAATTCCTCTAAGGTCTCATAGCTCTTTCTCACACATTCCTGTGATTATTCTCTCAACAGCCTTAGCTGCAAGCCTCCAGCACAAATCTCACAGGAGGACACACGTGTTTTCTGAGCGCACATTAGACACTGTTTGTACAGATCCTGTTTTTAAAATATCACTTTTAATTCAAAGCAGAGCAATTTCACCAAACCAAAATTTAAGAAAAATGAAACTCTGCACAGATGTCCATGGGATGACTTGATTTAGAATACCAAAAGTTGGCATCAATCAATTAAAACAAAACAAAAACCTACTTGAATCAAAAATACAGTTTTTTTATTCAGTTTATATTTCAAAATGAGTGAAGCTTTGTCTTATGAACCATTCACGTGGGAACAGCATTAATATAGCAGATGCTTCAGAATCAGTATCCTACCGCACTGAGAACAGTTCTCCTGTTTTAGGCAGTCTCTTAGCTTTGTAAGGTAGTGTTACAGCAGCCCATACTCAGAAGATTTTCTTTTCTGCCCTTGAGGGTATGCTGCTGTAGTTTTAAAACCATTGAGAATGGAAAAGAAAGAAGAAAGAAGAAAAAAGAAAAAGGCCACAGGAAGGCTTAATTTTTCAAAACTTTGATGAATGAGCTCCTTACGTGGTAGCAAAGGCTTCTACTTTCTGCTGAGAAGTAGTAACAATACTTGCTAAGCTTTCTGGAAAACAGATTCAGATGTTTCTCTCTGAATTAGTACTATCAAAAAAGAGCAAGAAAAAGTCAGAAAGGTGGGGGGAAAAAACCATGAGGCTATTATTCACTTACACATACAATTTAGACATGTCACTTACATGATCTGATGCAGCATAAGTCACAAGAAAACAATGCTGACCTCCAAGTCAATAGTAACTAAGTATTTATATAAGAAATCAATACTTGACACTGGGGACCAAAGTGAATTATCATATCTTCTATTTTTGTGCATTCTTAGGCCAAAATGTGAAGCACTAAGAACAAGCTTAAAAAATACATATCTACTGTATCACTCTCAACTTGCATTGATTGTACAAGACAACTAAGCCATTACAATTTCCAGTTACAAAACAACGGGAAAACTGCAAACATGTTGGTTTTTTTGGTGGAAGATGGAGAAGGAAGGTGAGCAGAAGCCTAATGTTAGCTATGCTACTGGCTCTCTGCATGATCCAGTGCAAGTCTCTGCCACCTTGCACTACTTACACTCCCATTTGCTTCACAGAGAAAGTACTTTACAGGCATGTGGTTACAGGCCTGCTAACTGTGGAAAAACCAGACATGAAAAGAAAACCAGAAGAACAACAACAGGAAGACTATATATCACATTCCATGTTAAATCCTAAAAGTGCCACCAACTGAATGGATGCAGGAGGGAAAGCTTTTTTTCAGTTAAAAGGCCACGCTCCCATTAGTTGCCTTGCTTTGGAATTCTTAGGTCTGCGTGGCAGGTGCATCAAGCAGCCAAGGACTTCTCAGTAAAGCGTAAGCAGCCAAACGTGCAGTGCCTACCCCACACTCTCCCAGCATCAGGCACAAGTTGCTTTCACTGACACTTTGCTTAAGCCCGTTATCCCACAGCAAAGACTATGAAGATGTGAATGGAGGCAGCCTGTTTCCCAGCCACTGAGATCTGTTTTGTTCTACACAGAAACCATAACGAGTACTTCTGTCAGCACTAAGAACGACAGAAGCCCAGCCTGCCAGAATCTTGTGCCACACGCCTAATTAGTTCTTTCAGCAGCTTTTCTTAGGCTGGGGTATTTGTAAGGACAGGCTCCCACATAATTCTCTGACGTCTGACCAAACACGTATCTCTGCTGGCGCAGTGTTCACCTCAGTACGACCTGCCATAAGCTGGCACAGGATGTGAAACCTGGGGAAAACACCAGTCTTTGTGACCTCCACCTGTCTGTCAAACATGACTGAGAGCTATCAACGGTTCAAAGTCGGGAAGAAATGCAGGAGGAGGGGAATAGGTCCATACAGCACAAAGATGTGCCCTTAGAAGATGAGGCTGAAAACAAAGCAGCGCCTCCTGATGAGGTGACTGTGGGAAGAGGTCGCTGCCACCAGTCGGCCTGCTGGCCCTACTCGGATGTGAACCACCTCATCTGCAGCCAACAGCTCCAGAAGTATTATTTCCCACACTACAAATATTAACAAGCATCTCTCCTTCCTGCGAGACTGACTCTCAACAAAATGTCAAGCTAAGCTGTTAATTATATTTACAGCCATTACAAGGACATGAAAAGATTGAGAGATCATTTAGCTTGATTTTGTCAATAAACAAAGTAAACGTGATCTTGCTGCATGCATCTCTACTGATGAGTCCCCGAGCAACTACTAAATCTGCACGATGTTTTCAGACAAGTTTTACCAGGAGCACAGGCCCCAAAGTGACCCAGTACCAACACATTTCATGGAACCGGACAAAGAAGAGACCCACCTGGAGCTCTCGCCTACAGAGGCCCGGCACCGCATGCCTCATTGCACTATCAGGCAGTAATCCTCTGCTGGCAACTGCAGGACGAAGCCAGCTGTGCAGAATGCTGGGCTCTGCGCCTTCTGCCATCCTGCAGCCACCCACTTGTGCAGGTCTGTCAACAGACAGAACTAGGTAGGCTGCTCAGAAGTTAAGAATATTCTCAACTAATCCACTTTGTAAGACTCCAAAGGAACACCCCCCACAAATCCAGGTGTTATCTTTGCCTATTCTTGTGACTTTGGAGATGTATCCCTGCTTTTAAATGCCTTTCTCATCTGTGCTGCTTTCTGAAAGATCCAAACAAACACGGAGGAAGGAATTAACTGAATATAAAGAAGGTTTGTATTCACAGAGTGCTGACACACACAGAAAAAGAACAAACCAAAGAGCAAAAGCAGCTCTCTCTCCACCTCTAAACTTCTTCACTTAAAGTAATCTGCTGTAGCTCGTCTGCATTACAGTTTTTTGTGCGAGCAGAGCTGCATGACCTCATTGCAGGACCTACGTTAAACCAGAGCTAAAAACCAACAAGAAGTGCACACACTCTTCTCTGCAGGAGCGTGGTACTCCTTAACACAGACAAGCCTTTAAGCAAGCTTTTAAGCACTTATGGATTCAATGAGGAAAACCTCTGCAGGCAGAAGATTTATTTATTTATTTTACATTAATGTAATTCCTTTAAGGAAATAGAACAGTGGGGTCCTATAGCATTGCAAAGCAGCAGTTGCAATACTGGCAGGCTGACAGTGCTCTGAACACCATACAGCACTCACACTATTCCAGGCCAAGCCTCAAAAGTGTAGAAGCAAAAGGAACAAAGCAAATCCTTTTTGCGACACCTGAAGTGATGAGCAGCACCTTTACCTGTTGAAGAGTAATTACCAACCTCTGAGTACAAAAGCCAGCTCCCAGAGAAGGATGCTTGCTTCCTTGTGGCTGTCCTAGTCAGTAGGCAATTTAGAAGAGCTTCCTTCAGCCACAAGCCTGGCTGCTCAGCTATGACACAACTGGTGGGCATCCTTTGGCTCTTGCTCTAATGCCAAAATGCATTAAAATGCATTTCTAATGTTGCTTATCAGGAGTTTGCAATGTATCAGACAGAACAGTTGCAAGACTCAAAAAAAAAAAAAATAAATAAAAAAAATCCCAATTCAGTTGACAAATATTGGATTGACAATTATGCTCATCAAAGGTGAGAGAGTTGGTTTTGTTTGGCCTGGCCCAACTCTGAAAACAGTGTTCTGATCAGATCTTATGGACTGAGGCAGGGAACAACGGACATCTCAGGCAGAACCACACAGCTAGAGAGCCAACACCAAGCCTGCCTGCTGCCAGACAGTTTCAATCTCCAAGGCCATCAGACTAATCAGCCTTAACATGCCTACAAAAGATGAAACAACTCTATGATCAAGCAATATACTGCTCTCTGACAGACAGGGTTAACAGATGCCAAGAACATTTCTTCTTAACGTTCTCTCTTTTTGGCAGAATTTCTCCTTACGAAGCAAAGTTTTATTCATAACCACATGATTTTTCTACTTTTTGTTATTTCCATGTCAAAAAGCCAACAGTGGGTTCAGCTCTCCCTGCTCTCTCATCTGACAAGTGCACAGGCCAGTCCATGCAGGACATGGTCCTGATTCTGTGAGGCAAGTCACTAATTGCCAGCCTAACCAACTCTGTATGTGGATCCATTAGGACAGTGCTGGAAAAGTATGTGCTGAACCACAGGACAACAGATGGCACACAAGCAGCTTCAAAAAAAATGGTGTTTCTTAATCTGCTCCGTAATATTCACTAGTAAAAGACTGACTTTAACAGAACCACAAGGGCCACATTTTAGCTGCCACATACCCACAGAAACACAACTGGAATTATGTCTGAAAAGGCATTACCATCAGCAAAGCAGCTTGTTACACTGAACCTGTGGGGCATTTGATTAGGTACAGTAACTGAAGGCTCTTATTTCCTACTCAATTAGAATCGTGCCATCAATTAAAACCCACAATTAGCAATGAACCCACATGGAGTGTGAAAAGCAGGTCTCTCTGTTCTTTCTCAAGTTTCTGAGGTCATTTTATAATTAGCTGCTATCCAAGACTTTTACAAAAATTAACCAAAACTTCCTACCCACAAAATTTCCTTTGGATAGAACCTGTTTGTAACCAGTCAGACTTCAGTTAAACCTAAATGCATCTTCTTGCATGTCTTGCTCAGAAGCATGAATTACAGCCCCATTCACTGGTGAAGAAAAGGAGCAGAGAGCCAGGAGTCAGGACACTACGTCAGCAGACAGTGCCTTTCATCTCAGGGCTGATCCTATTTACTTTTTCCAGTTAATAAGTACAGTGTACAAGAAGTATACTGGCAGTATACTGGCTTCTGCAGCAATGGGGTGAAAGCCATCATGAACACAGAGGACAACCACATGCCACAGCAGGCCTAAGTGTGCAGGCAGGCTACAGCCTTTCACATGGGCACTCAGGAAGAAGGTTTTATTAAAGGAGGCTCTTCCAATGAAGGAGAAGCAGAAGAAGCAGGACAAGCAAGACCATAAGCTCCTGGAACAGCCCTTTCTAAGGCAATTAAAATCCAAGCGAACAAATATAGCAGCCCCAACCCTTTTTTAGATAAATATAGACTATAGAGCTGCCATTTAAACACGAAGATTAAGAGCTGCTTATTAGAAAGGTTGAGTACAATGGGTAGTCAGAGACGGCTCTTTCAGTCTTGTGTTCGTGAGTCAGTTGCGTCAAGGTAAATAATTGTTATAACAGGCCATCAGATTTTAATAGAAGTTTCCATTCTGCATCTGTGTGTATGCATGCACAATGGTCCCTGAGAGGAAAAAACTTCTTAAAAAGTAGAATTGCTCTTCTATTGCTTTCGATCTGTGCTGGGGCAGTTTTTGCAACTGTTGAGACACTACACAGGAAAATGAAACACCAGGGAATACATAGATAACGTGTTTCTATGTCACAGCTACTATAAAACATTGTCCCACAGTCAAATCTATTCTTATTGTGAGGGCAGAGTCCTCCTTAAAACACAACATGAAAACCAGGCCTGTGGAGAGCACATATCTCATATTGAGCATTTTTCTACCAACGATGGAAATTTACCTTTTATGAGAAGTGTCAGTTTTCCTTCCCTCCGCACTGATACATCACTCAATTAACTACAACCCTTGCACAAACTAAATGCATGCTTATTGTCCTTCTACCAAAAAAAAAAAAAAAAAAAAAAGCAAAAAAGCACTATTGAATGCAATATAGTTTCATGGTAACATGCACAAACTCCAACACAAATGCTAACAAGAAATCCCAGAGCAGCAAAGCTTCTTCCCCATCCAAAGCTGAGAAACCTCTGCATTTGCTTTAGAAATCTCAACAGAAAACATCACTATGATGCACTGGAACAGGTTGCCCATGGAGGTTGTGGACGCCCCGTCCCTGGAGGCATTCAAGGCCAGGCTGGATGTGGCTCCAGGCAACCTGGTCTAGTGGCTGGCGATCCTGTACATAGCAAGGGGGGTGAAAACAGATGATCATTGTGGTCCTTTTCAACCCAGGCCTTTCTATGATTCTATGATTGTGATTCTATGAGATTTCACACAGCCACCTGCAGCTCCCACATGCTGAGCTTACAAGGACTGCACCATGGAAGACGAATGACACAGTGACCCCCAGCATCCAGAGGAACCTCAGCCTGAGAACAACAACTCCTGTGACAACTTAGAATCACCTCCATAAGGGGCACACAGGCACAGCCACACACCATGTCTCCAGAGCACCCCAGCTCCCACCCTGCTCACCCCACACCTGCGGTACCCAGCAGTACTGGAGGCCTGCAGACTCGGCACCGCTGCGTACAGAACCTGCCCCAAAGCATGGCTCTGTCACCCAATGGGCTGCTGGGGCTCTCAACAGAGCTCGAGGACAAAATACGCTGTTATCTCCGGATCGTTTCCCAGACATCCTATAAAAAGAACATTTCTTAACGCTCCCAGACAGCACCTACGGGCGTCTGACAGAAGTTTCTCCCCAAGCAGACGCTTATTTCCACCCGCCGTGCAGATCCACGGCCTGAAAACCACAGGTCGCACGACGAAGAACGCAACGCGGCCCTTAGGGCTCTGCTTTCACTCGCGCCGGCTCGCACCCCAACCCTATAAGAAGCTCTCCGCCGCCCCGCAGGACCGGCTGGTGCGGGCTGCCCGTCCCGGAGCGGCGCGCAGCGGGACGCGCTGCCGGTCGGTCGGCAGCCAGCTCTGGAAACAGCCGCAGCCCCTCGCCGCCGCCGGCAGCCGTTTAACGGCCGGCCGCGGCTCCCGGCTCCCCGCCCCGCTCGGCCCCAGTCCCGCCGCGGGAGCGCCTCCGAGCAGCCCCTGCCCTACCTGCCGGCCGCCTCCCGGGGCCGCCGGGGCAGCTGAGCAGCAGCCAGAGGTGCAGCGCGACCCCAAGCGCACAGGGGCACAGCAGCACCAGCCAGTTTCGCATTGGCCGCCGCCGCAGCCGGCCCCTTCCCCTCCGCTCCGGGACTACGGGCCCGCTCGGCGGAACGCGGCTCCTCCTCTCCGCGCCGGCGCTCGGCCGGGCCGGGCCGAGCTCCGCTGCCCCGCGGCCGCTGGGAGCTGCAGTCCCGCCCCAGCCCCGGCGGGCGGCGGTGGCGCGGGCGGCGGCGGCGGCCGCCTACAGTCCCCAGAATGCCGCGGGAGGTTGGGACCGGCGGGGCGGGGGCGCGGCGGGAGAGCGGCGTCCTCTGCCTCGGGGAGGCGCCGGGGGAGCAGGGCTTCGCCTCGCCTCGTGCGCGAGCGCGGCGGGCAGCAGCCGCGCACCTGGCCGCCCCGGGTCTCCTCCCGCCGTCGGGAGCGAGCCGTGCCTCGGACGGCGCGTGGGGACCGGGCGGCGCGGGAATCCCCCAGGGCCCCTCTCTCCTCACGGCAACTTTTATTTACGCACGGTACCAAAACATCAGCGCTGACGCGAGATCCTTATATAACCGTGCCGAGGGAGGGCTGTCTGCTGGCACACCGCTCTGCTGGCACCGCGCGCTCTGCGTTCCACGTTTCTGCCGTCTGGAAAAATCTTCGTGCGACCATCCGGCGGGGCGCCGCGCAGAGCTGAGCCCGGCGCTGGGCGCGCTGCCGCTGAGCTGAGGCGCGGCGTCGGCCGCCCGCCTCAGTGCCGCGGCCCCGCCGCCCCAGCGCGCCCGTGGCACGGCTGCGTGTGGGCATCTCACCTCAGCGCTGGGCTTTGACAGCCCGTCCTCCGCGCGGCTCCGCGTAAAGGAGAAAGGGCTTTGAGTTAAATCAGCGCTTCGCGGTGAAGATGCCTCGGCACGGCGCTTAGAGCTGGCAGACGTGGCGGTGCCACAGAGCGAGACGAAGGAGGGACGCCGCACCTGGAGCAAGCTCCCAGGCGGCCGCAGTCCCCATTTTACGTGCCCCTCCCTTGCTGGCAGCTCAGCTCTCCTACGTGGCTGATGGCAAAGCCACGAAGCCGTGAGGTCGTGCAGGCCTGCCCCATTGCCAGGAATGGCTGCGCTCGGTTGTGCTTGGAATGCATGAGGCTCTTCTCTGTGATTTGCGTTCTTGCACTCAGCCTCAGAAAAGCAAGAAAACAACCCTCCTGGTTCATCTTTGTTTGTGCAACACTAGATTTACCTGCAGAGGTTCTCCTTCAAAAAGTCATGGTATAATAACAGCATAGCTTTCCAGAACAATCCCTTACTAATCCAATAAAGGCAAGAGGGTGCTTCACTTTGGCAGAGAACTGCATCAACACGACAGCACTCAAAACCAATTGAGTGAAATACTTCATTCCAGCAAGGAATCTATTATTTGGCTACAATCCCATGGAGGATTTCAAACAATTGATATGTCATTACCATGGCAGGACAGTGGCCAATATGTGATAGTAATATTCTTGATTTGGGGAAGGCATTTAGGAGATGTTAATAGTCCAAGCTGTCTTGCATCTAACCCACAACCACCACTTGCTGAAGCTGGGTAGCCACAAGGGTAACTTCACCCTGATTAAACAAGTTTCAATAATGTTGGATGAAGGAGAGCATAAGATTATTGATACCTTGAGAAGTTACTCATCTATCTGGTCCTTCTGAACACAGACAGCAAAGAGAAAGGTCTCCTTGACCTTCTGCATGGTGAATCTACCTGAAAAAGCAGTGTGGATAAATAAGCTTCTCAGAAGCTAATGTATAAACTAAGTTATTGTGTAATAGCCCTCAGGCTTAAATGAATGCTTCCTGAAGCTATTCTATCAGAAACACATAATTTAGTTATTGAACCTCTATGAAGTATAATTAAAAGAAAGGATCGAGTTTGTAGAAAAGAAGCCTAAATCTGTTCTTGAAAAAATCAAGTTGTGAAAATGATTGGAAAACATTTAAAGTCCTTTCATAGCTTAACTAAGACTCATTTTTCAACAGAAGTGAGATATTGAAAGGAAAAACCAATGACTTCATCATACGTATTTTGGGTATAAACAGAAAAAAAACACGTTGGAAATACATCTGCTTTATTGTGTTTGCATACATGAACATATTTAATATGCAATTGAGTGTGTATTTGTCAGCAAACAATAGCAGTAGGTAAAATATTTGCACAAATATGCTATTGGTATTAATGACTATTTACACTTGCCTTGCCCTTCTGCAGATTCAGCTGCAGAAATAACAACAGGTCCAACAGCTATCACTGCTGTACATTTGCTTGTACTCCTCATACTTGTATGTTAAGTTTCCTCCATGGGCAGGTGAGCTGATGGGAACTTAATTATAAATATGTCCAGGAATTATAATTACTTGCAGACAAAACAGAGGATCACATTCCTCAATACCTTGCTTTCTATACAATAATATACTCACAATGTATTGTTCAGTCAAAACATACAATTTTCATTCTGTTCTTGCTGTGCACATGTATTCTTCTGACGTTACAGACTCAGATTGTCCCTCTAGCACATGAAGCACAGCACGACATGTTGGGCACAGGAACTGGAGAGAGAGGAGACCGAAATGTAAGTCCCCAGGCTGCTTGCAAACACAAGATGCTTCTGTTAAATTTGCATAATGTCTCTGGGTAGGCATTGTCCTTTCTGACACACCAGAGCTGCAGTTACACACCATGATCAGCCTGTCTGCAGCATTCAGATTTTTAATGTCTGTTAGCCCATGTACATAATTCTCATAAGCTAAACTCATAACCTAGACAGATTGACTGTGTGTATTGAGGGTTACCAATCCTTTCTTTAGGATCATCAGAAGAAATCGATCTTGTTTGTTTTCCCAAATGGAAGCAATGTTTCCCTGGTTCCCCTTTCTGCTTTCAGATCAGGGTGAAGTACAGAAGCAGGTGAGTCCCCAGACTCCTCTTCTTGGTTGTTAATGGAGTCAGTATAATTGGGACAGAAAGGAATTCCTGTGAAAAAAGATCTCTGGAAGGCAGGCTGGAAGGCAGGCAGGCTTCTCTCTGAAGGGCTGCCAGCTCATATAGCTAGCAGCAGGAAAGACAAGTCAACAGTATGTGACCAGGCAAGTCTAAGGGCTGATGCAGAGAGGAATAGAGATCCTAGTAGAAAGCTTTGCACAGCACATGGTGTGCAGCTAGTGTGGCATCAGGCCTGTGCTCATTTGTACACTGGATAGAAGCAAGCATCTAACAATGTTTTGCCCAGGGCTACTTTCCTTAATAGTCTCCCAAGGGAGACTTACTAGACACAAAAAAAAGTCCAGATATGTTACGACTACTGATTCTACTCTCTGTTCCCCCTTAGTCAGAGATTCAAAGAACTAAGAAGGTCAAAAAGGCATCATTGCCTTCACAGAAACCACATTGACTGGACTCTCCATAGCAATACCACAGTGCTTCAGGGCTTGGTTGCTACAGAACTAAATCTCGCAATCCCTTCATATAGTTGGTATTAAAACAACCTGTAGCTAGGATCTGTAAGACCCTCCAAAACTAGAGCACTGCAGGGTGTCGTAAGTTGCACTGGTTTTATTCCAGGGGATTTATTTATTTGTTTTTTAATGAAGGCTGTCCTGTGCTTCTCAATTGGAGAATGAGCTTCTTGAATCTATTTCACACTGTCGCTGTTTGGGCTGAGTGTTGCAGTGACAACAATCTGTTTCACACTCAAATTTGAGAAGTTTGGTAAGCCTTTAAGCTTTGCTGATTTATGTCATCCAAACCTGCTCTTCTTCCCTGATGTTTCCTGTACAGAAGCTTTAACCATTTTGGCACATAGCTCTGATTTGTAGCAGAAGCCACAGTTTAGAATGGCTTCTCTGAGATCCAGGGATTTCCCGTAGAGTCTTCCTTTCACTAGCATTGCAAGAACCAGACAATGAAACAGCTCTTGCATATTCAGACAAAGGTAATCCAAATTCCTCATCTCTTTCTCCTTCATGGTAAGATGGAGCTCCACACTTCATTTCCTCTCACCAAGAGGTCACATGAGCATTGTGGTGACTAGAGGTCACCATGCTCTATTTTAGAAGGAGGTAAATTAGAATAATCCTTATAATGCTTTGGCAAGAAGAGGTTGTTCAGTTTTATTTTTGTTAATTGGAATCAGCCCAACCTGCGCAAGAATTCACATTAACTGCCACACAAAACCAGTTTTGCAGAGCACCACAGAAATCCAGATCTATCAATACAGCAATAATGTTTCAATTCTTATGTAACTCCTTGTCATTATCACAACAATCAAAAACATAGAAATAGACTCAAAACCGCCCATATGGTAGCAACAACACATTGACAGGCAGAGAACAAACAGGAATGTCTTGCAGAGAGCTGAATTAGTCTGAAATAGCCAATAACCAGGCAACAGCCAGGCGTGGGGTTAGGTACTTTGTGTCTAGCTAACAAACAGCTATTTTTAACCAGCGGTAGAAAGGCTTGAAGATGTGGATATAAGAGGTTAGGGGTTCCAAGAAGTCCTGCAGAGACCTAGGGCAGCAAGTATGCTTTTTAAGCACTCAGCTGGCAGAGCGTTAAGCTGTTGAGGGTATTACAAGACAGATTGACTCTGTGCTATTTATCACCATTTTATTATTAACTGTCATTGGATAGACGGTACGCAGGCTTATTTTTACATGACTGGAGGCTCTTTAGCCCACACGGTGCTTACCCTGCTTAGAATGGATGTGAGAATGTGCCAGATGGCTGATTCGTTTGTTGCAGAAGACGCAGTATGAATGAGGTGGGACCATGAAAGAAACCGTTACAAGTGTAAGGTAGGCTCATTGCTGCTCAGGATTGGATTTGTCATCGCCTCGTGGGATAGGAGAAAAATCATGAAACTAAGTATTCTACATTGTTTTATTCCTTCAGTTTCTGGGCACTTGGCTTGCAAAAGTCACTCCAGTTTGTAGCGGTGAGGAGTTGCAGGTGAAGTGTGAGCAAGTGAGAAAAATTGCTTCAGGTATTGAAAAAGCTAAGTGCTCTGGGAAGGCGAAGACTGCCAATTCCACCTGTCCTGCTCAGCCTCTGCCTCGGCTTTGCACTGTACTGGGAGTACTTTCACCCTCTTGTTCCTGCAGGGTTCTGTGGAGATACTTTGTGAAGCAGTCAGTCATGAGCACCGCAGCAAAGTCCATCAGGGACTGCTTCTGCCTTGAAAGCAGAATTTGTAAGTAAATGAGGCCTGGGGCTACACAATGAATAAAGATGCCAAAACACTATTGAAGAACTTCTCATTAACTGAGCACTGCCTATACCATGCCTTGTGGGAATTCCTGCAGTGTAAGTGTGTAATAGCAGTGCATACAAATTAGAGAGGCAAGTGGAAGTTGCATAAGCAAATTTAGCTCTGACATTTCTTAAAAGAGTGTTTAACTTAGCCACTTTAGTGATCTTTTAATATATTTGTGTTCAGATACTGTTTTAATACCCATGAATGTGTTTGGTCTTGTTGCAAACTTTTTTTTTTTAAGCTGGTATAGACAGAGTTGTTTACAGTCTCCTGATTTTTGTCAAACAGATATTTTATAGCTACTCTCTATAGACGTTTTCCACAATCTGAAGCAAATATGTACAATCTGAGTAGAAAAGACCTTGAAGAGGATATTACCAAGATATTCCTTATATTCTCAGCATTTCCATTTGGATTTTGTTTTCATAAGAATCTTAATATCTGAAGTTTCTTCTTAATCTTCTGAGGATATGACTGTCATCATACGAATACAACTATGTTCATGTATCAACACTGCAAATATATATTGGAAATTCATATCTGTTGTGTTCTGGTGAATACAATAAAGATTTGTGTGCTGTCTTCAGGGAGATCTCTCAGACAAGAATCATGATCAGGAGCTATGGTAGTGAAAGTCTTTGCAACAAGAAAGGTAAGAACAGTTTTACAGAAAAATTCAAGTGAGCTACACTTGCCAGAGAGCAGCAGTTACACCATAAAGATTTTTAAAGCCATGGCAAATTGAAAGACTTTTAAAAGTCACAGTGGTTCTTTCCTATAAATGCAAAGTTAACAGAAAGTCTGGGTCATCCCTTCCCTTCACTGAAAAAAAAAAAAAAAAAACCAAAACCCACCACAACAGTGCATCTCTGTAGAGTACGCTATACAAAGAACAAAGGGCTGTCGTAAGCAGCCTGAAGTTCAAAGGCATAACAGAGCATAGCACAGTGAGAAGACACATAACAGACAGACTGTTATGCCATACCTCATGTATTTTCAGTAAGATACTTTTCTGAACATAGGCAGAGGTCTGCGTTCTATTCTGTCTGAGTTCTTACCCTGTGGTATAGGGAAAAGTATTTCCTAGACTGTAATAACTGGAAAATAGTACTCAGAAATAAAATTAAGCAACAAACAAACATCAAAAGCAACAACTACAACAACAAATGGAAGCCAGGAACAAAGGAATAATGCAGCTCTCAGCCACATGAAAGCTCTTGCACAGTTCTGCAAAGAGGAAGGAAAGCAAAATTCATTACCAGAGGCTCACTGTACCACAACTCAGGGCAGTTTGTAATGACATCACTGATGAAAGGAGAAAAGAGGAAACAGTGGCACAACTGGTTGCATTTGGTAACGAAGAAGAGTAATGTTTCAAACTGGAAAATGCAATTCCAGACGGGAATACACAGCAACTCTGACTCATACCCTCAAAGACTGTCCCAAAGGTTTATTGTTTCTTTTTTCTTATGACCTATTTAGCCAATCTGTATATTCATTTTCTGCTAAACTGAGAAGTCTGGAACTGAACTGCTGAAGCCTCAGAAGTTGCAGGTGATGCTTTACCAAGTGCAGACCATGAAAACTGAAGTGCTTGCTGTCCAGCACCTAATAATTTAAAGTACACTTTGTAGGCCATTCTAGTTTTTTTCCTGTCTCAGCTGGCTGTTTGTCAGTGTACCAATAGGTGGCAGTCATAGACGATCCTGCACAATTTCTGCTTAATAAAAGAAATTTAGGAAGGGAAAAAAAAGCCTATTTTAAGGTAAAGTTGCTCTTTTTGTGCATTCACAAATGTAGGTGGTGAAAATCTACTTCATGCCTCATACGTACATCTTCCTATAACAGACAGAGAAGTTCTTCCCATAACAGTTCTGGTATTTTTTGATGTACTTAATTTAATCGTGTCATAACCCTGAAACAAATTAGATGCAAATATGTAATGTATATTTCAAATATCACTTTCCCCAAAGATTGAATACGCAGATGCCTTTAACATTTCATATAGCACTCTTGTAATTTTGCCTGCTGTTTTTCATACTTCGTAGTACTATGTAAGACAGTGTAATGACTTAAACTCATTATTATTACTTTTCAATACAAGAAACCTCTATTTCTAAGGAACTCGCCCTTCCCCCACATCTCCTTTAGTTTCTCTGAAGAAAGAAATCCAGCAACCCCAAAGATTAGCCATAACCATGGCATTTTCTAGGATAGATGGATACAGATTTTTATATAGGAAAGCTAATATTTCAGGTCTTTCCAGAGTCCATTTTTTGTTATTCCTTTCATAAAAGAAATTCAACTCAATAAACAATTACTGCATTAATCTTCCTGACTGTTCTTTCCTTCTGCTACGGTTAATGGCATTGCTGTAAGTCTCTGCAATAAAATGTTATTATCTTGTCGTACCCTGGTATATATCCTGAACAAAGGTTCTTTGTTACCATGCCTCTCAGAACCTCCTGGTAACAGCTCCTGCATTTACCTTTGCATCACTGACAGCAAAGTTCATATTTATTTTAATCGGTAGCGCAACATAGAATAACTTAAATTTACCTCCATTTGTTCATCTACCTTCTCCATAGCTTCATGGAGACAAGCTTAAAAATCCTACCTGTTATCGGTAGCCCAGCAGCCTCCTGCTAATTTAATGCACGATGAAGAAAACAAAGAAGAGGAAATTGATATATAGTAGAGTAGCTGTAACAATCAGAGAGATTGATATAACGGAAAGGTGATACAAGACATGTAACGACTGAGGGACTAACAATAGAAAGGTGCTAAAAAGGAAGGAAAAGAAGGACTGCTCACCCATCTCCAGGGAATCTAGGCCCACAGAAAAAAACTTCACAAGACTGAGAACTCCAATCAAACATCAGTCAGCCCTTAAATGAGGTCTAAGAGATGTGCAGCTGAGCTCCACCCTTTCCAGTCACACAGCTGAATTGCCTTCACTTGTGCTCCCAGGGCTGACCGGTCCTTTCCCCAGGTGCTCAATTTGTGGTTCAGGCTGTAACTCAACAGTTACCATACAGTAGGAAATAATTTCAATATCAAAATGATTACATTTTAAGTTCAACATAAAACAGAGAGATTGATCTAAGGAATGCAAACCATCCAGCCCTACAGATGATATTGATACACTCTAGTTTACTACTAATCTACGACTGGGAAGTCTTACTTCATCGTAGCACAAACACAAGGAAGAAAGAATATGAAGAAATCTTACTAACATTGAAATTTCTTCAATCCAACTTCTGTTCCAAGTTTCTTATTACATGAGATGACAGCTGCAACTCACACTGTTAACAGTGAACATGCGTTGTTCTCTGGGCCTGAAATACACAGTAATATGTCTACTGGCATATGAAATAAAGCTCTGAGAGATGAGTGCAACACTAGAAGGGTAAATGGCCTGGTCTTATTCTCACCGAAGGTAGTGGGAACCAAATCAGATAGTTTGATGAGAATAAAAACTCATTGCTTCTGCCTTTAAAAAACCTTTCTGTTGGACAAAGCCATATTCTGGAGGGCTGTTTTTTATTGTTTTTTGAAAATATGTTGTACTTCATGAAGTGATGTGCACCTATTTTTAGAAAAATCTTCAAGAAATTCTAGGTATATTTTTGTAGAGTTTGAGATAAAGTGTTTGAGCATATTTGAAACTCAAATATCAATAGCAGATTAGCTAAATCAAACGCCAAAGCAGCAAAAAATACAATAACGACAAGGACATTTTATGGTTTGCAAGAGTAGGAAGAAAATACATTCTTCTAAAGATTGACTTTTGGACCAAGTTGGCATAAAAAAAAACCCCAACAGATGATGTCCTTTTCATTAGTGGGACAGTATTTTGATCCTAAATGATCCAAAGATGTTGCAATTATTTTGAACTTCTCATCCTCCAGGTTTCTTTTTTACCAGTTCTCCTCCCAGCAGTTCACCAGTAGTATATATTTATTCAAGGAACTAGCAGATAAGGTGCAGTGATACTGGAGAAGGCTGTCCTGTTCTCCAATGAAGTGTTACGCTTACACAGTTGAACTTCTTCAGGTACATTATAGATATCAGCTATAATAAATATGCAATTTACAGTATTCAGTGTGTTTCCTTCCTTAACAGGAGAAGCATGAAGCCACCTTAAGAGAGAATTTTTATCTCAAGAACCGATGAAAGAAACCACAAACATAGGAAGCCAGCTATTAAGCTTGTAAGAGATTCAGTATGTTCACAATCACTCAAGAAAAGCTTTCTTTCTTTTCTTTTTGCAGAAAAATCTTGCGTACAAACCAATCCATCACCTTTTCTGGGTAACATTGAGTTTTTGCAGATACAGCTCTTAAAATGAGTGATGTTCTAAGCTATCACAAAATGTTTCAATCTCAAGACTCCAGATGTTAATTGGAAGAGGAAAGCAAGCTATTTGCACTACCCTAATAAGCTGCAGCAATTTTGTTATGTTAGACGGGAGTGTTAATGATGAGACACAAATGCAAGTTTTTACAAAGCCTCTGAGAATTGAGCAGTATGTCCTATATTCCTCTTCCTTGCTGTTCCAGTGAAAACCATACATGTGGAAGAACAAATGAAAATGTTGTCATGGTGATCAGAGCAGATACCGAGCCATTTACTGTGTAGGAAGGATTCCCTAAAGAACCTTATTAAGCATTTTGTTGCTCCTTTTTAACAAATGTTTTCAGAAAGCTATTTTTATTTCACTGCTGAAGTAAGCCAAAGCCTGTTTCTCTACCCTCCAAAATAAAGCAGAGCATGACAAGCATCAATAAATATTGTTAAAAATTGGGAATGGGAGCCAAGACAGAGCCTAAATAAAAAGACCTACTCGTGATGTTTGAATGTTTTTCAGAATAATCACTGTGAAATAGCTCTGTGCTAACTAGACTGTCCATGTCCTCAGTTGGCAAATGAATAAACAAACCTTTAAATGAAAGGCATCATGAAACTCTGTTGGTTACAAGGAATATGATTTTTTATGATAATGCTACTATAATATGCTAAAATGTTATTTTTCAAGAATATTTCATGAATAAATATGTAGGTGTGGTGTTTGATCTGGTGAAGGAGCTAGCCTGCAGCAGAACCCCCTCCAAACCCATCTGTGCGCACTCTGGTACATAATGGAGGTGGCTGCATCATATTACTCAAGTTATTGGCAAAGAAAGCTAAACCTGACCAATGAAGACAATTTGTATTTCTCCTGCACAAAATAGTACAACAGACATTGACAGAAAATGCTAAAAATACACTGAGAGGCAAGAACGTGCACTTTGGGCTAAATGCAAACTTCATCATTAAACCACCAAATTTTTAGCATCTAAACTGAATATGTAAGTACCTCACAAGACTCAGCACCTCATCTTGCAGGTACTTAGGGCACAGAAGGAATCCAAGTTTCTGTTCCATTATGGATGGCTGTTTGAAGCACTGACTTATTGAGTAACAGAATTTTCTAACAAAATTGTTTTCTGCCTCACTTGTGGGGCTGACTTCATATGCACTCATATGTGTGTGGAGTGAAATTTCCACTATACATGTAGAAGTAGGTACCTCAGTTGAGCTTAATTCATATTCCTCTATACCTCATTCTTTTTCTTGAGTTGCACTTTAGACAAAGCCGTAAGAAAAAACCTCTCAGAACCTCAGCAAATAACTTGCTGATAACTTTTCTCACAATGCCTGAAGTCTGTGGCTTCAAAACATACAAGCATAGTGCCTGTTGATGGCATGGTGGTCTTGATGAGTGTTCTGGCATAACCTTATTTTACTATTGCCCTCCATACCCATAAATGGTGAAAGCATGTAGAGAGCTGCTTAGAAAATGTAATCCACCTTCCAGTACTGATCAGGGCAGAATTTACACCCTCCCCTGAGCCCCATAGGAAGACATGATACATTACACATCATTTCACGTTCTAAAATAATTTAAATCATCATCATTCAAAATAGGATGCAACCAGCCATGTTTCCCCAAAGTTTTATTGATGCAGTCGTAGTATATAACCATGCATCTTCATGTTACCTGTAGTTACAGTACTTCCTTACTCAGATTGTTTTTGTAGTCCAGTTTATTACAGCTTTCACAAAACGTACTTACAAACATCACTTATTGTATAAGACTGACCGTTCCAAACATTGTAGATCACTGGCATTTTTTCCTTAATAGTGTCTCTCGTGGAAAGGTCACACTACTCTTTTTAGATAAAAATTTGTAAAGGCAGATGAATTAAATTCACCTTCTGAAGAAAATAAGAATGTTAAAAATAGCTTCATAGTTGGTATGACTCATTTAGGTCTCAGAAAAATCTATGACTGCCAAAGATATCTACAACTCGATACTGTTCTAGATACTTTCATTAAGAACCATGGAACGTTTATGAAAACTGAAATGAAATTTATGCACTGGTCTGAAAAATAAGGATTACTTTGATTTTTTTTTAAGATTTTTATTTTTATTTTATTTATTTATTAACAGGAAATGCACTACCTTCTAAAAACACTGTCATCCTAGGTTAAATATTGATATCTGAGGAAGATATGCTAAATCCAAAAACATGCATCACTGATACCAAATTTTAACATACAATATTTTTACTTGAAAACCGACTCAAAGGATTGTGCAAAAGAGTTTCTTCTCCCTGAAGGGATTTTCAGATGCAGGCACTGGGATTATAAGGGGATCTTCTCCAATATGAGCATCACAGTATGCCAGTAAGTCTGCTGCAGCCTTGGATACCTACCAGAAGAAAAAAGAAGAACCACTGTAACACTTAAATCCAAACCAATTGGCAGTGAGTTAATATTCTTCATGTAACGTGCAGAATTGGAAACTGTCTTCAAACAGTAAACTGCTTTACTCTTCATGTTATTGGACTCCACAGCTCTGAATTTGCTCTTATTATACCTAGTAAGCCTCATATACACTTTACCTAACCCAGTGACAGGGCATGGTATTGACTTATATGATTTATATCCAGCTTTTCATCTCCATCAGTAGGGAGGTCAGGAGAATATACGCACTGAAATATCCATCTGCTGATTGGTTGTAAGCAAAAGGGATCCTTCATGACAAATGTCTTTGTAGATACGTGCCTTCTGAGGCCTTCTGCCTCAGTTCTTATTCCCAGGCATCAAAGCAGCAAAATTGCAAAGTTTTCTATGGACTCTCTCTATCCTTTCCACATCTGGATGTGGAAAAAAAGATATTGAGGCATGTGAGCATGGAAATGGAACTAAGAAATGAAATATTAAATGGGGAGTAAAAATAATAATTTGAATAATAGTTCTCATTTAAGTTAAATGAGATAATTCAGACTATTATCTTCTGTTTAGTAAACTATTCTAAGTAATGTTTCACTCATCACATTAAATTTGATCGTCACTTAAATATTCTTCTAAAATAAAAAACTGTAACATCTCCAAATTCTAAAATCTGGCTTATCCTTACTATAAATAAGCTATACATTCCCTATAGGAATGTAACAGTGTTTTGATATTCAAGAAGTTTTGCAAGAAAGAAAGATGAAACTATTTGAGGTTTAGCTAAAATCTTCAAACTTTTCCAACTCTGTGACTTGAGAATACTGTCGTTCAATTGTTTGGGAGTTTTTTTCCCCTCAAGAACTTAGGACATTCATACAGACATGAATTACTTCTGTTCAGTTCACAAGATATTTACAATTATCTGCATTTCTTCGCTTTGCTGAATTACCGCATTTTCAGTATTATGATAAAGAGAATGAGACAGTTTACAAAGTCTTTCCCCTGATCACCAGGACAGATTTTCCTTTGTCAAACACTGAAGTTAGCATCTTTGCACAAATATAGCAAAGACGAAAAATAAATCTGATTTCAGATATGTTTATGACAGGCGTGTCATCACTGTTGGCTTTAGCTTCCCCACGCTCTGCTTGCTTTGGCAAAAGTCCATCTTGTGGTAGGCTTTAGATTAGCTCTACAAAGTCAATGGATATCAAATCATGATTCACACAACAATTAAATTAACTGCCAGAAGATAAGAAGTGACTTTCTATCTTTAAAATATCCACTAAATATGCCTTTGCAGAATGCTGAAACCCACAGATTTTCTATGGTTGGCTTCCCAGCTGAAGAAGCAGGTGCGTTCAGGTTACTTAAAATTAGTTTGCTATGAATTAGTCTGCAAGACAAAAAGCTGGGCAGAGGTAGAGCTATAATGGCTAAAAGTGTGGGAATGTTGTATTCACAATTTTAAATTTACGTGTGAATTTTTAAACAGCAGGTTTTCCAAAGAGAAGCACAATGTAGACTGATTATTAAATTTGTATTGAGCTTCAAAAAACAGCAAAGATGTTTTTCCGTGCTAATGACTTACGCTGACCTAAAGAAAACATAAATGAGCAGAAAATTCATTCACCAAAGAACTTAACAAGTTTCTAGTAACTGCAGGAGGAATGTACACCACAGCATCTTGGAGAAGTATCTTCAGGTAATGACAATCACAGGTATATTTATTTCCACTTTTCTATTTCTTTCGAGCTCAGCTGCATTTATCAAATTAAGGCAGTTTTATGCTTTTGTTGATTTATTTGGTCCTGAACCAAAACAGTTTCACACAAACAGAGCAAGTTAAATTCTGAGCCATAGGTGCCTACAAAAAGGTTCAATAGCATTTACAGTTCTGTATCATAATAAATTTTATTACCATATAATCTAATGGAGACCTACTCTAGTTCTCTAGGTCCTGGATAATGGATTTATTAAAGATGCTCAGCATACTCGTCTTCAACAGGGTACTGAGAAAGTTTATTAGGAAATATTTTACTCACAAAGCCAACAACTTCTTAAGCAGATTGATATAAGATGACCAACTTTCCCATAATTGTCATGATTGTTCCACATATGGATAAGCTGCAGCAGCCCAAGTATGTTGCTTTGTTTTTTTGAAGGTATAAATCCAGGGATATAATTTTCTAATTGTTTCTCTACATATTACTGTGCTTAGTCATCATACAGCAATGAAAAGGATGGTACTGAGGAACATTATCAGATTTCTGTACGTTATCACAAACTCAGCCTCCTAGCCTGCACTAGGCTGTATATTTTCATCCTTTAAGCAAGAAAAGGTGTGAGGAGGAGAAATCCTCCCATGAGGATTACATTGGTTATGAAACTGAATTATAGCAATTTCTTCACTGAACAACTGAAATAGCTCATGCTTGTGCAGTGGAAAAATGACCACTTAGTATGGAGAGTTAAATTAGATGATCACACTGCAGCAGCAGTGAACACATTGCCAACAGTGCTCACAGCCACAGGAACCAAATTCAGAGCGGTGGCCAAAAAAATAAAGCGAAATAGTTTTGCCTCCAGTACACTTCCTGCTCAGCGTGATTATTCAGACCAACGGTGGCAGAAGACCTCTGCATTACGCATTATACTAAAGCTACAGCATAGATAGATAGCTTTTTTTAGCATGTGTCAGCATGCAGAGGTAGCCTACTGGCCAACACTCTGGTTTGTTACCGCACAAAATAATGTGCTACTCGCCCTATTTCTGTCATAGAGGAAGTTAAATGAAGGCAAGGCCAGTCTACCATGGCTTCTACTCACCTTCAGGGGAATACTGCCAGGCAGTTTCTGGTCAGCTTTTAGCAAGACTTAAAGTAAAAGCATCTAATTTGAATATTCAAACAAAACTGGCACACATTTATCATTTCAGTTCACCTGTGCAATAGTTTGCTCTGCAGATGAAAAGTAATTTTTACATACTGCAGAAGTGGCTAAAAAAAATATTAGACTCCAGCTTGATTGATGAATTCTAGCAAAAAGTCAGCATTTCATTTTTTAAAAACATCTAAAGCTGTATATGTGGAGGGGATGGAATACATCAGTATCACATCAATCTCACATTTTATAAAAGTATATTTATTTTTTTTTAATGATAAATACGTCTGGTTGTCAAATTACCAAACGAAAAAGTCAAACAAAACAAGACGAAAACACTCAACTCTGATGCTTCTGATGTTTTGAAGAATCAGTCTTAGGAGGATTGTGGAATTTTACATTACATTTTAGAATAACAGAGGTGATAAAAACAGCCAAAGCTAGAACATAATCCTGTTAGCTGCACTAATAATTACAAGCTTCAGTGACAGGGCAAAATGCTGCAATTACTATGTCATCTGTCTTGTCATAGGTTGTGACTAATTACCACCTTTGCTTAGACACCCACTCTGCTTATCCTCTACATCTAAAACAAAGAGATTCACACACATATATTGCCAATCCCACCACATTTATCTCCCAACACTATTCAGGATCTGTTAGGAATATTTTCTATCTTCTTAAAGAAAAAAGAAAATGTAGTAATTGCTGATACACTATGATGCTTAATGTCAGACCACTCCTCCTTGCTTTTCTGCTTTTGAAGGGAAGATTAAATAGTGCTTTATACTTGAGACAGCAGTGATAAAGCACCAATATTATCTTTGCTTTCTCAACTTTACAGCGTTGGCAGATGCATTACTCTACAAGTCACGAGGCCACTGTTCATCTGATTTCATTTCATGTTTTCTATCTCTGAATCTGCACCTCCTGCTTTCTGTTTACTTTGTTATAATCCCAGCCATTCCTTCTGCAGAGAAGTAAGACAGGTTTGATTTACAATCCTTCAGGGATTTTTAAGGTCTACAGAAACCCACCACAGTAATACACCTTACTGCAACCAATCCACATGCCAATAACTTCATCTTCTCTTTTATAGCTGCCCTGTTCCTTTCACACTTCCACACTGAGTTGTTTTTGTTGAACCCCAAAACGCTGCATTGCTTGCTGCTCTGAATGGTTGCAGGACTTGATTATAAACTCATAACAAAAAAAACCAAAAAACAAACAAACAAAAAAAACCCCACACCTGGAATACAGTAGGGAATGGGTAACTATAAATGTATTTTAACTACAAAACTTTTATTGAGCAGACCTAATTGTTGCAACTGCTGTCCACAGAAAACAAAGTGCCTCTGTTGTAGAAAAATGAGCTGGAACATTTGATTTCCCTGGTCAACAACATAGGTACTTTGAAAAGTATCTTTTTAATGTTAACAATGTGGTCTTGTCTACTATGGGAATAACTACTTGGCTAATAACTTGCAAAAGAGAGTCTGATTAAGTTATTTTGAAGGGGCTGATCTTTTGTTAAATGCCTAGCTAGTTTAAGTAGTTGCAAGAAGCCAGGAAAAATAACATTTCTCTAATTTTGCAGCTATGATCTGAAAACTCAAATCTCCTACTGGAACCATTTGAAGCCTCTTGGCAAAATTTGCCAAGTACACACTTAATCATTTCAAAGATGAAAAGGAAAACAGATATTGAAATAAGGAAACCAACCTCTTTTCATAATCCCTCATGTACTTATTCAAAGGCGTTCTAGAAATCAAGAAATCAGCCTTTTGTGGATCACATTTAGTTTGTATTAGTATAATATAAGCATTAGTTATATTTTAGCTCTACATTATGTTATCATATATTTCGGAATACTGAAACATGTCAACGTCTCTGGTGTCTTTTTTGGTCCCAAGCTGAAAGGTAAAATAATTACACTTGCAAGCCAGATGATTGTTAGGTCCTGCTAGTGCCTGTGTTCTTTTTAATTAAACTAACTGCAAAAAGTAACCTATGTAATTCTTACATATGTAATTAAGAATGTCATTATACATCTAACAAATGAAGCTATCTGCATAACTGAGCTAATGATTTCATACTTGAAAGTTATAGTTTGATTATATAAAAGCAAGTTCTAAATAATCTACTAAGGATCAACAATTCAAATTACAAGAAACTAGCCCACATTTTTCCAGCCCTTCCCTCTTCCACTCATTAACTTTCCTCCTTGTCAGTTCTGTTGTTCACACAGCTGCAACATGACCTGAATCAGGGACTGATTCAAATGAAAATTAACCTGCACGGTTGTGCTGAAAAGGCAGAGCCATACTGAAGGAAGCAGAAATACCCATCTCTATGAGTGTACATCTATCTGAAATGAGTTTGTCAAGATACTATACAAAATAGAAACTATAGCTATGCAAATTCAGCTGTCTCTGACAAGACAGCACTAGTAGCCGAAACAACTGAAATTTATTGTGACTGATTATTTGTGTCAGTTGTACTAATATTTCTGAGTCATAAATACTGTCTTTCTAATTAGTGAGTTTATGACCTGATACTGTGTTATTCCTCAATAAGAATTTTGATTTCAGGTGATCAGGTCTTTTTGGAAGGAGGTTATACCACAAATGAATTCAAATGAAACGAACTCAAGATATGAAAAATAAGCCTATGTTTACCTTCATCCTATCCATGTATGCTTCCATTTTTAATTGCTCCACAGCTTTCCTAGCTTGAGATATATTGGTTGTACTGTTTGACGTTAGTTCCTTCATTTTGTTTCCCTGGAGGAGGCAAAGTTGAGACAGTTTAGAAGTATAGCTAGCAAATACACCAATTAGGAAGAAGACAGTTATCAAAATCTAACCAACCCCACCCCACCATACTGACCATGCCAGGCTGTGGGTTACAAATACAAATCACATATCATTTATACCTGTTCCCTTACTCAATAGTACCTGATTGCATCACATATTTGCACCTTCAACTGCAAGCACTGTCTGAATTCTGCAAACAATATGAGATTACACTGCCAGTGTTCCAGTGCAGAAATTGTTACCCTGGTTCAGAGTGCCAGCACAGAACAGCTGTTGACAAACTGACTTTTCAGTCATTATGCAGTTTGGCTCCACACCCTAATTACACCTACTAACATGAGAAAAAGATCAGAAAAATGCACAGTAATAATGAATGCCACACTGACCTCACTGAACTTTGGAAACAGGGGTATTTTAAGGTAGAGAAAGGGTCAATATTTTGTCTATGGAACTAAATAATTTAGAAATGAAATAATCGAGATTGAGAAGAAACAACACAGTGGTTTCCAAATTTTTCTTGGAGATCTCCAATGAAGTAAAAAGAAGAATAAAATATTATATAGCATACTGTACTGCATATGACCTGGTAAAGTCCAGGGTAAGCAAAAAATTTGACTCTGGTTCTTATCCCTTGCTTTTTAGTGTTTCCTTTGGAGATGAACAGATCGAGACAACATCCCACGTTGGGCTCACACAGGAAGTTCATAGTTCAGAGTTACTCATTAAGAAATACAGAAGCATCAAGGCTAATTATCATGTACAGGGCTGGCAAGTCTTTTTTTCCCCCATCACCTTACAGCTCTCATTCCACCACCAGCACTAAATTACTATAAAACTGTATCACACAAGCACATTCTGCTCACCACCTCATGGTTACTGATATACGCTTTTGATGCAGCTCTTTATTTCAATTTATGAGTACTACTTCTCAGAGCCACTGTAATTTCACTAAATGAACTCATTCAGAAGAGTAGTCTAATGGGCTGGTACAGAAAAAAGCTTGACCTTAAATGCACTCGGAGTTGTAAAAAGAATTGACCAAAAGCAAAGAGAGTGTTTGTATAATTGTTAGCTGGTATTTTTTCATTGTCAGCCTGATCATTTACAGATCTGGGAAATCACTACCATTTGTCTGAACAGAAACAAGTAGGACACACAAGGGATTAATATGGGCAAGCATACACATCTGCTCTGATGAAGGGACAGGAACCCTAGTTCTGCACCTCTTCCCATCCTCAGCCTCCCACTTCTCTGTTTCACATCAAGTTGCCATTTACTCCAAGTATTTCTAATATGCTCTTACTGCTTCTCTTAGGGAGCAGCTGCAAAGTGTGCTCAAGAAAGCATTCCTGTATGTGGATGTAACTGCTGCCCATGAGGGCAAGGCAGATGGTCCATGCCTGGTTCAAGGAACCGGTACAGTAAGGAGTGATATCCATAGGGATTTCAATTAAGCATCTGATAGCTGTGCTTACCATTCTTAAGAGCTGTTAGTAGATTAATCTGAAGGAAGTGAAGTACTACTGAGAAAGCTTTGGGAATAGTGAGGCTGTGGCTGGGAAATGAGTGACAAAGGCAGTGGAAGAGGAAGACGTCTCTGTGCCAAAGACCCTGCAGCTCATAGCTATCTTTAAGTAAGTTGGTTTTTTTCTGCCCTTAGGAGTACTCAAGTAGCAGCATTTCAGAAGTCATCTTGGTCCACAGATACTCAGACAAAAGAATGTAATTACTGCCTGATCTACACCCAAGCTCAAACAGCATGATCTGGTCAAAGAGACACATAATTAAGGTAGGTCAGTATTTGAGTGGCTTTCTTGAATTGCTCCTTCCTAAGGGCATGAGAGTAAGTCAACTCATTACCATGCAGTTCTCAATGTTGTTGCTAGATCAAATAAGATGAATAACCACCCTGGAACCTTAGACTTCCAACCCATGTGCCCTAGGTAGTCTGTACAGTACTTGTATAAACTTAGGAAGAAGAAATGCTACTTTTTAAATTATATTGCGTGCCAAAATAATGTATGCCAAAACAAAGAACACTTTCTGTGCATGTATATGCTATTTAGATGGAACACGAATTTCTCCCTGAAATGCACCCTGACTAACTAAAACTGTGCTAGAACACATGTTACTTCTTCTCTCAGTCTTTGTCTACAATCAGCTAACTCATGCTCCTCACAGAGCACAGGATTAAATGCATGTGGAAGAAATGGCTTTGGATAAAATGCAACATACAGTACAAAAGAAACCCCAGAGCCAATCCACCAGCCAGTCTTCAAACAGCGTTCAGATATGTTCTGACTTGCAGTGGGCAAGGACAAAAGGCTTTCAGGCAGCCAGAAGAGTGAAAGTTCTGAATTAAAGCTCATCTCTGGGCTTCCTCTTTGACCTACCCTCCTAGCTTTTAAGGTTTGACCCATTTATAAAGACGAGAACAAACGCATTTATCTTTGTTTACAAAATGATACTCCCACAAATATGAATCACCAAATGTTATCGTCTTCATGGCTGGACTAATAATGACCACAGAGATGAAAAATCTAAGCTCAGTACAGAGGCAAGTCTCCATTTGCTGCAGCACGAGTTGAGAGGCAAACAAGAAATCTGATTTTCAATAATGCATTTCAGCTAAACTGAATTAAGAGACTGAAACTCCATGAACAGTACAGAGAATTCCAGATCTGCTTAGCTTTTCTGGTAAATTTAATCAACCTCTGAAATTTATGCACTAGAATGAGAATATGTGAAATGTTACTGGTTGCACTGAAGCTGAAGAGAACAGTGTTTCCAGTAAATCCACCTGGTTTTTAAGCACTTTTAAGTGAAAAGGGGATTCAGGGATGGTCAAAATGCCATTGAAATGCTTTTAAAAATCCAAACCCTGTTTTCTCAAATGATGCCACAACCATAGTGCATTCTGATACAACAAATGAGGCAAAAATAAGAAGAAAATCTGCATTACTCTGGTAAACTATTTCAGGAAACAATCAGAGTGGAAGGCTTCATAAATAAACTTCAAAAAGGAAAAAAATCTGGCCAAAGGTATTTCAGCCACTGTAGAAAATTTGTGTTTATCCCTAGTAAGAGTTTTGTTTATGCCCTGAGGCACATACCTGTACTGTGTTCCAAACCCTGCTCCTCTCCTGACCTTTACACACACTTAAATATTTAACCACTGTATTTCTGGAAGCGCTTAGCATCCATTTAAGTATCTAGTCTGTTTTTCCATATAGCCAGTTTGCGTTTTAGAATTTGTAAGGCAGGTTACTCCTATTTCACACTTCACAAGCTAAATATACCTCTGGCTTCCCTCATGCACAAATAGAGCACTAGCATATCAGCTACGACACTATCACACATTAAGTGACGTTGACTATGAGAGTAATTCCCATTCTCAAATCAAACTATGATGTCTTAGCAGATAAAGCTTTGCCTGCGAATCCTCAGATCCTATGATATCTTCTAATAACTTTACACTCAATGTTCTTTAATGAAACAACTTTGTTGCTCAGAAATAAAGCTCTGGAGAGCAAAGAAATTGTAATAGACTATCTGTTACATATCCCTTCTGTGAACTCTCATTCCCTGGGGTCAGATGAGAACTCCTCCAGCTGTGCTCCCATGGGATCTCTGTCTCAGTGTTCAGCTCCCGCCCACGGCCTGACAGACAGCCCTGAGCACTCTCTGCAGCACTCCCTGCAGACACTCAGGTGTTCTCCAGGCCTACATGCTCCCGGGATGGCACACTAACATTTGTATCCCACGTGGTGGCAGGATGCCCACAAGGAATAACTTCTCCCCACCTTTTCAGTTACTTACAATCCTCAAACCAGAAAGTGCTCAGCTGTGCTCACTGTGTTCATTTCTGCTTGTTTTTCCAGCAGTCTCCTATTAAGTTAGATCGATACAAAGGTACACAGGCTCTGATAGTCACCGTAGTTACAGTAACTATGTTAGTGAACGGACTACGTGCAGTCTGCATGTTACTGGCGTGTGCCAGTAGTCCTACATCATACAGGATCTCATCTATCCGGAATATGGTTACGTAATGTGCTGAGTTCATCCATCCATTCTCAATGGCTCTTTAAGGGGAATGCTGACCACGTTAAAAAGAACAGGGTCAGCAGCTACATGGCCTTTTCCAGCCGAGCAGTTACTGTGGGCTGACACCATGCTGGTCAGCCATATCCTCAGGCTGCACAGTGGCATTTTCCCATCCTGCTCAGCTGAGGGCTTTTTTCTTGTTAGATTTTTTGATCCCACGTAATCTTCATTCTCTCTCTTTTTTTTTTTTTTCCTGGATGCAGTTCACTGATTGCCAAAGATTTTCCTCTCCAGGGCTCATAAAATGTTTGTGAAGAACAACTTTTCTGCATTGTTTATAGATTAGATTAGACTGTACCCGATAGCACTTCAAAGGCCAAGTTGTCTCCTGATAACCCAGGAAGTTACATCAATATTTGCAGGTAAAGGTTGACCTCGTGTAGGTAAGAGGTGCAATGCACATTTACCAAAGCCTCTAAACACTTATTAAAGAGAATGCAGAAAAAGAATGCAGAAAGAATCTGAAATACTGATAACACAGAAGCAACACCCAGTTTCAAGCTCTACGGTACAGTTTTCTACAGTGGGATGAAAGGCTGCACAGCAAGCTTATCTTCTTACACCTCCAAGTACAGCTAAAGTAAAGCTAAAGGTGTATACTGCAGAACTAAATCTAACAAACCCCAACTCAAACTGTTGCATTCTCTTTTCTTTCAGCAATCAAAAATGGTGGACTCAAAATTACTGAATGTTATGGCCCTCTCCAGATCTTCTAGGACTTCCACCTCAGCAGAACGCCTTCCCCATGCAAAGGTAATCCAGGCACAGACATACCTGGGAACAGCCTCTGAGTCAGACATGATGGCAAACCAAACTCAAAATGGGAGAAAGAGCCCATATGTGTTTACCCACGTGCAAACGCACCAGGTATACAAAAAGAACATTCACAGCCTCACAGCTGTTCCGTGCCAAGCTGACAGATACTGAAGAGGTTGAGGGGAAGTCCACCCCCTCCAAAGACACCTGCTAGCACCAACAGAAATGGTTACCGGGAAGGCTGCTCTTAGCAAGAAGGAGACAACATAACTCTTGTTCTGTGCATGCGGTGACTTCACCAGTAACTGCAGACCTGCTCAACTTCAGCGGCTCTGTTTCCATCTAACACGGCGCTGCACGACACTCAGCTGCCGAGCTCCGACATCGGCACGCTGCGTTCTGTACGCGAGTACCAACTCGCTTCTCAGCGCTCCAGCAGCCAAGGCAGCAGCCAACCTCGCATGGACAACCCTCTGATGCTGTCTGTGCACCACCAGCGGGGCAGCAGAAGGTCTGCAGCACAGAGTCCACCCCCACTCCCCCCTCCGCTATTTCGCTTCCTTGACGAAGTTTAAGGTACTCGCGAACTTCTAAAGAAATACACAGGTAAAAGCGACCGTTCCAACTAGAAGTAAGGCACAGAGACGGCGCAGCACCCGCCCCGGCCGGACGGCGGCGTCCCCGCCCGTTACCCGCATCCCTGTGCGGCAGCACCGCACGCGGCGGCCGGGCAGCAGCGCCGCGCACCCGTCCCGCGCTCAGCCCCGCCAGTGGGAAGGTGCAGAAGCCGCTTCCCTGCGCCCGGCCCCGCCCCGGGACGGCAGGCTCGGCCCGGTTCCGGCACTCGGCCGCCGCAGACCGCCCGTACCTCCCGCGGCGCGCGGCTCCAGGCACACGGCGAGGCGAGGCTCCCGCGCCCGAGGAGCGCGGCGCTCACCGGTGGCCGCTCTGCCCGCGCGCCCGTCAGCCGCCGCGGAGCCGTTAGGCCCTGAGGAGCGGCGCGCGCCGCCGGTACCCACCCTGAGCGCGGCGAGGCGGGAGCCGTCCGCGGCCGCCAGTGGCAGGGGCCGCGCGGGCGCTCCCCGGGCACCGCTCTGCAGCCGCCCTGCCCTCGCCTCCTCCCCCGCAGGCGGCGGCACCCGCCCGCGGCACCACGCAGTCGGTCAGCCGCTGGGACGCTTCCAGCGAATGGCGCGGAGCGAGCGTCTGCGCGTTTCTGGAGCGCGGAGCTGGCAGAGCAGCTCTGGCACAGGAGCTCGCGCCGGCCCTGCGACGGGAGGGTGAAGAGTAAGAAGATTCCGCTGTGGAAAAAACCCGTGCTGGGACCTCCGCGAGTTGTGCTGTCACGGCTAATGGGGCACGGCAAAATGAGTCAGCGCCGTAGTGGGAAAAGTGTACACAAATCAAATGGGAGAATCAGCCGTAAGGCTCAGTGGCAGTTAACGCCGTTAACTAAAAATCGGCCCTAAAAACACGCGTGCTGATGGGAGATCCGCTATAGCGAACTCCCGTTGAGGGACAGGCACGTGTGTCCACCCCTCTGCCACCACTGCCTCTCCTTCTCCCCCTCATCAGACACGAATGTTTCCAAGGCGCTTCTGTTTTCCATATAGTGCAGGGCAAAGTTCTGCTTTTATAGGTGCTTCGAAGCAGAGATGCCCCCTCGCAAAGACTGAGTCCGTGGCTTTTAGGATGGTTATTCAGGAAAAGGAAACGCGGCAGGAGAAAGGCAAGCAGGGCAAAATGCCTTACTGGACGTATGTATGTACAAACATGGCCCTACCTTCACTGGGGTCCCAGACAATTGGGTAGCTTATGGAAGAGTTGCTCCTTTCAGACGCAATAGCATCACCATCAGTCTACAGAAGGTTCTGTTTACCATATCAATGATT
This sequence comes from Tetrao urogallus, assembly GCF_951394365.1. Taxonomy (NCBI): domain Eukaryota; kingdom Metazoa; phylum Chordata; class Aves; order Galliformes; family Phasianidae; genus Tetrao; species Tetrao urogallus. The sequence continues at coordinate 37,300,677 of NC_136814.1, read as the reverse complement.
TACATGCTCTGAAACAAAGCAATTACTAGGCGGTTCAGATAATCAGAGTCGTCACTAACGTATGCAATATGTTCACTGCAGGCGTTATTCAGGTGTGTTAAAAACAGGATTTTAGAATTTCATGAGGAAAAGTGAGCAAGCTTAGTTTCGCCTGGCTCTCTGCTAGGTAGCCCAGCAAAGTGCAAGAGTGCAGTCAGACCAAGCAGCCACAGTTCTTGATCCTCTTTCAGTAGCTACCCACCAGAGTTGTGAAATACACAGCACAGCCCGTTGTGGAACGCAGGTGTAAAGCCAGTGGCTTTCTGATCCCACCCAGAGCTAGCACCCGGTAAGTGACTGCCACATCTCATTAGCACAGAGGGCGTTTGTCAGCAGTTTTATCTCACTACAGTGTCAAAGAAGATGCTCTCAGTACATCTAGAAGCTCAAAAACACATAGTGGATTTTACAAGATTTTTTAAGGCAAGCAACAGCTTTAAAATAGTCTTGTGTTATTGTGGTAGAGTAACGGGATGTTGCAACTTGTTTTCATATGTGAGAAAAAGAAAACGCCAACACAAAAAGCATAAAGAAAACTAGTACTTTTGGGACTCCGTTATGAGCTTTTAGGGAGAATTAGCTTACATTATCTAGGCACTTCTTGGCAGCAGAGGTCGGGTTGTCTGTAATTTTACGGATTAACCCTACAATTGCCACATGAAGGTGAACTAAATTTGCCAGTTGAAACCATGTGGTTTCTTACCCCCCTGCTCTGCTCTCTGCAGACTTCCACAGACTCTTGCTCAGTATTCAGGGACAGACACTTTATTGGGTCTTTCTTCAGAAATAGATAGGGTTTCAGTGCAAAGAAGATCCTTAACTTGTATTAATTTTTATTAATGTTATTAATTTTTATATTAATAATATTAATATATTAAATAAATAAATAAATAATTTAATGTTAATAATATTAATTATTAATTTATATTAACTTGTATTATCCTTAACTTGTATTTCAGGCTTCAAGTTAAAAGTTCTTCCATTTTCTTTAAATTACCATTTTATTTACTTACAGAATCCCTCTTTTTCCCCTGCAGGATATTTTATACTGTTTGATTTACTTCATATGTGCTTGTAGGTTGCTCCAAAAATAAAGCTTCCTATTTATTTCCATGGAAAAGACAAAGAGCAAAGTAACACTATTTAACAGAGCAAATTCTCACGTGCAAAACACTTTTTCAAAATAGTTACCACTGATAGCTATGCATTTTCACCAGCAACAAACAAGAGTGCTTCATTTTGTGGTGTGGCCAGAATGTGGTTTACCACACATGTCACTGCCCCCACTGATGAAACACACCACCCACTGCCTCCCTGTACTAACATCCACACTTTGGTCTCCATAGACATTCAACAAGTGCAGTGGGTGCCATTAATACCACACCTTTGCTTCATACTCTCCTGTATGTGAGACATCATTTTGTCAGATTGCCCCTCTGCTGCTGTCTGTCACAGAGAAACAAGTGACAGAATATTGGTGGGAAGGTTCAACCTCCACTGTGCCATACCCACAACATCAGCCTCAGACCAAAATAATAAAATAGGATGCACTACTTTTGGAGCGGCCCCTGTTGTTTTCTACAGGACTTCTTTCATTCCTTCTATTTGTTATAGTGGGTTTGGGACAAATGTTTGGGACAATATCTAGGTTCCCTTTCACCGCTACAAATGAAAATATAACTAACTAGTGCATGGCCTTCCCTTTCTCATTACACGCATCAGTGCAATCAGTGACAGAGGTTCACCACAAAAACTCTGTGAGGCTATCAGATAGGCCTTGCCACAGAGAAGCCAAGAGATCTGTCTCCAACTGCCACCAACACCATTCCCTTCCTTCCTTTCCTCCTGAACCTCTAAAGAAGCTGCTTTGCCATTTTTCCCCAGCTCAGCTAGGCTTTCTGAGAGGAGGCGGCTGGTGGGACGGGGAAGCATCTTTGCTTAGAGATACATCACTTCCACTTCTAGCCCCACATCCTATGAGAAGGGGGGCACATGCACATATGTACAACTGAGTTTCTCACTTCCAAACTTATACCCCACCTCGTGCAGTTTCACAGCAACATGATGTAGCCCACAAACAGAACTTTCCTCCTTCAAGAACCTTAAAACATTAAAGACCTGAGAACAAGCAGAACAGGAACTAGAGAGAAGCGAGCAGATAATCTCTCAAAAAGAGGTAAAATTAAGCCAAAAACACGGTTCTAGCCCATCTCCATTTGATACAAAGGTCTGTTTATTACCCAACAGTGTGACAGTGTATACAAAGACAGGGTGGAATGTGAAATTTACAGGAGGTTTCAGTACATCATGCACATATACTATTGCAATGGTATTTCAATAGTTCCAGAACGTTAAGCTGAATAAATATTCCTCAGTTCAAAAAAATCTTTGACTTATACATAAAAATATATAATATTGCACTTTTTACAAGGCCAGCAATTTTGCATATTGATTTGTAACAAGTGGAATTCTACCTTATAAAAATAAGCCTTTGTGAGCAACATCCCAATTCTAGGAGGACAAAAGCATCCCCAAACCATCACGTTTGTATTTTGTCGCTTAAGTAAAGCGCATCACTTCAACATGAGCCAAGAAGCTTTTCAGTCTGTATTTGGACCTCAAATTAACATTTAGACAGTGAAAAACATGACTACAGCCACCCCATACAACGTTGCTACAATATATGCAGTTTAAAATTCAGTTCATACAGCTGCTTGCTTAATTGAACTAAAAAAGGTAAATCGACCTGTGTCATGGACTGAGAAGACTGCAGTTTTTCCAGTTTGAAAACCCCCAAAATCAGAAAGCCGCAAAAATTTCTGTAAAGACCATTTGGAATTGTCTGAAGTGTACTGTTTTCCTGTATGCACATCTTATTACGATTTCATAACACAGTACTCGGAAGGCAAATGAGCCTTAAAACTAAGATAGAGCAGTTTGTCTGTATGGCAGCAGTGGAATATGTCAATGATGAAAAAGCGAAGGTATGAAGAAGAAAAATGTAACTGCATCAGAGTTGTGTCGCATTCTTGTACCATTTGCATGCCTAGCAGGCAGGCACTCAGTGTCAGTCGGGTCTTGAAATCCATCAGCTTCAGCGTTAGTTTTTCTATCTGGCCTAAGAATTCAGATGTAAGCTATTAACGGCACCTTATTTTTTTTTTCCCCTCTCAAAAGTAGCACCTAGGAATAAATAGCATATTTGCACAGTGTACCTACATAAACTGTTCTGAATCACTCAGTGTCTATAAACATCGATTTAAACATTTGGATTCAAACATTTTACAGTGCACTGAAGTTCAATGACACTGAGAATACGAGCACATCAGTGCATTCTTTAGTACCGTTTTTAGAGCTCGGGATGGCAGGCTGTGTGTATGATGTGTGTGTAGTCTGCCACAGGACCACAACAGCTAGGTATTACAAACTGAGTTAACACTACGTGGAACACAAAACCAAAACACGATTTAGCTATTGCTTTGTGAAGCTATGAGGTGTCTGCCCATCCTTGTTTTTGTCCAAAGACTTTCACACCATCCGAACAGAGAAGACAGCAGAAGTTGCAAATGAAGATGGATCTAATTTTTTAGTATTACAATACCATTAGACGGTGCAAAAAGCACCTACTAAGTTCTTTGCTTCTCAAAGAAAGCAATTTTGAATCATCTTGGATTTTTTTAAATTTTGGGTCACTTACCCCAGAGCTAACACCACCATCCTTGACTAATCAGATATACATATGCTGACATTTTTATAAATATTTACAGAGCTTCATACTGCTGACATTTTACAACGCAGGAGGGACAAACACTACTGATTCAATCTTTGAAATAGTTGCTTCCAAGAAGTGATTTAAAAAAATACTATGACGTTTTGTATTGCAGCATTTTGACTTGTAGGTGAGAGCATTTATACGCCACTTTGCTGGTACTGGAGTATGCAACCAGAGCTTCCTGGTGACTCCATACACTCCAGGTTTGTGCATGCGCATACAATTTATAACTGTCCTAGACTGCCTTCTGTTTTTCACCTACACAGTCATTCTGGACACATTCAAACTATTTCAAAATCCAGTTAATGAAGAGATTCTATAATTTATTGTGGATTTAAAGTGCACGGAGACTTGAATAAGCAGCAGAAGTAGTCATCACCCAGCTGCATAGCTGCTAAGGAATGAGTAGAACATGGGCAACTTCAAGCGCTGCTGGTCCTTGCGACACCAAGCTATTACATTTCCATCACTATTTGCTGTGAACAAGTGATGACCATCACAGGAAAAGGTAAGGCTGAAAAACAAGAAAATATTCTGGTATCAGATTTGGCCATTTAAAATGCTAGAAGACATTAAAAAGCCACGAGTGTAGCTGACAAAAATCAGTTCTGGGTTAGGAGCAATCCAGTGAGTGCATCAACGTAGCAGTGTGTAAACACCTGGCTACTCAGCTTTGTAACCAAACAGGCTCAGCCGCAGCTCTGTCCAGCTCTTCAACATGCCTTGCAGTTCAGTATTTATTTGCAGCAATGAAGAAAGAGTAGTCTGCCCTGCCCCGTTACCTCTGAAAGGAGGCTTTTCAGCACAGAACAAGGCCCTCTGAACTTACTTCATGATAAACAAATCTGTCAGATCTCACAGCACAGCACTGAGCATTTCCTGAGCTGTTAATACTGAAAACCCTTCCATCATGCCACAGAGAACATGAAGGCCAGCATCCATTTTCTGTCACTTTTAAGCAGAAAACCTTTTCACTTTTTTTTTTTTTTTTTTTTTTTTTTTAAATCAACAAGATTTTGTGAAATATGCTTCCTTGGAATTACTGCCATCCCAGTGCCTATCAGATGATGATTTTTCATTTTGAGGAAATAGTGATTAGCGGTTTGAATTGTAAATGATATTTCAGCAATGGTCACAACAACATTCTTCAGAGTAACCTGTACCACGCTAACATTATATTTGGCAGAACTCCACAAGACTCCTGTGCAGGGTACAGCACTCCTGAGGATATCGCTCTATCCTTCAGCTGTGCTCTGAAAGCACTTTGGCACAGTAATTCTGTTTTTCATTAATCAAGGGGACTCTAATAGGCAAAATTACATAAGCACTCTAAAATGGCAGCTTCCATGCTTCCGAGGCTCTCTCCCATTTCCTTCCAGTATATATATTAAAAAAAAAAAAAGGTCAGGGAAAATGCAGTCCTTTCAATTATTTGAGAGAGAAAAAGAAACTCTTCTATTTGAGGCTGCTGAAGTTATTATCTCCTGATTTTTAAACAGATTCTGTGGAAAAATATTCAACTTAATAAGAAGGGTAGCTATTGTTCAGTTCTCAAGGGAACCTTGCCAATTTCCTTCTACTAGCAGCAGAACCCAGTTATTACTGTCATTAGAAATATGGTACACTTGTGCCCACTTTGCTCTCATGAATAATTAGAGGGATTGCATGGCTCTTTTCAAACATGGGTGTTCACCTCTTCATTTCAAATCCATGTTCAATACTCATAGCTATTCTTGGTTTTATTTTCAAAGAAAAATCCATTTATTACACACTTGAAATCTTTACCTTACAATAGGTTTGGCTGACTTAGAAAATGTTATTTCTCGTACTGGCTTCAAGTCCCATGTACTCCACAGTCTGAAAGACAGATTAATTTTTCTTTACATTAGTCTTTACAAATATTTCAGTGATAAACACATATTTTAACATATTTTTTAGAAGTGCTCTTTGACCAAAGGCATCCTCAGATTATTAACCCATACAATAACAAATCTAGTGATTTATCTGGTTTTCTGACTTGCAGCTTTGGCTGACAGATATACCTGAATCACAGACTGTTGCAATATCACCAGTTGTTTCGCTAGCTGAAACTGCAGTCACGGGACTTTTGTGTCCAGCCAGACTCTGGACATAGCATAGCAGCTACTAAGATTGGAAAAGGGACGGCAGTTTGTCCACCTTCTTTAAATGCCATCAGTTATATAGGTTCATCTGTGAGCTTAAGTTTTAACACATTTTAGTCACAGAAAGTTTGAAATGCTTACCTTACAACTCCATTTTCAAGCCCTCCTGCAATCACATTGACAGATACTCCTTCAGGCTGGTTAGAGAAAGCAACAGAGCAAATACTTTCCCTGCAGTGTACGTGTCCCACGAGATCACCGTTAACAGTCCAAAGCCTCAAATCACTGCCCCCTCCAACTGTAACAGAACAGAGCATGGCAGTATTAAAAAGCAAATCCACATCACAGCTATGTCTATGTAACAGAACCTTTAAAGCTTCAAGAATTTCTTGAAAGATAAAAGGTTTTAAATGGCCCAGAGTGATTCGTGCTGCAGAAAACAATTACTTCCCTGCTTTTTTCTCATGCAAACCACCAAGCCACAGCAAAGTGATTCAGAAGACATTGCTTTATATTCATGGAACACGATAATAATAATACCCTATCATTTAATGACCAATTGTCACGTACTAAGAGAGAAGAACTAAAACAATTCAAAACTTTCTTCAAACAGCTCATTCTCATACCCTGGATTGCATTTAAGTAAGATACCTGAATTACAAATCGCAAGTAACTTACCTGGTTATCTGGCATCATTTGCATTTATTAAAGTTCTAATAACCAACTACTACTGGTTTGTCTTTAGGGCAATTGAAACTCATGTTGCCCCCTACCAACACAAGAATACAACCTTTTCCAGTAGAAGTTGGCTTATTTGTACAGCTGACTTCAGTTGCATGAAGTCAGAAGAGCAAAGTCTTCACTTCAGTTTGAAATCCTTGGATCCATGGAAGAAAACTGTCATTTAGATAGAGCCTATTACCCAGTCTCCAAGTCAAGTTAACATATAAAATACACACAGCAAAATGTGTGAGGTCTGAATCCACCCTGCTTTAGATACATACAGTGCTGCAGCATACAGGTTGTTTGAGTCACTGAGGACACTGAATTGCACTCCAAAGTCCACTACTCAAATAGATCTTAATGCCTTAGTCCAGAAACAGTCCCATACAGAAAAGATGGCTGTACTAAAAGCCTGCTTTAAAATAAGATTGGGTGGAAGGTGGGGGGGTGAGGCAGGAACAGAATTATTTCCCTCTGTAGGAGCCAATGCAAATATCTACATTCTTCTTTACTACAGCTGTTACTCCTCTTTGTTCCAACACCTACCCAATAGTTTCTCAACAAATTCAAATATTAACATATTTTTTAGAAGTGCTCTTTGACCAAAGGCATCCTCAGATTATTAACCCATACAATAACAAATCTAGTGATTTATCTGGTTTTCTGACTTGCAGCTTTGGCTGACAGATATACCTGAATCACAGACTGTTGCAATATCACCAGTTGTTTCGCTAGCTGAAACTGCAGTCACGGGACTTTTGTGTCCAGCCAGACTCTGGACGTAGCACAGCCTAGAAGACAGTAAGAGAACAAACAAGCTTGATGTCAGACTAAAACATAGAAAAGGTTATTTAAAGAATCTTTTTTTTTTTTTTTTTTTTTAAAGACACATTAATCTCAAACAACACTTTCCTTAATGGTGGTATTTTTATATTAACTCCAGAATTCCTACACAGTAAGAGTTTCACTTCACGTTAGACATACACAGAATAAATTGAGTTAACTTTACAATGCAAAGACACCAGGAAGTTGAAAACAAGTACTGAAAAAAATGGTGGGCAAAGCTAGATGTAATACAGATACCTGTTCAAATCCCATATAATGCAGGTGCCATCTTTGCTGACGCTTATCATTATACTGTATGGCTTGCACACAAACAAGCTCGTTATCTCTGCTGTGTGACCATACAGATAGACTTGTGATTCCATTTCTATCTCTGAAGGCTGAAAAACAGCAACATGAAATCATTAAAATTTTAATGTCTCTTTTCTGAAAGAGATAAGGCAAAGAATAAGATTTTTCTTAGATTAACATTGTTATTGCTTTATTATGACTAATGTTTTATAATGCAGTATGCTAAACTAATCATTAACATTCAACTATTTCCAGTGCTTTATTCTAAACAAACATTTTGGCAATGCAATGAATTGAAGAAAAACTATTTTACTGTAAACTAAGCACTTGAAATTAGCTACTTTCTGCAAGACAGCACTATTTTCACAAGATAGAGAAATGACAGCCTCACTATTGGAGTATCTAGAGGAAATACTTAGAAATGCAGACAGATAACCAAGCTCAGTAGTTAACATCGCTGAACAATATACAAATTACAACAGTAAGTTGAACACCAGTAACACTTCAAGTTATGACACCTGAAACAACTCAGGCTTCTTGAAAACTGGCTTAGAGCGCATCGTCTGCATGCATGTAGAAGGGTAAAGGGCGTGCATAGCATGTCTAGAGAAGCCTTCAAAGTAGTAACAGACAAAACACACATATACTTCATCTGCAGAGAATTTAAATTTCTCTTGCTGAAAGAGTATAATCTGTAATGCTTGAAGAGTTAACACATTTTCAATGTTTGTATGCCTTACTGTCAAGGTAGTTTAAAGCAGTACTTCATTTTTTGACCACCTTTTAAAGGCTAGGAAAAAGAAGATATCTAAAATACAACACGGAGCTATTTTAGAATTCTGACAACATGGCTCTTTGGGTTCTCATACCGACAGCATGAAGGACAATTAATGACACAATTCCCATTTTATGCTCATGCATCAATCAGGGCAAAATAGTCATGTTTCAGGTAGTGCATTTCATATAGTGTTCATCACCGAACAGCTGACAAGATGCATCCAGAACAGATGCTAGGAAGCATATTTGCATTCCCTGCAGCCCTGGCTTCAGCAACTGACTCAACAACAGAAGCTATAAAATTGGCAGCAAGGTCCATCTGCCTGGGGCATGTAAAACTGTCAGTGCTGGGGAATTCAAAGATGGTCTCAAAGATAACATCTGTGCAGCAAAAACAAAAACACTTGCTCCTAGGTAATGCAGAGAATTCAAGAATCATAAGCCCACTATATTAAACTGGAACTCAAGTCTCAGTTATTTGTGAGCTCACTAATTCTGGTGAGCAGGAACACTGTCTGACTTAAGACCCAACTGATTTAAGCTTGCAAGGCTTCAAGACCTCCTCCAACTTTCAAACTCAAAGCTGCTGAACTCAGGAAGACTGAGATGCAGATCACCAAAACTGAAAGAAAGCCAAGGCAGGAATCACAGTGTGTTTATGTTTTCCCCAGTCTGAGCATCTGCTGTTTGCCACTGTTGAAAGTGGCAGGAAACTGGGTAGACATAGCAGATCTTACCAAAGCTCCTGCTAGCCCAGACTAATGTAATGATTCAAAAGCAGTGGCACAATATTACTAGCGTTTGCCAATACCTGTGTCAAACCAATTGGACAGATAAGTTTATTATGGGTAATCACACAGCCATATCTAAAATGACTTGTCAAAAGGAAGTTATAAACTCTTTGCTGAAACTAAGAAAAGCAGAAGTTATGTCTGAAGAAGATGAGATGAGCTCCAAAAGTCAGCCTGAACAGATGAGTTTTCATGTTTTCATACCATGCTTATTGTTACATAGCATCAAGAAGATTTCTGCTAGCATCTCCTCAGCACCTGCCCCTAATACAGCAAGTACATTAATTACATTTCTCACTTTTTTCCATACTGCTTTCCCCCCTTTGGGAATATGACAAAGTGAAGAGTCTGAGTAGTTAGTAAACACAGCATTTGAGAATTCACTGCCACTCTCTACTGCATTTAAATGTTTTCTGCTTTGGGGAAAAAACATTCCGGTTTCTTTTAAGGCTTTCAAAAGCTTTATCTTTTATACAACAAAAAATTACTCTCTAATTTAGCAAGCTTTACCATGCCAGACAACCTCAATTCAGAGATCTGTGCAAATCAATTATCATCCAGATGATGAGGGCCAACTAAACAGCTAGCAGCAATACATGAACAAAAAAGCATAAGAAAAGCACAAATATGCTGAGATAAATCTATTTAACAATGTCAAAGGTGATCCTTAAATATCAGTTCTGTGCAACAGAACTTACCGTACTGCTAGTGAATCTGTTCATGTATGCTGTGATAACACCAGATTTGCTACCTGTGAAAAGCTGACAGCTGTCTGGGACCCAAGCACAACTTGTTACCTTGGAAAGACAAAGGAAAAAAAAAAACAATGAGAACAGCTACTGACTGCTATTGTCATCATACCACAGGATATGGCCACACTGATTTTTATCGCCTGCTTCTCCCTAAGAAAAGCCATGTAAAATACTTATTGAGTTAAAGACGGATCCTATTGTAGATCACATGTATCAATACTTCAGTAACAAAATAAAGAGGGAAATTCTGTGTAGCTCAGAGTTCACAGTGAAAGAGCAGCGAACTTCTGACTTTCAGGACTACAGCCACATTAGTCAGAATCATTTCAGTAAAATCTCAACCACCACTGAACTGTAATAGAGATTATGAAGAGTTTGTTAACACAGTTAAGACATCATCTTTCCAGAGAAATCATACTACAGTGAAGTTACGTTTCTAACATGAGCTAATTCTTTCAGTTTTCATTTTTCTTGGTCCAGGACTTCACTATAAATTCACACCAACAATCCATAGGAGGGTAATCTACAAAAGTCAAATGCATTTAAAAGGGAACTTTGTCTAGCACAGGAATACACTGGCTCCTAGGCTAGGAATACTGAGGGCTAGAGCCAAAGGAGAATCTAGCAGGTTAGAATTAAAACATTGGACAACTGCATAAGGTTATACTTAAATACTCATTCTCTCAGAATAAGATTTGTTATTCACTATAGGCTTTGCAAAAAAATGAAATCAAGTGCAATTACTGCCACATCAAGCCACCACATGATTAAACAAGCAATATTAGATTAAAGACCAAAAGACCAGGATTTTTACCTGATGGAACTGAGAACTCTGTATAAAATTTACTGGAGGCTCACTCTGCTTGCTTTTTAGTCGTAAAATGTTATCAGCATATCCCCAGCTTAGGATAGCTGACCACTGAATATCGGTGCTGTGCATACTTCTCACACCTGAAAGAAGGTACAGAAGATTCTGCGTCAGATACAAAATCAAAGGGTTGATCACTTTGATAGTCAATAAAAACTTAAGATCCATGCTTTATTACCAGCTACATAAAATAGAAAAATGGAAAGCAACATTTCAAAACAAGACGCTTTTAAAAACAATTTTCAGAGATGATGTAAATATTTAGTATTCTCCAAGAACAGTCTGCAACCTGGACAAAGCTTTTCAAAGTAGCATTACATTTAGTGGGAACGGACAGAAAGGGAAGATGTGCCAGTGCTTCTGAGCCAGAGAAATGATTGCTCAGAACTGTGTATGTCTATTTTAAATGACTAAACGTGAAGCCTTCAATGGATCATTCATTTATAAAACTTTCACTGACACGTTTCATAGTGGGAGAAGGGGGGTAGTATGAGAACCTGTTTGCACATTATCAATAAGAATCCTTCCAAGTTTGCGTGAGAGCAGATCCTTCATTTCTACATTTTCCCATGGTGCTAAAAAACTCTTTAATTATCCCTCCCAGCACCACATATCCTCCTCCCCTTTGTTCCTTTTGGACCTGCCAGCAAGTTCTGAAGTTCAAGTGATTGCAGCATAAGGCTTTAATGAGAAACCAAATTACTGGACACCTACACTTTTGAAACTCACAAGCCAAATGTAACCATCAGAAAAGGTATCAGTCATGGAATCTGTGCTTGGATTTATAGATCAGTCTTCAGCAAGAGATTAAATGTAGAAAGTTTACTGGAGAATAGTAGTAGCACTAGATTTAAAAGTTTTTTGGCTCTGTTTTGCATGGGTTGTGCATATAGAGAATAATCACAAACTCATACCTTGCTCCTTGCTATATATCATCAAAAGGCAAAACTTGCGGGACAAACCACATATAGCTTTAGTTGGCAAAGCCTGCAGAGAGCCAAACCTTTCCCCATGTGGTTGGCTAAAACAGACAACAGGATCTGGGGCACTTGGAGAACCTACATATTCTCCCCACTTCAAGCCCTTTATCCATGGCAGTGGACTCTAAAACACAAATAAGGTGCAGATTAAAAGGTGGTAGAAACTTTTCTGAAAATTCTTACTTTGTGAGGGAGGAAGAAGAATCATTCATATCCCATTCCCATAACTAAACACATAGTAAGGACCACTGAAGTATTCCAGAAGTAACAGAAAGACAGGTATGAAGCACTGTAGTATCATCAGCTGAAATATTAGCTTTAAGAGTTGAGACGATAAGCTGACAGTTCAAATAGTGCAGAAAAATATTCCAATTTCTTTAAACACAAGGATTCAGTTTCTCACAGGACTCTAGAGAAGGCAAATGTCTGAAGTGAAGACAGTTGACCTGTCCTACAGACAGTGAGGAAGTAAGAGACAGAAGTGCAGCATGCATTCGCCTACTCTAGGTTTACACGTAGAAGTGGATGCAATGCCTGTACCTTTCCCTAAAGGACTGACAAACCTTCATTATTCAACTGTAAATAGCAGAGGTACATTAACTATCAGACTATGAAAGTTAATTGAACCATTTCACAATCAAAATGACGTACTGGATATATTACTTCTTTGGTGTGCTCTCTGGTCTCTCTGAAAGCAAACTGCACTAATAATCCCATGGCAGCAGGAAGTTCTCCTTCCATGATGAGCCTGGATCCAGGCCTGCTAACATGTGCTGTATGGAACAGTTGGCGAGGTGTTTGCCCATATGTTTTTATCATTGTTTCAAGAGCTCTTCTCTGAACAGGATCCTCAACAGCAGAAACATCCATCCCAAAGTAAGTCTGCAGAGGAAAAAAAAAGTGGGGAGAGGCAAGAATGACCCTTGTCCAACTTGTCATGGGAAAAGATTTCTAAGCATACACATACAAATTCTAGAGTTGCACCCATCAGCTCTTTGGCTAGGACAGAAGCTATCCCACAAAGGTTGTACTGAGAAAGGAATCACTGAGAACATTGTTTTCATCACTTCTTATTGAAGTAACTAAAGCCTTGAGATCCGAGTTGATCCTGCACGTATTCCATTATTAATTTCAGTCAAAGGTTTTCTTAATAGACCTTTTCTGATCTGTCTGAAAACGGAAGGGTTGCTGATGATAAACGACATCAAAAAATGGGGAGTAGGAAGCTCCATATTTCAGGAAAGTGAGTTTTCTTTGACTTTTCTTCCTTAAAATTGACCATGTCTCTACGTGTGTGCCACACTCTTCTCATCAGTCACACTGACAATGCCTTCACTTTGAAGAAAAATGAATGTATTCACACACAGTTTGTTGCAGGTCATTTAAGTTGAAAGTAGTAACTAAATCAATACTTAAGCTCAAAAACGGAAAGGTAAGGAAGGCATTTGGATGGCTGCTTGAAAAGAAAAAAGCCACTGCTACTGAAAATGACTGCTATTAGCTCCTCTGTAAACTACAGAACACATGCTGAACAGTGGAAGCACATCCATCTGAAATTTAAAAGAAGGGCTGCTAGCTGAGCAAGCCTTGCAATAGCAAGGATAGAAGCTTCAAAAAACCTTAAGAAATTCACTGATTTTAATGTTACAGTAAGTCAGTAATGACACACTGGAAGCTTTTACGTCAGTGAAAACTTATTTGACTTATCCAAAATTAAATTCAATGGAAAAGAAAATGCTTACTAGAAACAAGATACATATACATAGAAGAATATAAATACTGACCACGAACAAACCAAGCTATTTTCATCTTATTAAAACCTGCAGTAGAGTTCACCTAAATTTAAGGCTTCTTCTGAATGACAAAGCAGCAGATACAAACACCAAGTTCATATGCCATCGCAAACAACTAACCAGGAAGCGCAAACTCCGTAACTGATCACCGCCTACACTTACTTTAGACAAAAAAAGATGAACAAATTCATACACATCAGATGATGGGGTCTTGTCAGTTCTGCACCAAAATTCTTAAAGCCTTTTCTTATTCTTCAACACCTCATAAGCAAAGGAGCTTCTTACGTGCTGGACATTTTCCAAGCAAGTCAGTAACTTAATGGGGAAGGTTCAGTCTAAGTACAATGAACAAGCATGAAGCTTGACAAAAATACTTACTGCAGGATGAAAGACATTAATAGCCTGAACAGAGGCCTTGCCCTTCTGTTTATAGCCAAACACCAAGTCTATCCAGTGACAGATTGTCTGGGAAACGTGGTCAGACTCCAAAGCTTGACGGTGAATCAAGATGAACAGACGAGGATCATTACGAGCCCAAGGTGGAAGATTGACATGGTTAACTCTGTCACCATTTTGACGTACTCCAAAATCAAAACCTAGAAGCACAGGAGTAAGTGTTCCAACACCTTAGGTTAGTGACTTCATAAAAATCTTAATAAGGTTTCATAAAACTAGAAATTAAGCACTGTTATTGCCCATCACCAAAGCAGTACCTTTAGCAAATTCCTTCACACACATAAATGGAGAATCAGATAAATAGGAAATGCTCCTTTGCATTTAGGACAGAATTTAAGAACTATTCCTTAAGTCTTACGCAGCTTCTGTAGCGTATCCTGTATATTCATGGCAGATTTATTTACTTGTTTATTTTATACATCCATCACATAGCACGTTCAACTGTGAGATATAAATGTTCTCAATTTTAAACTAGTCCCAACCCCATGGCTGTTTGAAGTATCTAATTTTGGTATCCTCTTAGTATACCTTCTCTGTTAACTAGGAAGTCTGGAAGGTAGAAAAACTCTGGGATGAGCTCCTTTACATCAGTCATTGATTCATATGAAGAGAGACGCCAGGTTGTGTTGGTAGAATGAAAAGTTCTGTCTGGAATGTCAAAACTTTGATCTGTAAAAAAAAAAAAACAACCCAGAACAGAATTTATTGCATTTTTGACAAAAATCAGTTGCACATCAGCAGCTTCAAAAGTCAACTGCTCTCCAGTTAGCTGAGAACATTTTGAATTCTATCCCAATTTTAGTGTGCTAAACATGGACTAGAAATTAAATACAGCTCAGCTTTTTATTCTAAACATCTACCAAGGTATAAACAAGATGTACAATTTTGGCACCTGGCTTGATAATTTCAGAATGGGTCTATTTATTGCATAAGTACACCAGATTTAATTTTTACTAAACTCAGGTATTTGGAATTGATAACATGCAGTTTTCCTGGGTTGTTAGCTTTCATGTCTGGGTTTTGTCCTAAGTAAAAGTTAAAGGTAATCCTACCTTGATAGGCCAAAAACATTTTAGTGAAAGGTGGCAGCCGAACTAGGAAATGAAGCACAGTTCCACTGTTAGAATAATGAGATCCATAGTGGTACGGTTGTACAGGGGGCATCGGATCGTCCTCCCGTGCTCCTTTACGATACTCTTCTTCCAAATACTAGGCAAGTTGGAGGAAAACATATCACAAACTTAGATATTCAACAACTTGTGCTTGATAATAAAGGCAATTGCGGAGATCTCCTACAGAGTGTTTCAATAATTCAGTTCCTCAGACACTTCAGATATGTCCAAGACTATCACTTTTTTTATTGAAGAATTCCACCCTCAGCACCTGGTACAATATACACTTTTCTGAAGTAACCAGTCATTTTTTATCACCTACCATTCAAGTAGCATCCTACCAATTGTTCTGAATGTCCATTCAAAATAGTAGTCACCTCTCAAAAGAGAAGAACATTCTAAACTATATTTTCAGGCATTTAACTGGACTGTTAACTCATACCAAACAAATCAGGCAGTTTGGTGCTTTATAGAAGCCACGAAAATGCCACACTAGTACTAGAAAGGTAAAGGACAATCCTATTCCCTGCATTCCAGTAACAAAAACAAGCGTTTGCCTACGACTTTTAGGAATAACACATTTAGAAAATGACAGTACAGGTAAGTCGGAAGGTCCAGCAGCAAATGCTTTCCAGCTTCAATGTTATTTTCTAAAGCCTTTAAAAATTCTCTAAAGAGCAGAAAACCAAGAGCACAACAGTTACAGCAGTGCACGTTAAGACAGAATACTGGAGGGAAAGCAACTTTTCAGTTACCCAAAAAATTAGTCACAAGTTCCATTGAAATCACATCAATAGAACAGCGTACAATATATATTTAAAGATCCCTGAAGATATGTTCAGATGTAAGAGCATACTGACTCAACCTCCAGTATCACATCGAAAGATTAAATTGATTTATGATTTCAGTGACAGGAACAATCTCAGATTCCAAATGTCATAAAACAACTCTAAGAAAATAACATACTGGAAATGAGAATTTCATCAACAAAACACTGGACTTGTGTCCCATCACCATCATCCTCCACTCCCCCACCCTTGATACATATTAAAAAAAAAAAAATAAAGTCTCCATATAATAACTTTATAATTAATTAATTAATACACAGAACAGCAAAGAACAAAGTTATCTGAATTACCTTGTAAGTATCCACATACCGATCCTCTTTTTCTTTAGACTGCACAGCTATTGGTTTGACCAGATTTCTGTAACAGAAGTAGTACCAATATCTTGTCATTTTTATAAAGATCTTGATTCACACCATTTAATAATGCATTAAGAATAAGGCCTTTAATGTCACAAGAAGGATGAGCAAAACTTAACAGCTTTTTACAGAAGAATTCAGGAAATACAGTGGCCACTTTCAGATAATACTAAAGGCAAACTCAGACCCACAGGCACGCAAGTGCACTCAAAGTGCCTCTGTCAAATCAAAAGCATCATTTAAAAGTGAATATTTTGTGCAGCGTTAAAATCAGCTTAGCAGAAACTTATGGTGGGACAACTCACATGAATTTACTTAGTTAAGGCAATATGATTTTGTAACTGGCCACATTTTTTCATGGCTTTTATTTTTCTAAACAGCAAATGGCATGGAAATCTTCGCTCACAAACTTAAACATAGGATTAATTTAAAAAACAGACTATCAGTATCACATTATGACAGCAGCTAAGTGTGGTCCCTAACAAGCTATACACCCACAACATCAGATATTTCATTTAAATATCTTAGGTGAAACAGCTACCTAATGTAAAAAACTCCAGTCATTATGGGCCTTATTTCTGAACAGCTGTGCTCATGTACGTGCGCAGTTTAGTAAAGTGAAATTAAATAGCTGTACCAGTTAGTTGAAGTATTTGGAAATAACCAGTTCCAAACATCTCATATTACCTATATACCGAAGGGTCATTTAGGTCCAGTGTCTCATTTATGTAGTCAGAAAGAATAAAGGGAAATACTGGATACTGCATGAGATCATTGAAGGAACGGCCCGCATGTTTGTTTAAATGAGTCAGGTATTCAAAGTTAGTAATCTGTCCCGTGCACCACAGGTGGGTCAAAGCAGTGATATTTCCATACTCCAAAAGGTTAGGCAAATTGTTAGTTAAGATGTTGTGGTACACATCATTACGGACCTACAAGAAAATACCAGAGATTTATTCATATAGTTTAAAAAAATCTTCAAAATGAAAAGACTTAGTAACTTAGTCTCACTCACAAATTTCCAGAGCTATGTTGTAATGGATGGACAACCAGTACGACTAAGATTCTTTCATATCTTAGTACATCAGAGATGCGTTTTACACCATGATTTTGTCAGACTGTCTAGAAGCCCAGCTGAGCAAAGGCTTTTTTGCAGATATTATGCAGAATTTACTACTAGTCCATGCAACAGCTCATTTTAAAAACTAACACATTCCTGCACGTTACAAAGATACGGCAAAGTACTTTGATATATTACACATTAGTGCCACATCACCTTTGTATTATCAAAAGCCAAGAGTAAAGTTCTGCCATTTGTCAGAAATATTTCCACAGCATTGTCTCTTAGCTGCCACCAACGCTTATGGACTTCCTTGATTTCCTCATAGGTCCAAGAAAACGATGCTGGTTCAGTTTCTCCATGGAAACTCTATGGAACATGCGATTGAAAAAGTTACTCTATGTATCAGGTTTTCCAAACAGGAAACTATTTTAGTTGAAACAGTTTATAACCATACAGCACATCTTAAGTGAAACAGACAAAGCTGTGATGCTTTAAGACACTGGGACTTTCTTCATAGAAATTTCCCACATTCCTCTCTCCCCAGGGCAGAAGGCAGAACATCATGCGTACTCCTCAGCCCCTTCGGTACCACATCCAACACTCCAGAACAAGAAAGCTTTCACTGGCACTTAAACTGAAATACTGGATAACAAGAAAAAGCAAAGCTTGGCCATATAACCTAATTCCGCCGATTCTGCAAAGGACAAAACAGCAAAATAGCCAATAACGTCTTAAACAGGGCTGTGTGACATGTGCACAGTGGAGCTTCATGACAGTATATCAGGACTTTTGGCAGCACAACTCACAGCTTGATTATTTTCATCAGAAGGATTAAGTCAGTTCCAATTTCCTGCATAAAAGCCTTTCCTTGAAGAGGATAAGGAAGGTGATTTAGAACACCCTACATAATGAAAAATTCAAGTAGCAGAGGTGCTGTAAAGCACAGCACAGTTTATACATTTATGAATCTCTGTACTTCCTAGTGCTCCAGCTTCCAGCAAGTTATTTTTCAGGTGCACGCCAGCACAAGCTCTATGCAGCTCTGCTAATTAACTCAGAGTAACAGACAGAAGGAACCAAAGACTCCCAACACCACCCTCTTCTCATTCCCTTCCCAGCCTTAAGGAAGATGGATTTCTGATCCCACAGCAGGCTGCAATAGGAACTCAAACAAAATACTTTCATTCACCTTGCCTGCAGATCTAACTCTAGCACTCCAGGTAATGTCAGTGACAGCAGACAAAAGCAATTTACAATGCAGCTTTGAAAAATAAAGACTAGACAACGTGATCTAATACTTACAGAATTTTCAATTGTGTCTGATGCGTTGTCCTCAACAAAATACATGCCACATTTTCCTGCAGGGAGAACCAGTTGCCAAAATGATACTACTCGTTGTACACCGCAACTTCATTTTAACATAAACATTCAGTGTTTAGGTGTTAAGAGAACTAAGAATAGTATCTGGAGAAGCAGTAGTTGATAAACAGAATTCAATATTCCATAACCTTTGGAAAGCGTTCTGCAACTTTAAAAATAACTACAATCCAAACAATATTCAAGCAAATGCTTGCATATAACATCGATCTATAGCATGCATTTATCCATGAGAAGTCAAGAAACCATTCAATTATATACTGCTCTTCCTAACATATTCACAACAAGGATTTTCTTCAGAATAAACAGCTAACTTTACATATATTTCAAAATCTTAGACAAAACAGAATATTTATGAGAACTGAAAATGGAATTCACCTAGCAGCAGCTCACCAGCAGTCTCTCTAGATGGTGCTACACTGATACATCTTCGATTAACTCTGAAATCATTCAAAAGTTAGTTGTAAGTACATGCCAGAAGTAACAAACTGTTCTAAGGTACAGTTAAAACTGTAAAAAACAGTTAAAAAGGTACAGTTGAAAACAGAGCTCTCAACACCACGACTGTAAAATTCTAATTCCAAGGAGATAAAGAAATTAGAACACTGATGTTCTGGACTTACATGCAAATGTATTTAATTTACTGCATCGTATGTTCTTTTCAGTATTTTAGACAGAATTAGTGCCTGTAACATGTGGTAAATTAACTTAGAATCATAGAATCATAGAATCAGCAAGGTTGGAAAAGACCTAAAAGATCATCCAGTCCAACAACTTAATGCTTACTAGCTAAATAGTGTTTTATAATGCAATCCTAAAGCAGGGAAGATGAAAGACCAGTTTACAGATGGAAAGACCTACAGATCTAGTTGTACTACCTGCACTGGATAGAGAAGTAACAAAAAAAATCCCATTGGGCTGTCCCACAGAAGACCCATACCCACACCACACCACGCGGTATTTCCTTTTACATACTTTTGAACTCGTGGAGACAAACTATTTTAAGAATCAGAAAACAGACATGTTGGTATCTCTTCTACTTGGCAAGTATAGCAAGAAAACTCACGATGCTCTGACTTTGTCTCTTACTTCACTCAGTTTCTTAATGTTCACACTAACAGTGAGGACAAGCTTTGTTGGCATGAGAGAAGGTGGAAAAGGAAGGCAGATCTTAAAATGTTACCTTATATGTTCACTTGCAGCTTTATCCTTTACTGTTGAAGAGTGAGAAGAATGTGTTTTATCTTCAAATAGGTAAGATAAGGGAGGTTTTATTATGCCTATTAAAAAAAAAAACAAAGAGCAATAAAGCACAAGCATTCACTGTTATTGAGATCCATTGTTGCAATATATTATAATTACCTTCCTGCTTCTGCCTGTCTGGAAGAAGGTATTTATTTGGAATAGTTAGGTAGCACCTCTGCAAGCGCCTCCTCTCTCTGTTTGGGCCCTCTGTTGGATCCAGTTGCCAAGAAGTTGGGTAATACACTGGGTCATACCAGAGTGCTCTGAAAAAAATCAAAGTAGGTTGTAGTGTTATTCACTCAGGTTCTGTTTCAAAGGTAGAGATGCAGTAGTTACACAGCACTGGGCAGCTTTTTCTGCAAAATAATTAGAGGCAATTATGTTGTTTATTCTCATGAGCTACCCCCACTGACTCGCTGTTTATGAACAAGTACTGTAAGACTGCTCTTTAAGTTACTAATTCTGATAAAGTCAGCAACGTGTCTGAGTGTTTTGAAAACTCAGCTATTGCAAACATATTAGTTCAACACTGGCAAAAGTATCATTGTTTATGATACTTTATGTATTTCATGTCAAAGCTCAACATCAGATTAGCACATTAGCAAGCACAGTAGCTGGATGTCAGTATGAATGATATTAACAAAAAGCACTTTGTTATTCCATCATCATAATGCAAGATGTTAAATCTCCACAAAGTTCTTCATTTGACTAAGCACAGCAAAATGTTATCTGACAAAAAATAAAACTATCTCAGTAACAGAAATACTACTTGGCTTACCTGCTCTAAAAAATTAAGAGAATAAATCAGAAGTATTTCACAGGTCTTTAACCATCAAATGATTAACATAGTAGTCATTCTAATTGTATGTAATCTACATTTCAGTCATCTAAGTAAAATGAAGTGCACATCAGGCGAAGTGTCTCCCCCCTCTCCACCTACCGATCATGCGTCAGCTGCTGAACAAGCTCCTGCCAATGTCTGCTGGCACTCAGCTCTGCCTTATACATCCCCCTGATGTGCTGGATAACTTTCTTTCTTTCCATTCCTTGTGAGAGAGATACAGCCTGTGTGATGTCTCCAGCTATTTTGGAAATATCTTTAGATTTTGTATCCAGGCGTTGAAAGAGACTGAGAAAAAAAGAATCATGCTTTAACATGTCAAATCACATTGAAAACGGAAGCAAAAACTCTTACAAAATGCAGTCAGTGTTGTTAAGTGCAGAAGTCCCACACGTTTATAATAATGACACAGGTAACTGCGATGGAACGTGCTAAGCATGCAGCATTCCAAGGGAGTTTTCACATTCTTTTAAGAAAGCACTTACTTTTGTCGATTATTTGCCATTGTTTTCTCCCAGGCAGCTTTGTTCACACCTTCTTCCACCTCATACTTCTTCTGATCCTGAACAGAAATTTTTATCTTATTTCCCATCTCAGAAACAATTAAGCAGAAGTTAAAGGATATTCCAGTTTAAAAGGAAGACTGTCAGAAAACGCTGACACCTTGCCAGCATTTAAAATCACATCTTCATTTCAATTAATGTCACTGTAATACGTTTAGAAGTAGTCTTATTTTTTTGCAAAGAGCCAGAAAAATTCATTTTTTCCAGACCATTTGATACTGGAAGCTTACTGCAAGCTCATATTTTTGCTTTAAGTAATATACTTAACCAGGGAGCAGTAACACATGAGATTGCTGCAAAGTGTTGAGCATGCATAAGAATTATTCAGAACTCAAAGAGAATCCCAATAAAAAAAAAAATAAAACATAAGCCATGCTCAAAGCAAACCAAACTCTCTTCATTAGAGCTCAATTCCCATATAATAAACAGCTGTCTTAAGTAAATCTGCTTTACTTCAGAAGGTTGTTTGTTCACAAACCTCTTTTAAAGCTTTTATTACATCTGGTTTTGGTCTTGGGCTCAGAGGAATACATTTATAGCCACAACATTTTAACGTATTCACAAAGTCTCCCGCTGCCGTTTGTTCTTCTTTGGTCAGATCATCAATGTGGTTGCACATTAGCTCATATAGATATAGTACTAATTTAGGTCCATGCTAAAAGACAAGAAGGAGGAAGGCAGGAAGAAAAGAGACATGGTCATTCTCTATTCTAAAACACATACAGCACTGAACTTTTTGCTTCCTCTAATCTTATTTTCCCTTTCCCAGTCAGCCAGGACTTCTACTTTTTCCATGATTAAAGAAAATGGCTGCTTTGATGTCCAAAGGCAAACTTAAAGCACTAGAAAGAACATGCTGAATGTAATCCTCTTCATTTTTGACCTTCTCCCAGCAACTTGTGGCTTTTTTAAATGGCTTACGGAAAAGACAGCTTTCTTGTGCGAATACTCTGATCCTCTAGTTAAATTGGTTATACTTCAACAAGCATGTCTCAGAAGTTCCTAATTTTACCTTGCTTGATTAACAAACTAGAACAGACAAATAAGGAAGTTAAGCAGACACAAGCAGTAAATGCTCTCCACATGACATTTCCAGAGAAGTCCCTCTAGCATATCAGCTCTTTTACTACCATACGTGTGATCAGAAATATTTAAGTGTCATAGGTCCATTCAGTGAGTGCTTTCTCTCCTTAGTGTATCGTGTACTGATATTACTTCATTCTTGCAGAAGACCCCAAACAGCAATGCTTCTGTTCCATAACAGGTCACAACTAAGGAATGCTTTCTCACAAGCTTGCAGTACACAAGCAGAGTAAAAATCAAAAATGTGTTTTTTTCTCTTCCTTTTCAAATCCAGAAATGAAGTCATTCAGGTATTTGAGTTTTTAGAAACATAGAACACACAATTTCACTTAGAGAATTAAGATCAAATGAGGAAAAATAGAGTACTGCTTTAATTGATGGCCAACTTATCAAGATATTGTAGCACTCAGTTCTAACAAGTTTCAGAAAGTCTGCAGTTAGAGTCCAGGGCAAGAATAATGCCTTCATTAGTCTCCTTCAAACATCTTCCAGTTCCTCCTGTTAGAACTAGTACTACCCTTTGGTTCTATATGACAAAGATGTGCTACATAGTCACAACCACCAGAATGAATCCCATCTTTGTCCATTACAAAGCTGTCTATCCTCAGGATAACAGAGTAACTGCAGATATGCACGCAGGCTAAAAAAGCACTGAAGAATTCCAGGCACAAACCCTGCCCTCGTTAACTGTACAATTTAAGCCAGAAATTTGAATCCAAGCTCTACAGACTTCTCTAATACTCTACAGCTTACTTGCAAAGTTGGGCTAAGACAGTCACACAGAATCTCTTGATGGTTCACTTCACGGACCATCTCCAAAGCCTGCTTTCTTTCTTGCAGTGGCCTTGCTGGAGACAAGATGTGCACAAGAAGTCTTCCAAGTTGCGTACGGAAAATGTCTTTACACGACAAGAGGATTCTCTTCCACTGCTGCTTGGGTGTGCTTGTTCTGCTGGTGCCCTAAGGTAAAGGGACATTTCTTTTTAGACTTCAGAGAGTGATAAGGCTTCCTTTTATAAGAGTTACTTACTTCGCAAAAAGAAACTTAGAGTTAAAATAATCCAAGTATAAAAGCAATAAGGATTTCTCTACAAAAATAATGTGTTTTATATACTGTTTTATTGTATGTCTGAAGGTGTTTTACTAAAAATGAAACAAAGGTTTCCTTTTTCTAACAAGATGAGCATTTTCCCTTGATAGGCTAATGACACGAATGCAGCTCTTTGCTAAACTGACTTTAGCAACTGAGGGAATGTGCAACAATTCAAGAAGTAGATATTAGAACCGGAGGTTTAAATACTAAAGGGTTTGTTTTGATGTGCAGCTCATCCACAATGGATTTTCTCTAAAGATTAGAAACCAGGCATTTGATTGAAGTGCTAGGGCTCAAACAGACGTGCAGGCCTTGAGAAGTACTACAGGTAAGGCATGACGGGAAGATAACTGACCTAACAAATTAGATTTTCCAGAGCTAGAAAGAAAATCAGATTGTGCTCATTTTTATAGAGATGGCTGAAGAGAAATACAGACACAAAAAGCAGTAAGTTAATTTTTCCCAGCATAACATTTCAAATTACCCAAGTGAAATATAGTTACCTTGCACAGGTTGACAGGTTAACAACTCTATGCTAGAAAACAAAATTCAGCAACAACCGAAGAAAAGTTCCACTTCCTCCACTTCCTGATACACTCAAACATCATCAACTGTTAAATATATTATAGACAAATTGCTCAGATTTTTTTTTTCTTCTTTTTTTTTCCTTTTTTCCTTTTTTCTTTTTCTCTTTTTTTTTTCTTTTTAATGCATCATCCGTGGATGTACAGCAAACCTCCTTTTATAGGGTTCAACAACAGATCAATAAGGGAAAAACAAATCTATTCATCCTTTGTGTGCGCATTACAGAAACTGAATTTCGCTAAATGTTGTGGCTAAATCTGAACAGATACATTTAGTATTTCACAACTAAAGAATAACTGGGAAGCTGAACAGGTTTTAATATTACCACAGCTGAACTGAGAGAGGCAGCAAGAAAAACATCTATGGATAGAAAGCTTTAGGTATAAGAAATTCCTAAAAAGTGAACCTTATGAAATGTTTTTACGTGTAAATCACATAGTTAGTTACTTACAGGGGACAGTCTCACTCCTTCCACTAACATTTTGAACATTTCTTTCAGAAAAGGATTTGTTCTGTTGGGCAGCTCTTGCTGGATCTCTTCTTCAGGAACTTCCAGCTGGGATGCTGCAAGCCTGCTTCGACTTGCCGTTTCTGTTATACCCAGTACGTCATAGCACTCTTCAGTAGATGCTTAAAATTTAAAGGCAAATTGATCAGTACCATCTCAGCCAAGCTAATCCTACATTCCTTTAGCTGGCATCAAATCAAACATGGCCTTTACCACCACACTTACGACACAATGTTATTTTAAGTGTCAATATGTACTCCTTACGTCAAGTCTCACAAACCAGTTCATTCAGCATTTACGGCTAATCACAGAGCAGCTCAATTCTTTGAATGCTCTCTTGTTTCTGTGGAATTGGAACTAGCTCCTAAAGTCAAGTCTTGCTAGCAAGTGTAGGCATTCCATAGAGCACACAAACTGATGCATTTTAAGAGAATGCAAAAGTTCCATTTTGCATTTTTGCTTTTTGACTTCAGGTCATAATTCAAGCAGCTTGGACAGATCGATGTAGAACTACATCATTGAATCGTTGAATAGCTTATTCAATTTATTCATCCAGATTCAACTGTCAGTAATATAATACAGCGAGACAAACTTCTGAGAGACTGATTGATTATAATTAATTCCATTAAGCCAGTATCAATAGCATTGCTTTCCTTTCAAACTCTCTGAAATCAAGTATCCATTTGTCACAGAACACTAATCCGGCACTGTCAAAACAAATGAACTGAAAATCCTACCTAAATAAATGAGTCTGTTTACAGCAAGGACAGTTAGCCTCTGTAACCTTTGTACAAACTCAGTCTCGGTGGCTTGGATAGGATTTTCTTGACTCATTCTCCGTTGCATCATCATATGAAACTCCTCACTTGCAACTGAACGCATTTTCATCAGCAGAGCATCAGATAGAGCAGGTGAAAATTTTCTGGAACCTTCAAGTAAAGAAACATTTAGAAGTGTCCTACTAAAAGCACACCAAGTTAATCACTCAGTTACTGTCCTCATCAAATGATCCAAAAATCTTAGGATGAAATCAAACACTTGAAATACATTAACGTTAAATGGAGTAAGTGTCATTTGGGTGCTTGCTTCTTTCAAGATATCTCATATTCGAAAATCAATACGTGAAGAAATGGCACCATAAAATAAGTTAGTGTCAGGATGAGATTCACTGAGCAACCCAGGTATTTTTGTGCAGAGCCGATTTTAGGGCACATTTATTCCTATTCTGTATCTAAAAGGATGCCAGAGTTCTTCATGTGTTTATTTTTACTATCACAAGATAGACTTATCAATGCAAATGAAGAGTCACTTAGAATTATAGCACATAGACATTTTATATCATATCCATTGCCACCAATGGTAATACAGTTAAAAATAGTTGTGTGTCATCAAAATATCCATTGGAGGAAAAACATCTTGAACTGCCAAGCCATGACTGCATTTGATTCTTTCAGGAAAACGTTACAGTCCTAGTTTTAACTCTACCTATATCATTATATTATCTTTAGTGCCTTCCTAGATTCACTAGCAAAAATATTTTCACTATGTTTACTAGGCTGAAAGGCCTTGAAAGATAATCATATCAAGAAGGAGGTTCCATAGTAAATAAGAAAAAATATACATTTTCTTTAAACAACTGAAATATATATCAGGTTTTAAATTATACACCCTACCACGTCTTAAAGACAGCTTCATTTACACAGTTTCCAGTCAGAAGATTCCAAAAGCTTTATAGAATTCACAAGCCATTGTACACACAGACAGTATCACCCTTGAATTGCACAAATGTTTTACAGAAAGTGCCATGGTGGAATCGAGCACTCTCATGTTCCCAATTAAATTTGCCATGCAAGGTATTACTTCAGGATAATCACCTATTTAAAGCTGTGTAATAATGCAATACCCACATCCTAGATACACTGAAGTTAGAAGAACTAACTTTATTTTGGTATTTTATTGTGAAGTTAGGTATAAAACTACTACAAATTATTTGAAAAATGTTTTCACTAAACAGCTCATGAATTGGGATTCACTTCAAAGGAAGGCAGCATCTGGATTTAGAGACTCAAGTGAGGAAAAAAATTGACTGAAGTGTCAATTCAGTATCCCATTCTCCCCTTGTAATACAAAAACAAGCTCAAAATAGGCACAGGCTTTTCTGTCCCAAAACATATATTGATAAATAAAGCCAATAAATCAATATATATTTTAGAACAAGATTCACTTGTTCTATTATCAAAATTAGAGTTCAAAATAGACATTTCACTATTAATAAACAAAGGCAAGAGTACAAGCATAGACTTCTGCTGCTCACCAGCAATGCCTTTACGCTTTTGAAACATTGCACGATGTGCTGCAGATAGTGATGGGGCCACACCAGCCTGCTCCTGAGCATCTCTGTTTGCTGTAGTTCTTATTAACTCAATAGCTGCTTGAAGAACTCTTAACTGAAGAGCAACCGCCATATCTACAGGAAGAAACACAGATAGGATGTGTGACAGATTCTTACCTTCACAAGTATTCAAGAATTTTCACCAGATATTTGTACAAAAAAGTAACAGAACATTAAGTGTGAGAACTAAGATGCTTGATTTTGAGGAAGCCATATAGAAAGCCAGCTCACTATTACACAGAGGCACATGGTACTCACAGAAAAGTTGGTGAATTACAAAATAAGCTAAAAACAACTTCACAGAACGTTTCTATTCAAACATCCCGCATGAACTTAAAGCTATTGATTCTTCAGATTAGCAGTACACAACCACAAGACAAGGAAGGCTTCCAAGGAAGAGTACTACTTTGAGAAGAAAGATGATCTCATAAGCAGAAAATTCCCCCTTCTCGCTCAAATGGAACATTAAACCAACCGGCTGGGAGTGGATTTACTTTTCCAGTCCTGAGACCCCCAACAATAAGCAGATATCTTACTTTGCATCCTTGTATTTTTACTGTTTTGAAGATGACCCAGCAGCACAATGAGGTCTTCAATAACACGAAAATACTGTGAACCTGAAGAGCTGCAGGCATGAATTGTAACTGCTACCAGGAGCTGCTGTATATCACATGCGAGTAGCTTGTAGTCGTTTAGGGGAATGCTGCAAAGAAAGTTGTAGTTACCAAAAACATTACAACGCAGGAGACCATAAGCTGTAACGAGACCTATTACTATTTTCCCCACTACTTCTGCCAGACATACCTAATATTATGTTCTATCTCATATAAAAACATTGCTGCTGAAAGCTAAGAAGTTGTAATCAAAGAGCTTAACGTTTACAGACTGGATGCCTGAAAAATCTTTATGACAGTAAAATCAAGACTGTAACAAAGTTCCATCAGAAAAAACAATCATTTTTATTATCAGATTTATAAGTTTAAGAACAGTTCTGAAATCTAAATTTCTCAAATAGTATCTCGAGGAATTCAGGATAATATCTCATTCTATAAGCACTCTGAATTTAAACTATCAGATTAAAAAGAAAATCAACTTAGCTCTTCAGTATATCAAGAAATAAATATGCAAGACACCACACTTCTTCCTTCATTGTATAACCTTCCCTAAAGAAGTACAGAATGTTCACAAACGATGTAACTTAAATTACTCAACATCTCAAATGCTAAACCACAGGCAGCACAGGAGGGATTCTTTGTGCACTTTCAACATTTGGCACAGATATGGCAGAATGCCACTAACTCCTGCACCTTTATCTTACTTTTCAAGTTTTACTAGGAGAAGTATCCAAAACACACACTGAATCCTGCATTTCAAAATGTCCCTTCACTTGAAAATTTAAGGCATTCAAAGGCTATTTTATAAACACTGTATTCTGTTGTTTAAACCAAACATCTAAACATTAGCTTTGACTTGGAAGTACAGTTAAAAGCTGTAAGCCATAAATACAGCATTTTATACATGGTCTCCGAACATTTTATAAAGTATGAAGAACATAATATGCTTCAATTTCTGCTACTCTTAACATTGTGTCTGTGCTATCTTACAGCAATGAATAAAATACTCACTTGGTTTCCAGTCCATTGAGAGCAGCCAGAGTATTACACAGCACATACAGCAAACCATTATCAAGCAGCAGGTCTGCAACTTTTGAGCAGGAATTTATAATTTGTAGTAGGAGACAGAAGCAGTTATGCAGCAGAACATTATCATATAAAGAGTTCTCTATAAGACCCAGAACAGGAATGACACACCATTTTTGAAAAAGTCCAACGTTCTTGACATCTTCCAGATCAAATCTATCAAAATAAAGAAGTCAGTCTAATGTCTTTAAAATGGCAACATGGTATACACAGTATTTTTAGATGCTACAATATCAGTCTATAATAGCATTTTGGCAAAGGTGTAGATGGCAAATTCTTACGTTACAGTAACACAGTACCACTGAAATAAGAGTAAAATAAATCATTTGGAGAAGCTGTAAGGAAATGAAGTTCCTAAAAACAAACCTGGTACTTCAGCTATCTATCAATGGTCTGCAGTATAGATTTCATGAAAACAGGTGTTTGTATTTTTATTTTTATTTTTTAAATCAGTAAACACAACTGACTTATTTCCAGTAATAGATATTACAACTGGCACAGACAACACCAAGAAACCAACTAAAGCCTGACTTCACTTAAGTCACACCAACCTAGCAGCAGGTCTGGTATCTTATATCCATTATTGGAGAGGCTTAGATCACTTTCTAACTTACTTCAACTGCAGAACTTAAAAGCTTCAGAGAGCTTCAAAGAGCTTCAGGCCTTGCATTAACAAACTGGATTATTCTAAGGTTATCATCCCATCACACATATTAATGTACAATCCTAAAAGAATGTGAGTCATAAGAATTAACTGTACAGTCCCATAATGAGTCCTGAGAAAATAACAGTTCTCTGCTTTGGGCTAATTAAGCAGCCAGAAGTTTCAAGTCTTGCAATTAAACAGGAATATTTGTACTGAGTGACGATCAAGGCAACATGTAGAAGTTACTGGTTACAAATACTGCATGGAAAGCAACTGGAAATGAGCTTTTTTCCAAGATTTATGTGCTATTGACTATGCTTAGATGCATATTCTCCCTGCACAATCGACACTGTCAAACTAATTCTAAAATACATCCCTTGCTTAGAAAGTTAGTTGTCTGCTTAAAGCACCTCTCTGTTCTGCCAGTATGGGGAGTTTCTTTGGTTCAAGTAAATGGCACATCTGTGGGATATACCCTAAAGGAAATTGGGATTTACAATCAGGACAAATCAGGAGAAAAGAAGCAAGCTTTTTCCTCAACTACTTAACAAAATCCAGTAGCAATAGTCTAGTAGGATCACAGAGATGAAAAAAGTTAAGCTGACTACAGTAAATTGGAAGTGTGAAGGCCTCTGAGATCCTCATAAATCCGGAGAGTTTGGAACATCCCAGCTGATAGCACCATCAGATGAAGTTGCTAATCAGCAGCTTAAGAATCATACAAAAGTCACAGAATGGCCAGGGTTGGAAGGGACCTCAAGGATCACGAATCTCCAACCCCCCTGCCACATACAGGGCCACCAACCTCCCCATTTAATACTAGACCAGGCTGCCCAGGGCCCCATCCAGTCTGGCCTTGAACACCTCCAGGGACGGGGCATCCACAACCTCTCTGGGCAAAGTACTGAAGTCCTAAGTACTTTAAAACAATTAAAAATATGCTAAAGCAACAACACAACATTTGATGTTTTTAAATGATTTTTTAAGGAAGGAAGGAAGAAAAACAAGAATCAGAAACCTATCACATTCTTGCTTTCAGCAAGAAAGTGCAGTTTTTAGTTCAAATATTAAGTTACAGGATACAAAAACAAAGTTTCACTTACTCTTCGTCCAGGCCAACAGAGCGGCCAAAGAGCATTTCCAAAAAGCACTCTACAACTTCCTGAGTCCCCTGGTGAAGGTAGAGCTGGTTGGCAAGCAAGGAGAAGCCACGAGTCTTTAGGAATTTTTCTTTCTGCTCTCTCCTTGCTCTGTTGAAATATGCATCCAACAACTAGAAATAGATACATAATTGTGACATAAGACTTCAGTATGTACAAACCCTCATGAAAGCTTAGTTTTTACCTGTAATTTAAACAATTGATTTCAAAGTTTAAAAAAAATCATGATTTCAACTACAGTCTAAACTGCCTTTATTTCACACAACAGTTGAATTTATCTTTTTAATATGAAGACTACTTCTGCTTTTTTTTTAGTCAGGTTCAAGGGAAATCAAGTCACATTCATGACAAGCACAGAATCACAGAGTGGTTTGGGTTGGAAGGGACCTTTAAAGATCACCTAGTTCCAAGCCACCCACCACAGGCAGGCAGAGACACATTCCACTAGTTCAGGTTGTTCAAAGCCTGTTCTACTCTGACTGAAGATTTCCAACAGTAAGGCATCCAAATCTTCCATGGGCAGCCTCAACATAAAAGGATTTCTTCCTTATATGTGGAGACTGAATGCATCAGATTTAGATTTAGAACTGTTCTATTTGTTAATCCCTCCACCTGGGTGTGTGAACGATTGGACTCAGCACAAAGATCATATTAATCTCTTAAAGATTCCTTAGCCTTGGTGTTTTGGGGTTTGGTGGTTGTTTTTTTGTTTGTTTGTTTTTGTTTGCTTGCTTTGTTCTGTTTTTTTTTTTTTTTTTTGGTCTTTTGGTCTGTTTTTGTTTTTATAATCTGTGACAGTAGAAACAGATCTTAAAACTGAGAAGCAAGCCTACAAAAATGAAGGCTTTTTCATGTTTCTGATGCTAACTAAGCTAGTAGACAATTTCACATTTTCTATTGGCCTACTTTAATAACGCCTTGTTGTATGAGAGGAGATGGGTGGTTCACAAGAACTATAAGATAATCAGGTTGGATAAGCTTGTCCATCACATCTTCTAGCATGACATCTGGTAATATTAGGAGAACTCCACGCAAGAGGTCATACAATCCACAACAGATAAGCACAAGACAGTCTTCTGTATACCTGAAGACAAAAGAATGTGTGTTTTACCACAGTTCATTGCCAACAATAGGAAACATTACAAGCATGTAATTGCTAGTTACTGCTGAGATTGAGGGGGTGGAATAGAGGAGATTTGACAAACATTTCCTCAGTGAATCCCTCATTCCTAGTACTTACTTTTTATGTCTAATATTTACTTTTGATTTTGGGTAAAAAAAGAGTAATGTGATCAGAAATACTACTATGAGTTTTCTGAGGAGATAGCAGAACAAGTCCCTGCTCCTACCTATACATAGCATCATTAACTCCCAACTGAAAATATGAATTTGAGAATTAAAAATTAAACAATTCTGTAGACTACCAAGAGCTTAATAAATTGGTTTATTACAGCCATTGAAAATATTTCCTTACTCTTTCAGATTTCTTAATATTGTAGAACAGTAGCCAAGATGAAGAAATGGCTAAATAAAGCCCTCCCCAATACAGTGAGCTACCATTTATTTACTATGTTTTTATCTGCTTACCTCTCATCAGAGCTTTCATATGTTTTTCGGGGATTCTCATTTGCTGAGGAAAAAGCAAGATTCTCCCACTCCTCAGGAAGTGCATTCTTGTCAGCAAAGCTTGGCCAGCGAGCAATGGCTGAGGATCCTCCGTGAACAGAAAATGCTAAGCCCAACCCTGCAAAAGTACTCTGGCTCTTCTGAAGGGAAGGTAATCCTTTCAGATTGTCTGGACGACGCAGCAGCAGCTGAGGTGCAGCATCACCTTTACATTTCAGGTCTGCATCTGCTTCTTTATTCTCAAATGTGTTTTCAGATAGCTCTTCTTTTGGAATGTCTTCAAACATTTCAGCAGATGTTAACTCTGCATCACAAACTGTTTTTGCAGACTCACAACTGCTAAGAAAATCTTCCTGCACCCTTTTAATGGTTTCAGAATGTCCTTCAAAAACAACTCTACCCTCGAGATCAGCATAATCATACTTGCCAATATTCTGCAGGTCATCAATGCTCCTTTGCGATCTTTCCATTAGTCTTCTTCTATGTACTTGAGGTGATGAAGTGGGAGATGCTGGTAAGCTTTTGCAAAGCCTTTTAGGTACTTGAGAACTTATCTTCTGCTGTATGCTAATCTCAGAAGTATCTCCTAGAGAAATAAGGATATCTTTAGTACTGCTTTTGCCCTCTTCAGCTTTTCCTTAATTGCTTTATTTGTATATGGAATGCAACACTGATGCCCAAACTAATCCTATACAGCAAAACTGATTCCACACCTGGCATAGATCAGATTCTGACAAACATTCAAGTAGAGAGAGCAGATTACTGTGGAGCCACACATTTGGCAAGCCGTGATCAAGTCAGGACAATGCATGAGTTCATTTGGAAAAACTGTTCAGCAATTCATGTTCTTAGATTTACCTTCTGGATCCTCTTAACTAAACCTCAGAAGGAATTTATTCAGCATCACTGCAGGTGGGAAGCTGCTGTAAAGACCAACTTTTTATGCAGGTAGATCGTGACAGGACAAGGGGGAATAGACTTAAACTGAAAGGGGGAGGTTTAGGTTAGATGTTAGGAAGAAATTCGTCACTGAGACAGTAGAAAGACACTGGCACAGGCTGCCCAGACAAGCTGTGGATGCTCCATCCCTAGAGGCATCCAAGGCCAGGCTTGATGGGTTCGTGGGCTGTCTGATATAATGGCTGGCAACTTCACTCACAGCAAGTTGAAACTGGCTGACCCCTAAGATCTCTTCCAACCCTAGCCATTCTACGAAGATATCTATGGAAGCCATCTAATTCAACCTCTCTGTTCAAAGCAAAAAATCAAAGAGCAGGCTACTCCTCCCTCTAAGAGGTCTAGGTTTAATCTACCAACATCTTTTAGGGGACACTGGCAAGCTGCTCACCAATGAGTTTTGTAACTTTTTTTTACACTAAGGCATTACATGTACTTTAGATTTGTAACAAATTACTACATATTCTATTCAACAGTTTGCTTTTTAGGGGGACATTTAAGCTCAAAGCAGTCCTAATTTAGAGCACATTACAGGTATCTCCCTTAACATTTTCAAGAGGGATAACAGCCTGGTAGAGAAAGTTCTCTTAGTCTAGGAAAAGGAGCTGGAAGTATTTCAAGAACTACACACAAGTTAGTACCAATGCAGTGATGATGCATCAGAACATTATATACTTAATTCACAAAAAGCATTCAGATGCATCATAGGATAACTGCAAACAGCTCACTATTTTAGCTGCTGTCTAGTTCAGGTATTCTCATATATCTCTACAAGTTTAATAGCAGTTGTTCAGCCATCTGGTCCACTTCTCTGCCTGAGCTATCAACACAGTAATTTTTCCTATATTTAATAAAAAGAAGAGCAGCTGAGGCAGTCAGCTCAATTCATTCTTTTTCACTCTGCTGCCCAACATCTAATTCCAAGGGGTGCTGACAGGGGATTTAGGAAGAAAAATCCATGGGAAAGCAATACTCCAAGACTCAAAGGACAGTGTCTTAATGTCCTTAGGTGTTCATTGTTTTACCTTCCAGTGGTAAAGCTGCAAATCCAGTTGGAGTTGTAACTACAAAGGCAGAACCATCTGCAGACTTCCCACCACTGCTGGAATTTCTCAGGTACATAAGGGATTCAACTTTCTCTTGAAAAATTTTACCATCTAGAAACAGAAGGGGAAAGTTAACACAAAAGCTTTGCAAGTTTGTTCTTGATGTATTAAGATTCACAGTGTTCAGGTTACAGTTTAAGCTAATAACAAGTGCTCAATTCACTAGCATCTGAGAAAAATCACTTAAGTCACTGAAACAATGAAAAACCTGTTCCCATCCCCATATTTTACTCCAGAGTACAAAATATTAAACTATTCTGCAGTAATTATACTTAGAGACAGTCCTCACAGGCATACTGCTAGAAACATTTGACTTCTGCTGTGCCAAAACAGTGACTAAGTTCCACTATAAAGCTCAAAATACCAAAAATGAGTTCCACTCTTATTTAGAATTTTACATCTATTATTTTCAGATGACAGGTATGACACAGCCACAATGCTTTTGAATAGAAGTCAATTACTGAAACGAGAGGCACAAGCATCTGCAACAGGAGAAAACATTTTTAACTGATTAAGTTTTCAGTTTTTACATAGATTACAGCTAAGGTTGTACGATTTGAATATTAAAACTATTACGCTGTTAAATGATAAACGTTTAATAAGCAGCAACCATTTAAGTAAAGTGGCAAGAAAATGCTTCCCAAATGGGATTTAGATCTGACACCATGCTTGATTGCAGTTTTTTCATTGACTTACGTTTATAATTTTCACAGGACATTATGCAAACACTACAGATATCTTTGATGGTATGATGCAGTGTGAGCTCCTTTGGTTGATAAACTTCCTGAACTAAGCTTCTGTCATTATATGAAAAATCCTGGTAAATTGATACTCAGAAATAACCAGTGAAAGTTTATTTGAAACAGTCTTTTGTGGCAAATTTGTATAGCAGGACAACTAACAATTTCTCCAGATCAGATGTCTAAGTACAGGTTCCAGCTTCAAAACTTCACATATAGCAGTCACAACTGAAATTGAAATCCTGCGAGATACACTAATAAATGGAATTGGACAATTTTTTTTTTTTTTTTTTTTAAATGGGTAAAGTAGAATTACTTTTATTGTTATGCCAGACTGAAAATTTTTTAAGCAGATGTACCTGAAGCCCCCAGCTGAACCTGAATCTACTTCCACTAGAACCACAATTGCCTAAACTAGGATGTTAGCCTTGCTGGAAAGAGAGAGTACTCAAAATGAACATCTGTTATTGATATGTATAGTTGTCTGAGCCTAAGCTTCTGTAAAAGGTGCTGTAAAACCATATGTATCTCAGTCATCAGATCTGTATGTAGTCATAAGCATTGTGTCCATACAGGCACCAAATGTCATGCATTGCACTTAGCAGCAGCAAACTTTTTAAAAAGTTCAGGACACGACCAAAGCTATTATCTGTACACAGAATAAAGCCTCTACTCAGAGATTAGAATATATTTTACTACTATTGTGTATTTATAGTTAAACATGACATATCTACCTATGTGCAGGGAGAAGTAGAAGTTGGTAGGATTGTGACAAACATATGTATTAGTGGGAGGGTGAACAGCTAAAAGGAAATTGAAGACCAGTGTCAGCAATTCCAGGTCTGGGGGAGATCCAAGTACTTCTTCAATTATTTTCACAAATGACCTACAAACTTCCCGAGGCAGAGAGGCGAGGTGCCCTTCTTTATGCTCCTAGAAGGGAAGAGCAGTACAACTGTTACTTATATTTTTCATCCAACAGAATCTTAATTATCATGCTATACTGAGAAAACAGACAAGGAAGAAAAGCAATAAAAATTGTACCATTTGAAAAACTTGAAAAAGCTACTGTAGCTACTCAACATTACCTAAGGGGAACAATGTCAAAATTCAGAACAAAATATTGCCGATGTTATGTAAGTTCACTTCCAGTAGACTGGCACAAATCTGAACTCATTAGAAAGCCTGCAGAGGCTTTCAGTCACCGCTAACTAATGATGTTTCTGAAAATATACTAATATAGTTGGTGTCATATTTCTTTAACAATAACAAATTGGAGTACTGCTAAAGCATAGAGTTATTAGTGAGAGGCAGATACTAAAAGATTCTCATATAACTCATCTGTGATTCTCAGCAATGAGGACTTCGTTCTGTATCGAAGGTTCAGGTTTTTTTAGGTTCTCATACATGGATTTTTCAAGCAAACCAGTGTCTAAACCTTCAAGTAGTCACAGATGGTTAAGAATCATTGCCCCTTCTGCTCACTCTGCTCACTCTGTCAGTGATAAGAGTACTTCGGGTACTCTAGGGTACATCAACAATGCCTGCTGAAGAGGATGAAAGGGACCTGAACATACAAAGGAATGTTTACAACATTTTTTCCCCATAGCATGTAGCTCCATATTTTTTCCATTAAGCAAAATCAAACCTAGTACTTGCCAAGCACAAAACAGGATAAGACTGGAAGTACCTGCAGAACCTGGCAGGTTAACAGGAAGTGGTGCACCACTTGAGCTTTCAATAGCTGTTTAACATTAAACATCTGTTGGTGATGGTTAGCTCTGATAAGGATTTCTAGAGCTGCTAATAGAGTTTCCCAAACACCTTGCTGAAAAGCAAATAAAACAGGAATGTGGTTTAAAATATAATACTGAGTCCATACTGAGCATAAAAAATAATTAACAGATTATGAACTAGTCAAATCAAGAGCACTGCTTTGCCAGCATGAAATAAAATTAAGTGACTGCAAATGGTCAAGTCCAAACTAGAAACCAAAGTAATGCTCATTGCAAGGGATTAATGCATGTTCTTATTGATTAAAGCTACAAAAGATTACATTTTATCTGAACCACGTATCACCTACTCTTCGTTTTGTTAACACCAGATGGTTAATTTCAGACTGACTTTTCCCCTTATAAAATTGCCAGAGTTGATTTAAAAAAAACTTATCTGTTCAACCAACAAAGCATTTGCACATGTTACACTTATAGAATTTAATGCACTACAGCAACGGTCAAAACTGACAGTAGGAGCTTGACACTGCTACCAGCTATTCAAAATAAAACAAGAACCACTTATTTTTAGGTGTCTGTAATTATTCAGATTTTCTAACTGAAGAAAAGCATTTCAGACTTCTAAGCATTTTTTTTAATTGACTTTCAGACTTAAAAAAAAGTCTTACAATAGAAACTAATTACCTTTGCTTTAGACCAAATCTTCCAGTCAAGAAGTAGCTTTTCTAACAATTGAACATCTTGGATAACTGCTGTAGAGTCTGTGTCAAGCATGAATTGCCCATTCTCATGTATATAGAGAATCTCACCACTGCAGCATCCTTCAAGAAGAGTCTTAAAGAGGGGGTGGACATATGGAATATTTTAAGTACAAAACAGATCTGTTGTCCTATCAGCTTTATAAAAAAACATTTATGAAGACATTGATCTCTTGACAGGAAAGGCACATATCTACTTACTGGTCAGCTTGGAAAATAATTTGAGTTTACTAACTCCACTGTAGGAATTGTAGAGACTCAATCTTATAACACCAGTACAACAGCAGTACATACATTTTCAAGCGTTAGGTGGTTTGAGCGCCAAGATAGGCCCTCAACTATTAGGCAATCTGAAAGCCTTAAACCTGGCCTTTGCCTGTGAAGCTCTGTGGCTTGAGAATTACATTCACACCAAAGCTTTGAAATTACAGAAAGCTCAGCCTTCATTTTATTCAGGTAAGGGATTCTGTAACAGTTCTGTCTACCAAAAGAAAGAGTATGATTGACTGTTTTCCATATATATTTACAGTGCAAGATATTGCTACTATGTATTTTCCCAATCAACATACAAAGACTTCCCTGTAAACTTTTACAAGAGTTACTGCCAAGATGCTTCAGATAATGAGCAGTTTATTTAATTCTTTTCAAGATGTACTAACAAAGGCCTTGCTGTTTATCTGTCTTGCAATAAAAACACACAAAAAGGTCAGGGTTCATTCATTACATGCAAGTTTTTCTAGCTGGCAACTTAGGCTAGAAAAACAAGAACAGAATCCAATCTTTCATTGCTTGCAAACGCTTAAGAGTTTAAGTTTACTCTAAGGTCTTTGTTCTCAAAGAAAAGTTGACTTCCCCCCAATTCCTCCCTGAAACATGGATCTACTGCCACTTCTCACATCTCTCCCACCAGAAGTTTCTAGCTCAAGGTACAACACTCAGAACTGGTTCCAAATCACTGTTCTTGTCTTCAAAGAGTTTGTTTGCAAATATACGATTAAAATCAGAGGTTTCTAAATTTGTGCTAACATTCAACACAGCATCAAGTTTAAAGAGTACCTTGAGCATGCGAAATCCAACAATGCACTTTGGTTTGATCAACACTCGGTGAATCATGGAATAACCATTACAGTTTTTCATTTCTTGTATTCTCTGTTGATTGTGTTTTGTTAAAGATAGTATAAGCTGCAGTGCTAGAGCTTGAGTGTCTTCACAGCTGCTGATCTCTACAACCTAAAGAAAAGGTAAGTCTAGTGAAAGAGTTTATATGAGAAACATTTAGACAAAATCTAAAAAAGTGCTTAACTGATAACTTCTGGATTAAGCTACGTTAAGATTTTTCAGATTACATATAGAGGCAGTAAATGAAAGTCAGAGCGCTACATTCAGATTTTGATATCTGAAGTACTGATTCATACTGTGATAAATGATCATCTACTAAGAAAATAAGGAGTCATTACAAGAATCCCTTTGTAAGAAAAAGATTATTCTAAATAAAATTTAAGTAGATGTCAATTCTTGTTATACAGTGAAGTTATGAACAGGTTTCTTAAATCTTTAAGGCAAGTTTTATCTCAAAGTTCCTGGAGATGGAGTACTTCCACACAGATACATCCAAACAACGATGTTTTATTTAGTCCATGAAAATAATTTGACAAATGAAGACAGTGGACCATTGTTCCCTGTTCTATTCTTACAATTCTTCAAGCCCAAG
This sequence comes from Tetrao urogallus, assembly GCF_951394365.1. NCBI lineage: Eukaryota > Metazoa > Chordata > Aves > Galliformes > Phasianidae > Tetrao > Tetrao urogallus. Next base: position 37,261,266 of record NC_136814.1, on the reverse strand, counting down.
AAGGATCAAATATATATGTATATATTCTTTAATGGGAAACTCAGGACAAAATCCCACATCCATGGAATTCCCAGTCCTCTTCAGGAGCTCTTGCTGTGCTGTGTATCAGCACAATGTCTTAGACAAGACAAACCTTTGAACATGGCTCAACAGCCTCCTTTCAGAAAAGCTCTCACTGCTAGATAAAGCTCAAGCTCTGCACACTCTGTAATTTTACACTTACTCATATTTGCATTTTGAATATCCTGTACTTAGAGTGCTATTAGGACCAGTTCGCAATTCTCCAAAAATATAATTTTGACATTCAGAAGCCCCAGTATACCTGTTACGTGCTATCTGTATTACAAAAAGCACTACACAGTTCAACAGTAACTGCTAAGAACCCTTATGGTACACTCTTCTGCCACAGATCCCTTCCATGAATTTTCTTTAAAAAAAGAATCACATACAGACTTCTAAGTAAGATGCATTTGGCAGTTGGAGTACAAGACTTGCTGCCTGAGATAAAAGGACTATTTTATACAAGAAGCTACACATGCACTCTCCATCTTCCATCTCTCTTACCCTAGCAAAGAGGAAAACAAATGCACCAGTTCCTCCAATTTCATGTAGTATACCCTGAAGATTTTTATATTCAACAGGCTGAAGTGCTTTCAGATGATGAGAATCCAGTATATTGCTCTGAACTTCTTTTGAACTGAAGGGCCTCTGAGAAGGTACAGTCTTCACTTGACCTTTCAATCTAATAACAGGTTCATATATGGTGTAGTGACTGGGGCAGCACGTGGCATAAACAACAGCAAGGCTTTCCTGAAACAAGAGAAATTTATCAGCCAGAAATTTATGACATTTGAACTGATGATTAAAAAAACAAACAAACAAAAAAGCACACAAAAAAGTCACCTAACAGTAGTAGCAACTTCAGTAGTTCTTTCCTGCTTTACCATTCGCATGCTCTAATCTCTGTATGGATGCATGAGTACTAAAATGCAACAGAATTCCTTAAGTTTTTGCAGATCTGTGCAATTGCATTTTATCAACTTCTATTCTGTAAAAAGAATTACATCCAAAGATCCTCCTCTTATCACTGAAGGATAACAACTATTTTCCATAGAACAGTTACTAACAAGATTAAAAGAAATTAAATATACACAGCTATTAAGCATTTTTTCCCCTTTCTAAAACTGGAAGAACAAGGAAGTCCAAAATAGAAAGCATAGAAAAATCTCTAATTCTTGTACTTTTTAATCTGTTCTTCAATCAGCTTTACTATAAGAATAAGGATCTCAGTAGAAGGTATAACATGTAAGGCTGAAGAAGTTTTTTTCATGGATGAAAAGACTTAGACCAACACTATAAAGAGTAGCCAACTAATTCTCAGAGAAAACATCAAATGGACCATAACTGGGAGGTCAGAGTACTAATTACAATCAAGAAATTTGCTTGCTGTGCACAAGTTGAGATAAATCCTTCACTTGAACATATATAGCTCTACTCTGGCTACTTGGTGTCATACCAATCACTTCACCAGTTAGTACTGATGTTTACAAGGATTAGGTCCATAAAGAAAGATTCACTGCTTACAGCTACAGAGCTGCTATATAACAAGATCAGAGAATTCCCTCTAGTGGGAACAATTCATACAGCAGGTGTTACCTGCAGGAAGATAAGACTACAAATGAAAAAGGTTACACTTAAAAAAAATAATTCTTTTTCTAATTTAACTAATATTTACATCTGTATTTGGCATGGCTGTATCAGCCAAGAAAGATGAGAAAAGCTACGATCTGCCAGCTGAAAGACAACTGCTCAGCAAAGCTTTCAGCTCTCAAACACTGAAAAATTGGGATGAAGTCAGTTAAGTCCTCCTACCTTCCCAGTTTTCATACAGTAAGCTCAACTAAGCTAAGCTGCTCTTTGTCATCTTTATGACAACAGGGAAGAGAGCTGCCCATTCATTCTAGCGCATATACTTAATTCCAGAGGTGCCTGCTTCTCAGATGGAAGAAATATACCATGTTATAGACTTTGGAACACATATGTAAGAGTCGTCAGAATCTAAACCAGGTCAACAGAAACTCCACACAAGGTGTCTATTTCAAATCCCACTGAAATAAATGGGAAGAACTCTGCAGTAATTTTAATGAGAATCGGATCTGCTTTTGTCTGGATTGAGAAAGTGAAACATTTCAAGAGACAGCAGGAAATGCTTTCCCAGTTTCATCAGTTCTGAGAGACCAGAAACCACTTTTTAAGCAGACACTTACAATCAGAGGTCCAACATCCACTTCCTTCTTTGCCATGAAGAGCTCCTTAATTTGTTCACACTGCAGAATATCTTTACTTATGTACTTAGAGCATTCAGTCAGTGTTTTGCCATATTTACAAGGCATTACAGACGTGAAGTCTGGTCCACATGTGTATAAGTAAAATGCTTCCTCTGGTCCAATCTTTGCACCTAAAATCCAGAAATGACATTAGCTTCTAATTACACAATAAAGCAGAATTTATATCTTGACTATTAGACTTCACAAGGAAAATTACCAGCTAGTTTTTACAACACTTGTTGTAACCTGAAGCAACCAGTAAAGTCCAGCGCTAACTGCTGCAGATCAGCGACTTCTGCCAAATATCACAGGCCATTGCTAAAGGAAACTGAAACCATATCAGGAAAGTAATATGTATGAGCTGAATGCAACATATCTGAATATTCAATTACACTGGTTGTGTTGTTTTCAAACTGCAAAGAATAATCTCTCCAAACCTCTTCAACTTTCAAAGCGTATCAAGATTACAGGTAGTATAAACATGCTATTCAACTTTCCATGATATTGCAGAGTGATTCAGAAGGATCCATCAACAATAAATAGCTCACTGCAACTAACAAGAGGAGGAAAAAAATAACACTGTAAAAGGAAATCAAATTAATCTCCCAACCCCTTTCCAGACAGCTTATCTTCGCTAACAGAATGACACAAGTCTATGATATCTGAATACAATACAGCTGGATTAGAGTATCTCTCTGGAAACATTAATTGTAGTGGCTGTAGTAATATCAGACCATATAGATTCACCATGTAGAGCTGATACTTAGAACAAGCATCTCACCTACTGCCTGCACAAACATGAAGCATCCATACACACAGCACACCCATACAACCCAGCAGCCTAGGCCAGTGCACATGAGAAAACACCAAAATTACGATCAGCAGAGTCTCAGCCTTTGGGGCTAAACAAACATTTGGAAGTCCTGGACAAAAGATTCTGAAGAAGGAGGGGAATTAAAACCTAAGAAAACTCGGAAATAACTTCAGTAGTTTCAGCAATTAGCACATATAGCAAGGAACATTCAGTAATTTAAATGTTGGTCACTTTTTAATATTCTTTGTGTAATTCGAAATTAGTAGTTCAGAAGCAGATAAATGAACCCCATTTTCTAGAAGACAAAGACTGAGTGCTTTAAGAAAAAAATAGAGTGAATGCTGCCATCTCCATGTCCTACACCAAGGTATTATTTAAAGAAATATAAACAAATGGCTGAAGTAACTGGAATTGCCAGCTACAGCACAGAAAAGGCAAGACAACAGTGGCAAAAGGACAAATTAGGAAGTACCCGATACAGAAATGTTTACTTCTTCTCGGATATATCACTCCAATAAAGAATGTACTGTTTTGACTGTAATCAGTTGGCATGTACAAAAAAATAATCAAGTTACTTCTTTGAACAGAAGGGGGGGAAAGAAAGAAGAAATGAAGATTTATGCAGGGAAAACAAAGCACAGAGAAGTACCATTGAAGAGAAGTAGATTCCCAAGATTCCATCTGCCTGACAATCGAAGCAATTCTTCCTGAGATGACGTAAAGTGGCCAATCATACAAAATGTTTTATTACTGTCAGATGACAAGCTTGATTTCCTCGGTAGAGCATAATCTAAGTTGATTTCACATTTCCTAAAAAAACACAAAGAAGTATGAATAACAGTAAGTGATCAGATTTGCCACCTCAACTATTCAGCTTAGACTTAAAGTAGTTTTAATATTTAGCAGATGAAAAGCCATCTTGTTATTGACATTAAGTTACTAAAGCCATCTTCAACTTCTAGGTACCTTAAAAACCCCATTTTCATAGTGGTGTATATATTTAAATACTGCGCAAGAGGAAAAAGGAATGAAGGTGACAGCCATGTTTGCCTTAAAGTCAAAATTTCCTAAACTGAAAAATTCTTCCTCATTCCCTGTGACTTCAGTGAAAAATAACTGCATATACACTACACTGGCACTTGGGTGACCACCTCTTCCTCTAAAACACCCCCATTTTTCAAGAATTTTTATTAGTCTTAGAAAAAACACAGACAAAAATGGGAGTCTATGACCACATTAATGAACCATATTGAGGACTGGGGCTCGCATATGCTGGAAATTACACCAAGTATTTGCTGTTCCCAAAGAACTCTGTCAGAACTGATGTGCTGTACAGCCATGGGCAATAAGCCTGATGCTTTGAGAAAATGCCCAATGAACCTTACAGTCAATTACAAAGGCAGGCTAATTGGACTGTAAAGGTCATCAGAAGCTTCCCTGGAAGAATCTAACTCTTAGAAAATAGGTAACTCCCTCTATGCAGAGTGGCCTCATTAACTACATGCAGTTAATGTGCATTTTTTGTTTCCCCCACATCTCCATATTTGGATTTCACAGTGTACCAGAACAAAGACTGAACAGGAAGAGGGATAAAATTAATATTAACCTCTATAAAAATCAATTCCACATAAGTTTCAAGAGCAAACTAAATCAATCACAATTTCAATTCCTGGTTAATCATTCATAGGACAACACGCAGCAGCTTTAACAACAGCTTTAAGAACAACATTCCTGCAATTACTTATCCATGGATCAAACTGTAAAGGAATTACAAGAAAGAAATAGCAAAGAACTCGTGATGCATCTGATTACTTTAAAATGGAATTTTTAACTACTTATTTTGTATCTGGAATACAAAAGGCAACTTTTTTCTTGAAGTCCAGATAGTGAAGCTATCTGATAATTTAATCAATTCCTCCTCTTCTAACCAAGGTGTATTTCACACAGGCCGAGGGCCACTCAACCTAGCATTAAGGACCTCAGGTATTCATTGGCAGTAGTACTTCCTAATGCCAATTCAGACCTTGCATTTCTACCCTATTTCTCTTGACAAAGACAAGTGACTACATTCTTTTCATCTCCTTTCAATCACATTTCTAGCACTTGAACTACACTTTAACTCAGATTCTTAACTTAACTAGCAAGATTAAACCTATTGCTAACCTCTTGTCACAGCTGGTTTTGGACCTTACTCTCACAACTTCGTAGTATTTTTCATTTATCCATGACTGATGAAGAACAGTGATGTCAGCACTGGTTTATGGTTTGGACTAATGATTCTGAAAGTAATGAAGACAACTCTGGAGCTAAGGCAAATCCAGGGCAAGATTTCCCTCTTTCATCCCCCTAAATTGACTTCACAAACAGAACTTCAACCTGTACTAAAGTAGTGTAGACTCTCTTGTCAGAGAACATCTTTTTAAGAAGTTTAACTAACGTGCAGTTTACCTCTGACCAGAAATCCACAGGGACAGCTCTCCATGGATATTTTTCTTGCTTTCTTGCTTCTGCTTGTACTGTATTGCTAAGTGTTGCCACCTGCCCACAAGGAAAATATTCTCTGGAGATTCAGCCTGTGCCAGCAGGCCAGCTTTCATCTCATCATTTGGATCCATGCACATACTATGAAAACAGAAAAGTATGGTTTTTTTGTTTAAACTTGCTTCTCAGCCCCATATCTTAATTTTATCAGTTACTTTGAGGTGACATTTTTCTTCATTAAAAAAAAAAAAAATATCAGTAATCTATTCAGAATGCTCAACATAATCTAGGCAAACACGTTTTCAACTGAGGTATTTAACTTGCATAAATATTGATACATACATATAGAGTCAAGATGATGTCTGTTTTTCACAAAGTCAAAGTAACTGATTCTTTTATAATAAATTGTACTTCATAAAATAAAGTGCTCTAAAAAAATCCATTTTAAGGATCCATTTCTTATTGGAAATAAAAATGCTAAAGTGTTTCAAAAGTCAAGGATTGCCATGATAAGCATTAAGAATTTTCACATCTGAGGTGTGAAAATGTAACAAAACCTTTTTGCCTGCATCCATACATTTATTGCATCACTTCATTAATATCTAAATTGCACAGTGTTTATGACTGATCTTGTATTTCACTTTGGCCAATTACTTATGTTTGTCTACATGAAACAGGAGACCCAGGATGTAATGAGCCTGTAGATTTGTGTACAGTAAACTTAGCTTGATGCTGGCAGTGTGCAAAATGGCTCTACTATAGACATCAGGTTTTTATTCTACAGCAGCATTCTCTGCAAGCTGTTAGTAGAAGTTAGATTAGGGCAATACATATGCTCACAAGACAGGTTTTGGACTAATGTACCATACCGAAATATGAAAGCTCCAGTGTTCATGTTTGCCCAGATCTGCATCATCAATGCTTTGGAACCCAACGAAATTATATGAATACAGCCATCTTCAACAAGTTTATCTCCCAGGCTTAGGTATTCCATTCCTACAGACTTGGTCTCTTCTAGAAATATAAGCATGTTTATAAAAACAACTACAACATCAATGCCTTTTTTTTTTTTTTTTTTTTTTAGAATTAAATGAGCTAGAATGTACAATCCTCTTCAGAAACCTAGGTCTCTTGTGTATTGAAACAGACATTAATTAAGCACTTTGTTCTTGTCTGTAATTAAGTAAACACACTAAGCATGCATATTTCATCTAATTCAATGATATTGTTAATGTCATATTATATTCCCATGTAGAACTGAAAGTCTCATTGTGCACCCAAAGTCTAGATTTTTTTATTTTTATTTATTTTTTACAAGTCATGCTGCCCTTGAACCCCATTAGCAAGATTTTACATCCAATATTTTCCACTTTACGTTATGAAGCAAAAGCATAGGCCTTCTTGCAAAAGCAGCTCAAAAATTTTTAAGATTCAGCCCCCTCTCATTTTTTTTTTTAATTTTTTAAGTTGTAAAATAGAGGTATTCCAAGTGCCCAACTGGGAGGCATTTTAAGTACCTCAAGAAGTTTCCTGTTTTATAAATTATAATCCAAGAGACTCTGCTTCAAACATTTTGGAACCTGGCAACACGCTACAACAGTATAAACAGGTAAATGTTTTTATAGCCATTGATATCTGTGATAGCACACATGGGGAAAGTTAAAGGATTTATACGAAGTTAGCCTGATGATTAGCTCATGATCATTACCTTACTTTCTAGGTAAGAATTCCAATAATTAAATCTTAAATCAAGAAGTTTTAGTAGCTCTATATTAAAAAGAAAAAACACAAAAACCACTTGCTTCATCAATACACATGAGATCAGTTAAGTCTGACAGTAGTCATTTCCTATGACCTTTCAGCTGCAGCTGAAATTCTCTTCAACACAACATGAAGCAGCACGACATTTCATTGAAGTTAAAAACTCAATGAGAAGGCTAAATTCCTAGAGGAACTAGGCACGAACCTGGTTTATGAACAAACTGGAAACATTTTTATCTTCAAGTATAACTCACAGTACTCAAAGAATGGAAAGAACAATGAGAAAGGCTTATCATTAGTGTTCAACATTAGTTAAAAGAAAAAAGTGCAACCTTTTTGTGTAAGACACATCAATTAATAATAATTGTAACCAGAATCCTTCAGTGCTACCTAAAACAGGAACAAGAGCTATATTCTCACCTGTGCTGTCAAAGCTGTTCTCTCTTACAGATAAAAGTCTTCTCTTGACTTTCTTCCCCTTCTCTGTTGAGTTTTCCATTTCATGAACACACTCCAGATGAAACCACAAGGAAACACTGAAACCATCAGACATGTGTGGCCAACAGTTCTGTCCAACTAAAGGCAAGTGAATTGGGGCCACGTGCCAAGAAGAAAGCAGTTGATGACTCAAGTTTTCACCATCTGCCTCTTTCTTATTCTGTGAAAGTTTTGCTTTTTTTAACAGTCCGGCAGTTTTGCTGTTGGAAGTGCCAGTGGATTTTTGTGAAGAACTACTAAAATTTGTGCCATGTAGCAAAGGGAAGGCAAGGTACTGTAATGGGTTCATGTCCATATTAGTTTCTATAATCTTCAATACCCCCTTAAGCAGTATCTCCTAGAAGAAATAAACAAGCAAGAATCAAACTGTTCAATACCACGTAGCCAGACGTCATTTCCTAACTAAACAGAACCCCATTCTTCACTTAAACTCAGGTTCATATTTTCACTGCATAGGTGGGCTTTCACATCTAAACTGAGACATTTACAACAGCCTTAAGTTACCACTTCAACAAGCTAAGTATAAGTCCAACAGTTTTGGGGATTTAGTGACAGCAGGGATCTTTAAGTTACTATGTTTAGGAATTAGCCAAATCACAGTAGATGTTTATTTGGCAGTCTCACCTCAGATTTGTTATGTGCTAGCAGATTCATTTACACCTCAACACAAGGCTGATCTTTTACTTTACTTTGAGGACGACTAAGAACATAAATACAGGCTATCATCTTTTACTGCATGATTATTAAAGAAGTGCCTGAGCAAGTGCTTAAGTGTCCTTAAGCAAAAACGTGTCCAGTCACATAAGCAATTACTGCAAGCCATCTTTGAAAAACTGATTTACATACTGTAATTTGGTATTATTACATGCTTTGCAGTAACTTTTCATTTCCTTCACCCTGTTTTTTCCTACAGACTCCCACACAAGCCAATACATACTTTAGCAGCATTTCCCACACAAGCAGTAGATTCCAGTGTTAGACAAGCCAACCCATGACAGTTTTAAAAGTAATTCCTGCAGATAAAGCAGCACCCATTGCTGAAAAGGAAATGCTTTACAACTAAGGAAATTAGTTCAAGTTTAACAGTGTACAATATTGTCATCAATAACCATTATGTCAGTCTACTCAAGACAAATCTTGCTCTCTTGTGCTGAAGAGTTCCCAGTATGTTCAAGAACACAGGTTTCTAAATCCTTTTCTCCTCTGCTCACTTTCAAAACACAAAAGGGAGTTGTTTCAGCAACTGAAACTGGTCAGTTACAGAATTGCTGTTATTAGACATTATTATATCCTTATTTCCCAAAATAGTTGAGCACAAAGATTCTCTTCATGCTTCTGAATTGTATTATTTATTACTGAAGACATACCGTACAAGGAGTCTTCTCCAAAAATACCCGTAGGAGAAGAGTTAGTTCTTCTGAACATGTCTGTGAGCTCATCAAAGAAACGAGCAGGTCTACCAGCACCATCTGACACGCTAAAAATAAGAGAATATTCTTCAGGAGAATGTGTGAAAATCTTTTAAAAATTGTATTTGATAATGTCAGGAAAAAGAATTAATGTGGAATTTAGAGTTTCACGGATACGTTTAAAACTCAGGAAGTTACAATGATTACAAAATGAATTATGAGATCCATCTGCTTTCTGATAGTATTACCATTCACTTGACCAAATCAAGACTGCTACAGTAAGTTTGGCTTCCAGGTTTGCGAACACAGCATCTAGTTTGTAAATAATCCCCCCAAAAAGCCATGGTTTAAAGTCCTGGGATGGTTTACAAATGTTGTGTGAGCTACCTTAGGGCAAGTATATAATTTGCTTCGAGATTTTTTGATCAGCTAGATTTTTTCTGAGTAGCAATAAAACCCAGTCAAGATATCACTTAGTCCTCTGTTACTAAGAATCTGAAACAACCCATGCTGTTACACTAAATCAATCTAACTGCATCACAAATGCAGTTTAAATAATGTAATCTCCACTGACTCAGAAATAACCCTTTAAAAACAGGGTTATTTACATGTTAGAGACCTGTCAGAAGCTAGAGACACAGGTGCATTGATTCATGCTTGCCAATTAATTCACTTGGTAAATTTTGTTTGCATTAAGGACTAAAAAATTGAGGGTGTACACATTAAATTATAAAACCATGTTCTTTGAATTCAAACTCACCATGAAAACTAGACTCTGTTTGTGTCAGTATATTCATAAATCCTCCCAAAATATGTTTAACAGCTCCCTGTTAGAAAAAACAATACAGGGAAACAATCAGGAGGATACAGCAGCCCAAAGAACTAACAAGTAATTTACTTCAAACAATTCAACCTACTGTTGATTTAAGTGAAAATAAATCCAGTTATAAAACACTTCCATAATTTGATGTTTGCTAATGAGCATGCTTTCATGTTTTGTACAGTTCAACCGCATGACGAGAAAGGCTTTGAAATCCAAATGATTAAAGAAAAAATCCCTTGCCACTCTGCATTCAGCAACTAACAACTGCTGCCTTGTCTTCTCTCCCAAAATAGAATTACATAAATCAACAGGCTATGATAAAACACGTTACCTTGGTATATAATGACGCAATATTGAGAGTTTAACTTTTCCCCAATTTTTGGGGCCAAGTTTTTAAAATTATCTAAGAAGTCCAAGAAGCTTCCACAAGAGCAACATCCTTCACAAATATCCTCTTAGATAAATATAATTCAAAAATCTAATACATTCAAAGTTTCTAAGCTTGTTAGTTCAGTAGATTAATAAGCTTGCCCTAAAACACACTTAAAAATACTTTGAATCCTAAGTCATTTTATGTGCTGAAGTTCACAAAAATAAAATACATGGGGGAAAAAGATTTTAAGAAAGTAATTCACACAAAGAATTGGAATGCCAAATAAGACATTTTCCCACTCCAGCCTTTCCTGCTTTTGGTTTAAACTGTCAAGCACTGGTAACGTTGCTTCTTAGTCAGATGACTACACATACAAACACTTTAAAAGCTCAAGTTACTTTACCATTTTTTCTTCTTCTGGAGAAGTTTACTAAATTTAGTTACTTAAAAGCAAAAAAAAAAAAAAAAAAAAAAAAAAAAAAAAAAAAAAAAAAAAAAAAAAGAAAGAAAAACCCCACAAACTAGCTCTTAGAAATCCCAAGTGACCCCTGTGTGCTTAATTAATTTTTAATATAAACTCATGACAAATGAATGAAATATTTTGCAGGTGCAGCATTGCAAGTTTCAAAAAAGCATGTTAATACATACATGAATATGCACATACATATTCTAAATATTAGAACACCTGACGGTTTCTAGATCTGCACTGACAGCTTTTGTGGTTCAATAGCTTTGATGAAGTAAAACAACTGCAGGTCAACTGCCTTTCAGTCATTAGTTAACATTAGTTAAGTTTCTTATAACTTACTCTTTTTAACTTAATGCAGTTTTACCAACAATATCAATCCTTTGCGTTATTTCAGGTCTTACCAAACACCATAACGAGTACTTCAGAGTTCAGCTATTTTTTTTAATACTATTACTACAAAACTGAAGAGAATAAGCAACTGCTGAAGTGCTGCATTTGTTCAATAACATTTTTACCTGTTCTATAAGTACAATGGCATTTCTCTCCTTCTGGTTGATGATTTTCAGGCAGCTCTGGAATACATGAGCAAGCACATCTAAACTTGCATTACCAGCTGACAGCAAATTTAATTCTAACATGCAGATTTCAGGATATATTAATTCTCCTTGATTGATGTTTTCAGTTAGGTCATTAAGATAACCTGAAGGACCGGTACATTCTGGCTCTGCCTTTGTGTCTGCTCCTGAAAGAGAACATTTGTCTTACTCAAACTTACTCAGATGAAAAGTTTGCATTACTTAAGTAGCATATCCAAGGTTATAGTTTCTCCAATCTTCTCAAACACAAAAATAGTCACTAGTGTATCAGCAGTTTTCAGAAGTTTGTAACACCTTCTATTCTGCTTTACGTTCCCACATTTTCCTGCCAACACAAGGGCAGGGATGCAGTTTCCCCCATTACATGTTCTTGAACTACATGCTGTTATTTCCTGGGAACTGGACACACAGCAATGATAAAGATGCAATTCAAATATGAATCTTTGTAACAGAACTTCATCTTCTATGCAGAACTCTGACCCTGCCGAGGAACAATGAATGTAAATGATTGTTATCTTAAAAGGCAGGGTGAAGCAGTATTTCAGTCATTTAACTCACAAAATGTTTGACAGGACACATAAGATCTTCATTAAAAACAAAACCCAAGCATTTAAGTTCTACTTGTTACACACCCACCTCTTCAGGACATGTCATTTGAAACTAAAATGAGTGATAGAGACAACATGCTATCTGCAAATGTTTCATGGAAATAGTTTCAGGTTGAATTTATAATTCAGAAACTTCTAAAACATGCATTTGTATACAATTCTGATACACTACTGAAAGTCTAGTCATACAGATAAACAGAAGTAGCGGAATGCAAGTTCACAGCACAAAGGCAAAAATCAAAACAAATCTATGTTCAAAATCACATCAAAAGAATAAAACACATATCAGTTGTTGAATATCAATAGATACAACCAGACTACACAACTTCAATCAATTTTTTTTAGTACTACATAAAATTTCAAGCACTGACTTACAGACAAGCTACTGATAAATATCTCTGGAGATAATTGCTTCCAGATCACAATAATAAATGTCAAAAGACAATCCAACATAATTTCAGAGCAAGAATCATGTAAACTAGTGTAACCAATACAGAACAGTTCCCGTAACACTCAGCGTAATAATAGTCAGCTTCACTTCTGGGGGAATCCAATTACACTTGCTGTGAAAAATCTAACCTATCTGCAGCTGTAAAAAGTCTCTGATCATCATCCTGCTTTTGTACATCTTAAAAAGACAACCAAGCTTGGCTATATCAGAGATTGCTTTGTATATTCAGAAGTTCACATTTACCTCCATCCTTCGTTTCACTGTCAGGGTTACTTTCACTGTCTGCTTCATATCCTTCTTCTTCAGCAAAAAGTTTAAGGCTACCACACTGTGACTCGTCAGCTTCCTCGGGTATATCTCCAGGCTGTGGCATTGACTCCTTTTCAGTGTAATGGGTCTGTAAAACGCAAATTCACCACCTTGGTTCAGAAAAACAAATAGTTGTGAACCTTCCAGAACCTTTTTCCATGCCCACTGGGGAAAGAAACAAACTCATCACATATTTCCAGGAAACTCGAGACTCTTTTTAAGGATGTCGCACTTCTACACAGAGAATTGACTCTGCAAAGACGGATTTTTGTTACTAACTACCCAAATACACTTTTGGGAAACAGGTGAGCAACACATTAAGAAAAACTGTCTCCAAAAATTCCCACTATAATAATTTTAACATCTGCTCTTCTGTCAAGATATATCTGCAGTCTCTATGGTCTGTGGATATCCACTTTGAGTTCTTCCACTACCCACAGTAAAACAGAAGAGCAAGAACTTCCAACTTCAGGTATTTCCATAAAGCATAATAGGGCTTGCTCTGTTTTAGAGTAACTCATTTCAGAGCAGCAAATTAGGGAGCATACGAATATACATCATTCACCTTGACACTTGCATATAAGAATCACAGAATTCATTTTCAACAGCTGTAAGAATGCAACAGATATAAACCTTATTTAGTTTAAAAAAAACAAATACGAACAAAACCTTGACCCAGCAAACCTCACGGAATTAGATTTGTTTAGTCAGTGTTTCATACCTTCTCTATTTTCTCTTCAGAATGATCCAAGTCAGTAGAAAAAGTGCCCAATGCAACACGAAGCAGTGAATCAAAGAGAGGCTTCGCCAAGTCAGTTTCTAGCAGTTTTGACTGAGCAAGTTGTTCTCGTATTTGTAGTAAGATATCATCCACACAAATATTCTAGAGTTTGTAAGATAAACATTTTGATTTATTATTGTTTTGGCTAGAATAGACCAGTACTTCAATTTAACAACTGCCTCTTCCACCTACACTAATCAGTCTTTCCAGCTAGAACTGCTAGACTTCACCAAGTCTCCTACAGTAACAAAGACTTACAGCCTGCCACGACAAACACTTTGTGGGTTAAACAATCCTCACACTGAACAATCTAAGCAACATACTGCTTTTGTAAAATTACATGAAGGCACTCTTTCAAAAAACAAACATGCTTCTGAAACAGTTGGAAGTAGAGTGCATTCAGATGACATCGTATTACTCAAGAGGTTAAAAGGATAGAGGGTGGTAAGTCCAACTTCACAAAAATAGCAAGCGGCTCTAAATCGCAGGTCTCATACATATTATGGCAGCAGAATGAGATAGGTAAGAGGCTAAAAAAACCTCAAGATGATAATTAAAATAATAAACCATAGTGAAGGAGTCTATGAATCAATAACTTTTGATGGAATCCTGAATTAGTTCACCTCTGAAGCTTAGATAATAGTTTTTTTTCAGGTGCTCCTTAAATATTGCTGTCTTTTAACACCCCTCTCTCCTCAAGCACAATCCTCTGCTCACCATTTTCACACAGTTTTGCTTAACATGCAAGTCACTGTGTACAACTTGTGTCTTGCCTACACAACTCTCAGCTCTGTCTCACATTCTCCAGTGAGCATCCTTGCAGAAGTATCTACCACCATTCAACACTCATCAGTTCAAACACAGAGCATGTGACTGGACAAAGAAACTACACAGGAAAGAAAAGTACTCAACTAGAGATAAAAAAAAAAAAAAACTACACAGGAAAGAAAAGGTACTCAACTAGAGAAAAAAAAAGTGATGGCCAGCTTGAAATAAATAGTAGTCAGCATCCACCACTGCATTTGTGGGCAGAGGAAAACATGCCCTCCCACAAGTCAGGACTACTTTAGGCCAAAGAGAAAAAAAATCTTTATCTGTTAGGATCATAGTCCTAGCACAGTTCTTGGACTGAAGATACACTAACCCAAGACACATTAAAACAGAAAAGAGTATATGATGTTTTTGCCTTATCCATATCAACCACGCTAACTCAAATGGTAACAGAGAGATGAATAAATTGGAAACAATTAAAAAACCAAACAGGGTAAACATCTCATTCAAGCTAGATTACTCTGCATTCCACAAGGCTCCTCCAGCCACTGAAAAGCACAGAATCAGCATGAACAGGGATCCAGTCCAAAAGGGATGGAAGAAATATGTTAGAGGACAAACAAGGTATTACAGGATCCTAACCAGCAGGGGCAATGAGCAGACACATGGAAAGTTGCCTCCTTAAAAAAAGCAACTACAGCCTGTCCTTCTCTTACTCCTATTCCTTCATGTCTGCTGACCACTACCACCATCATCTAGATATATTGCTTTCTGTCATGCTTAAGGCATGCATTTAAATATGCATCATAACAACAAACTTTCTTTAAACTCCAAAAAAATCAACAACAAAACTCCCTCAGATGGATTACTGTTAAAATAATGTTGTACATAACAGATACAATTAAGGTAAGCTAAGGGAAGTTGCACATTACCTGATTAAACATCTCTACTTCCATCTTCTGCTGTGTGGTGCTTGCACTGTGTAAACATATCATCAGCAAAGCTTCTAGAAGTCTGATGCCCTGAAGTGCCCATTCAGTTTCTTCTCTTACAGAAGACTTTCCCTCTTCCAGATTTGCAGCTGAAGCATGTTCCCTACTTGCAGAACTGTCACAGGAGACACATTCAGACACCAGCTGTTCTGGAACAGCAAGACTGTCAGAACTACTGAGCTCTGATTGCGCCACTTCCCTGCTTTCAGGGAAATGAACAGAGGCATCTTTGCTGAGACGTTCAGCACGAGCACTCCCATGTGAACTTTTGCTTTCACTCAATGTTCTCTCCCTTTTTTCTTGTTCTTTCTCCTTATTTTCCACAAGCTTCTGAATTATGAGGATTAGCAGTCTATGGCATGCTTCAAAACCTCCAAGTCTATGGAACTGTCTCTGGAAAACTGAACTATGCAAATAGATGCAACGACACATGGACCAAATATCAGCAGCTCTGTGAATATGCTCCAGAGAGGGCAAAGTAAGGCTTTCCAGTGACAGACATGGTAATTTATGGCCTAATGGCTCACTAGCTGTACTATCATATCCCGATGTATCTTCAGAGTCATTAGCTGAATCCAGATCACCGTCTGCTTCTTTACTTACACATAAAAATGCAACACAGAGAAACAGGTTTATTGTGTTAACATGAACGTCTTGACTCTCAAACTTTTTCTTTTTTGGGTAAGCCTCTTTAAGGCCTGCATAAAACTTGCTCAGGCTTTGAGGAATTTCTGAAGCAGTGTGCTGGCTACAAAGAGAAGCAGGCAAATCAGATGCAGACTCCTTGTGCTCATAATTGAAGTCCTCTAGCTCTGGCACTGCTTGATCTTTCTGCTGCTCACCGAGGCAGAGTATCAAAGTCTCCAACACTTTCAAAGAATAGCTTCTTAAAGTATCTAAGTAGTTTAACTCAGTCATTTGATTCACTCCATTACAACTCAGAAATAAGTCTCTAATCACCCTGTAAGAGAAAGCATAACATAGTCTCCTTACAAATCAACAATGAATTCATTATCTCGTAAGATTTTATGAGACATTCATAAGATGTGACGTCTAAAAATAATCCTGTTCCACACACCCGAGTGACACCAAGACCAAATCATGTTTATATGAAGTAAACATATCTCAAAGTGCAAGAATTGCACTTCGGGTATGCAAGGTGGGCTAGAGGGGGGGATCATCTGCAATACTTCAGAATCTCTAAGCATCATTCACCTAGTAGAAGAAAATTTAACTTTTAGTTAAGCTATGACATAGGGACATACAACCTTATGTAGGGTTGACTAATCACTAATACAGACCACAACAATGTATATGATGTTCAAAGCATTAAAGTGTTCAGCTGTATATCTGCTCTGCAACAGTACATCCAGGCAACTTTTTATTAACAGTTGGAGCTAGTCAGACTTCAAGTCTATGACTTTGGTAAGAAATAGACTGCTTCTCAAATAAACATGAAGTCTTAAGACTTTTACTTGCTATGTCTTTAACAGTTTTAAGAAAAAACTGCTGAACAGTATCTGAAACACACTTCAAGCACAACTTCATGCAACTGTTACTGCCAAAGGTGTTTTTTTTTTTTAATATTGGCATACTTCCAATGATATTTTCTCCATTCTTTCTACTGCCCATGTATTACACTGAGTTCACATAGAATTGGGGGTAATGATCTGTAAGTTTCTTAATGTATGTTGGCTTACAGACATTCACCTTCCCTACCTTCCAACTTAATTCCCATATCTACTAAATTCACTTCATCAGGACTCCAACAGAAAAGATTAGAATCCTTCATAGAAGAAAGGACGCATTCATATTCTTAATAAAATATATGGAATTTTATTCAGAAGCTATGAGTGCAGAACAAGTAGAAAGTTTTCTACTTCATGTCTTAGAAGCTTGTTTTTTCTTTTCTAAAAAAAATTAAGTGATTCACAAATTCTGTAGGAACTAGGAGAAGGGAAACAGACCGGAAAATTTAGGAGAAATTCTCATCAAGTGAAATGAGAATCTGTTCAACACTGACTCACTTTAGCATGAAGAATTAAGAGGCAAAGAACATACCACATTTGACAGATTTTGTTCTTACATGCTTTGTTTTGACTTGTTCAAGGCCCCGTACTTTCTGCAGCTTATGAATCTAACAAAGTCTTCTGTTATTTATCTTGACATCCTCTCTGAGATATCCAAGTGCAAAATATAGTCCAAACATTTACGTTCTAATCAGTGACAAACAGATAGAACTTTGTACTACATAATTACTGGGTTTTCCATTAATAAGCAGAAATTCTACCAACCTGGATTTAAGCAATGCAGGCAGTATCTGCAAGTAAATTTGAAGTACTTCGTAAGGCAAACACTGGCTATGGTAACCGCTTGTGTGTTTATCAGCTGTAGTTAGTCCCAGTTGTTGAGCATGGCAAGCTAGCTCAACCCCCTTCTGAAGCACTGGATTATAAATACAATTATATAGTTTCCACTGGACCACTGCATTTCCCTTTTGAATTAAGTGGCAAATATGGCTTGCAATCTGCATGCCTTGTAATTTGTCTTCTTCAAAAACAACGTTCTGATAAGCCTCCAATGCATCCCATCTCAACAACACATCTTCAGATCCACTGCTAGGCAGAATTCCCTGAACTCTGCAGGAGGAACTAGATGCAAAACCAGCATCATTAGAGTTGCCCTGCAAGGCATCTTCCAACTGCAAAAGCTGATCACAGTCAATAGTACATATATTGCACGATGCCTGTATAATTCTTGGAGAAGCTTCTGCTCCACCCAGTTGATCCAGTATAAACTTGTTAAGGATGTTCAGTATGTGCTGTTGAAAGTTTTTTAATATTGGTAACTTGGAAGCACGGAGCAATGGGACAATCACAGATTTTGGGTCCATACAACAGCATATTCCTACATTATGTATACCTGAGAGAATTTGAACACAAGTACTGCTCAG
The DNA here is from genome assembly GCF_951394365.1 of Tetrao urogallus. NCBI lineage: Eukaryota > Metazoa > Chordata > Aves > Galliformes > Phasianidae > Tetrao > Tetrao urogallus. The sequence goes on along the minus strand of NC_136814.1, from coordinate 37,242,850 downwards.
AGAAACTTGCTGCAACAAGTGCAAACACTGGTGTGCACAAACAGCAATGCAACAGCATCTGTCAGGATAATTAACTTCTCCATCAGTTGTCTCAAAGGGATTTCTGGAAGCTTGGTTTTTAAAAGCAGATACAGAGAGCCCAGAGAGATCTCTGTGGTGATGCATGAAGTAAGAGTACTCACATCGTCTATGCCGCTTTCTTGTACACACTGACTGATGGAGTTGCTCTGATTTCACTTTTTTGACAGTACTGATTATTTTCATGATGCTGTTTATAAGGGATTTCAGATGCTCCGGAGCTTCCCCAGTTACTCCCTCATTCTTCATACACAGCCATTCCATTTGAAGCACTGTTACTTCAAACAGCTTAAAACCTTGATGCTGTATGAACTCATGAACAAGATCTATTGCTTGGCTAAAGTAGAATGGATTAGAGGCTGCACTCTGCAGGCAGCGGATCAAGATCTGCAAGACTCCTCCTATAACTTCAGGTAGAAGCAAGGCTCTGTGACGGTATCTAGATAATTCAAAGTCATCCTGAACAAGCTGCTGTAGTGTTTTCTTATACTCTGGAGCAAAAGGATGAGGCTGCTTTTCCAAGCAAATTCTGATTTTTAATGCTGCTTTAAGCAAGTCTGTCACATTTCTTCTCAAGTTGTCAGGCATTGTTTCTGTACTGCTAATATCTAAAGACATAAGATGCAGAACTGTTCGAAACAGCATCCTTTGGACCAGAGCCACAGGTTCTTCTGTCCACCCTGCAGAAACCACTTCATTTTCTGCGTTACTACTTAAATTACAGTCTCCAAATGCTGATAAGAACTCAGTTAATGTGGGCACCACAGTAGCTGAAAGAGCAGAACTGTGATTCAAAGTAATATCAAATCCACACACCTTCTCCAGTAGTGACAATAACACATGGCATAAGTCAAAAGGAGAGTTATCCATGTTGCTCTCAGCAGTTCCTGCAACTGGCTCATTCAAAATCTCTGGATTTAGCTCATGCGCTAGAATAATTTGGCTGGAATTTTCTAGACTAGGGACATCAGAATTAGGATTTGGTACCACATCAGCAGGCAAGAAATCACTTCTACCTACAAGGTAGCTGTCCCTAGCTGGGTACGTTAAAAAAGGCTGCAGGAACTGGGAACGTCTGTGTTTCATTGTTACAGTATTCTTGTCATCAGAATTGCCTTCTGAATCTGAAGTGGACAGCTGAGATCTTCTTGCATCTCGCACAGAGTAACGATGGGTGGTTTTGCGCATGCGCCCACTTTTTCGAGACCGAGGATGGAGCTGTGCAGAAGCCTGAAGAGATGAACGAGCACTTCGATCTAATCCCACTTTTTCCTGAGTGGATTTCACACTTGAATTGCTGTCTTTGGTCAGGCAAACATCTACTGTAAACGGTATATCGAAACCTGTTGCAAAAGAAAGACAAAAGGAACATTAAAAGAACACTCAGAAACCATATATTAAAAAACCAAAAATAGGAAAAATACTTTTAACTTCAAGTGTGAGTAGTATCATAACATGCCATGTTTTTGCACATTTGACATTTATAATATAAAAAGTTGGTAACAATTCATGTTCAGGAACCACAGTGGCTTTCCTTTAAATCCTAGGTATTATGAGGTATTATGGATACATAAACTGTCCTTGCGTTTTGTAGAACTTACTTGTAGGCACAACTATTCCATCCCCTTAAAAAATAAGATAACATCAAGGCAGATGAAAGGATATCTCGAAGCAAAGGAAAGTTTAGTTCGAAAAAAGTCTTTTGGCCTGTTACAGCCACTGGTTATAATCTACTTTGGTGAAGTTAGATACACCAATATAGTAGCAGTAAAATATCAGTCAGCAGCACTCCAACTCCAGGATCTACTCTATTATTTAGTTGTGGAAGCAGTTCTAGGCAGCAACAAAAACATTACTTATTTTCTGCCCATCATTCAAAATATCCACAGTAAGCACTGCCAAACAACTCCAACCCACAATAAGAAAAACTGAACTCTAAGCAGAGTGAAAAAATGTCTTCAGCTTGATGATTCAACATTGCTTTACGCAACTCATATGCTATAGGAGCTAAGTGCCTTAACACACAGCATAAAGATATGATTACAGACTATCGGTAGTAATAGGAAAAAACCTTTAAGTACAGAGTAGATCATTATGTACACAGGTCTTAATCATTCCAGCTTTAATTGTTCCAAATCCAAGAAGCAGACGTATGTTGTGGACTTCCAGCAATAATCAGGGCCAAGAGGGAGACTAAAATGAGGAACCCTTAAGTTTAAGATGTGGAACGCTCCCAGGAAAGCCAAGATGAAACACCTATCAACTATGCAGCATAAAGCACGGAATATGAAATTAAATCTTATTCAGCGGGCAATAAATTTTTTGAAGAATACTACACAATATTTCCACTTGACTTACATTGGTCAACTCAGACTATAAACAGTCAAAAAAGCAGATGGAAAAAGTTTACATGCTTTTGGATGAAGTCCACCATGACTTTTAATCAGTAGCAGAAAAGTACCTGTATGCTTTGTGCATAAGAATAACTCAGCAAACAATGGCAAGTATTCACCATCCACTATTCAGTACTCAGAGAAAGTAGTGATAGTCAACAATAACGCACCCCAAAAAGAAATAAACCCTAAAAAGAAAAAAATCCCAAAGCACACAATACAGATATAAACACTAAATTGAAAGAAAAGATATTTCTGTGAGCAAGCACGACACACCTTGCTGTTTCATAGTCACAGTCGCAGTGCCTGTGGAACAGTTGCTTTGGAAGGAAGATAACTATGATTATCTTACCAAATAAAGGGTATTTCCTGAACAGGAAGAAAGCAAGCCAGCTAATGCAGATGGGTTAAGATATTTTATTTCTGATCAAGGAAAGCAAGCTCTCTGTGCAAAATTGATTATATCATGTTTACTGCTTTAGTACCGCAAGCTAGAAATTCGTAGTAGGTACAAACCACATTATGCAAAGTGTAAAACCAGCACATCTTAAAACCTGTCTAAACAGCAGCATTTTAAACTAACATTGGAAAAGTCACTAGGCTATCATAGGGCCAAAATATTTAATTCAATCATGCTTCCAGGGAGCATGGAAGAAAGATGCAAGCAGGGTAGTTGTTTACATAAAGTATTATGAAACTGGCATTCTAAAGGCCACACAACTCCAAACATTAACAAAATTTACAGGGCTTTAAAATGGCAAAGAACTCTGGGAAAGCTTCAAGTGGAAATCCTTCAGAATTCTTTCAAACATACAAGTAACTTGTTTCATCCTCTGTTTTATCTTCTAATAAAGAAAAACACAGAAGCTCCCCCTCCCCCAAAAAAGCTGTCATCACTTTTACATCACATCACATAGTTCACTTCTTGCACAGTTTATCTTGTATCACCTCTTTTATCTCTTGATTTTCTATCATACCTTCCACTCCTTTGATTTAAACAACTTTTTCGGCAATCGAATCCTTGTAATTTAGTTTTTCTGTTCATACATCAGTTTTTCCTGACACAGAACATCCAAGATGCACTCTGATTCTGTTCATAGTTATCCAGTATCATTACATTTTCAAGGCCTACATCTGTGATATTCATTCCACTTTCACACTCTGTTACCTGTTTAGCTTTTAAGTCTCTCTTCTATCATTTCTTTCATTTCAGAAGAAAAAGTCTCACTCCGTCTCTGACCGTCTAAAGCATCCTATTGTGGATTTTTTTTAATTAACCATAAGTCTTTCCTCCTCCTACCCACCATGAAACACTTCATATTACAAAATCATGCACTTTTAAACTCCTTTCCAGTCTTTCCCATATCACCCAAAAAGCAAAAAACCAACCCACTAACAACAAAAATTGATCTCATCACACAGTCCAGATACACAGTAATGTGAGCATCATCTTGTACATAAACCAAGAGCCTTAGCCTTCTCTGGACAATTTTCCTTGTATGTTGTAGAGCACTGGTATTTTTACATTTAATTTCTTTGTAGAATTACCACTTTCTTTCTATACTAAGAGGCCATGGACAATGGACACAGACATAATGGATTTCTGTTCTTTAGCTGGCAATACTAGAATACAAATACAATGCATGACATTTTCTAGATCCTTAATACTGTAAAAAATAAATCTTACCCACTGCTTTTTCTTCTTGGACAGGGATTTTCCAGACCAGTGGCAGAAGTGACAGAAGGAGGGTCAGAAGCTCCTCCCGACATGTCAGCTCCTGTGTTCAGAAGGAAAAATAAACAATCTTTTGTAGCTTTTTCCCCTCTCCCCCCCCCCTCAAATAGATGAATCCTCCAGCTTATTTTAATAAGCTATAAACATTCAGTTCTCTGTGTCTTCTTGCTGTTCTATGCAGAACTGGAGAGACAACCTAATTGCAAAGAATGCTATAATCATTAACTGGAGCCAATCAGAAAGTTTTTGAAGTATTTACTAAACTTTTTCAACTCTTCATATAAAAATCTCTTCAAATCCTTTTTGTTGAACAAATTCCTCACCCACCACATAAGAAAACCAGGAAGTTGAAAGCAAATAATATAAGAAGGTAGAAAATCCCAACAATTTACTGGTTGCTATACATCACTATCAGTATGGTTTCAGTGCTAAAAACAAAACAAAAAACAACCAAGAAATTCTATCACCAACCCCCAATCCAGAACCACAAAAACCTGGCCTGAGCATTTTTGTAGCTGACATCATTCACTGACATGCAGCTGAAGCAACAACTTTTCCCAAAAATTCAAGATAGCAAATAAATTAAGGTGTGTGAAGATAAGCAACAATTTTGGTAAGAAGCTGCAACATTATGTTAAGAAGCTTACACAACTTGCTTTTAACTGAAGATCAGAATTTAAGAGTGTCTTGAAATGTTTGCATAGACTCTTATCTACTGAGATTTGAGATTCAGATTCCTTAAAAAGGCATTTGCAAATGTTAAGAGGTAGAATAAAGTGAAAAACCTACTGTTAACTCCACAAGCCACCTAGTTAGAGATAATACACTTGAAATATTTAAGTATTCTGTGCATGTTTCTTACTGAACTTTTAAGAAATTAAGATACTGAGCTAAATGACTCAGTAAAAGTAAGCAAAACTGATTATGGATGACAAAGCAGCATCAGCTTCTTTTTGTGCAGAGAGGTGGCGGAAGCCCTGTCCCTGGAGACATTCAAGATCAGACTGGACCAGGCTCTGAGCAACCCGACCTCGCTGTATGCGACCCTGTTCATTGGGGGGGGAGTTGGACTAGAACATCATTAAGGGTCCCTTCCAACTCAAGCAATTCGATGATTCTACTTTTGTACACACGAACACATTTCTTCATGCCAGTTATTCCACCTGGCTTGGTTCAAAGATCACCTTATCATTACTTATATCACTGATATGTCACCTGCTCATTCATTTAAAAAAAACCCTACTTCCTCTCAGCCTTTGAATAAAACCAGCATATAAAAATTAGGTCTGCACATCCAAAAGATTGAACCAGAAATGCATCATAACCATCAAGAACCTCACTACAAATTATTAGGCTGATAATGAAATTTCAATTAGATGTGGTTTCACAAGTTGACTTGTATTTCTTTTATCTTTTCCATTTTGGGATGGAGAGATCTAGTAAACTGTACAACAAATTAAAATAAAAATTGAAAGAACAAAGAAAATACATTTCAACCCAGTTTACTGAAAGGTCTTACAGTTTTGGAACCTTTTCTAGAAATAGTACTGCCAAAAATGGATGGCATTCCATGTATGATGGTAATTAGAAGAATTGAAATATATACTTTTTTTTTTAAACACTACAGCTCCACCACGACATAGAACAAACTCAAATATCCATCTCCCATTCACATCGCAACCAGTGAGAAAAAGCCACTCACAGAATTTATCTTCCTGCAAAGTGTGTTTTGTTGACAGATGTATGCTTTTTCAATAAATTGGAAAGGTGTACATTTTGACTTTATTGCTTTAAAGTAACAAATGCTAGTTTAACAGGTTAAGCAAGCAGACTAATTTCTCTCAAAAATTCTACCCTCCTGCCTTTCTACCCAGCTGCCAAATTCAAGATTCACACAGCTTAACCAGACAGAAGTTTAATAGCTAACAGCATCAGCTGGCAAACAGGTATATGGTTAGCTATTTTTCTCTTTTTTGTGCTTGCAGAAGGACAGAACACAACAGTCAAGGCTCAACACAAAAAAGAAAAGCTTATATCCAGGTAAGAAAAACTATTACCTGATCAATATTAGAGTTGAGTGTGGTAAGCAAAATAAACCCACGGCCTTGAACTAAGTACTGTCCCAGGGCAGCCATATGAGTTTCTTCCTCTTCATCTTCCTTGGCTTCTGCCCTCTGGACCACTGCATTGCACAGTCTGTTGACATCTGTCAAGAACTCCCGTGCCAGTGAGTTACTGGCACTGCTCATGTCTGAGCTGTAAGTAGAAAGCATGGAAAGTAAATTCACCAGAAAATACATTTCTTAAGGGAAAAAAAAAAAAAAAAAAGATGGAGAGAAAGTCATTCCTTCCAACTACCTCCTCTCTGAAACATGGAGGATGTGTAGGACTGAGGAATCAATATACTAACATATGATGGAAGGGAACAGGAAAGTTAAGCTTATTACAGTGAGACTTTCAGCCAGTGATCCCAAACGTTTATTTTATAAACCTATTAGGTAAGTCTAGGACACACAACAGTCCTTCACACTGCAAACATGAAAGTTAATGATTTCATTCTTAAATCTAGATGTGATCTTCAATCTTTATCTGCTGAAAGACAGCAAAGGTAGTAATTAAACAGCACTGCATAGACTCTTACCAGAATTACTTTGCCAGCTTAATACATTTAGCTTCTAACTGGAAGGAAAAGGAGATACACCTAGGAAACGTCACTCCCAGTTCACCTGTTTAGAAAAAGTGAAAACGCATGATGTTTAATATGCAGTTTTTAAAACAATTCATTCTGTGATAGCTATCTGAAGCTCCTTGAGGTATTTTGACCTTTCAAGTTATCTTTTTTTTTTTTTTGTTATGACTCTGCCCACAAAATCCTATTACAGAGGAAGTACCTGGTGCATACATGGTAAGTCAACATAATAGAGTTAGCTAGTTTTTAAAATGTAAGATGAATGAGGTATGCAAGTTTCAACATTTCCTTTTAGAAAAAACACAAGTTCTTCAGCGCTGACTACCTGCATACATAATGCTTCATGCACCTGCAGGTCTGGGACAAGCAAAGGATATTAGGAAAAACTAAATTACGCATTTGCATCAGCACCTGACTGCGCTTCAGTCCTGTCCCTTTGTTTTATCCTGGCAAACAACCAACCTTTATCACTTTAAGCACTTGGGAAGCTGTAACTAATAAAATTGGAAAGGAACAGGACCGTGCCTGCTTTGCTCTGTCTCCAGAGAGCACACTGAAGCAGTACTGAGTTCTCTTCTCCCTGTCATGCCTCTAACCCACTCCAGTACTAACAGAGGATCCAAACATGCAACAGATCAGTGTTCCTCAGCATCCCTTACACTTCCCAAGTTTTGAGCTCTAATTAGTAGTGAAGAAAAGACCAAGAGGGAGAATCTCCTAATTCACTCCAGAAGGACTAAAAATACCAAGTCCATTACCCCAAGCAAATGGAACAAGTAAATGTGTCAACACAACAAGTACAGCAGCCTTGTTTCCATGAACTGTGTGTGAAGGGCAAATATCATTTCCACAACGATGCAGGGAAAATTACTGTTACAGAGAACAAGCATTTGTACAGTCCCAACATGCAGCATTCTTAGCTGAAAGCTAAGCTGTCAAAGTACTTAATTTTTTCTATTTGAGAACTTGGAGTTTCTGGTTAGTAAGCTTCCTCCACACATCTTCAGAGTGGATTCAGCCTATGGAAAAAAAAAAATAATCTTTCTTAAATAGTTTTACTTAAGCAAGACTGAAAAGCTCCTTAAATATACTTAAAGCTCATTAGAGTATGGTTTCCTCTGACTGGTCAAATATTTTCTCTGCTGTCTTCTAAAAGAGATACCAGTAACTACAGAGGCAGTGTTTATTACTACAGTCTCTCAACATGTGCTGCTACTGTTCCCAAGTCTTGTTCAAGGGCTAATTATTTTGCCATTCTATGGTACCAGAACTTCTTATCTGCCTCCTTCATAGTTAACCTTTTCATACATATACATAACTGAATCCAGTTTTTAGCAAAGCTTTACACTTCTCAGAAGTAGCACCTGCTAGCACACACACGTACACATACAAACTGCCCAAACATGCACTTATTCCAGTGTTCACAAACTGAGGCACTCCAGCTGCAGGCCGATATAAACATCAAAACCCTGTTATCTGGAGGGGTTAAGAGTCACAAAGGCATTTGTTAGCAGTAGAAATGTGAAGGTTCTAACCAAATCATTCAACTACAAAGGTCTCTAGGTCAGTGTTCAAAAGATACGTTCAGAATTGTGGGTAGAAAAAAAAAAAAAAAAAAAAAAGAGATGAGGATAGTAAACCAAAAAAGGAAAAGGATAAATTTATGACTGCAGCACTCACAGGAATTAAAGGAAAAACTTGGTCAAATTGGTCTTACAACTGCAGCAGAGTATGAACACTGGGTAAAAGACTTCTATGGGTTTCTTCGTAACGGGCTCCCCTTTGAGTGCTTGGAGCAACACATTTCAACTAGAGCCTTGCAGAACATCAGCTTATCCTTACAGCCAACATCCACAACTCATCCCAACTGAATGCCGTGAGCAACTCACAGATTTTACACTTGCAGCAGACTTTATTGAAAGATGTAAAGGCTATACTGTTCACTGTGTTTCAGAAACCTCAGTCTCCAGACTTCCCACACTGTGTGCACTGTTCCAAGGATTAACAAATTGGCAATGCTCTACCACAAGCGTGCATTCTCAACACCACTAGTAAGAAAAAGTACTATTTTATTAATTCTAATTGCAAAAAGATGTCAAGTATGCTTTCTTAATGCGCGAAGTTCATATGTAATTGGTAAGGAAATAAGATACCTTCATTCTACGCCGCAGAAAATTTATGGCTACCAGGCCAGATAACAAAGTACTATTGTTTAGATGGATTTGTTGGAACAAGTGCTAGCTGCTTCTCACTTGTACCTATTTCTTTCCCTTCAGTTAAGAATCACAGAATGCCTTGGGTTGAAAGGACCCTAAGGATTACAGAACTCTAAGTCCCTGCCACAGGCAGGGCCACCAACCTCTACATTCAATACTAGATGAGGCTGCCCAGGGCCACATCCAACCTGGCCTTGAACACTTCCAGGAAAGGGGCAACCACGGGCTCTCCGGGCAGCCTGTCCCACTCTCTCCAGAAAATATTCCCCCAACATCTAACCTAGAGCACTCCTCCTTTAGTTTCAAGCCATTCCTCCTTGTCATGTCACTGCCTAAACAGACTCACTGCGCACACATCTTTGGAAATGCAGCTTCAGACTTAACCTCATTGTTCATCCTGTCTTAAAGGATGCTCATTGTTCCAGCCTGCTTGTCACCTTCCCCTTCTTCTGCAGACAGGGGCACACTGACACTCACTTACATGGCATGCCATTTCCTCTTACTCAGAAAGCATGTCACCTAATTTGCTTTAGGTAGGGACTACTGTGCTACAGTATTTTTTGTTTGCTTAAAATGACATATCCTTAATTGCCATGATGCCTGGAAATATGGAAATAGATGCTGTGCAAAACACCAGGACTGAGGTAAAGTGTCTTCACCTGGATTTGAACTTCAGAGAACACACATCGGAGGAAAACGTAACCCAAAATAAGTGACAGGAACTAGGCCATAGGAGAACAGCAAGAAGCCTACCAGAATCTCAGTTCAGGCTGTGCACAAGTGTAATGAGAATGTTACAGTTCTAGAAGACACAATGTGTCAGGACTTGCTATTGCTAGTCCCGAAATAAAGCACATCCCTACATTCCATTTCACCTCCTACAATATGAAGATTGCATTTCATAAAAACCACCTCTAAAATAATATCCACTTCTGAGAAAAGAAATTCACAAGCATCAAAGCAAACAAATTGCTTATGCTGTGAATTACCCGACATTCACATGTAATCTCACATCCATCTTTACACCATCCTCAACTCAATCCCTATCACTTCTGCCCTCAAGAGCCTTTCTGTACCAGCTCTCAAGGGCTGCATTTTCCATTTACTGTCATGGTACGGATCAACTTACCTGCAATTGAAACTTGTGGTTCCTACTGACTTCATTCTATTTTCATGAAGTTGCTCATCACTTTGAGCATTTTTAAGTATAGGAACGCTTTGTACTTTGGCGGGCTTTACATCTTTGAAAGAAAATAGCAAAAGCATTTCTTAAATAATTTAGAACCACAGTGGAACTCGAGACCAATTGTTGTTCAGTGTTGAATACTGGGTCATAAGCATACACATTTCATACAGTGCTACAGATCAGATAGTGTTATCTCTGGCATCAATGCAGTGTGAGGGAATGACAAAAAATGAAGGAACTCGTGGCCAGAGCTATTACTGCGTGAATTTTGCCTTGCACTTGGTTATCTTTTCAGCAACACACTGCCCAGAAAGATCTGGGAAGTCCAGTAACATAATAAAAACACTAATTATCAAAGAATTATAGCAATATTATAATAAAATTATACACTAAGCCAAATTGGGTCAAGATGCCATAATATTATTTCAAATAATTACATTTCCTAACTGCTGTCCAACAGCCACAGCAGGAGTTGGAGGTGACACAAAGTTTGGTGCTGGTCTCTAGATGAAATTAGAGTTCTAACAGGTCTTTTTTCACTATTAATTCCACAGAACTAGCAAAAAAACAAGAAGTAATAAACTACTGAAATCTCCTCTACATGTTATGAGGTAGATGTCAAATTCTTCCCAATCACAGGCTGGTAAAGGTCAGCCCAAAATGACCATGCCAAGGGCTACTCATATAGCTGCACTGTCAGGCTACAGTGTCTGAGTAAAACAGAAGATGTACACATCAAGCAGGTGTGCATGACAGGCAGGAACCACTTTCCTGTAGCCCATCATTATCTTCAATAAAATATGTTATCTTCAATCACTGTTATCTTCAAATGCAAGTTTATATGTGGTATAACCCGGCTGTATACTGCACTGAAGGAGTGTTAGCCATGTTTATAAGAAGAACAATCTTTGGAGAAGTTATACCACCGACCACGCAAACAAGAGTAGAGTGCCTGGCACACGAAGCCAGCCATTTGTTTACCCTCCTCAGCACTCTGTCCCAGATAAGAGACCAACGCTGCCCAAACCTTACACAAAGGCACGGCTGCGAGTTCTTTGAGTACAGAGTACAGTGGGGTTACATGTCAGAAGGAATTAAAATCAACACTTGGGAAAAACATTATCTAGATAAGCTATTGTACAGCAGCTATTTCCGATGCCAATCTGTAGCTGTTTTACTCATTCTTTGTAATAAAGAACATGGAAATAAAGCCATCACTGGCTAGTCAATGCTACGTTTACATTATAGAGCATTCATTCCATGTAGTGAATGCTTGTTCCAGTCCCACTGCTTATACTTCACATTTACAAGTTGTGGAATATGCTCACGACCTCATCAATGACTGACATTTATACGATAACATTAACTTAATTAATGATTTTCATCTCATTTCCTTTGGCATTACACCCTCAGTGTAAGCTCTGGCTTCCGTTAGCAAAGGACAACAGACATGATGAAGAGCAGCAGCACATCACTGACAGTCACTCCACAATAGGCTTTTGCAACTCTTACAGACTGCCAAGTTCACCCTAGAAATTGTTTATCTAGACACCACCAGACATCACATTTGACTCCTTGGTGAAGAAACAAGTAAAACCCGAAGCAAATGCACTGCAGAAATTAGCATTCTTCCTTTTCTGCCCTTTTGACATCATTCAAAACTTGACACAGACTAGAAACAAATACCAGCTGACCCTGTCAAGGTGTTAAGCAGCACAAACAACACAACCCTTTCAGAAAACAGCACCTGCAATTCAAGCAGAGCATCAACAGAAAACTTGAGAGGCTTTGATGCCTGGTTTGTAAAAAACACAAGGAATTCAGCCAAAAGCATAGCTTAAAAACAGGTAGCGAACATTTGCTAACCATCCAACAGTACTGATACTCAAAAACAAGAGCAAACAAGTAAAAACAAGACACTTCAGTTCATTCTCAAAGCAGATAAAACAGACAACATTCTTGCTCTGCAAAAGCCCTCTTAATTACTCTATTTCTAACCATTTTCTGCTCTATTCTTTGCTATCATTCATTAACTACCTGTAGTCCCATGAGCAGACAGCCTATGAAGACAGTGCTGTATCAACCATTAACCTTACATGAAAAGCTGCTTCTTAGGATAGAATCACAGAATGGTCTGGGTTGAAAAGGACCACAGTGATCATCGAGTTTCAACCCCGTGCACAATGGTGCAGGGTCACCAACCACCAGACCAGGCTGCCCAGAGCCCCATCCAGCCTGGCCTTGAATGCCTGCAGGGATGGGGCATCCACAGCCTCCTTGGGCAACCTGTTCCAGTGCGTCACCACCCTCTGGGTGAACAACTTCCTCCTAATATCTGATCTAAAGCTCCCATCTTAGTTTAAAATGAGGATACAGAATTTTTCTTAAGACTACAGGGAGATATGAGTTTTATTTTACTTTTTCCAATGTCTGACATACTCTTGTTTCATTAAGGACCTCACTAACCAACTTCCAGTCTCCTGGGCAATCCACTAGGTCACTAACAGAAATGAGTAAGAACGCTCACTACCTTTGGAAAAGTAATGCATGCACTGTGTTTTTCACTCACCAGGGAAACATGCCAAGCTCCCACTACAGTAAACAAGTATTACTTTAATAACCACTATTAAATATGTTGAGATCTTCAGAGCAATAGCACTGCTGCATATACAAGTTGTTTGTGTACATACCATCTCACTAACGCTACAATCACACAAAATCAGAAATTACTCAGCTCCTTTCTCACATCAGTGGGATGCTTGTCTTACAAACCACAAGACAGAAGAGTCTGCTTCTATAAGCACCTTAGGTCTCCTGCAAACATGCAGCCTGCTTATGTCCCACTACCTAACAATTAAAACTTTAATCAGTGAAGCTCAATATTTATACAACCTGGGATTAAGAGATTTCTACCACAAAGTGGATACGAAAGCATGTTATCTTACAGTTCAGGGAATTGCACCATCTGTATTTCCTAAAAACAAACAAACAAAAAAAAGCACTCCACAACAAAAAAACGGTCCTTAAATAAAAATGCTTCCTTTAATATGGTGTACAGCCAGCTACCCATGTCACAGTGCTTCCTAAGCTAGCAATTCCTGTTCCAAGTCAGACAAATGCTGTGCTAAATCCAGTCACATTAAGGAAAAAGGCACTTTCCAAAATACCCATCACATAGGTATAAACAAGCCAGCAGACCTCCATTAGCAAACACACCTAAGGCTACAGGCACCCAGAGATGCACAAGATGACATGAGACATTCAGGCAACTCAACCTCTCATTTTCAGAAGTGTCATTCATCTGATGGAGATCCAGACCTGCATCACACCACACAAAGTAAAGAACTAAAGAAAAACAAACCAAGAACATCTTTCCTCATCTCCAAGTCATCTTTTGCTATGTATTTTTATCATTCAGTGGTTTTTTTGGGCATGCTTATTCAGAAAGGGAAATGACACTGAAGTGTAATTCTTTTGAGCACTAAGTTCCAGATAAAACTCCGGCAAAATTACTTCTGAAAATAAAGCTGGCCATGTTTGGAAAGTATAATGTAGTTCCTGTGATATACTCCAACTTTGTGCTCTGCCCAAGACTCCTTCTCTCATCTCCAGAATCTCTCATCTCCAACATAATATTAACAGCATCTCTGAACCAATGACAAATCAAAGATGTACTGTAACAGATAAACATATATTAATGTATATCTTTTGTTACATATTAGAAACTCTGAAACAGGAAAATGGGATCTCCAGAAAAGGAGACTCCACAACCTCTCTGGGCAATCTGTTCCAGTGCTCCGTCACCCTCACAGTAAAGGAGCTGTTCTTCATGTTTGTATGGAACTTCCTATGTTGCACTTTGTGCCCACTGCCCCTTGACCAGTCTTTGGGCATAGCTGAGAAGAGCCTGGCTCCATCCACTTGGCTCTCACTCATTAGGTATTTAAGCACATTGATAAGATCCCCTCACAGACTTCTCTTTTCCAGGCTGAACAGTCCCAGGTCTCTCAGCCTTTCCTCATGTGGGAGATGCTTCAGGCCCCTCATCATAAAGTAAGAATTATTTCTGTCTATCATGATGAAACTCCAGGACAGACTGAAGATTTCAGTGATGGCCTTAAATCACTAGGGCTGTAGTTCAAGGTGAGAACACAAAGTGAGTCTGTATAAGTGTACAGTAGAGGACAAGCTTCATGTTATTCAAACCTTGCAGGGCTAACAAAGACTCGTCTAGTTCCTCTTGAGTGTCAGTTGTTCTCTCCAGCATCATATCTGCCATCTAATGCCTTCTGGCCCACCCTTATGCTAAGTACTTCATTAATGACACAGGCAACCGTTCCCCATGTTTTCCATCAAATCCTTAGCATAATTTCATGTAGTACCTTAAGTTAGCTATCCTACTTTGTCAGGAAGTAGGACGTTTTAAGAACACCTCATTAACACCAATCCAGTGAATTCTGATGCGGTTTTTAGTGCACCACAGGCTACTGAAGTGTCCACAGCAGCAAAAACACAACTTTTCCAATGTTTAACTTAGACTACAACAGCTTTTCCAATCTGACTGTGAAGCAATCAACGCAGGACAGAAATTGTACACAAAAAGTATATTATATTGCTGCAGTTTCAAGAGGTTTAAGAAGCAAATGTTAAACTTGAGACATGTGGCACCTGCAAATCCTTCCTGCACTTAATATTTACCTTTTCAGAAGTATTATCCTGGGGACTAAAATTAAGTGCCAATTCTCTACTCTGTTTGTAGACCATCATGTAAGAAAGGGGAAATCTGTTGGCAGAAGACTGTCATGTTTTAATATCTCAGTCTTGAACTTTCCACATATAAACACCTACTTGATAGACACAACCATTATTTAGAAGAAATAGTGGATGAGATTAAGAGTTCTTAAAGATTAAAGTAGTTTTTCTTGTAATAATGGGCAATGCAAGCTGTCATAATGAAGCAGAGCAATCCTATACTGACTTTGTGCTAAAAAGGCACCTGAGTTAAATTTGGTGCACAGTGTTAGGAAAGCTTTTCTTGCTGACCTTCAGCAACTCAGCAGGCTCCACCTTGAGCTATGAAGACCTGTATCCCCTTTACAAGCTAGCAGATTCCCCACAGTTTCCCTCTATTGAGTTTGAAAAGAATGTCACTGTAACAGTATATAGCAAAGAGTCCCTCCGCTTAGCTGCACACTGCACAAGTGTTTTGGGACAGCTTCTCAACTCAGTATGCAATTTTATTGAGTCATCAACCAAAATGAAACACCTGGACACACATTCTTGTTAAGGCTGAAATCAAGTTAAAAGGAAACATGACTCGTCTAGAAGATAAACGCAGCACTGATGAAAGACCAGTTCCCAAGCAGCTACCTACACACAAATCACACATTAACACCATGTGTAGTATATGCTGTGTACAAGTTATGCTAAGCTTGTGGTTTTCTATTACCAAAACAGTAACTACAATAGAGTTGTCAGCCATGCTATGTGCATTCCAGGTTATTTAATTTTACATCTTTCAGACCAGTGCCTGCGGGCAGAGAGAATAAACATGCCTTTGAAAAGGCATGGTGAAAGCTCTTTAAATGTAATCATTGCAACATTAACTGTGTTAAAAACTAACAAGACAGTCTCAGTGATAGCGAGTAAGGTGTTCCAAAGAGGAATCCCGCCACGCTGTTAGTAATACCATGAAAGTGCTAGAGATAAGCCTGGTTAGCACAAGTACAGAAGACAAGAATGTGTTCCAGATCTTATCTGAAGGACAACATCTGGAAGGAGTACATGGTGCCAAAGAAAAGAACTGAAAAATACTCCAACACAAGACAGAAATTATGTAGAAAAATAAACTATGGAAGACCATGATATTGTTTCAAAAGAAAACCGGAGGATGAAGAACTTCAGTAAAGCATTCAGAAAAGACTGAAATTGCACAGCTCCCAAGTAACGCACATTCAGAATACTCCCCAGATTGCTACATTCTTAACCTGATTTAAAATAAGGCATGCAATATACAATCTCTTCTTCCAAGCTTTATATATGATGCATACCCCTAAAAGAGATCAGACAGCAAGTCCTGACAGTCATGGCTGCACGGCGATGACTGACTTTGAAGACAAAGACTAAATTCCACACATGTAAACAGCAGCAGGGAAAAAACCAGTACCACAGAAAGTAAGTCAGAAGTTCGGGGCCTTCCCAGCAGAGAGCCAGCCAAGACCAACTCCTGCAACATGCAACTGACCTTGCACAGATCCTTCTTCATTATTGTGCAGGATGGCAGATCAAATGGTCTCCAACACAGCTGGGAGAAATGGTGTGGATGTGATGCAGAATGCACTGCATCTACCTGGAAATGACTTTAAGCATCTAACACACTACTCAAACTTGATCTGGAAGACTGCGCACATCCTTCTCTAATTTGCAAGATGATGCATTCTGATTGCAACAATACTCAGCGAGATCAAAGAGGGAAGAAAAAACAGGAAAGAGTTAGCAGTGTTCTGAGGCACTCTTGCTGAAGAGGTGCGAATGAGAATATGCTATTCCTGAAACTGAAAGCTACACTGTAGAGGATTAAAATTAGAAAGTATGGTGCAGAAGATAAACTTGGCCATTATGTCTGAGATACTCATGCAGAGCAGTTGAATAAGGCAAGAAGGTCCGTGATCAGAGTTAAAGAAGGTCATTAACATGCAGAAGGCTAATTCTGCTTCTGGGATTTTAAAAAATTGGTCTTTGAAATCCATGTTTTCTAGCAGTAATCAAGAAGAGACAAAGCAGCGTGTAGCAATTCTGACAGTGATATGAAAAAAAAAAACATTTCCCACAGTATTTCAGAGTTTCACACACTTGTTCCAGTTAAGCTCAGCATGCCAGCTTCCTTTTCAAGTGCAAGCAGCTTTACTTGCCTTAGGGAAGCTGACCCTGCACCTCTCAGGTTCTGCAGCAGAGATGTCTGTTCCAGCTGCGCAGACCCCTCTTGCACTGAGCTTCCTGCAGGCAGCCAGCAGGACAACTACAGCCAAAAGGAGTCGCATCAAACCTCACTTCAGGCAGCTTCTCCCCAATAGAAATGCAAGTCAAACAGCTTACACTTAACCTCACATAATGCCTAAGTGTGAAATTTCCCTCTATTCCTACTAACAGGTAGATAGATATTGGAGAAAGTTTTGAAACGCTGTAGGAAGCCCTAAATCGATCCAGAAAGCACAAAATAGTCCAACTTCAAGATGCCCTTCAAACTATACACATCTATCATATACGAACACAAGATTTTAAGTGGATGAAATAGTTTGGGAAACAAACTGTGCCAGATGAAGACTGCATATACAGTGAAAGTGTTTTTGGTAAGCACCAGATGCAATGTTTGCTGAAACTGGGGATTTAACATGACTCCAATAACGAAAATTACTTCCTAACTGAAGGAATGGAAGCTTCTAAAACCAGTTCCAAGTTTCCCCTCTATTTGAGGTTAAGATTGCTTTGCTCTCCCACCTTTCATTAAAAAAAAAAAAAAAAAAAAAAAAAAAGAGAAGTTGACAGACTTGCATTTTTTCTTTATTAAGACTATTTCAGTGTCTGAAATACTGACTCAAAAAATACATACTTCAACTCCTGAAACGTTACAATAAAAGTATGCTGTCAGACTTGTATCAATTCCTGCAATACAGTTATAAATACTTAAGAATATTTCCTTAAATCCTAAATATCTTCCTTCCTAGTTCTCTCTGTTCCAGAACAGAGACAGAACTGTTCATCCCTTCACACTGCCATTTCTGTTAGCCATTCCTGATCTGGTTAGTTCATTAAGGCTGAACCAAACCAGTTAAGTACAAGGTTGACAGATCTAGTCAGGTGGTTTTGCCATTTATTTCCCTCAAGAACACAAATCTCCTCCACAATACTGGAGAGGGATTAACAAAGTCGGTCATTTGCTGAAATAGGCCTGTGCAAAATAAACAGTTTCAATGCTTCAGATAAAGCCTGGCATTCAGCACTATCCAGCAATGATTCCCTTCTGCATTTTGACATCCCACTTTCAATTTTCTCTTCGGAAAGCAGGATGGTTTTTCCTCTGCTGTCAGAAGTCTGAAGAACCAGGATGTCTCCTCCCACCTGCATTCGGTACTCTGTGTCTGTGTGCACGCACTTTCTCTAGCAGCAGTGACACTTAACTGAAGTTGAGAAGCTGACTTGTGAGTGGAGGGAGGGAAAGGAATGAATAAACATGAGGATTAACTGGGATTGTTATAGGATGTTGACCAAGCACCTGGCACAGACACAGCTCCCCCACTGTCGCACCTCTCGCGTTCCCAGCAAGCACAGATGAGCTCTTCTGCTGCCTACCAGGAACCAACCCAGAGAGCCTCTGCTCCACGAGGCTCAAAGCACTACACACAGCTGTGGGAGATAAACCCACAAGACTGCAGTAAACTACACAAGCTCAGAAACAAAGAAGACAACTGTCGCAGTGCTTGTCTACTACAAGGCCAGCACAAAACATCCACAGCAGCAGCAGGCAGCTGTGAGTTAGGTGCTGGGAGGAAGAGGGCTAAGAATGGGCCAGAGAAGCAGTACCCAGATACAGTGAAAGGTGATCAAGAAATAACACTACCACAGAACTAGCACACAGAGCACAGCATTACATACCTCCCTCTTCTTCAACACACACACGCTACTGTATTGTGCTAGTTCTTGTTCTACTTCGCTCTCACCCACAGTATTAGATTTGCACTGCCTACCCACAAAACACTGTCTTAAAGATCACACACAAGACTCTAATAGCAGTACAAAGCCTGACCTTCTAAGGAATGGGATTTTAACCAGCCCCAGGCTGCAACCATAAGCCATGCAGAGCTAACAGTTTATAGCAAGAAACCCCTCTTCCACAAAGACTGCACATGACATCTTTCTTTTTTCCCCTCCCCTTCATGCAGTCAGTATCATTTCTGCACACTTATCTGGGGATGAGGCATTCCCATGCACTGATTTCAACACATCACAGAAAAACATTCTGAAACACAATGTCTGAACCAGAACAGGGAGAAGGAAAAAATCTAAATCTGCTACATACCAAACTGCTTCATTAGTTCCTCCCAAATCACCAACAGCTGACTCAGATGCCCTGCTGAGTCAAAGCAGAAGCCCCTCTCCCCTCCCCCCCCCACAAGAGGCAGCAAGGGTGATGCTAAGCAGGGCAGCTCAGCCCCTCCTGGCTGCTCACTCCCTTTCTTCTGCATGCATTCACTACCACAGGTTTGTGAAAAACTATTTCTTTTTCCAGACAGATTATCTTTGTGTTGAATCACTGTGCTGAGGGCAGTAAAGGGGAGCAGGCAGCTCTCCCCTGCAGCATTTTGGAGCTGCTGGGACAGCTCAGCTGGCTCAGACAAATCAGAGCCATGGTAATGAATACAAGTGCCCAGATCTCTTCTACATGGTCTTGAAAACAGATTCACCACCTCCAAAACAGTGGTATCACAGCAGCCGATAGCTCCGATGATATGAGTCCAATTACTTGATGAAGATTCATAGGCCTTTAGATAACATCAAGCAATGATGCACCAGAACCACTGATGCATATAACAATGCTTATAAACTAATACAAACTACTCTTCCCAAATCCTAAAGAAGAGCACATTGAAGTTAAACCAATTACCAATATTAAACAATGACATCTTGGGCAGCAGCTGCTACAGCTCTCCGCTAGGGAAGCTCTCCATTTAAGAAGTGTACAGAGCCTGAACCTCCTCGGAGAGGGACAGGAGAGACCTTGGCAAGGTCATGTCCATGATGGCTGTTTACTCCAATCAAGTTAAATTCATCTGCTGAAGACAAGTAAGAGCATTTTTGGCAGCAAGTGCTTCCTGGCACAACAGGCTCCCCTTACAATATAATCATTCCACCTCCCTTCCCCTCTGCTCCTTTCTACCCACAAAAGATAAGAACCAATTTTGGGTTCAGAATTCTCTAAGTACTGTATTATCTCAGTGTTTTTTATCTCAAAAAAATATCAGCATGATAACAGCAAAATTCTTCAAATACAAAGGAAACTCAAGTGTCTGCACAAGCTAAAAGAGTGTACAATTGCATATTAATAAGGATGCACCATTAAGGAAATCACAGAGAGTAAAAAAAAAAACTCAGAACCAAGAGCTTCCTGAAGCACTTGTTCATATTTCTTTAGAGTTAAGCTCAGCACTACAAAAGTGAAATAAAAGCAGCAACATACTTGCAATAAGTGGTAGGAACATACAGTTTCTCTTCTGTAATGTTTAGATACTCAGTGCTTTATTTCCCATCAGATCTTTTGCTACTGCTCAAGTGCTCTCAGTTTCTTTTCTCCCTGTCTAGAGCTGCCCTACAAACCAAAACAGAGGCGCACTGAAAGGCTACAGAGGACTGAGAAAGGAAGACGTAAAAGAAGCATTTAAGAAATCTAACTACATGGTTACTGACCCAACAGAAAATATTACAATTCAACATTTTAAAAACAAAAGCACTCTGAGTACACTATAAAAACACTGATGGGGGGGGGGGGGAGGGAAAAGAGAGAAAGCTGGAAGGTGGTGACAAAAAATTCCACTGAAGAAATCCACGCAAGTTCTATACAGCACGTAACAACCAAGTGCCTTCCTGAGTTCTCACTTCTAAATGCTGGTTTGAGAAGCACAGCAAGGAAAGCTATTTGCTTTTAACTTTCAAGATTCTCTTTCCAAAACCTGATCAGGAATGAAATTAGAACACCGCACAAAAAGGCTGATTTCTCCTTATCTGTGACAAGGCATGAAAGCATTCCTGTCCTTCATTCACTGAATATTTTAAGTGTCCAACAGAAACTCTTGGGGTCGTTATACTGCACATTTCCTAAATTAATGGGATACTTTTATCTTCACACGGCTGATAACAGCCTGCCAGCTTACAGTTAAAAAAGAGGAAACCCACCGTACTTTTATAGCTTCTCACACCCTAAGGATCCATTCCAATAAAAGCTCCATGCAGAACTGCCCCCTGGCCAAGCAAGCAAATGCAGCCAATGTCAACAGATTCACCTCTCCTACAGATATTTCCTGCAGTTAAGTGTTGCAGGCATCTCTTCTTTGCTACCCAGCATACACATGAGTAAAAACCATCTCATAACAGCTTCTGCCACAGGTTATCACACCACCCCACAGGCAGCAATACGACCTTGGCAGTAGCACAGGTTTGTTCATCACTGACAAGTTTCCTCCAGATACTTTCACACAGCTCCGACTGGCTCATGCAGCACTACAATCAAGGGTGCCTCCTGTCCCAACTTTCACCTAGCTCCTGTCTATACCCACACCAGATGCTTTCCCAGTTCCCACACTCGATCACACAGCCAATCCACCTTCCTGACTTCTTCCCTGCTTCTCTTACACAAAGCATTTTGTCCTCTCCCACTCTCAGCTTATGAAGACCTAAGAGGCAGATCAGGGTTTCATTTGGGAACGCTAGGTAGTACCTAAAAGTTAACTAATACTTCCTCCCAGAGAACCATCTCCACACATCTCCACGCCGGCTCACATGACTGCGGAATACCCACAGGAGCTCTCGTTGCTCCCGTCTGCTGCTTACAGCGGGCACACAGGTGACAGCCCGGCTCGGAGGCCCTGAGCCCCGGCCTCGCGCAGCCCGCACCCGAGCGACCACTGCCTTCCCGACGCCGACGGCAGCACGCGCGGCTCTCACAGCAGGGCAGCGCTCCGCGTCTTCTTTCAGCAAAGCCGGAGGCCGCACGTCAGGACAGCCGCGCGGAGCGGCACTCAGAATCGGCGGAGCCGCCGCGGCCCGGCCCTTCCCTGGCAGCGCGAGCTCCGCCCGCAGCCGCCTCTTCCGTCCCCCGCCGCGCAGCCGAGCTGGCGCCGGTTAACGACGCGCCCGGCCCCGCGTACCGGGACCTCGATCCGCCCCGCCCGAACGCGACGCGGGCCCCGCGAGGTCGCAGCCGCCGTCATCCGCCGCCCCCTTACCCGCTCCTCGCCTCGCCGCGGCCGCCGCGCGAGGCCGCCCGCCCCGCTCTTATCGCGCTGACAGCGGCCCATGGCGGGACCCGGCCCCGTCGCCCGGGCAACGCAGCGCCCGCCCCGCGCCCGTCCCACCTGACGCTGACGCTGACGCCGCCGCTCGCTCCCCCGCCGTTCCCGCTCCGCCAGCACCGGAGGGAGGGAGGGAAGGAGCGGGCTGCGGGGGAGGCGGTGTCACGCGCGCGCCGCAGCCAATGGGAGCGGTGTGTGTTGGGGAGGGGGGAGACCCCCGCTGGGCGGGGTCAGCGCTGCCGGGGCCCCGCCCGCTGCCCGTCCGGTTGCCGGTTGTCACATACGCAGCGCTTTGCAGGCAGCCGTGGCTTCGGTGTTCAACCGTAGTGAATTCTTGAGGCAGATGGGCTGCGGTTAGCGGGCAGCTGGCTGAGAGCTGGCGGAAAGGCCCTGAGTGCTGTTTCCTCAGACCCGCTCTGACCCGATGCAAACAAATCACGTCTGCGCATAAATCAGCAACGTGCCCTGCCACCCTCCCTGGGAAGCCAACAAGCCAGGACAGGGCACCTGTTAATGTTCCAAAAGGGGCAGCAGTGCAAGCACAGCCTCTGTATTATTCACACATCAGTGTTCCTATCCAGGGATGCCGAAGTCTGACAGACCCTTGAAAACAAGCAAGGCTCACTGAGCACACACACATCACAGCACAGAGCACCCCTGGCTGCCTCAGGCCTTCCTGGAGCATCAGCGTCGTGCTCCCTGGCCTCAGAGTTGGCCTGGGCCCCGCTCTGTTGGCACTTCATACCCTGTCTCAGGGCCTGTGGGGGATTGCATGCGTGCAAGGAGCCAGATCTCGGGAAAGTTCCAGGCACCAGGATGCTGTGGCCCACCAGGCAGTTAGCTTAGATGTATAGTATAGTACGGTATAGTATAGAATAGAATCATTACAGTCGGAAAAGACCACCAAGGTCACCTAGTCCAACGTCCAACCCATCCCCACCATGCGCACTAACCGCGTTCCTCAGTGCCACATCCACCCGTTTCCTGAACACCTCTAGGGATGGTGACTGCACCACCTCCCTGGGCAGCCTGTGCCACTGCCTCACTGCTCTTTCTGTGAAGGAATGTTTCCTAACACCCAGCCTGAACCTTCCCTGGTGCAACTTGAGGCCATTCCTTTTCATCCTGTTGCTGTTATCTGGAGAAGAGGCTGATCGACCCCCACCTCACTACAACTGCCTTTCAGGTCATCATAGGTAGGGAATGGTAAGTTCTCCCCTAGGTATCTCTTCTCCAGACTAAAAAATTCCAGTTGAACTAAAAAAAAAAATAATACTGCTAAGAAAGGTGAAGAAATAAAATTAAAGATTTTATCAGTGCAACCTGTCTTTCAGATGCATGGAGTTTCTTTAATTCTAGTAATTAAAACTCCTGCTCCAGATATGACAGCATGCCTGCTGCTCAGTTTTAAATCAGTGCTTTACCATAAAATACTATGCATGAGGGAATTGATTCTGAATTAATGTGCGTCAATATAAATTTGCAACATCTCCATTAAAGTGACTAACACAACCTCAGTTCATGCCTGAATAACTTTTAAATCAAGTCTGGTTCTTTGTATCAACATTAATTCACTGCTAACTCTCTCTAGTCTGCAATCAAAATCTGAATCCCACTTAAATCCGCAGTTTTTCAGCAGAATTCTTCCTAAATTATAATATTCTGCTCTAATTCTCCCTCCTCTGCTTACAAGCAGGTGGTAACAACATGGAAAACAAGCAAGATAAAAGACTGTGAATGGCATTTTCCACTTGTTTCCTTGAACAATAGACCAAGTCCACACCACTGAGACATAAACAGCATTATTACTCATGTTCTTTAGTATGCAGTGTTAACATTCACACATGGTGGATTTAAATAATTGGTTCCAAAATTGTAGGGGTCAGTGGGTCACTGTCCAATCTCAGAACTTTGTAAGTAGCCACCACACATTTCATAAGCCACCACCTATTCTCATCATCTGACTTCAGTTGAAAATAGTACAAAATGTAAGGCCCAGATTTTGTGGGCCATTTCTACAGTCCTTCCTTTCCTTATCTTTCTGAGAAGGTCTACCTATATTTTAATGGTACAACAAAGTGCTGATTAAAACTGTGAAGTGATACATGTGAGCTGCCTTGGAACCACCAACTTAAGGCTTTTAGAAAGAGCACCTTCAGACAGCTCAGATTTGCAGAGGATGAGAATTAATCTGTTTTCCCAAGGAAGCACATATTCCACTTTTTCTTATGGTACTGTAAAATATCTGAAGGAGTGAGAAAAATGGTAATATAACTTTGCACTTAGGGAATCACTGAATGTTGTGAGTGCTATTAAAATAACATGCTAGTTTAGATGTGGGTAATATATAATACATATACCACGTAAGGAAGCAGTCTGAAGAGGAAGCAGTAAGGAAGAGCTGATGCCCTTCTGGATGAATGCTGGAGGAGGCAGCTGCTGAACAAATACAAGGACACACAAACCCAGGCTGGTTATGTTTCATGCCTGAGTTCTTTATGTTTGACTAGCTGACTAGAGTGGTACACAAAAACCAGAAAGGAGAAAATGAAAACATTATTTAATGTGTTTGCAAAGGCAAAATTAAGTGAGGTTAAATGGCTTCAGAGCTGAAAGTTCAGGAAGCATCCTTTAGCTGTCTAGGCTTGCGGGGCTGGATCACCAGAAGCGCTTGACTCCACTGCAATAACTCCTGGCCAGCACTGAGCTGAATGGTGGTTCTAATTCCAGTTTCCAGAAAAGATAAGTAGGTAACCAGAGAGCCTGGCTATAGCATGTTGTATGAACCCTATATTTGTCCTACATGTAATCGGTGGGAAAGAAGTCAAAATGACTTGAATTACCAGTTTTGAATTAGCCCATATAGTTTGACCAACCTCGGCCTTCCCATTTAGAAGGAATTCACCCAGTTTAAAGTGAACTTGAAAGTCATTGAGGTAAATCACTAATTGCTAGGTAGGCTGAATTGGAATTAAAATGCCCGGTACGTCCTGAGTTTTGATGATGTGAGAAAGCTTGATTGTAATCAGTTTTTGTAGAAACAATTGAAGTTGGAACAATTCACACTACAAAAATGAGAGAAGCATAATGAGGAATGCAAATAGTATAATAAATGTATACATACAGCACTTTGAGCTGTAGTTTGCACTTTCTCATGAGTACCAAATGTATGGATTACACCAGATGGTAATTTCTTACAGTTACACACTGCCATGTGCCTGTAACCATGTCCACAGCCCAAACCCTGTTCTACAGTAAATAAACATGAAAAGGAAAGAGCTCTCGAGCTGAGCCAGTGAAGCCAGGGAGAGACCTCAATAAAGGCAGGCCAGACTGCCATTTCCATGCATCCTTTTTAAGTCCACCTGTGTCTCTAGTTGGAGCTCCTATCCATGGGAAAATACAGACCTCCTTATGTTCCTAATCCACTGCAAAAAGCTCATCTGCAACTCACAATAACAAAGATTTTATGCCTCTCTTTATCTTTTCTGATCTTGCCCGCCTATTTCTGTTGGTTTTCTCTAGTTCTTCTGTGCTGTAAAACAGAAAAGTCTTTCTCTAGTCCATCTCACTGTGCTGCCTGTGGTGTTAGGATTCATTGTCAAATCTCCCCTCCTTTTGTTCCACTCCTCACCAGTCCCAGGCTGTTTAATCATTCATGGTGTACAAGGTGCTTCAGGTATCTTGTCCTTTTTTCTACCTTTTGTTGTTCTTTTTTAGCATGAGAGAACTGGAGCTGCAGACAATATTCAAGGTGCTGTTTCCCCAACAAATTTCCGGCATACTATGCTATGTTTTCCTCTTTGTGCTTTCCTAACATTACACTCCCCCTCCACCACTGAGTGCTGGGCTGACAGCTTCATAAAAACCCACCATAATCCAGAGACCTCTTCTGCCTGAGCACTGGGGGTTGGAAATCTGGCACTTCTCTCTTTGCCTTGGAAATCTGGGTTGTTTCAGCAGGGGGGCTTTTCTTCAGAAAACCCACACCTTGAAATCTTCTTCCCAGCTGACCTTCATTTTACTACCTAGTGAAACTGATCATCCAGAAGCACTTGCACCTCAAGCTGCTCTTCATTTTCCGGGTAACTTGTATGTTCAACACAAGGCCAAGCACAGATTTCTGTGAGACTTCATGGGGAACTCTTTCTTTCTACAGGCCTTTATGACCACTTCAGGTCAGATATCAAAACACAGACAAAAAGCATTTGTTGTACTAATCTGTATTTCCCTTCCTTCCTCCCCTCCACTTTCTTTCTTTTTCTCTTTCTTTCAGCTCGGTTGTTCTAAACATCATTTTATTGCCATCAGTGAAGCATTAGAAAGATTCAGCAGCAAAACTTTCTGTCTTTCACAAACAAATGATGGTACTCTATTTTAACTGTTTCTCATTTACTCATTCGCTTGTTTAAGGCAAACAAATAAGCAGCCAGGCTGTCAGCAGAAAGATGTTAATCACAACACTGTGAATGAATTAATAAACATAGATCATTTTCTGGCACAGAAAGTCTGTAATTTTTGCTAACTTAACAATAAACAAAACAATTCTGTTACTGCACAACCCTCGGACTGCATTTCCCCCCATGATTTGAGGTTGGCAATCTAACATCTTCATCTCCAGTCCCCAGTGCAGTAATCAAAATGTTCTGGCCTGCAGTGTGAGAGGCAAAAAGCATAAAAGAGAGACACAAACTTCTGAGTGAATTATCTCTGCTGGAAAGGGGAAGGAAATTCATCAGAGGTAGATGCTCAATTTTAACAGGCTTTTTCTCTGATTAGAACAATGGATGTCTCCCTCTCCAGAGGCAGCCATCCATCTCCATAAATAACAGTGGAGCATGCTACATTTAGTCACAGAAAGCTTGCTGATGGCTCTTGGCATTACTGAAACAACAGTGGCAGCAGTGCTCCCTACAAAGCCATTTACACAGGATGGTTGGATCTAGACAATCTTTAAGGTCTCTTCCAACCCAAGCCATTCTATGAGTCTATGAGTTTATGACTCTATGCAAGGCGCTACCCAGAAGTGCTCATGGCAACAATTGCCAGCTGTGGGGCAGCAGGACCAGGGAGAGGCAACCTTCCTCTGGAACTCCTCACCTGCTGGTACAGCAACACCTTAGTGCCTTTGGGGCTGCTCAGAAACGCCCTGCAGGTGCTGGAGGCATTTGTGAGACCTGAGGTGCTTCAGAGCCTGCTCCCCACCTAGCACAGTGGATAATAGGTGCTCATGTTGGCAGAGCAAAAGGGACATTTTCCTAAGGCTCTTCTAGTGAGAATGTTTACAGACATTATTCCCTCCTGGTACTTACAGCTTCATCTCTGGCACAGGAGACAGATTTGGAAGGAGGAATGACGATGCAGAGAAAGAAAAGGGGTGCAAAAATCAGCATCAGGGCAGCTCACAGGGTACTCATTGTCTGTCCTTGGACAAACACGGCTCATGGAGCAGCCCCTGTGATAACACTCAGCCTTTGTGCTCCCTGCCTTTCTGTAGGAGGCACTTTCTCCAGATGAGCATTCTTGAGCAGGCTCTGGATTTATTGTCAAACACAAAGTGTGCCGTACTTCAGATGCTCTCACTTCCCCACAAGTAGCAGCAGACCGCGTTGCAGCCCGGGCTGTCCAGGGAGCATCACGCTCCCTCCCCTCCACACTTGCCTGGTCATGTTTTCTGTTCTTTGTCCAAATGTCTCTTGCATTGCTCCAATTCACTCATTTGATGCCATAACGTAGCTTACAGAAAAGGAAAATAGCACTGATTCAAGGCAAGGAACTGAGCCAGTTTTGCAGCTTTACGTAAGTCTGCAGAGCTGGGCACAGGTATTTAGTTACATTAAATAATTGAGGGGGTGACTGTCTGAAATGCAACAGTTTCTTTGTTCCACATGAAAGATGATACAGGCTCAGAATGCTTCAGACACAAACTCAGAAACTAGCTCAGATATTTGAGAAACATACATTTATACAACCAGAAGCTAGCACACAGCACCCCTCCAGGCCCTCTGCCAAACCTTCTTTTCTAATTGTAAGGCCAAGTCCTGTTTGCAGTTTTGTTGGCGTTACTCTACAGCTTTCAGCAGTCACCCTGGAGTCTCACTGGTGCAAGTGTGTTTGCTCTGATCTCCAGTGTTTCCCCAACCCAGCTCACAGCTCCCTGAGCCCTCCACACCAGCTGCCCACCAGCACTCCTTGAGTGCTGGCCTGACACGAGGTGAAGCACAAATCTCAAGCCAACAGCACTCCTCACATCTGAGCATTCCCAAGACAAGCACCACAGCTCATGCCATAGCTGCTACTCACCTCTGATCACTTTGGTCCTCATGGCAGAGCCTCTCAGGATTCCCACTATTTGGCTGCAGACTGCTCCCACAGTAGTGCCCAGCCATCTCAGGCTCATTTTCTTGCATCTCCTCCCCCAGGACACCTGACTGCCACAGCTCCACCACAAGAGGAACGGTGACATCCTTGGTGACATCTCCTTCTATTATCAATATTCCCCATTTCTATGCACTTCATCCTTACCTTGGAAATTAGGCATCATTCCAAGGAATAAAAAATATTTTAAAACCTGCAGAGCATACCTGTTTTCCTCAGAGGGCTGGAGCTACAAAGCAAGGGACAGTGGCACAGAATCACACGGGCATCCTCTCAGGGACTCCTCTGCTAGCACTGGCTGAGCACCCGGCCTGAATGATGCTGCATCTGCACAAAGTGCTGCAGTGAAGCCTCTGAGTTTCTGTTGGATGAAATCACAGCTTCCTTGCTGGTGTGCTCTGGCTCCATTTCAGCTTCACACAAGCAGCCTTTCCTGCAGAGGTCTGTAACTGGGAGGCTGCTTTCTTTTGGCTTGGATCGGGTTAAAAAATAAAGCAAAGAAAGATGAGAAGGAATGCTTTTTACTATTGGTGGCTGAGTAAACAACACAGACAGCTACAAAGATTGTGTTAAGCGGTGCAAGAGGCTGAAAGCTTTCCAATATGCCTTTCTATTGTGTTTGCCGGAGCATTGCGTATAGGCATAGAAAAAGGGAACAGTTCAGCCTTAAGGCAAAATCTGTGAACTAAGAAGGCTGTGTGAAGAACTCAGAACTCTGTCCAGTATTGCCAAAAGGCATGAGCAAATTGAGCTGATTTTCAAATAAAAGTCTCTGGTCTCCAGTCAGTGCTATTTCTCTAATCACAGCATTAGGGCCATCAAAGCATGCAACTCAAATCTGCAGATATACCTCCAAGACTGTTATTTTACATATCTCTTTTTGAACTTCCATTCATGCAACATATACAGCAAGGACGGGATTCCCCTCTGCCAGTCATAACAACAAAATTATGTTCTAAAATACCAAAAAAACCCAAACTATTTAATATGACTTCTCAGTTTTGGAAAGTTCTTGGAAATTGTCCAGGCATACACATAGCTCCTATTCTTATACCTAAAGAAAACTGCTTCTCAGTTTCAGGGAGGCAAAACCTGGCACAGTAGGAAATGAAATATAGCAGAAATTGCAGTCTGACGACACAGAAATCTAAAACAACAGTTGTACTGTTGCTGTAGTACCTTCCTATAATAAAATCACTCACAAATCTGTTTTTACATCTGCCTGGGCATTTATGAAAGTTTTGATGGCTCTTCAGAGTTTTGCTTGGAAACTGAATACCCACAATAATCCCAAGGCATGAGGTTTTTCTTATCTAACTTAATTCTGCTATGAATTAGATACACAATCTAAACCAACATTCTTCTGTGGCCACTGGGGAGAGATAGGAACCAGAAGACAAAGCACTGTATCCTAAAAGATGCTTATAGCATAAGTGGGATGAACTGGCCCCTGAAAATGCTCCTCTCTATCCTCACTAGCTATGGGATGAGCCTAGGCAATTGCCCTAAACAGTCTGAAGTGAGGTTGAATGCAAACCATCCTTGCTTCTTCTATGCTCAACTGAAACCACATCTGTGTAAGCACTGTACACATCAACTGCTTGAGCACATGCCTCCACTTTTCCAAAAGAGCCCCTGAAAGGATGCAGGCATGAGAAGGAAGTATCTATGGATAACCAGTAAAGAGTGTGTGCTTTGACAACATCCTCAGGGTTCACTTCTTCTTTAGTGAACTGCAACAGCGCTGTGAAGTTGCACATATCCAAGTTGAGTGGCAACTGCTTGTACTGCTTTGCACGTCTGGAGTTTCTAGTCAAAGACAGTCCCATATCAGCACATGCTGTGCTCACAAATGCTCACTGTTGCAAGAATGTGTGAAATATGGGTTCAAAGCTGTAACTATCTTAATGATTTTTGTGATTCACATGAACTTCATCTGCATGGACACATGCCACTTCTCTTTCACTGTCATACTCCTAAGCAGTGCCCTGCCAGAGTCCCTGCAGCCACAGAGAAAGTGCTTTCAAAACCTTTCCCTCTTGTTTTAGCATAAGAGCCAAAACTGCGGAGTGACCTTGAGAGATTTAAACAGTGGCAAGTTCAGTATCAAAAAATGACATGAGACAGTCACGCACAAAGGGAGATGATACAGAAGCAAGTGTGGTCCGGTGCTGAGATTCAGGCTGCAATGCCCAACAGCACAGCCACCTGATGAAGGCCCAGCAGTCTGCACCTTGAAGATGTAAGTGCTCTTCTGGGGGAGGGCAGGAGTGTCAGGCTTTCAGGTCCATATGGGTGCGGTACAAAGTCAGCTTGCCACATATTCGCTCACATCCAGATGGGATACAAATCCTGACATGAATATCATTTTAAACAGGCACTCAGAGCAGATTGCAAGTATGTGCAATTTCAGAGTAGAAAAGCCCAAATGCTGCACTCACTCAGCACTGAAATGATATCATTTACATGGCCTGTGTGTGTCACAGCTGACGGCGATGGAGTGGGAGTGATGGCAATGGCTTTCTTCAGGCAGAACAATCTCGTTGCTATGCTATTTCTGAGCCCTCTGCTTACCTCTATTGCTGGAAATGACTTACATGGGTTTCTAAATCCGTCTCTATTGATTAGCACTCAGTGCGTGGCTGCATGGCTGAGTGTAACGATCACGATCACGACTCCCATACCTTTTGTTATTCCCGAAGCACAGAAGATCGTTCTTTCTTTCTTTGGTTGCAGGATGTTCTTGTTAGCTCAGCTTAGGGTTGTGATACCTCAAAGACTGGAGTACTCATGATTTGCTTTTGAACTATCTTAGGTCAGCAACAAATAGGAAAAAAAAAAAGTGCATATTGATGCTTCTGAATGAAGCTATGACTATCTGCCAATACATCAAGAAAATACAAAACCTCACACAGATCATCAGTTGTTGTTGCACTACGTACTGTAGTGGCTATCTTTATCACTAAAAGTGCTTGGGTTTCCTGCAAGTATATTCATTACACTTCCAGACAATTTTGGTTTACACTGCTTGCAAGTCTATGCTTTGACTAAAAAATAAAGCTGATTGTCCATCAGAAGGGTCTGTTAACACTTGCCTTTAAATGCAAACATAACATTATACAGTCACCATTTCCTGGCAAATCTCTGCATTCTCTCTGTGCTCATTTCTGGTGCTACTGTGTTTATGGCTCTAAATGACTACACAGATGATGCGCTCCAGCTCCTTTCTTAAGGAGCACTTGATATCAGATGTTAGTAAACATAAATTTATTCAGCCACTTTCTTCAGTGCATCTTGGTAAGAGTTTGCTGAAAACACAGCTAAAATCATAACTGGTTATACAATTGGCCACAATGTTTGTCATGTATTTTCAGTAAGATTCTCAGATTAGACATTAACAATTATCCCAGTGTAGTTCAGTGAAAAGAGAGTACATGGCCTATTAGGGTATGTAATGTGCCTGCTCATGTGATATTCATGTCCTAGCCTTTCTACTAAAGCCCTGCAATGTCTGCCTCAACATGGATCGGTGTCAGCCACTATTCTCTGAGCTTACTCAGAGGATTAAGCCACAGTTTTAAGTTCCTGAAGAGGTTTCTTGGGGGCCTCATCTTGCTACTGTGGTGTATCACTTACCCTGCCTCAGCACATTGCAGTAGAACCTGGAGTGGGTTGCAGGGTGACCACTGCCACGCTTCTTGTCACACTGGTGAGCTGTGGTGTGGAAGTGTCCGGCTCCTCATCGGATACAGATACACTCATCTCCCCACCCAGCATTTCTGCAGGTTCCATTCTTAATTCAGGGACTAGAAGTTGATTTATGGTCAGAGCATGGACCAATAAGAGGTTGCAAAGAGCTGTTTCTAGCACAGCATGGCCTTATCCCACCAGACTGCTGTTTAAAGGAAACTGACAATAACGTCATGCATTTGGGGAGAGATCTTAATGTCTCTGTCTCTCCCTGCAAAGTTCCTCAGCTGTTTCTCAGCTCGTATGTGACCAGGAAGGAATGAAAATCGATCATTTGCCTTCACTTCCTGTCTGAGAAAAGGACTTGAAACTGGTGCTGGTACTGGGGGACTGAGTGGAGTAGCCCACCAGACATCACAGTACTTCATCACCTTCCCCAGTACAACAGGAGTCCCATCTGGAAAGAAGAAGCTGTTGCTTTCAGCAGCTGGGAATGGTGTCCAAGTCAGCATGGCTACAGACAGAACAGATATGGACATGGTGGGTACAGGAGGACACTTACCTCTAGGTGTTTGCTGAGTGCTACTGAGGTCAGGTTTGCTTCCTCTTGTGCTGACTTGATTAGACAGTTCATGAATAGAGGTTTTCACAAGGCAGCACAGGAGACCAGAGGCTCGACCCTGTGCAATGCACTTTGCATGCCAGCTGCTTTAGCACATTCTCCTCATGCTGAACGCATTTAGAAACTCACGCTTCATGTGTGACAAAGTGTCACCTCTGCACCACCAATACCCCCCTGGCCAGTGACAGCAATACTAGGCCCTTTAAGAAAGCAAGATATCTGTTCCTGGTAACACAAAATCTACAAGAGATGAATGAAGAAAGTTACAAAAATTAGAAGATGATACCAGTGTAGACAGTCAGTGCTGATTTAGCTGCAACATATGACAGTTCTTAGCATCCTTCATAGGATGCTAATCTTTATCTTGGCAGCCTGGTATATAAAACCACAATCACAGGATACACAAATGACTCACCCTGGGGGGCTCTGCTTTTCCAGTGCTGTTACAGTACTCTGCTTATAACCTGTACAGAGCATCATTGAAGAGTCAACAAAGGCTGGGATGGGTATCTTCTGTTGCACGCTCTGCTGCTCTCACAACAGCTTCTCTTGAGCCTATTTATGGTGTAACAGCTCTTATTTCTGCTTGTAGGGCTGAAAGAGAAACACAGTGTGACTCGGACACAGATGGAGACTGTCATTTTGACAAAATGGCCAGGATCAAAGTGTGCACCTGCAGGGTAAGATCCATTCTGAAACGAGATTCTTTATTTGCACCCTGACCTACAGTAAAACAAACAACCCACATCTATAAACTTAGTCTAAGCATTCTACAATTAAAAAGATATTTTTTGCTTTGTTTCTTTCTGTTTTTTTTTTCATTGCTGCTTTTTATTACTAACATGGGAGGAGGATGGTCTTGTGATCACTGTTGCAAGCTGCAGTCAGGAGATCAGCTTTTCCAGTTTATTCAAAGTAACTTTAGTCACACTGAAAGACAGTGTGATGTTCTTCTTTAAGGCTTTAAGAACTTCTAATATGAAAAAAAAGCTTTCAAGTTCTCTGTCCACAATGTTAAATCTTTAATGTGGCAAGACCCCCGTGCGTAAGCACAGTTTTCACAAACAAACCACTTTGGTCAGGGAAAGAAGGTCTGTAATGTAGAAATGAAAGGCAGAAATGTGATGTTAGTGATTGGAGAGAAATGAAAAGCCTGTAATTCCTTGACTGTGGACCAGATATAACAGGTCTGTGGAACTATCTGTGTGCTTCTAGCAATGAAATTGGTGTCCAGGGTGACAAGGCCAGGTTGTGATCAGTGCTGGGGACATAGCATCTACACACAGGACATATTCAGAAGTCCTTTGGAATCTGTACAATGCACTGCCATTGCCTGTTAATCTGAGAAGTCAAACCAAGGCCTTTCTTCTCCCAAGGAAACATGGCATTGTGCCCTCTTCTCAGGATATTATTTACCCTTTATGCCTAGAAGGTATAGGAACAGGCTGTCCAGAGGAATTCTGGATGCCCTGTCCCAGAGGTGTTCAAGGCCAGACTGGATGGGCCCCTGGGCAGCCTGGTCTAGTATTAAATGGGGAAGTTGGTGGCCCTGCCTGTGGCAGTGGGGGTTGGAGATTTATAATCCTTGAGGTCCCTTCCAACCCTGGCCATTCTGTGACTCTGTGATTCTGTGAAGGCAACTGAATTTAGGTTAGCGATCTGACTTCTCTTTATGTCCCTAGTTCAATTTTCTTAAAAGCCACTGCCCTCCACAGTTTGTTTCACAGAGCTGCACAGGAATACACACCGTCAGGAAGGATTCCCTCCTGATAGCAAAAAAACAGTTTCACGCAAAAGGTGAGTCTGGTGCATAAGGCTTAATTGCAGTAGATATGAAATCCATGAAATAAAGAATCAGGCACTGCCCTGTATGAAATATTTTAAATCAGGGAGACAGGCATAATCTTTTTTCCTGCTTTCTATAATACTCCTCCATTAGACCAAATTGTTCTTTGACGAGGCCTTGGAATTGTTCTTTCAATAGATCTGCAAAATCGCAGCCATATCTGCGATGTCAAAAATTCCAGATTTAAAATCTAGTCATTGGGTCAAGCTTTGCATAACTAGGCCAAGTTACATTTCCAGCAGAAAATTTGACCAAATGAGTGGACTGCATACATCTAAAGAACTATTGCTTAGTTATAAGTATATACATACATAAATAACTTTTCTTGCAAGTGAGCTTGGGATAAGCACCCAGCATGGCCACTGGCTGTGACTCACTGATGAGATGCCATTTTCAGGTCACTGTCACGTAAGTACAGAACAGCTGGCTCTCAAATGTGTTACAGAAACGAACACAGCAAGCTAAGGCGTGAAAGGCTGCAGTGTGCAACAGCCCTGCTTATCAGGAAGGAGCCAGCCCTGACAGTGAGTGCAGGCTGCTGTGAGCTGCTGGAAACTTCAGAGAGGGCAGGCTGTGGCAGGAAATAAAAAAGCACATTGAATAAATCATTTGATGCTCTGATTAAGACGCATGGGACTGTGTATCATGTGATAGTTAAAGCTGTAAGCTTCTGCCTTGAATTTGCTACTTGAGTGGTCTGAATGGGCAGATGGTATTCAGGAGCAGGATTACTGTTTTTAGCAAAACAGGCCAAACCTACTCACTTAGAAGTGAAATAAAAATTTGAAGATCTTTATCTCTGAATGTGTATGATTTTCTAAAGAGAGGTAATGAATCAAGCTCATAATTACTGCATTATTTTCAACAAGAAATCATTCAGAATAGCAGAGGAACACTTTGCCTTTGTTTCCTATCTGTCAGCTAAGGACACGTGCATTTTCCAGTGAGAAACATGCCTCCAAATGAGAGAGGTTCAGCTGGCTGCTAATGGCCAAAGTATCAATTTTCCTGAACTACCCAAGAAGGCCACAGGCTAGGTGACATGGAGAAGCAAATAAAGTCATGTGCTAACAAGACAAACATGGTTTGCAGTGCCTGTCTTTCTGAACACTGATTTTCCCCTGGAATCTGTGCAAGCCAGCACCCTGATGGCCAGCATTTGTCTTTGCTGTTAGACCCCCAACCCCAGCACATTAGCAAGAGTAGTAATAGGTAAAATGAAGGCCCCTCCCTTCACCTTTCCGTGCTGCTCAGTGCCTGCTTTGTCCTGGGAGAGTCACCGAACTGCCTCAGCACTATCTGACACCAGAATCCCAAAGCAAGCTTGGCAAGTTTCACTAAGCCCCAAAGCCCTGTAGGTAGTGCCCCAAAAGCACTGCTTGAACAGGTAGGGCCAGCCTATGCTGTTGGAAGAGGCAGGAGGTTTCCTCACTCAAGGCAGGGGAGCAGCAGCTCGTCAGCCCCAGCAGAAGGAGGCCACCAGCCTGGGACAGCGCTGCTCGTAGTGAGAAACAGCGCGGCTTTCCACTACTTCTGATTCACCAGCCTTGGGAGCATGAGGAGGTGGTGCCTGGGGCTCTCACTCTGCTTGGGCAAAGAGACAAGCACAGCTTTGCTCCACAAGTTGCAGGAGACATGGCATGGAGTAGGTGAAGGAGAGGGGTGGAGGCCCAAGTGAGCTCTCACAGAGCTGAGTGTGAAGAAGGTGCCCATCACCTGCCATCTCTCACATGGGAGATCTGATTTCAGCTGGGCCTTCAGAAACAGTGTATGCAACAGCCAAAATCACCTTACTGCATCCACTGGGAGAAAGGGCACTGCCATTCACGTACAGCGATATATAACTAACACAAAGAGGGTTCACATTGGATTGGGACCCCTGTAGTGGGCACTGCAGAAATTCCATGTAAGAAAGCCTTTGCCACAAGGGGCCTGCACTGCAAACAGATCCACTGGTGAAAAGGAGGGAGAGAGAGGAGGCAACTGAACATCACCATTTTACCCAGAGGAAGAAAGGAAGGACTGTGGGAAACAAAGACTGTAGATAGCAAAAAAAAAAAAAAAAAAAAAAAAAAAAAAAAAAAAAAAAAACCCACAAATGTAATAAAAGACAGTGAAGCTGCCTGGAATTGAAGGTACTGTGTCAGACAGATGGCAAAGAGGTTGGCTGAGGAGGTAGCCAGGGACACCATCCAGTGTGAGCACCTCATCTGTACCCCCTCACACCGCTCTTGCTTAAATGCAGTCCCCTGCATCAGCTGGTGCTGTTTCTGCTGACAAGGAGACAGAGGCTGTTCTGCACAGAGCAGATGTCAGTCAGTACAACCCTGAAGAGCAACAATGTTAGATCAGTATCACACCAATTTGTGTGCCAGAAGGTGCAAGCGATATCTTAACTGATTGCTAAAATATATCAAGGTATAGCCCAGCTCCCAAAACTGACAGACTTCATTCTGTGGTGATGCTTTTATTCCAAGCTCCAGACTCTTCTACAACTAATCAAAGCACGATTCTTGTTTCGTCTGCCTGTGCCCACACATGAATTTCAGATGCATGATTGTAACACTTGTTAAGATCACGAGAAATACCAAATGGAGGCTTTAGGAAAGCAGATCTGAGTACTTAACCACAAGACACACAGTATAAGTGGAACCCCTGGAGTGCTTCGCCAGGCCCAGGGAGCACTGTGCTGCCTGTCAGCAGCTGCAGCAAAGCCTGGCAGCTCTGGTGACGTCCCTGCAGCGTGGGTTGGCCAGTGGCAGCTCTTCTCCATCTTCTCCACATTTCAGCTAAAGGATGTTTATTGATTTTGTGTCTCCTGTGGCTTCCTGTTTTTCTGTCTCTTTTTTTTTTTTTTTAATTGGTTGGATAAGAAGGTACACAGAGCAGGAACTACTGAAGGGAAACTGGTGGCATCCCTTTCTGGCTCCTGGGAAGCTAAAATATTGCCTGCTTGTAGGCAAATACACAAAGATCTGAATCTAAGCACCCTCATTTGGAGTTGTAAACAGGATTTAAATGCTGCATAGGCCTTGTGACTTCTCTTTTGAGTTCTGCCATCCATAATTCATTATTTGTTACATGTGACTCATAGGTTAAATCATGCATTTCTTCTGCTATGCATTTGCCTGCTGGTGAGTCTATCTGTGAAAAAAAAAGTCCTGAAATGTGAGTAAAAGAAATCCCTTTTGCAAATGTTGATAGAAAATGAAAGGAAAGCTAAAGTAAGGTCAGTGTGAGCAGACAAACCCTGAATGGGTAGAAGATTTAGGTTTCTTTTAGTTTTCGTTTAAGCCAAGCTGCGACAATTCATCCAGAGATAGATGAGGCACAAAAGATGCAAATTTGTTTGATATAGTTAAAGTTCCATTTTATCACATTCTGTGCTCTCTTTTGAAGCTGTAATCTGAGCTGTGGATCAAGTAAACGTAACACAAAGAGTTAGCCAGGTTCTAGTGGACACAAGGCCTGGGAGTCAGTTTCTGAACTTTCCAGCTTGTGCCAAGCATCAAATATCATATGCCTTACATCTATTCTTGTGGAAGGATGCAGTTGTCTAAAAGGAAACTAAGATTGCCAGGGACTAATTGCAGTATTGTAGACAATTAGATTTGCTTGCTCCCTTTTGCCTCTTTCTTCCATCGATCAGGCTTCATTTCTAAGGTCTTGCTGGGCACTTCTGCCAGTATCTTCACCTGGCAGCCTCCAGCAAAGGAGCAGCATGTGCTAGCTTGGCTTGAGCCTCAGAGGGACACAGAGTAATCAGACACTGCACAGGAGCATCCTCAGCCAGACTGAGATTTTGTCCCCCAACCTTAATGCTGATGTGGAGCAGAGAGGCTCCATGTACCAGTGTGGCCAGCATGCAAATGGAAGATAAATAAATGACAACATGTTAGAAGCTTCTATTCACTATATGTCTAGTACCTTTAGGAAAGTGTTTGGTACTTTTCACTTCAACTAATGTCCACAGAAGCTCAGCTCTTTCTGCATTGCTCCACCATAGTAATAGTCCTGGGAAGGAGGAGAGCGGAGAGAAAGAAGAAGAGGGGAGATCCTCAAGACTGCATGTGCTGGGCATGCTTGGATCTGGCCATGATTCACATAGCCCTTGGCATTTCTGTGGTAGATAGATGGAGGTCCTGGGCACTCCAGCTTCAGAAGCACTACTGATTATGTTCAAGGCCTTCTCTGTTTTGTTTAAGGATTAAATTCTCATTTTCAAGAGTAAACATCCTAACAAAACCCCTCCTTTCCTCCATCTCTACAGCAGAGTCAATGTGTTAATCCACTTGATTAGCATATGCTACAGAGACTGCAATCAGAACAAAGAACATAAATCTTCTAACATCTGCTATATACACAAATGGAAAAAGTTTTGCTTATTATCCCTGCTCTTAATATCTATAGTGATTTACACTAGTTAGGTTAATTGAGCAGAGGTGCATTTATCAAAGCTGGTGTATTTATTTCTGTGAATATTTACATGAACACTTCCATAGCAGCTGTGTGCATGACAGACTGTAATCAGGCTAACAGACCAAACAGAGCACAAGAGACAAAAAAAAATAGCTCTCCGTGCTGTGATGCCCTAGCAGAGCAGGACTCCCGTTGTGTCCTTTAGTTGCTCTGATACTCTTGAAATGTCAGCATCTTCCAAAGAGGCTGGCAATCCTGTGCCAGTTCTTCTCAGACAACTTCTAACTGTGCACATCCCTCAGGCCAAGGCTCTCAGTGGTGCCAGTGGGTTCCTAGGGCCGTGCAAACCTCCAGCACATTCTGTCCCTAGGACGGTCACCTACCCACACAGAGTCCCACCACATGAGCTCACATATGGAAGAAGCGGGCTGGGCTCAGCCTCTGGTTGGGTACTCATCTTCCCAGCACTATCACAAGCTGTAATACCAACTGCGGGCTACACCTCTGGCTGAGATGTGATTTTTCTTCACATCCCCTAAATGCAAATGCATAGACAGGAGAAGCCAGTCACCAAGCAGTACTGCTGAAGAGAGGCAGATTTAACAGCACCCAGTGGAGCTGCCTCATTAAACAGATACAGACATAATAAACAGAAGAGCTCCTAATGATCAAAAGGAGTTAAGCAATGAAAAGTTGCAGAGAGCCACGCAGCAGTAATGAGTCATCTTAATGCAAAAAGTAGCTACCTAGCATACAAGTGTTTATAAAACTAGAAAGAGAGGAAGAGACAAAATACCTTTTAAGATGATGATTTCAACGTTATTAGTAATCTCCTTTCAAACAGTTTTTTTTTTCTACTGAAGCTATTTATATAAGTCCTATGGATGGCCCCAGAAGATGTTTTCAAAATATACCTGGGAAGCCAAGTAATAAAAAAATGAGTGTGAACTACTTTTGATAACGCTGCCATGCTCCACAATTATTCTATAAGGAGAGCATGCAAATCTTTCCAGGAAAAGAGAAGACCCCACAGGACCGTTGCTCATGTGCTTGTATCTCTGGCTCCTGGCAGCCCACAGCACTGGGCAAGCTGTTCAGAGATACGAAGAGTCCCTGTGCCCAGAATGTCAGCAGCTTGCAGACCTGTACCGTGATGGGAGCCCACAACTGTCCTTCCCTGCCCTAGAAGAGGATGTCCACAGCGCTTCTTCAGAGGTCTCTCAGGCTCTATCTCCCTCAAACAGGCTAAGGTGGGACCCACATTGGCAGAAATACTGCTGCTGGCTGACACAAACACAGCATGCATGCAGGGACTAAGAGGAGCTGACCTGTCTTGCTGCTGCAAAGGCAGAGAGGGCATTAATGTGCAACCACCAGTATTTCTGCTGTGAGAATAATGAAAGCAGCCATCTACTTCAGAGGTGGGGCTGAAATGGAAATAATGACTACATGCCATAAGGCCACATCCCAGAGCAAACCAGTTCTCTTCTTTGCCTGTAGTCAATAGGATTTACTGTTTGCATAACATAAGTTTCTGCTCAACACAGCCACATGTGGACCCAGATGTCCCAGAATCAAGGACTCTCTGGCACATGCTGTTGGTGTCACAACAGATATGGGCAGAAAAGAAAGAAATCAAATGTGCCGAAACTGGAAGGAATTACATCCTTAAGTGACACCGAAGGAAGAAATCTCCCCAAGCAATGCTCCCCTGCCCATATCACTAGGATGATGCTAGGGGGCCCTGCATGCTGCCCACTGCTGTCTGGGACCTGTCTGTGTACACACGGGGTATCATGCATCACTTTACTAAGTACTCCAAATGCTCTCTCAGTGAGATACATCATTAATAATTCTCCTAGTCTTATTACTGACTTGGCTGTGAACAGGACCATCTTTTTCACAAAGCCCTCACAAAGACTATGAAGAGCATTTAGGCA
Source organism: Tetrao urogallus (assembly GCF_951394365.1). Classification (NCBI taxonomy): domain Eukaryota; kingdom Metazoa; phylum Chordata; class Aves; order Galliformes; family Phasianidae; genus Tetrao; species Tetrao urogallus. The sequence goes on along the minus strand of NC_136814.1, from coordinate 37,201,596 downwards.
CAACAGGTGACATCCTTCATTTTGGTAAGCCAGATCCGTGCACTTCCAGCATGCAAGTGATCGGTTGCAGACTATGAAAATGTTTTTCTATTAGCACACATGAATTAGAAATATTTAACTTACCGCTGTATACAAAATTTCAGGGGTCCTTTGGCAGTCCTTTTATAACTCAGTAAAAGATCTTTGAGGAATGAGGGGCTTTGGGTGTTGCCTTTTCTGATCTACATTTCTTCTTCTCTTGTGCCCCATGTACTGCTGGTGAGGGGAGAGGTGGGTCAACAGTCAACAACTGCCCTCAGCTACAGAAATTAAAATGTGAGCAAACATACCCAGGGAAGTCTGGTGCAAAATGGTTGGGCTTTTCCTGAGGGAAGAGCACTGTGGTGGAGATAACAGAAAGGTCCAGGAGCTGAGGAGTGATTTTGGAACTTAAAGTTTTAAAGGACAGGGCATAGGAGACAAAGATGTGTAAGAAGAAGCACAGAGAGGAGAGAGACACAGAGGGAAAGCAGCAGGACATGACTGGGAATAGCAAAACATGCCCTTAGACATGGTTTGGATTTTGCCCAGGCCCTCTAATCAAAGGGCACTGCCAACTGTCTTCATTGAGCTAACAAATGCTGGCTTGTTTTGAAAAGGGAACTGCATCACTGCAATTATTTCTGATAGCACTGCTCGCTTGGAGGGTTAAGTGCCTTAAAAAACAGACTCCTTGGCGTGGCCCTGGTAATAAAGAGCTTGACTCACAGATCTGACCTTGAAGGGTCTGTTGGATCTACTCTATTAAGCAGCTGCTTTGCCTCTTGCTTTAGGGGATATTTGAAGAGACAGCATAAAGGCTGCAATCTTGAGAAGAAACTGACAACCTCTTTCCTGAGAAGGAGCCTATTGCTACTTTTGACCCTGTGTTGGCAAGCCGTGGGGCTGCGCTGGCACCAGAAAGTTCCAGCTGGACAGGAGGGGGCTGGGAATGGGGCAGCAGGTAGCAGGGGCACTGAGAGGGCTGTGAGGAGGAAGGAAGGCCTCTGCTTCCGGAGGCAGCGAGGTGTTGCAACTGCTTAGGAACAGTGTGCAACTTCGGGTGCTGAGAAGTGCACAAGCACTTCAAAAAATGCACAAAGTAGTCTGGGGCATGGGGAAAATCACGCCTTCCCCCAGCTGGCTTCAGCTGCTGCACAACAAGGCAGTGCGCGAACTGCTGTGAGAGCAGCTCAGATTTTACGCTGTGGGCTCCACGTCAAGCCCAAGATAAGGCACCACCATAAAACAACGAATAATTTGGAAACTGAAATTATCCCTTTGAGAGAGCATTCGCAGCACGTGGGCAACCTGCCCTGAGATGAGGTGTCATGCTTGCTTCCTGCCCTGGTAGCCAGGCCTGAGCTTTGCAGAGCACGAGGCAGCGTGGTGCAACCTACCATAAAGCACCAAGCATGTCCCTGTAGACTTTAAGCACAACCTGTGCTGGAGCCATGTTTACAATTTGCTCAGAAAGAAAAACAACAAAAATGTGAGGTTTCAGAGGTAGGAAAATGAGCAGGTATAATTAAAAATGCATGCTGTACCCAGAGCGAAAGCAGGTGCCTCTTCCATACAGTGTGCCTTCCTAGCCATGCACAGAGAAGGTATGTGGCATACAGAGCAGGACAGAATTAATAAGGTTGGAGGCAAAAAAAATTACAGAGATCCTTTTTACATCAAGATGATGCAGCCAATAAAGTCATGACTCACCCTTAACAAGTTCATCTGCTAGTTTCTGACTAATGCATTAAATTATATAATACACTCCTGCCCTTCCTTTTCGGTTTTCACTGAAGGTCATTTGTTGAATTACATTTAGATGTAGCAAAATGAACTGAAAAAGCAAGGCCATTTAGAGAAAGGGAAGCAATCAGTGCTAATGGATTTATTGTGCAAAAACCGATATGGTTGAGGAACCACACACATACATACATATCTGGCTGTTTCAGCTGTTGCTGGAGTTACGATACAGCCAGCTGATGCCAAACGAAAATCCATACTAATGTCATTCTTCATTTTCCTGTTATTCTGATGTAGATCTTAACACACTAACCACAAACGTAGCAGCAACAGAAAACAAACAGCTAGAATTTCCAAGAGAAAGTTAAATTTGAATAAAGATTAACCAAAGTCCATTCTGAAGAACTTCGCTAACAGACTGGCAGGTCTCAACTACTGAGTCACAGAGGAACCGTTCCAACATTTGCAATGCCAACAGTGGGGACATTTCTTACAAAAGGAAAGAAAGCTCTTTCCCCTCTCTGAACCACAACTCTGACCTCTGCATGTAGGTCAGAAGTGCCTGTACCTTTGTACTAAGCATTATTAAACCAAGAGCACATTTCCAGCAAGCGTAATTTAATGATAAAGTGAGGGACACAGGAGTACCAAATCTTTATCTAAAAGACAACAAAAAGAAGTTTTGAGGACAGTAAGTGGATAGAAATTATCAGACAGACAGAAATTTAGCTTATTTATATAGGGTGAACCTATCAGTGTACCCAAACAAATTATGCTTGAAAGAGTACATTTAGGAAAGCATTTGCTTTGTGTCTGTGAGAAAAAGAAACAATTAAGATGAACTCTGAGTGCAGTATGTGAATGTTGTGGTGTGACTCCAGAGCTCAGAATCATTCATCTTCCCTTTGCTCCATCCATTCCGGTGCCTTGCATGCTCTAAAGCTGTCCTCTCAGTTAAGCCAGTTCAGGTGGGTTCATCATTAATTTCATAATATTGAATTATCTTTCATAAAAGCTCAGCTCTTGCATTCATGTGGTCAATGAAGAAACTTCACTTCCCTTTAAAGAATTACTCATATCCTCAGAGTCACAGATCAAAGCATGGAAAATGAAAGCCCTAAAGTCTCAAAAAACAGAAAGCTAAAAGATAAAGGAATTTTTAGTATTTACAGAAACACTGAGTTTTTTAAGCAAATGTCATTATTTTCTACAGGGAGACTGATTCATGGCTCACAGGGCCCTACTATTTATACAGAGAAACTTAAACACTCTTCACCCCCCCCAGAAGTTGTGAGCTAAATCATCCTCTGTATTCTAAGGCCTGCTGGCATTACATGCAATACAGTAGGATTTTTCCACAAGAAAGATAGCTGATGATGTTGTCCATTTTCTAAAAGTAAAAACACAAACATATATTTGTTAAAAGCTGCTAAGTCTTGAACACATTAGGTTCACACGTTTTAACCTTCTTAAACATTTGATTGTGCTTTCAAAATATGCAAGTCCTTTTTTCTCTGGAATCTGTTTTCCTACATGCCAGCACTGACTGGCAGAGGTGATCAGAGGAAAGCTTGGAGATGTCAACCTCCACTTAAAAACTGCCTTTTTAATTTAATGCTCTTCTTTTAAAAATCTCATTCTTAACAAACGAACAAAGTTAAAAACCTTTGAAAAAAAAATCATTTCAAAATTAATGTCATGAATCATTTCAAAATCAATGTCATGAAGTTATCTTGAGAAATGGTTTTAAAACGCAATGATTCCTGGCTATTTATAAACAACCCTTACAGATGGCAGTTATTCCCCTATTAGCTGTGACCACACCATGAATAAAACAGTGCCCTACAGAAAAAAAACAACAAGAAACAAGGGAAAATTACATTTTCAATGGCTTATTTGCAAGGAAATGGCTTGGAAAACACTTTTGAAAGGGCAAGTGAGACCATTTTATGTGTTGCTTCAAACTAATGGTAGTGTGTGGAGGAATGTCTCTTGAGCACGCAAAGACTGGTAACAACTCTGTACGCCTACAGAATCCGCCAGTTTTAAATCGCTATGGCACATTTAACACAACAGGATACACTGAATGAGAAGCAAGATTTACTCATTTCAGTAAAGAGTGGGCAGACCGAGATGAGTTAAATGAAGCTATGCCTCTACGCACGGCATACGTTAATTGTGAGCTCTGCTGGGAAAATAAACACCCTTCTTATCCCAAATTTATGTAACATCTTTCCTCATTAGGACTTCAGTAAGTCATTGACACTGAAATCACAAGGCAGAGAGGGAGAAAAAGCACACTAGTCCATTTAAAATTACTAATTAGCTGGGCAATCTGATTAGACATTCACAACAGCTGTTGCTTTCTGAGGGGGGGAGGGGGGCTCAGTGATCAGCTGTAGAGACAAAGGCATATGTGAAAAGAAAGAGGTAGCTTTTGTGTGTGTGTGTGTGTGTGTGTGTGTGTGTGTGTGATTAAAAAAAAATAATCTCAAAAGTGGAAAAATTCCATGATGGTATAGAATACATAATCCTACACCATTAAAATGGTGATTGGTCTTCCTGAGAGGGTTTGAAACACTGAGAATGTCCCTTGCTTTTATGTGATTTACTTCCCTGGAGGGCACTGAGTGCTTTTCTGAATCACAGCCATGTCAGGTTTTACTGCATGCTGCAATTCTTTGTTTCTTTTATAATTTTTGGATGGGATTTGCATTTTTGGCCACTGTTCCCACTGCAGACAAGGTGAGATACAATATTGATTTCAAGGGGATGAAAATGTTGGCAACTTTTCCAACCAAAGTCAATACACGCATGCAGGCACATCTCAGGCTCCAGTTACTTAGTTAAAAATTAAATGTAAAAGAAAACATTTTTTAACTACTACTTTCCCCTGGCTCTCGGTGAAACCATAATCAATAATAACACTGGCTTCAGTTTCCTTATCTTAAGACATCAGCTCTTTTGCCACTACTGCTGCAGAGGACCAGGTGCTGTTGTAGGTCCTGGAGAGCTAAATAGATCTTTTTCATGTCATATCTTAGCAGTAACTGGAACTAAACTACTGAATGATTCTGAAATCCCAGCTCTTCAGGCAAGACCATAAAGCTGGTGTGTCATACTTACTCCAATCACCTCTAGCTAATGAGCAGGGCTGGAATCCAGTAAACATATTTGAGTGGCAAAGGTCTTCCAAAATCACAGCCCTGACCACTGGTCTAACTTCCACAGAAACATCATTTTCATTCCTCACTAGTCAAAGAGAAGACAGAAAGGATGATGTTCTGGCATTCTAAAGAGTATTCTTCTGTCCCAGAAGTAAGTTAGATGCTCCGGCTTTTGCAAGCGTGCTTGTGAAAGTTTCCCCTGATATTATCAAATGCATTACGTACTCATTTCAGAGGTTCAGAGTACTTGCCAATCTTTTTTCTATTTGTAGTCTTGCTTGGACATTAATCATTCCACGGCTAAAAACCTTAAAGTACTAGTTTCCATACAAAAAGAATTTCCTACTTATTTCTGGAATGAAAGAGCTGAGTATATTTCAAACAGAGATAGCTGTGAGCACTGTCATCCCTTCTGTTCTTGACAAACTTAGCATCTCTGTCTAATAATATATCTGCACTACTGTTTGGCTTTGATCTCTCCTACCTGCTGTTGCTCTGTAGGCAACATCATTGGACATCTTCACTGATATAATGTGAAATATCCATTGATCATGACACACTCATCTCCACTCTCATCAGTTCTGTTACTGATGAGCAAGAAGGTGTACATTTTATCCTAAGAGGAAAGAAGCTGATCTAAAAATGCTTCATAAGCTACTTTCTGTTATGAAGAACCCTGATTACAATAGGTTTTCTGCTAGAATTGCCTCTGCTGGCACCATAATCCTGTTACAAACTCAGCAGACTTTATAGTTTGTTTTACAAACACGTTTGTGTTCAGCTCCCAGCCTGTCCAGCAAAAATATCTTTGGAGTCAAAATGAACACTATATGCTAACTGGTATGAGAAGCTTTTTAAAAATTGATTATTTCTTTAAAATAAGGGGGGGGGGGGAGTATTTGTTTACAATAAAAAAGTAACATTTATTCACAAGGGGGGACCAAGACCACTCAATGCTGGCCCTCCAGACTGGTCTGAGAGAGTCACCTTTGCATTCAACCACCACCACTAACAGAACAATGAGGCAGCTCATCTCAGAAAGGAGCTCTCAGTAGGAGAGAGAATGGCCCCAGAGGCATTTGCAGCATTCAATATCGTGATCCTGCTCAGACACACTCCCTTGCTGAAGCTGGCTCTGGAAATGGTGCATGCCAGATCCAGGACATCGTGCCTCAGACATAAACAATTCATTCAGTCACACCCAGACCTCCTGACCTCAGCTGATTCCAGGCAGAAGGAATTCTACGGATATCAAAGTTGCCTCTAAGCATAGTGCCTCAGTCTCTGCAGGAGAACACAGCAAAACTGAGACAATAAAGTCAGTCTTTTTCTCCACAGCCCAAGATATCGTGAATCAAAGAAGTTTTGAGAAGAAAGAGTAAAATATGGAAAGTGAGAGGTGGCTGCATACCATGTTAAGATACCCGGAGCCCTCTTCTCCAGGTTTTACTCTGTTAGTCAAAGGGACAGATTAACAGATATTTGGGGCCTTGAAGAATTTCCCCAGTCCCCTGTGCCAAGGCTAGAAGCAGCACTGGATACTCGTGATATGAACACCTTTCTTCCTATCTGATAGAAAAACTTTAGTAGAGACCTTAAAATACACCAAATGATAAACATCTGCAAATGAAACAAAAAACATTCAAGCAGAAACAAAATTAAACCAAACTAAAAAATGCAGACTGAATGAGAAAAAAAGTTAGGCGTAATGAGATCTTTGAATTTTTTTTCCTTGCTTGGACAAATAATGTGTTCTTTTTTTCTGAAAATAAAATCATTCTTTTAGCATTTTGGCCCCAAAACCAATTGCAGTTTCCAATGACTGAAGCAATAAACAAAGCACCTGCTCCAGAGCTGCGTGACTGTAAAGGTTCTCTCCTGGAGATTGCTATGCTATTATAGCGTAAGGAAAAAACAGAAAACAAGTGGAAGAGTGTGAGCACAAGACTTAATCAAGACTTTGGATAGGCTGTACATTAGACGTGAAGACTTTCAACTGCAAATCGTTCCCTTAAGCCCTGCAAAAGTAATGGGCACAATTCTTCTTCTGTGAGTACCAGCTAAACAGGAAGCCACTCATTGTATTTTACTTGATTTTGATTCTGCAGAAAACAGAGGTTGGTAAACTGTGAGTCATTCTGTTTGCCTTCTGCTGTCAGCCCCAGGTGGAAAGCCTTACATGCTGAACCACCCAGAGCTTCTGAAGAGCCATGTTTTTTTTAAGTATTAAACCTTAGGGACACAAGACAGTTGATCCTGGGGTTTCACACAAGACAGAGGGAGCACACTTGAGAGGGACCAGCGAGAATCAAAGGTACGGATGTGCCAGTAATGGTCTTTGTACCAGGGCAGACACAACCAGAGCACAGTGTAGGGAAGCTCATTTTGTGATGAGGGTTGTGTACTGGAGCTAAAATGCCATACACATTACTGCAAAAGAGGAAAGTCTTGTGATATACCACTAATGGCACCGTATATAACCTGCTGTGCTTTAGGAGAATGCAACCTTTAAAATGAATGACTTCAGTGCATGACTTACGTGTGAACAGCACTTTAGATTATCATGCAGACTGCCTCAATCTACCACTGGTTCCTATGCTGTATTCTGTCTCTTCTCAACCAGATAGATATCAGGCCACTAGAAATCTGTGCTTCCACATTATGGTGAAAGCACACAGGAGCATTGGCAAGAGCAAAGAACAAGAAAAACTTCTCCAAACCTCTCTGCCATATGCTACAGTGCAGAGAGAAAAATAACATATATATGCTGTAAAAAGAGGAGCAAAGTCTTCCAAAATTCAGAAGGAGGAGCTTTCATGTGTATTATGTGCTATACCTACGACCAGAATTAGTTGGACCTCTGGGTGAAGGAGGTTGCAAACTGAGTCTGAACAGGGCTCAAGGACTAAACAGGCTGTCATTGGTCAGGTTGTGGATAGGGTGCTTAAATGGAGAAGTACAGAACTATGTGAGATAGTGCTTTGTCTCTGCATCACTTTGTCCATCTGAAAGTATTGGTAGGTGGAGCTTCATATACTGTAATTAATACAGAGGTGTCAGATAAAATAAATATTTTTATGCAGAGGAAAAGGTTGGGGTTTTTTTTGTTTGTTTTGGTTTTTTTTTTGTTGTTGTTTTTTGTTTTTTTCCCATACAGAGATTGGCGCAACTACATTTTCTGAAGCTGGATACTAAATCCCTCTTCCACAAACACAGAGCAAAAAGGCCACAAGAAAAAGAATGAGCTGTGCAGTGCCTTCTGCAGTGGAGGCTATCTCAAGGGCTATCAAGATTCTGAGCTGCTGGCAAGTGACAGCCTCCAACAGCTCAATTTTCCAGTTTTCTTCTGGCCACAATATGTCTGCAGTGTGCACATCTGCACATTAACCACTGTCACAGAGCAACAAGAGGGTGGACAATGTCTTTTTAACTCTTCATCTCTACTAAAGGGAATGCAGAGTTGGGGTATCAAGGAGCCAACTCATTTTGTGTAGCAACAGGAAGCAGAAGAAACAGCCTTACACTCTGAAGTAGCAACAGCAAACATATACATATCAACCTCTACCACCCACTATAAGCAAACAGTGCTATGAGATAAAAACGTTTCTGAAGAAACTCCCCATGACCTTTTTAGAAATGAAGAACTGCAATTTCTTGAAACACAACTCTTATCTTTCTCTTTCTGCCCCGTAACAGTATACATCACCACTGATATTTTGTGAGTATCTGCAAGGACACTTGCATGCAGAGCACTTTTTACATTGAGGTTATAGATGGATATCATAGGAAATGTAATTTTTCTAGTTAAGAAGCAGTAAACAGATTTGAAGCACCTCATGAGAAATACTAAAACTGCAGCAACTAGCAAAACAGTACTACTGAAGAAAGAACCTCCCTGTAAGGATAGGCAATAGCACATACAGCTGCTTTAAACGAGGTTTGGATCACCCAAGAAAGACAGAGGTCACAATCTGGTAATAAAGAAGAAATCACTCACCCCTTTCCAAAATCAGGGCTCACCAAAGACTTTAAAGGAGGCAATCTCTGAGTAGAGATGCTTCCTCTGTGGCTGCCAGCCCTTCAATGAGGTTAGAGACCCAGGGTCCCACCTTCACTCTCACAGATGAATTGCTTCCACCTGTGCTCCCAGGGCTAACTACATCCCTTCTGCAGGTGCTCCATCACTGGTTCGGGCCATGACTTAATGGTTCCCATGCAACTCTTCCATGAGATAGAGACAATTTTGTAAGGACATGCATAGATAAGGGGAAGAAACCTGCTGCAATTCAGTATATTATCAACACATATATAATATATCCAACAAATTTGCAGGCAGACATGTTAAAAACAATGTGTTTCATTTTCCCTAAGAAAAATAAATACAAAATTACATGAGTTTTGTTGCAAACTCCTATCCTGAGTAGTTTTAGTTAGTAAAAATAATCCTGAAGCCAATAAAAAAAAGAATTAACTGTGTTCTTCCCTAAACCTGATAAGCAGTCCATTAACATTTAGGATAATACAAGGTAAATGTTATTGGATTTCTTTTAAATATTAGAAGTACATCAGAACCTCTGAAGAATTTTCTGTGAAGTGACTTAAATCTGGACTTCTTTCATCACTGCTCACAGTTTATTAGAGAATTACAAATGCCTTTAAAAAGCAGTGAAAGGTGATGAGATGAAAGGTTGCACATACTGAAAAAATGAATTTTCATAAGAATCTTGAAGTGTTCCTGGAGTCCCACCAGGTATTTTGCACTGAAATTAATATACAAGAATGCTCTCCTGAGTAGCTTCATAAAGAGACTCTGAGTCATGTGGAGTGTGCAGCTGGCTGCTCATTTCATGCACATATTTCACATTTCATCTCACAGAACCAAGCAGACATGTACAGGCAGATTTCACATCCCTACCCCAAGCAAAGTTAAAGGAAAATACACAAACAGCCCTGGTGCAGGGGATACCCACTTACCACACTGAAAAAACAAATCTTAAGGGCAAACCTGAAATGTAAAGATCAGCATTGCCCACTGGAAATTCTGAAACAGAAATCCCTATGAGGGATGGTACTTGGAGAGCCAAGTGGGCTGGAAAGAGAGGATGTAGTTCTCTGACTTGAGCAAGGGCTCTGAGCAGGGAGCCTGGGTAGCAAACAAGAAAAGTTACGTGCTCATTAATCCCTTTTCCTTCATCATCAGTAAGCGTGTGGGCTGTACCAGGGGCAGCCCACGTTTCAAGCTGCTTGGAGAGCTGCAGCAAAGCCAGTTGTCAACAGAGGAGAGGAAGCTTCTGGCAGCAGCTGACCAATCCAATCAGAGGGAGAAGCTCATGAGTCATGGATGCTTTGTTGATTTGGAGATTCCTTGCACTCTAGAAGAGATGGACTCTCCCCCAGTTTTTGCTGCAGGACAAAAACTAAGGCATGAGCCTGATGAAGAATAAGCAGTAAGAGGGAGTTCGTCATGCAGGTGGTTGTTATAAGAACAGATGAAACCATGTGAAAGTCATTGACACAATGAACACTTTCTTAAACTCGAAGCTGCTTTCTAGTATTTGGTACCACTGACAGTTTAGATACTTCCACTTTGTTTTAGAAACAGAGGTTTCCATTTTTACTGATGTATTCTACATCTTCACCAGCAGCTGCTTGTATTTTTTGGACTGAAAGTCATAGAATCATAGAATTACAGAATCACACTGGGTTGGAAGGGACAAAGATCATCTAGTTTCAACCCTCTGCTGTTCCCTGGTTGTTGTTTCTTTTTTAAACATTCCTCAGAAAAGTCCCCAGTTTCATTCTCACTGAAAACTACATGCTCAATAAACGACTTACAGCACCACAGTTTAGAAGACAGAACAGAAAAGCCTTCTGATCCTTGCCAGGTGTAGGAATAAGGAAGTTCTGGGTTTCTCTGCCTGACTGCAGTCACATTGAGCTGGGTCAGTGTTCCCACTGACAAATGAACAGGGGATTCTCACTCATCACGTTGGGAAAAATCTTGAAGGACAAACGTGAAATGAGAAGATCGCCTCCTCCAAGCTAAATGTTTTAATCCTAAAAGGTGAAAAGTGTTTTAGGGATTAAACCACGGTATAGGGATTAAATTAAACCCAGTTTTTGAAGTTCAAGAGGAGGTCATTATAGAAACGGATTATCCCATTCCTATCTATTGCTTCAGCTTCACCTGCAGCCCCCGCTGTCAGGAGCAGAACAACAGTTAGGAGATACTGGGACAGGCTTTGCACATGCGGGAAGCATTGTTTCACTAACAACTGCTGTAAATCAGTGTCAGTGACATTATACCATCATAAATTATGACTGTCAGGCTACCTGCTTGCCTGCAGATACACCATCTGTTTCAGTCAAGGGTGCTATAGGCTCGAATCAAAGCCCATTGAAATTACTGGAAAGCATCCCATGAATCTCTGACTCTGACTCATCTGTAGTTTATACAATGCCCAAAACATCAGGCTCACAAACTGCATTCTGTAAGCATGACAAGCTAAGGCTTAAACAAAATACAGTTCTCTTACACCAATACATGAGGATTTGATCTGCTGAATCTATAGCAGAGGTAATAACAGGGAGCAGGTAAGATGGAGAAAAAAAACTGGAATGGATTCTCTGAACTGGAATGATGCTTGGAGAAAAAAAAAAAAAAAAAGGTTTCTCTTCAAGCCAGATGAACCAGTTCTATTTCCATACTTCTGGGCAATACCACCATCAGTGGGGACAATGAACCTAGAGGAAAAATGAGAGCTGCAATGGTTGAGGAGATCAAACACCCTGAAAGAGGTGGGAGGAAAAAATATCTGAAATAACACTGGGACTAGCAGAACTCAAGGGGAGGATTACATAAATAGTCAACTTTAACTGCAGATTCAAGTTGCCTTCCTAAAAACAACTGAGTTTTTCTTTCCCACTCTTCTGTTAAAAGGACCCAGTCCTCTGCATGGAGCTCCTTCAAGTCAACATGAGTCATTCAGACTGCCTGGATATTCATCCCCAAGAGAGCTAATAATTGCATACAACATAATGAGCTTGCAGGTGAGGTTTTATAAACACCTGCCACTGGCATGATCTCCTGTTGAGTAAGCACAACAACCATCAGCCTAAATGACATGGTTTGATATTTTCCACCAATTCTGGAAGTAAAAAATAAAAAGCAAGTCATTATGGCACCTTTACTTTGAAAAATATTTTTTTTCAGGTAAAACCTGTAGTTTGAAAAGTATGCTCAACTTAATCTTCAATCTCCCTTAAGAGCAGGAACAACTTAGGATTCTTCCATCACTTAACGGACAAGAGCAAGAAAAAAGAACCAAGAACAAGATAAAGGCCCAAGTGCACTCTTGTATAAAACAAAAAACTCCATCAATGCTGATGGTTCAGCAGAATTCAATCAGTTGAGAAACATAAAAGTTGATGGTATAAAACCAGTAGAACAGAAAGGAAGTTTTACTAAGGATAATGCTTATGTGAACTCTAGGTAAAAGCATCTGTTGGGCTGGAACTGAACAGGGCTAGAAATCAAGTTCATGACTGCAATCTGTCCTGCTTGCAAAGCCTTATCAATGTGTGTTATTTAGGGACCTTTTAGAACATGATTTTGCTTGCAGTTTAGTTATCTGAGTGATCAAAAGTGGAAGGGTTAGAGGCAGACAAAAGAAAAAGGACTTCAGAGGAAGAAAGTGCAGAGGAAATCTCAAAAAGAACAGCTAATCTCAAAAAAAAAACAAAAACAAAAAAAAACTGTGGGATTGGCAGCAAAATTCTTCTGGATTACTGGCTATTTATGTACTCAGTAAATCCCCTCCTGAGCAAAACAAAAAAAGGAGAAAGGCAATAAGGATCATGTGATTTTTGCAGGCTCACAAGGTTTCTCAGAGTCCATCAGCTGTTTTGTGCAGCCCCTCCTTTAACACACTTTCTGCAAAATGTGCCAGAGGAAGATGCAACCACATACCTGCGTGCAGTGCAGCTGGCCCTGTAGGCAGTGCAGGCTGGCACATGCAGAGCTGTGCTCATTCAGCAGAACAAGGCAACAGTACAGACTGACTGGCTCAACGCTCATCAGAAATATTCACACTGCCCTACTTAGTTGTCATGAGCTTTAACAACTGGACAGTTTTATCTGCTTAAGTTTTATCTTATACAGTAGCCATACAAAAATAAAGAATGCAGAAAAACTGGAACGTGGTATGTTAATGAAAGAAGAAATGCAGTCAAGGACCAGGATTTCTGTAGATATTGCCTTTTGCTTATTGATACTTCAGGCATAGCAATGGTAACTTGAAAAAGCAATGATATTAACAGAACAAAGTTTTTTTTCTCTTCCATCCAAACTCTCCTTTCCTACATCCACATATTCTGATAATGCGAGTGAGAAATGACTCCAGCATAACCAATGGATATGAATAGCAATGGACAAAGCCAGAATTAAGCTCAAAAAAAGCAGTAGCTGTATATACCCCTCGGAGCATCCCTACTGGAACCTCCCAAATGCTGGCCACAAGCTAGAGATCCATTCAAAATCCAGCAGGTACAGAAAAATACTTTTCTGGCTCCAGGAAACTCACTGGGCAGAGCAGGCTGGGTTATAATTCACAACTGGCTTTCCTTTTTTAAATAAATTAGCAGACCAAAAATGTCGCAGTTTAAAAAGATTCCAGAATAAAAGTTCTGTTTAGCACTTGGCAGCAGGAATTTCAGATGCTTTGCTATATTTGTTACTGCTCATCCAATCCACATACCTCAAAATTACCTGGGAAAGCACTGAGATCAGACAGTATCTGGCCAAACTGGAAGAACTCCAGGTCCTATCAGAAATAGAGCACTGGCTGCACCTAGTATTTTGTGACTGTATTTATAGGACAGGGTTATGGAAACATTTGATAAAAGAAAACGCACCCTCTTATTACGGCTTGACCAATCCAGAAATTATAGAGTCTATACTTACACTGCTTTAAGAACTGTCTGATGTGGCCTGTCTAAGGAGGAAGATACCTCCAGCTGAGTAGAGCCTGCAGCTGAATTTCCCCCTTCATCCCAGATCTTTTGATTTTCCCCCAGCTTGTCTCCTCAGCAGAAGGGATGTAATGACACAGGGCACTCAGCTGAGCCTGGCCCATCTGGGATGACGGATGATGGCAGTACTTGCCAAAAGCTTGCATGCACTGCAGCAATCTTGCAGAAAAGCCCTCTGTATGAATGCCATTACGTGAGGCATTGCCTGGATAAGGCTTCTCCTGAACAGAGAAGAGCATCCTGGCTACCATAGTCAAGAAAAATGAATTCCTGCTCAAATGGATGCAGAGAAGGATGCCGGGAATCTGAGAGTGTCTTATAAGAAACTAAGACAGCTAATTTTGCTTGGTCTAGCAAAGTCTGAGAAAACACATGATCACTTCCTATAAACATACTGAAAAGAAATTGAAAGAGAGGTTTAAGCAATGGGACAATATTGGCACAAGGACGCATGGCTGTGAACCAGCCACATACAAATTCAGAATGAATTTAATGATTATTTCTACCCATCAATTATGTTCTGGAACAGACTTTTAGGCAGAAAGAGTAGCTGCAAAAGAAGCCTAATCAGTTTTAAGTCAAAGCTTGATAAATCCACTTAAGGGATAATAACACTGGGCTGTCTAGAACAGCAGACAACTGGACTCCATATTTTAGAAGATGCCTCCAAGTGCTGAGCTCCCAGATAAACAACAAGAACTCCTCTAAATGAGATGTCTTTTAAATCAGGGATACAATACTACAACAGGAGGTCAGAACCTCTCCTTGTCAGGGAAACAGAAGTGCTGGAATGGAAAATAAAGTATGGCAGCTACCTCAATGTCGTTCAGCTCCAGTCTCAAACACCAGCAAAGACCCTGAAGAAAAAGGAAATGTTTTCAAATGTTTTCTTTATTGAACTACATCCTTACTCAGTTAACACAGTGACTACAAAGCAATCCCTGCCTTATTGAGGAAGGGGGCTGAAATCCTAGGGAACCTGAAGAGCCCAGGTGACTGGAATGCAACCACATTCATTGCAACAACTCCTAGGAAGGCATGCTGGGCAGTCTTAAAAAGGCACCACTCTTTCTCTCTCAGTGAAGATCTTGGAACTTTTATTTCTTTTTGAACTTAAACAGTTGGAGATAGAAGATTTAGGATGTGAATCCTTTGAAAAGATTCATGTCAGATAAGCTCTATAGCTTTCATCTGACGTGTCTTTGCTGTGTGTGACTGAGGCTGAAGGGATGCTGGTGACCCCACAAAATGACTACCTGCTTCCAATCGTCCATCACACAGACGGTGTGCTGGAGGGAAAAAAAATCAACTTGTTGGGTTTTGTTGCATGTTTTACTGGAATTAACATTTTCACAACATGTGGCTTTGCTGTAATTTTGTTTCCATGGGGAATCAGTCAGTAAGAAGCTCAGACAGGCCCTCACCTTACAGCCCTCTGTCCTTAACACAGAGCAGAGCTGAGGATATCTCACAGATTTACGTTTCTCTGGTTCCTGCACTGTCTGAATCTCTCAAGTGGCCAGATCACATCTTGTTTCTGTTTGTTCTATTCTTTCGCTGTATAGGAGGCACAGAGTTCCACTCTCAGAACTCGGTCGTCTTTACGTTCCATTTTCTACTGACTTGACTTTCTGAACACTGTATGCTTCCCGGCACTATCTTTAACATCCCCAATCAGCACACGTTTTGCTGGAAGCTTGGGAGCCCCCTGCTAATGTAAGCACCAAAGCAGAAGCTCCACGCTTCCAGATTCCGCCCAGCCGCCCCCTGCCCGTCCCACCCGGCTGTCCCGCCTCAAGCCCGCGGAGAGCCGGGCTGTGTTGTTACACCGCCACCTAGCGGTACCTTCCGCTCCCGCCCACGGCTTTCATCGAATCATTGCAGCAGCAAAGCCCACCAACATCACCCGGTCCGACTCCAGCCCACCCCCGCCACGCTCGCTAACCACGTCTCAGTGCCACATCCACATGTTTTTGCAACACTTCCAGGGATGGTGACCCCACCACCTCCTGGGGGGCAGCCTGTGGCCACTGCCTCGCTGCTCTTTCTGAAAAGAAGTATTTACTAATATCCAACCTGAACTTCCGCCGGCACAACTGACATGCCAGCTTCTCAGGCGTCTCAGCTTTGTTGTATGGTTTCAGAGTGGAGCTCTGGGAAGTGCTATTGCTCATGCTGTGCCCATGCATTGCTCGTGCAGGCTTTCTCACTGCTACTGCTCTTTCAGCAGCCACCAGGAATAGCAGTACCAACTCTTGTCATCACCTTTTCTTGTACATTGGCTGTCTGCCCCTTAGAGAGCCCTGCCCAGACCAACAGTCCTCCCACTGAGGGCTAGAAGCGGAGAAGGCTAAAGCTGCACTTCGACAGAAGCACTGCCTCAGCAGAAAGTAAGTAGGCAGCCAGGATGTCTATCTGCAAGACAGATCTGACTTTCTAAAACTCATGTTTTGGGGCAAACTCCTGTTGCACCCCTGGCTCTCCAGAAGGACACCTCATAGGCAGAACCACCTTTAACCCATGCTGGCAACAGCAGTAGCACTCAGCTTCACAGAATGCCCCAGCTCACAAACTTACCTGCTAACAGTTAACTGGGCTGCAACCAACTCTGATAGGGCATCCAAAAAGTAAAACAAGACCAATCAACTCTTCAGAGCTTTGTCTCTTTCAATTACCTTAAAGCAGCAGCTGTGCAAACACTGATGGTAGAACAAACAGTTCGGGCACTTTTTTGAACTAGAATTACCAAAGAGATGTATTTGCCCTGGCTTCTCACGCAACACAGTTCTCTCAAAAGCAGTCCTACCTCTATGCTTCTTTTTAGGTCTTGCTCAAGAAGGCATGAGAAAGAGACTAAGTTGAAGCCACAGTAACCTTTTATCCATCATAAATTTCTGCAGATTCACAAATGCTATGCCTTGCGCTGGTGCTGTGCAGGCCCTCAGAAACCAGAGAACAGGAAAGGCGTGAAAATGGCCATTCTTTCTGCACCAGAATATAAAAGTGAAGACCAACTCACAAAACCAAAACGTGTCTAATTAATGCAAAATGATACCAGATTCTGCTCCCTTGATTTGTCAGTGTGAAGTGAGAGCTGCAGAGCACTACCATTTGCTACTGAGAAGAGGTATGTGAGTTCTGGCCTTAAATATTTCCTCTTTGGCTAAACTACAGCCTCTTTGTTTTTTCTTTATTAGGCTGAAGATTTTAAAACTGGAAATGCAAAACAAGGGTTAACAATGCCACCAGCCAAAATATGTACTGAAAACACCCAATAGTGCAGAGCTCTAACCTCAGCATTCCTCGGAAGGGAACAGAATTCTCTGCAAAATGCTTGACATTTTGTTTCAGCTCATTTTGCAACTCTGCGATTTTTCTTCGTTTGTTTCCCATTCTCCAAGGATCACAGCCCCCAAGCTGGGACTGTAGAGTACTATGGGACAATTATTGTTTAGTAGTTCTTTATGTAAAGTATTAATGAAATGGAGATTGCCTCTTGTATATGCAAACTGCACTGTGTCTTAGAGGTCGGGACACACCACCAGCCTCCCTTCTGAAACTTCTCCCTCTGCCTGTCCTGTGAAACATTCCCTTCTTCCAGCAATACCATCATTCAGGTTCGTAATTAACACTGCTAAAATTGCCATCCATTGCCATTTACCCCATGCTTTGGCAACTCACCTATTCTTTGCTGATCCAGATGACTCTTCTGTGTTGCCTGAACCATCATGGGCACTCTTCTCAATTATTTTTCTAAATGTCCTCAGCTTCATCTACCTCTTATTTGTAACCAGTTTCTTGCTCATTCTTCCAAACGCTTCCACAGTCTAGTTCTACCTGACAAGAGATTCTCCACTTCCTTTTTAAACAGCCTCTCACTGCCTAGAAAAAATCTTCCTTTCACAAGTTACTAGATTTCTGGTGTGCTATTGAGTTCCTCTTCAAAACCATCTTCTCCACTAGCACACCCTGCTAATTCCAATTTAGTCACAGAGGTAAGATGTGAGATTCGTGGATACCATTTTTATCCACTTGCTTCTGCTCACTTTCTCCAGGCCCAGCACTTCAGGCTCTCCTGCCTACACATCTCAGCAGGATTGAGTGCACCCTCAGCAAGTTTGCAGACAACACCACGCTGAATGGTGCAGTTGACACACTAGAGGGAAGCAGTGCTTTCCACAGGGAGCAGGACAGGCTTGAGAGGTGGGCCTGTGCCAACCTCATGAAGCTCAACAAGGCCAAATGCAAGGTCCCGCATCTGAGCTGAGGCGATCCTTCAAATACAGCCTGGGCAGAGAATGGCTTGAGAACAGCCCTAAAAAGAAGGATTTGGGAGTGCCAGTTGATGAGACTCAAAATAAGGCAGCACTACGCACTTGCAGCCCAGAAGGCCAACCATGTCATGGACTGCATCAAGAGAAATGTGACCAGCAGGTCAAGGAGGTGATTCTGTCCCTCTACTCTTGTGAGATCCCACCTGGAGCACTGCATCCAGTTCTGGGACCCCCCCGACACAAATGTTTAGGAGCTGTTGAAGCAGGTAGAGAAGGGCCAGAAAAAATAATCAGAGGATTGGAGCACCTTCTCTATGAGGACAGGCTGAGAGAGGTGGGGTTCTTCAGCCTGAAGAAGGCTTCAACCTTACAGCAGCCTTCTGGTACCTGAAGAAGCATTACAGGAAAGCTGGGAAGGGTTTTTTTTTTTATAAGGGCATATGGCAAGGACAAGGGGAAATAGTTTCAAACTGGAAGAGGGTGAGTTTAAACTTCCAAATTGGGAATTTGGAATAAATTCTTTACTATGAGGGTGGTGAGACTGAGGAGTAAGATAAAGTAAGGAAGTGAAATACACCTGTAACAGGTGATGATCTATTGGTGTTGGGAAAAAGCTTGATAGCAAGATACAAAGTCTGTATCATCTTCCCATGCTTGAAAGAAATAAAGCTTTTAGAGAAGAGGGGCACAAATCTCAAATTTTCTACTATCAAAAACAGGTGAAACTGGACAATTCTTTTTGTCAAAAAGTCTTAGCAGACTTCAGGAAAAGAGCTTTAGTGCTTATTAACAATATATAACAATTGTGTGCAATTAAGATTGTGGTTTATACATAATTTTAGAATTTGCTTTTATTCTACTGGGAAGAGAGAAATACCAGGAAGACATGCTATTAGCCAAGAATCTCCTCAAGTCAGCCAGCATAGCCAACACAAAATGGATCACTTAACATCCTGCTTGCAGTGCATAAGCAAGAAGTGAAAAAAGTAGTATCTTATTTATAAATGGCATTAAATGCATAGCAGTTCTTTGTTAAACAACAGCCAAAATTAACACTGAACTGTCTTCTGCTTTCTTAGACACTACTCTCCCATAGTATCAAAACAGCAGATTGTGTGAAGTTTTAAGAAAGCTATTAAGAAAGTTTTAAGAAATTAGGGAAAATTTGTGTTGCAAATACTAAAGATATACTTTCCTTGTGGAGCTGTTCTTAAACACTGCAGGCTGAAAAAAAACAAAAAACTTTTAAATGAGAGCAGATAAAAGCCAAAGAAACAAAACAAAAACATAAAACAGTCCCCAGCCCCCAGCTAGGAGATAACCGATTTGAAGAACAATACTGAATTCTGCACATCTGATTGCTCCTAAGCAAGATACTGAGGGACTGCATCCATTGGAAAACCACTTCAGATGATAATTGCAACTACTGACAAGACAAGAAGCTGATATTATTTCCTGAATTTGTCAATCAGTACAACTAACACATTTTTGTTCCAATTTCAGGAAGATTCTCAGCAAGAAAATTCAGTATTTTGCCCACCACAAGCACTTGAATAAGACCCAAGAACAGGCTGACACAGGGCACTAATCAGGCCTTTGGCCATGTGCCTCCAAACAGTATCAGTTACAGGCATTGTCACCACACCTGCATTAATCAGAAAGCAGCATTCAGATCTGCTCACTTTTACAGCTTGCTGATACTTTGGGTAAGCACTTTTCCAGCGAGATTTGGCTTTTCAAAGTCTTACTTCTGATCTCTGTATGATCTTTAAAACTTGGAAGGAGAAGTCTTTGATGTGGGCTCTTGCATAAACAGAAGCAAAGACTTGCACAGTATCTAACTGCAAAGAAGGCAATGCTGGCCAGGGCTCAAGCAGTGCAAAATGTCCTCTCTAAAAGTAGGGGAAAATGGAAACGAGAAATCCAAACAGCAAATACCATCACCATTGCTCAATCAAGGAAGCAATAAAGACAATAAAAGCCAGTCTGAAAAGAAAAGATACCCTTCTAGTGTGTTGAGGAGCTTCAGGTGTGGTCTTACATCTCTTATTTGGCAGCTACAGTAAAGCCATTCTGACGTGAGGAAAATGGCAAGAAAGGTTAGAAGAGCACTGAATAACAACACTCAGAGCCAACTAACGCTATAAAACTGTAAAAGTTACTTATTCGGGACCTACACCACAACGTGCACTGGGAAGGAGCATTTTCTCCTACTTCTACTCCTCTTTTATCCAGAGAGCAGCACGGGAAACGCAGCGCGCGGCTCCCCTCGCTCCCAGCTGCTGGCAAAGCGGGCGCCAGGGGGCCTCCGCTGCTCAGCACCAAGCAACGAGGGCATGGAACTGTGGGCTGAACCAGCACACTTCAGTCAGCGAGAGTAGAAACTGTGCCTGCGAGGGAAAAAACAACGAAAGGAGCGATGGAAAAAAGGCACCACGGCTAATCTAAACTGAACCCTGCAGTAAAACGGCTAGAAAATGTGATTTTTTCAATGCAAGAAAAACAAAACAGCAACAAAAAGTTATTTAAATGTGTCACAGAAGGGAAAGAAGTGATTTACAACTGAATTAATACAGTAAAATAAATCAACTTTAGACCTTCTGATCAGCTGATATGGACAGATGTTTCTCGAGCTGCCTGTGCTGCTCATAAAGGAAGCTCAAGTCAAAGATGAAACCCATGACTTCAGGGCAGTTTGATTGTAATTTAAAAGAGCTCTCCTTCATGTTTTCCTCAAAGCGATACCTGCACTGACAAGCACAAGTTAGGCACCTATCCCACAGGAGCATTACAAATCAAAGAATCATAGAATGATTTGGGTTTAAAATATTTAAAATGTTTAAATGTTTCAAAAGTTTAAAATGTTGCATGTATTACACAGCTTGGTGCTGTACCTTCTCACCAAGGATTAAATCTGTTGACTTGCCTGCACTCAGCTGTGCTCTCCTGAACATCTCCTGATATCCTGGTACTGAACTGACTGTCTTTTAAACATCCCACCAGCTCACGGGGCCAATGGAAACTCAAAAAGGAATCCATGCAGAACCTGAAATCCAGACATACAGAAAATAAGAGATCTCATCTCTGATCACAGCCTTCCACTACACACAACCATCTCCACATTCAATACTGTGTTTTAGATTGCTGTTAAATAATTTTGTTTGTATTATACCTTGTAAGTATTTATAGTGACAGAATCTTTTGTTCAAATGTTTCATAAGGTTCCCTTTCCTGTGACAATACCAATTCTAATTTCACTTTAGCATAACAAATGAAGCATAGTTACATGAAAGCCCTTCTTGCCCAACTGAATTTTTGAGAAAATGTTGGACTTGAAGACTTCAACACCGAAGTGGTTCAGCCCTAAGATGTTGCCATGGAGAATGCATCTCCTGCATCTTCTCCATCTTTTGAGATTTCAGAAGCTGGCAAAACAAGGTCTTAAGCATTTTGCTCTCAAATCTGCTCTTACATGGAAGTCGTTCTGGCTTCCACTTGACACTGGACTAGACATGTTGCAGAGGTTCCTTCAGTCTAAATAAACTTGAAGTGTAGTGCTGCACTGGTCTTTTTACTTCCTTTTTGGAGTCAAGAGCATTGGGGGTCACATCTATAAGAGCTGGGGCTTTAGGAGAAAATATTTTTCTTGATAAAAAATTTTGAACAAAATTGTAATGTGTTTCTTAATTGTTGTACATTTGTTGCTCATTAAAAGATGTCTTAAGAAGTTTTCTATACAAGAACATGCAATTCTTCCCTCTGTGATTCTTCATTCTAGTAAAAATCAAGCTGAAAATGAAAAAAATACAAATTGCATAACTGTAGGAATATAAATCAGTCACAGAACTGGAGAACAAAAATGAATGCAAATTTTCTTGTTCCACTAGTAGTATAATACTCTATCAGAACAAATGTACAATTTAGAGATGTTTTCAGACTCTCATGGCTGTCCCTGAGAGATGTCAATTCAGCAGACAAATATGAACTGATTGAGCAAATGCAAGTACTGCCAATTCGTATCCAAAAAAAGTTTGGATTCCGGGAAACACCCAGTGGGGACTGGGATTTCACAGGGCACATATCAATCACTGACAGCACTTCCCCTGAGAGAAACAATTTCCTCCTCCTTGTATTAATCCACGGTTAACATTAAAAACATCTTTCCTGGCAAAATACAGTCTCCTAAATTCATAAAATTAGTCAGTAAAAACTGCCAGTGGAGCGTAAGTCACAGACAGCCACAGTAAGTACATGAAGACCACAGCCATCTGACACTGCTGGAAGTTGTTCCTGCCACGATAGTGCGTAGATGTGTCTACCTGGAGAAGATGCACCATATCAAATCTTTAGCCCTGGACCAAATGCATTTTAACTGCTACAGAGGCTATATCAGACTTTGTACTTTGTCTTATTAGCTGGGTGCAACATATTATAGGCTCTAGCAGATGATGTGCCAAGATTTTGGCTGAAACAACTTAATTTTCAGATTAAGGTCAACTGAAAATGCCATCAGGGCATGTCATATGACAGCTGAGTCACAAGGCAGGTGAGCACAGATACTGACTGCAGCACATCAAACTCTTATTGTTTTGCAGAAATCAGTGTCATGGTCCAAGAACCTGGAAGGATCTCATGTCTGTAAGAGAAAGAAACTATGTGGTTTTCCATTTCCACTCATATATATGTTTGAAAGGGCAACAGGCCTCTAAGATAAATGATTAAAGTACAATCACTTAAAAATACATTAGATACATCTGGTCAAAGGTTAACAACCACTAAGATAGCCTTCAGTACTCAACAAGGGAAAGAATCTCATGCTTACAAATGCATCATCAGGGACCTTTGGATTCCAGCTGCTAGAGATGCTTAGCAGATTGATGGCAGACCATTGCTTTCTTGCTCTGGCTTTCTTCTGGGCTATTTGCTGAGGTCTGCTCTCTGCATAAAGCAGGAAGGAACCACAGTGCCTAAAGAGAGTGGTCAGAGTGCTGTGGTCAGTGGGATTCTAGTGAGAAAGGAAGAGACTTGAATGGTTTCCAAAACCCCACTCATCGACTCTGCAAGTTTATCTTCCTTGCCCTACTGCCAGCAGTGTACTGACCACAAAAGCACCACAGTCCCCATGCTAGCTGCTCCTCCCGCCTTCACAAAGATCAGCTGCTGCTGCCTCAAGATCTGCTTCCCCTTCAGTTGCCTTTCACCGCAGTTACCCTTTCTCCACAACCTACATGCAGCTTCTGGGAAGATTTCCACTGCCATCCTTAATGCCACTAAACAAGTTCCTGGGTCAGACGCACAGCCACGTGTAGCGTGGCCCATCAGTATCTATACAGCAGGCTGTGTTTCTCATTACACAACCCCTTAGTATGCCTCAGGTGTGCTCCAGATAGTGCATTGGGTAGGAAGCACTGCCTGCCCAGAGCAAAGGTACTACAAATTGAAATTGGTTTTGGTGAATACTTGAAATAAAGAAGTCAAAGGCTGAAATATGCCATGCTGGCTGCCTGTGAGACTAGCAGCTTTCCTCTGTTCATAAAGTCCAGAACCCTTCCGGAAAAAGAAAAAAAAAAAAAAAAAAAAAAAAAAGAAATTAAATGTTACTATAGCTCCATCTGCTTTGCCTACAACGCAGCAGGGAATTCCACTTGCTGAGCTGCAGGGGCAGCTGAGCCTCTTTGTTCGTTATGCAGAGCCCCCGAGTCATACATTTGTAGGAAACAGTTTTCAAATCTTTCACCTATTTTACTGACAGATTGCCTCTAAACTTATTTATCAGACAAAGTACAGATTTCAAGTGGGGACAGATCTCAAGTGGGGCAGAATTTAAACAAAAGAAGTGGTTCAATCTCTTAACGAACAAACTGCTGCCAGATCCCCAGCTGGGGACTTGGATGCTGGAGGCAATAAGCCAAGCAGGGGGTGTGTCTCAACTGTATTCCCTGCAAACATGTGTGTTATACAACCTTCCCCCCCCCAGCAAGATCTCCAAGCAAAAAGATCTCCTTCACCATGTCCTCAGCCCTTCTTTTCTTCTCTGAGCACCGCTGGCTCCTGGTAGGGTTCTGCCACCCTTGAGGCTGCCCCAGCTCAGGAACCCCCATCCCCTGGTCACCAGTATCCCTGATTGACTGCACAACACACCTCCTCTAATTTGCATTTAACCATAGATTAAACTGATGCACTGTGACACTGTCATTGAGGGGACATTATCCCCTATTAATCATCTGTCATTCTTAATTATATGTCTAAGAGTTTAAATTGTAATATGTTGTGACAAAATTGTGCAACCGGAGAATTGCAGAATAAGCAGTTTGCCAAATTGGAAAAATACTGGATGTGATGCTGGGGTTCTGTAAGACACACTAGACTTTCACCACGAGGAGAGAGTTCTTGAGTAGTTAAAAAGTGAGTGAAGCAGCATTATTAAACATCCTTCAGATGGAAGGGGGGCTGAAGCACTCCATTGGTTCATCAGGGAATCAATATGACTTTTATAAGCTGCAATTGTTTGCAACTTCTTACATCACTGCTAAACATTTCCATTTATTATTTGATATGTGGTAGAAGATTTGAATGGAAGTATTTAAAAAACATTTAACTTAGCCATGTAATAAGTCTTCTGTAAGTATTTTGTTTTTTGTTTAACTGTTAAATGAATTGTTCTTTCCTGGAAAACCTGAAAATCGACTAATGTTTGGTAGGAAAAAAAAAAAAAAGGAACTACAATTACATTTAATCAATCATCTCTTCCAACAGCATAACAGAAGCTGACATGATTACAGTCCCAGACTATTACGATAAATTAATTTTGAAGAAACCCATTTTCCATAGATGAATTAGATACACGTCAGCATGAGAAAGCACAGTGTTATAGAAAGATGCAATTAACTCTCTATGTTTAGAGGAAGGAAAGAGAAAATTCATATTTGTAATCTCTCATTCAAAATACTTGTGAACATTTAAATGCAAAAATTATGATAAACACAAGACAGACATCCTGCCACGGGCTAATGCCAAAATGTCAAAAGATTAGGTTCTCCCCAGACTACAATTAAAATGAGGAATGCAACACCATAAAATACCTTTGAAGCCAAATATTTAGCAATACTCAATGAGGAAGCAAACATTTAGAGCAATAAGGAAACTCCAGAGCATCATGACCCAGAGCACACTCCCACCACTAGCAGCTGAGCTGGTTGTATGAGGCCAGCTGGCTGATAGCAGGTATGAAGAAAGCCTAAAGAAACCTCAGCAGAGGCTTGTCCTCAAACTCTGCTTCTGAGAGGCCCCGCTGAGGGCCACCCTCCCTTCCCTTGGGGGCTGCTCTTTAGCTGAGGCTCTCACTCTGAGCCTTGCCAAGAGCTGTGCCACAGCCATGCACCCACTGATCCTTATCCTGGCCAAGAGACCAACTCCCCAGCTTGCCCACAGCCTGCCCTGTCCACTACAGACCTGCCTGGCAATCATGGGACAACCTGATCCTGGTCACTGCATCCACATCTGACACTGGCATACTGCAAGAATAAAAGTGAAGAGTTTAACTTCAGCATCGCCACCTCCAATAGGCTGCACAGCTTAGATTTCAACTTGCAGGTACAGCACACCTACAGCCACACACACAACTCACATGCTGCAGCACCAAGTGACAAAGCACCCTGCCACCTCAAAACTCTGCACCCAGGCCAGCTTTGGGAAAAGCAATGCATTCTGTCCCTCGCTTCCTGTTGTCCTTGCCCTGTATTTCCACTAACGCACAAGAGTTTAGTATGGTAGAGCTGAATTAGGTTTACCTGATTAAGTTAAACAAAAGTTAACAACCAGTACAAGGTCTGTGCAATCCAAGTCACAAAACAGAGGAATCTATATGTTCTTCAGGTCCTCTCATATTTGTTTAGAATACTACTGCTTTTAAAACTTAAAAGCCCTATTTTGTTTCATCTCAGATGAGAAAAATCATGACTAGATAGAAGAGTCTAAACCCAGACCTGTACAAGAAGAGAATTCAGACGCTGCATATCCCTTCCGTCTGCAGGCAGGACATTTTTTTTTTTTTAATAGAAAATAATAAAATTTTAAAAAACCAACATTTTTTATTGACCATACTGTAGATACCTGTACAGAGTGTAAACTTTAATATTTCACCAGATATGTGAGTAATTCTGGAGAAAGAATTATCAAGCACCTTCATTTCAACACATTTTTGATATTTACAGAAAGAAATACCTGATTAAGTGTATGAGTAAAATGAATTGTTATAAAATGTTACACCAAAATATCTTTAAAATGTTTACATTGTTATTTTATGATAAATATACAATTAAAGAGGAAGATGTCACACATTAAGACTCAGAACTGGCTCTTTATGAAGCTTAACTGTAGCATCTGGAAAGGGAGAGGAAATAGGGATATTAATAGCTTACTGCTCTTATCACAGCACTGTGAAGTGTACACTGACAGAAGTGGACCTGCATGTGAGCTTGTTTCCCAACACACTGTGCAGAAGCTAAACTTCACACTTGGTTTAGTATGACATTAAGAATATACATTTTTGATTTTGCCTCCCAACTCCAGCTCATTGGTAATGCTGAAAATGTGCTTCAAGTTTGCTTTGATTTTCAGCATACTTTTTTGCTGTTACTCAGCAATGGCACACAAAGGGGACGTAATGCTTTTTACCTTTAAGCACCAAGACACAGCCAACCTTTTGGAAATCAGATTTTTAACTGCTATGTTTCTTAAGGTTTACCAAAAAAAGCATAATGTAGTTTGCTAAAGAAGAAAGATGGCTACAATAAAATTCAAAGATCATTTTCAGGCTTAAAGAATCAAATATAGAAATATTATTTTAAAAGCTCTCAGGAAACAAATATGACTCTCTCTTTCAAAAACAAACACCACCAAATGAACCAATATCTATTCTTTGATGAACTATCAGCATCTGAGACCTAAATCTAAGTTTGTTTAGGGGATTTTAGGAAAATGCTACGGAATCTACATCAGATGGAAGAAAAATAAATCTCTTAAACTCCAGCAGAAACTTCAAACACAGCCATTACACAGTTCCGACTATAAAGAATCACATGCCGTGGGTAGGAATCACATGAGGGTAGTAAATAATACCCTGACAGCATGTGGATAAAGTATTTTCATAACAACAAGTCAGAAGTTGAGATTCAAGTTTTGAAAATTCAAAGACTGGTAGTGGGGATGAATGCAGTTAGGCATTAAATCTGTGATATTACTCGGTGTTCTCACCTACATCTATCCATCCTTGGGACCCTCTGTCTGCTTCTCAGCAAAAATACAGCCTTCACATATGCAAAGGGCCAAACATGCCATTGTACAGATAACTGCTGTGTGCTTTGAGGTACAACCCAGTCTCAAGATCACACCATCCTTTACTCCGTTCTGTATTCAGCTAAGACACACTTCCTCCTAGCCTGACTCAGGTACAACTAAGGCCTCCATGTTTTTCTTTCAAAGCAAAAACATTGTATTACAAGGATTAAGATGCAATTAGACCTAACCTGGATGGCTCTGTCTTGCCTAACTGCTACAAAACAGTCTGCATATGCGCGTTACGGCTTGCAGTCAACAGCATGCAGCACTTATCTCTAGGGCCTGATTGTGTTGATAGATCTGAATTGTTTATGGCACATTCCCAGAAGGTGCCTGCTGCTGCTTGAAAGCTTGTTTTAATACTCAGTTTCTTTCTATACAATCCACTCCAACTGTGTTGTCAGGGCAGCGGCAAGAGCGGCCTTCTGGAGTAGCCAAGCAGAGGTGAGTACAACCACCATTATTCACTGTACAGTAGTTATGTCCTAAAAAAGAAGAGATGAAAAATGTTGAAGGAAAGCAAAAGCAAACCCACAGTAAAGTCCAAACGCATGTGCAAAACATGCAGATTCATGACTACGCCAGGGAAACAAACTGAGATTGAAAAAACTACACGTTGGGAAGATCAAAGTCATCAGATCCCTGCTTCTGATATTCACCTCAAGGAAAGGTCCAGATATTAGGACGGAGCAGGATAGGCAACATCAAAAAATATGCTCAGAAATGTACTTCATAAATTGGCTGAGTGGTCACAGATATTAGAATGATGATGGGGTAAGGAAATGCAAAATGCAACAAATGAGGACCAAATTCAAAATGGTACAGAACTTCATTCCCACTTTTCTACTAGAAAAATACTGAGGAATAAATAGCAAAAAAAAAAAAAAAAAAAAGGGTTTAGGGAGGAATGCATTAACATTGAGGGGTAAAATGAAAGATGAGGGAATGCCTAAAGAAATGGATTTGAGGGGAAAGACATCAGTCAGAGACAAACATCTGAAGTAAATAAGAGAAATAATGTCAAGGTTTCTAAAATTGCAAATATAATCTTTCAGTCACAGCACAGACTGTTGTTTTGTTATACAGTGCCTACTGCAATGGAAATATCAATTATTAACTAGTAGTTAACATTATCAAGTTAACTAGGTAACCAACTAATTAACTACTAGGAATAAAATGTCTGATTTCTTAGTTATGAAATTCATATGCATATTTTAATGCTCTGAACGAGACATGCAATTAAGTTTTTACTGTACATATTGAATAACTTGAGCAAATACTCTAATATTTAGGATTTTTTAGGCCTGAAGTTAAAACAACACAGTTATAAATCTAGCCAAATAGTAATAATAAAAAAGAGAACTCTTCTAATAACAGTGATTTGAAAAGAATAGTGGAAGAACTGGACAGTGGTATTGCCTCTAAAAGAGTAAACTTATTTCAAGACTATCAGCTTTCTCTCTTCTAAGTTTCACAGGGGGCTTTTCAGTAACGTATCTGAAAAGCTTAACATTCAACAGAGCAGAAAGATCAGTCCACCCACTATGCCACCTGCTGTTTTTTGAACATTCCCATTTTAAAAACACCGGATCTCATTAAGGAAATCTGGAAGACCATTTTTTCTATAGTTTGAAATAAAAAATGAGTAAATAAGGCCCTAGCCACAAGTATAGGATTCAATTTAGACACTGACAAGACAGCAGCTTTAGCCATGTCTAACGATAGAACAAGACTCCTCTGCCTCTTATGATTGGATATGGCAACTATAAAAAAATTGACATTTTCAATTTCTCTGAAGACTGAAATCTAAGCAAACCTTCACTAACCACCTACATCGGGTGGCAGTAACAGCTCTCACTGAAGGGGCTAGGTTCATTCATGTGCTAAGATGCTGCACAGCTGGAAAAACTTGAGGATCATCTGTATTACCTCCTGGGCACTGAGCAAAAGCTGTAGTGATTCCATAGAGACGAGAGCGCTTGTGAGGTTGGAAGTTATCATTTTCTACTGAAACCATGCGATCCACAGCTACAACAGCATCCCTGACAAATACAAGAGAGAATATACAGAAGTGAGATTAATATAGGAGTACAAGACAAAACAAACAAAACAAAAGAAGGAAGAAGTCTCCCATTGCTTCTTTTTTCACTATTAGAGAGTGATGTCTGAAGAAAAATCCCCCAAGACCTCAGGCCTTGGACAACTCAAACACAAATATCGCAGCCCTCATCCTAGGCAGCAATGAGATTCAGTAGCAGGGAGCCAACTTAATAATTTTGGAGGTACTTCCAAACACACATCCCTCTACAGGAACACATCTGTTAGTGGTTTTGATGCATTACATATTCTGCAGTCCCATATTTTCTGTGACATAGGCAATACAGCTATTACACATACTGATTACAATGTATTCCAGGTGGAGCCTCGTATTTGGAAGGAACACTGTCAAAAGCATTTTTTCTTTCCTAGGAACCAAAGGGCAGTAACTGACACAACTTCAACAGATTCCCATTTATCCAGAATAGCATTTCCCAGCTGTTAGATTCTAGCCTGGGAATCCTTAAACTCACTAATAATTCTTCCTGCTGCAAGTGACAGAATCGTTTGTATACGAGTTTGTAGATAGAGCCCACATAACTATTTACATCCAGGAAAGACAGTTAAAAATACATGAACTGGATATTTTTTCTGTAAATACATACTAAACTCCAAAGTCTCAATTGCATTTCAATGTTTTAGTTTACTTGCAACAAAGGAAGTGTCATCAAGACGGTAAAAATGTCCTCTTATTTCTGGTTAAGTATTCAACATAATATCCAGCATAAAAAGTCTTGAGTGACTAACTTCTGCCCTCTACAATGCAGCAACTAAAGCCTTAAGGGAAACATGTTAACTCCCACTCATTTCCCAGAAATGCTTAGTGTTGTAAGTATTTTTTTAGAGGACAAATCACTATGCTAAGAAGAAAATTCAATTAAGTGGCAACATCAATAGGTCAGCTCTACAGAATCATTCTGTCCTGCAACAGCTATTGCCAGAAATAGGAAGAAAAAAAAAAGAAGAGGAATGGAGGAATGTGTGATATGGCAGACATGAGAAATGCGGTATAAGCTTCACTTCCTACCAGGCAGAAGAACAGAATAACACATTCCATAATTTCTTTAGCAGATAACATACCTTCTCCAGTCTGTGTAGTACAAATTCTTCCCATAGCTTGTAACACCAAAAGGATACTGAATTCCTTCAACAATCTTGCGTCGACCAAGCTGATTAGGGTTCATGCATTCCAGTCTCTTGGTACCTGGGTGAAGTGAAACAATTTCATTTCTTCAAATGGAAGACCAAGAGCTCTCACAAGGAAGAAAGGATAAGCATAAACATGCAAACACAAACAGACTAATATTTTCTGGATGTCCTTCAGTCTGCTATTCAGCCAAAGGCCTTCCCATTCCAAATCTCCAAACGTGTCAAAGAGTGGAAGGCAAAACACTTTAGTGCTAATGTAATCAGCACAGCACCTAACTTACAGAAGCACAAATGTCCATTGCTCACAAGTTGAAACTCCAGGTACAGAAACCAGCATCCTCAGGCTGAAGTAGAAGCTGACAGAAGGTCTCCTTCATTCTGGAGGGATGCTTCAACCCCTATCCAGTTCTACCTCCTCTGAAAGGCACTTTTTAAATTGAGCTAGGTAAGTACGTTTGCAAAATAATTGTTGGCTTGGGCAACCAAGGCAAGACTGCAGGAAAAATACCTAACTTATAGAAGCAAACAAGGTGTAAAAAGGCCTAGTTTTAAGTCTGTTACACATCTCAGGAACACTGCTAGCAAATGGGAACACCTGTAGAATTTTGTTAACTAGTGGGTTTCAAAATTAGGAGAAAAAAAGGAGAAGAGACAAATTTGAGAATAAAAGATGGGGGAAAAAAAAAGAAAGCAGAGGGAGAAATGATTAAAGGCTAGAGAAAGTTTCTTACAGTGAAAAACAGAGGATGATCTTTTTTAGCTTATCATTAACTTGAAAGGTGTCTTGAAGTATAAAAGCACCTCCACAGGAAGAGATCTCTGGCAGTCTACAGTGAGAAAGACAGCAAGATGGAAAAAGAAAGTTTATATGAGAATTAGAAGAATACTTTTTGTCTTTAAGCATAATCAACGAGTCAATGGCAGAATTCATCTCTTGATCATAGCATCATAAAATGGTTTGGGTTGGAAGGGACCTTTAAGATCATCCCTGCTAGAGGCAGGGACACCTCCCAAGAGACCAGGTTGCTCAAAGCCCCAACCAGCCTGGTCTTGAATGCTTCCATGGAGGGGATACCTGCTGTATCTCTAGACAGCTTTTTGATCAGAACTAAAATATTTCAGCTTACACAGAATCCAACAGAGGTAGTATGAACAAATGAATTGAGATTATGTTATGAAGATAGACTTCAACGCCTATTTACCTGCATCTACCCAACATAACATTGAGGAATAAGGATCAAATGTCAGCCCATTTGGCAATCCCAGATCATCTTTCACAAGAATTCTTCTGTTTGTGCCGTCCATGTATGAAGTTTCAATTTTAGGAGCTTCTCTGTTCCAGTCAGTCCAGTACAGGTTTCTTAAAAGGAAGAAAAAGGTAAAAATAAAGACTGACTGATCTCAAATTTCGTAATTGAGGAAAAAAAAAACAGTAAGGATAAAAATAACACTACATTGCCAAAGTAGCAGTTACATTAGTAAGAAGCACCACACTGCCCTTGAATATTGAAGTGACAAAACATCATGAAGACATACTGAATGTTGTACTTCTATTAATAAGAAGAAAACAATGACACACAAGAAGAAATGCTTTCCATGCTTTGTTTAGGTTATGTGCTAGATGCCAGGTAAAAACAGTTCTATTTCAGCAGTTCTGTGGACTGTTTAAAATGCACATCCACAGCACTCCTTCCACCACCCATCATGTCTACACAGGCTAAGCAGCAGAAACAGCAACATTTGGCACCCATCTGTGGGATTCATTCAAAATCCTGTTTTTCTTTTCAGCACATCAGGCAGCATACAGTGGAATTGATCAGTCGATGGTTAGGGGAGAACTTCAGAGAGGGCCATTAATTCACTGACAGTTTATTATTAATGGCCATTTGTTAGTAGTGGTTTTTTTGGCCTTGAATGCTCTTTCTGAGAGTAAGAATTGACTTAACTCCTCTCAGAAGCCAAGCTTTGCATGTGTATTTTCAAAAGGGGTCCATACCCTCTCACAGGATCCACAACAATCGCACGGGGGTTCACCAGGCCAGTGTCAAAAAGGATGCGACGCTGGCGCCCATCCACTCTAGCCACTTCTATTCTATCAAGTTGAGAGTCAGTCCAGAAGATGTTGCGACCTAGATGATCTAGAGCTATCCCTTCAGGGCTTCCCAGGTCTGCAAGAGAATAGAGACAAGTATTCATAGACATCACATTTCTTAGCAACATGCACCTGATAAGCATTCACAACTCTTAAGAGATTTTTTTTCCCCAGTTTTCTGGTTGCAGACAACAAAAGCCACATCAGTTGGAAAAGCTTAATAGCTTTTTCCCCAGGCCTCCCTCAGCACATTTCCCTCCTTGGGAACACATCCTTCATATAAGCCTTGGATTTCACCTATGTTGCAGACGGAGCTACAGCACAGATAGCTCAGAAAGTGAAGATACTCACTTATGCTTGATATTATACATTTTACTGGGCTAACTGTTTTACTGAGTGATAAATACAAGAACCAAACCAGCATGCACCCCGAGTCTACAAGTAAACTTGTCTTGAGGAAGAAAGGAAAGAAAAAAAAATGTTGAAAGCAGGGAAATAGAGACTACGAGAATCCTACTCTAACCTCCTTAGCAAGTCAGAAACTAGAATGATTTTATAGTGTTTAATATTCCCCCTTCTTTGGTAGGTGGCATACATGGCACTCATTTGAAAACTGGATTTTTAATAAGCTTAGCCAAAGCAATACAGAAAGTATGCTCCAGAGCACTAGAGATAATGCTATTAGTTAACTGATGGAATTTAGATCCTGTTCTTTGTTTTTGCACAGCAATCCTTTTTGGAACGTATTTTAGTACTGTATGTGCGCTATTTGTCTTGGATGCTTAGTTGTTCCAAAAGCAACAGGAAATAACAGATAACATCCTTTCTGCTTTAGCATTAGCAATTTCTAACTGACATGAAAGATGCAAAATAAATATAAAGTTCTTCAAGGTTTAATTCAGCCACTGTGGAAAAGCTGCTTCTACACTTTTCAACATTTGTACATTCACTGAAAAGGAGTGTGAAGGCTGTGTGGGATGCTGTGAGGCCAAAGCCATTACAAATCACTTCTAGCCTGATTTCAATTTCAAAAGAAGTAGAATTGCATGTGGTCACTCCCAAAACAGGCAGTGACCCTTCATACCAGCCAGCTGTCAAGAAATTTTTCAAATGCGGATCTACACATCACTTAAATGTCCTGCAACAAAAGAATGTGGCTAATTTTCTATTAATTTTCAAGTGTATTTACTGACAGCCATTAAACAGTGTGCAACACAAACGGTCCCTGTGAAGAAAAGGCATTAGTGACACAGACGTGCCCCTGCTGCATTGCCATCAAGGCTGGTACAGTCACAGGCTCTGCTCCTTGGAAACAGACAGGCTTGTACAGACACACAACTAATATAATTTAAGCAATTACAACAAAGATGGAAGCTCTCCTTCCTGATCTGCCCCCACAGCTGCAGAGCTCAGAAAGCTTCCACAGGCAATACAGCTGCAGGAATAGCTGGGAACTGGATGGGGCTCCACAATAAAACATGTTTCTGCAGAGCAATTCAACTTGGATTGCAAGAGCTTTAACAACAACAACCAAAAAAAGTGCATTCCACAAAAATACGTGTGAACTGAAGAAAGCAGCTGCAGCCCTCCAGAGGAAAAAGGCAAAGATCAAAACAAAATAATAAATTCTCATGAGCTTTCTAAGAGCAAGGCTTTTTCCTATTTACTGAAATTTTAAAGGTTCAGTTTTGAGTACCACAGAGATATTCAAACACTGAATACCCAACCATAAATTGTTATGACTCTTTATCAAAGATCCAGTTAGCATTTCCACACAGGAAGTAAAGAGAAACATTGCTCAAGATCTCTTCAGGAATACCAAACACATCCTATGTGAACAACAAGACAATAGAAATTAGGAGATACTTTTATATCTAAAGCATTTTTTGTAGCAGATAAAAACACAAAGTTCCTATGCAGCAGTGGCATGTTTTAAGTACTTTGAATTACATAAAATAATCTTATTTAGTTGAAAGCCTTCACAAATATTCCTAAAATATTTTATATACTGCAAGGCTTTCAAGGCACTCACACACAGTCTCATTAGATAGAACAATTCATACATATACAAGATCTTTAGCAATAGCAATTCCCTTCACTCTTTAAAGTGCACAATCTGACAGAATCCTTGAAGAGTAGATCCTCAGATGGTAGAGCCTGGAAATTCTTTCCCCATTGACATTGTAGTTATACATGCACATGCTTACATTATTGCTTAAAGTCTCTCTTAAATTAAAAATGTTAGGATTAAAAGGAAGTTCTACAAATTCCTCAGCCAACAAGTTGTACAGAAATACAGTCAAGTTGTACAGAAATAGTTACTGTTGTGGTTAGGAATGGCTTTAAGTTTTCCCTTAACCCTTCCCAGGACAAAAGCACAATCCAAGCTGCTCCCATCTCTCCATTGCCCCGAGAGTCTAAATGGAGTACCAACAAATTGGCTATTCTGAAGCACATACTCCAGGTAGAGATATGCAACTCATCCAAAGAAAACCAAGGCAAATTTATTATAGAGTTTTAGAACTAGTCGTTTATTTTGCTAACTTAATTTCCTACATTTCAATGCCAGTACTTGGAAAGTATCAAATGCAAGAAACTCTAATATCTTGACAAGTATTCTAGGATCCCAAGGACATGGATGAGTATGTAAAAAGTGCCTCCCTCTAGCTACTTTTGCTGTTTGTTTTTTTTTCCCCTCATGCTCCACATTCACTTGGTTCCCTAAACCTGTCCTCCTTCTTAACCTTTTAAGAAATTTTAAATGCTCTAGGCTTTTGATACCTCAATTCCATCATGAACACCCCTCATTTGCTGCTACCCTTGTTCTTATCATTTACTCAGCCAATAACAAAGTATTAGTGCAGCAGAGGACCATTTTAAATCTATTCAGAGGTTCTTTGTAAAGAACTTCACAAAAGCTTTTCAAAAATCCAGCCACACAATTCTTACTGCATCACCTTTGTCTGCACATCCACTGCCTGACGAAAAGCTTCCATGATTTTCCTACATCAAAGAATCATCAAAACTGTAACACAAACTGTAATGTAGCATAAGCATTGCAATGAAGTGCTACTACACAGGAAATAAATCCTTCTTCATTTTAGGTTACCAAAGCTTTTGCGGTATCATTTATGCAAATAATAGCCACTTGTAATGCTAAAGCTCAAGTAACACCTGAGAATTATTATTAAATTCATGTCTTTAATGCCATTAATAGGAAGTAGGAAGAGGAAGAACTTGATGCTGTCACCTGTTCTGATGATGGTCGTTGGCTCCCCACCATGCAGGCTAGCTCTACTGATTGATGGACCACTGATGTCTGTCCAGTAAACCATCTTGTCCACGCAGTCATAAGCAACTCCAATAATAACTTTGTCCTGTTGATCAGCAAGCAAATAAGATCAAGCAGAGAAAAGGACAGTGTGGGCAGTCACTGTAGAGTAGCTTAGAACAGTGCTTCCAATTGTAAGTTCCTTTTAACAAACAGACACTATTCACAGAGCTTACTCCAAAAAAAGTACTTATGTTCATTTAAAGAAAGTTCTTGCTAACATCTTACTGTATAATTCCTCATCTGCTTTCTCTCCTTTATTCTTCCTGCATATTCATCACTTCACCCACAATGGCTGTATTTCAGCAGTTACTTAAAATGTATCAATTACTAGCAAAGTAAGTTCATTAAATAACAATTTTGGGAATACTCCACAAATAAATCTTTCTGGTGGAATAAATATTCTCATAGGGGAGGAAGTGATTTTTTGGGCAAAAGAAGATAGGTCTGAAGATTCAAGTTTAGAGTGTAAGCTCCTTCCAATGCTAATTTATCATGGATTACTGAGTTTACCTCCTTTGCTGCTTGTGCTACTTAAGATTTTCATTCATTCGACAGAAAATGAAAGATGAGCAGCTTCTTAGAGAACTGGTCCAAAAACATGCACCAGAACAGAGATGACTTACTACTGAGCCTACAGTAATGCTATAGAGTACTGAACAATCTAAATGTCTTCACGCTGTCACTTCCCAAATACACAACACTAAGACAACATAAAAAAAAAAAAAGAAAAGCTAATAGTAGAGACTGAGAGTTTAATTAAAGTATTAATGAAGAGTTGCATGTTATCTTTTGAAAGCTCTTTCCTGAAGATAGTCCTAAGCTAGACCAAGTAAGTAATAAGACTAGCTGACAGAGATTCAGCACTGTGTGCCTATATCATCATAATTCCAGTTCTACTAATGAAAGTACTTTCTTTAAAGCACTACTGCAGCAGAACACTGGACAAGAGAAAAAAGCTGAGTTTCGCCCTTACATACAGTATCACAATACAGTTTGCAGTACTATTTACTGAACTGAATTTGTATAATTTAGTCTGTATTTCATCTATTAGGCCACCATGATATCTGCTTTTGCTAACTATTATAAATACTCTCACTCTGGAATGAAAATACAAATCCCATGTTTCAGGCAACATGAACGTGACAAAACTGGAAGTGGGGAAAGCTTGTGTGTTTCACAGGTAATGGAGAACATCAGGGATTCATTTGCAAGGAAAAAAGATTCTCAAGACAGTAGTAAGAAGTGTGGGAAAAATATCTACCACCCACTGGGCCTGCACATGAAAAAGGAAACAAGAAAAAGATTTTCTGTATATCTGCAGCCAAGAAATGCTGAGAAATGACTGAAGACTAGGAATAGATTAAGATGTATGACAAAAATTTGAGAGGAATAAAAAAGAGCTTTAGGTCTTGCAGGTCTTGTAGATTTTTACAGCAATGGAAACGTGAGGCTAGGAGTATTTATAAAGACAACTGTTGGAGGCATATGAGATCACAAATATTAATTTTTTTGGCCCATGATCTATTCTTTAAAAGCAAATGACTTTTTTCTATAGCTGAGTTATCTTTTTTTTTTTTTTTTAAAATAGTCAGGTCAAAAATTCAGTGTCAAAGCGCTGAGATACCAAAATCTTAACAAAAAATAAAAATTGAGTTTGAAACTTAAATTATCAAACGACAAAGATGACAAACAATCACCTTCATCTGCACTGCAGCTCCTCCAAGACACACTGGTTTTTACAGTAGGTTACTTACCGGAATATGCAAAAGCGCTTTTGCACCATTTTTCTTCATGTTGTTTCCCTCCAATGGAACATGTTCAATTTTCCCACTTTGGGCAAAAAGCAAATGTGTTCCTGGAGGCAGTGGTATTGAGTCGGGTCGAACAGAGGGCCCAATACCAACAGGAGGAGCAGCTGTGCTCAGACCTTGTCCATAGAAAAAGAAACAGATGGCAGCAAAATTAGCTTGTGCAGTGTAACAAGGCGCCTTCTTCCATACAAAGACAATTACAGACAGGCTTCTGTAGGGAATGGCCTGATAAGTAGACACTAACAACTCTAATCAGATGCAGAAAGATTTTTTTTTTTTTTTTTTTTTTTTGCCTTTGCTGACAGAAGAAAGCCATTGACATAATAGATCTTTTCATGTTCAGCTCTGTAATTGCTCCTTCCTTTAAATGTTCAAAAAAGCCTATCTTATTTTGCAGTTGAAGTGATGAAGAGGTTGGAAGGAATATCCTTCATTTCCTGAGGCAGCAGCCATTTATCATACATTCAGAGGTTCCCAGAGGGCAGAAACTTACAGGGGCCTCTCACAGTTTCAAAGCAGGAAAGAAGTCAGAAAACCATCTCATCAGAGTTGTCCGGATGCCCTGGCTGAAGAAAAAGCATAAATGGAGCCGCTGAAGGGCTGCAGCATGAGGCAAACTGTCACTGATTCAAGAGAAGCCTGCATTGCTTTAATTCAGTGCTACATCTCAGGGGCCCCATGTTTGGGAAACAGTGCACATTGGAGAACAGACACCCGAAAGAAACAAGCTCTTCAGCCACTTACATGGTGGTCGAACTCCTGGGCCACTTCTGGTGCCATCAATCTCATTTCCATCTCTATCCACACACCAACAATATCCAGTGCTTCCATGGCACTGAGTGGGTACATAATTCCCATGTTCATCACACTGGGGAATGAACTGACCAACTCTTATTTCTCTTTGGAAGAAAGTGCCTCCACTTCCAAGAGCTACTTCTTTCTCGCGCTGGCATTTGGTCTTTACCACTCCTATGAAAAAAACAGACCAGTGAATGTTTCTGCTTCAATTAATAACTATGCTCCATTAGCAGTTACCATGTACTTATAAAACATGTATTCTCGCTATTGGAGGAACATGATACAAATGCAGAAGGTATACACCACCAGTGCACCTTCAGAAACAGTCTGCCCTATGTAGATTTAACACATTTGCCATGACTCTACATAATTTTCAATATTTTTCACTGTTCAATTTAAAACAAAACAAGAAGCTCCCTTGCAGCTTCCTACATTGAAAGGTCATAAAAGAGAAGCTGGAAAACATTATTTCTCCTAGAAGTACATTAGCAAGAACATTCTGTCCAGCTTGTGACCCCCAATGTCTACTTGTTTGGCAAATACCCATGGACTTCAATATGTGACTAATTAGCCAGGCTATACAGTGGACAAAATTTTTTTGTAATGCTAAAAGTCAAGTTTCCCTTCAGAGGGACAAGAGAAAAAAATCATAACACAAAGCAGATGCTGAGTTCTCTATAGAGCCTAGGAAATGAGACAACTTACTGCTCTGATGCGTATTAGATTTTTAAAGTTGAGGCATCAAATTTGAGAGCTCACTTGATGCTTTTGGAGCCAAGAAAGGAACAGCAAGAACAGATTGCTCAGTTCCTGGTAAGGCACATAAGCGAGGCTGTACTGAAACCTGGAATACTACTATACATAGAGAGAAACATGTAATATGCATTGGCTATACGTGTTAATACAGAGATTACAGAAGAAAAATGGTTTTCCATATTATCAAGAGATTCAGGGATCAGTTTCTTCTGGTTTCAATTTTACAAAGCAGTCTGTACAGAAGAATAAATCCTCCTTTGCTGTTACATGTCATGTAATAGGGAATGTCACCTAGACAAATATATCCTTTCAGATACCAAACAGCTCAGTGAAATCAACAGAATACAATGAACTTTTTCCCTCTCCACACAAATAAATTTGTGCCATTTTGTCCTTACACTTGAGACCTGAGGGGCTCTGCGCAATGGGAGAGAAAGATATCTAATTATGGGGGGAATAGCCTCTTCCTGATTTCTATAGACAGCTAGAAATACTTAACAAAAACTGTCTAACAATGAAATCAAGCATTACACTTAGATTTACTTCCTCGCTTTGACATTGTCTAGTGGGCAGTTAGCTATGTCTGTATGGCTCAGAATAGACTCAGTCCAGCAGAGTAAGAATCTAATCCCACGTGCCTATAGACCACTGTGGTGTAATAGCAAGACAAGTACCAATAAAATTTAAAAAAAAAAAAAATGTTACGCAAGCAAAAACTTTGGAAAAGTTCTGTGCACCTGGACACAATTAGAGAAATACAAATGTCTGGAGAACAGCTCACTCCAAACAAATAAAGTATTTGGCCTCAGCTTTAGTGTGGGTGGCGAGGAGTCTTGAGTCAAGTTACAAAATCAAACCCTGAAGGAAAGTCTACATTATCTCAAATTTTGTTTATAGCACTCAACTTACTACAGGTAAAAAAAAAAAAAAAAAAGGTAAAAATGATAAATATTTGAGTCAGTGGAAAAAAGTAATTAAGTAGTGGTATTTCTAGCAAGCTACCACATTACCCTAGTTTGGTTTTAAATTTCATTTCTTTATTAGGGCTCTGAAAGCAGATACATAGCCACAGATCATGTCACTTGGAAGAGAAATAGGACACAAAAGATGAGAAGGATAAGACCTCATTACTGGGTAAATAGAGCTCATTAAAATCAACACGCTGATTCACGCAAATAAACGGTTGCACTTGGAATACACATGTACACCAGTCTCTAAAGAGAGAAGAGAGGAGCTCCTGCAGCAGAACAGAAATGCAGAGTGCCCAGGATGTGACGTTCAGTAGGCCACAGCACACACTAGTCTAGTTCCATGGAATGGTGCCCCCTGAGCTCAAGCTTATTAACGGTTGGATATATCCCTTTTAGAAGTACTCAAGCTTTAGCAATAAGATGATGTTCCAAGAGCAGCTATTGTTCTATTAACTCTCAAAGAAGAGAGGAGTAGCCGTGAATGATCTTCCTCAGAAAAAGAAATTTGTATTTAACATTTTCAACATATATTTTTTGGTTGTTTTAGAAACCAGCACTAGCAGTGCAGAATTTAAAACTCTGGAAAACAGCACAAAACTTGAAAAAACAAACTGTAAATAGCCTGGATACTGAAAGTGGCCCAGACAAAAAAGAGACATATACACATTCCCCACATAAGCAAAGAAATAAACAGAATTGGGGTAAAAAGCAAATGAACAAACAAACCCACATACAAACATTCAAAATCACTTTTGGTCATAAATCATTTGGTCATTGTAGCAGTACTGTAGAAGATCATTTGTGGACTTAAAAAAAAAAAAAAATGGAGGCTGGGAAAGCAGGATGAGGAACAGGGATTTGTGGGACTTCTCTTCCACCTTTCAAGAGGTATTACAGACTAATGCTCTACATCAAATTTAATCAGTTTGTGACAGCGTTCAGAATTTTTCAAAGATCTGATGTAACTGCTCAAAGAGGTTTTAATTCACAAGCTGAAGACAGAGAAGTGATAATAAAGCTCTGTCCAGTACAAGAGTACCCGAAAGAGCACTTTTTGAATTTCCAGTGTAACTCACTTTATTCCCCAAATATCACAGTTTTATATACCAGCAATACCAGTAAATACCAGTAATACCAGCAATACTAGTAATACCAGCACTTTTAACTGCCCTTCTCAGACACTGCCAAAAAAGGAAGAGAACAAAACAAAACAACACACTGCCCTTTGTCCATTCATTTTGCCTTGCAGTCTGTCACTTGCAGCATTGCCCCGTGCATTTTTCATGTGAAACAAACTGTGTACAGGGCACCAGCAAATGGCTCTAACGGTCAGACCCCCAGTCCAAGAACCCAGATTTGTTTCTGTTTAGTAAACAGTGTCTGGGGTCTGCAGGGGTAGAAACACTCAGACATCTGTTTTTTTGAAATGGAAAAATGAAGCGTGAGGAAATAATGAAGTACAGACATTCTTAATAGCTGTGAGCAGTGAGACATTCCAGCATCATTAACTCTTTCATTAACCTATGGGTTTACTCCTACAACATTCACTTACATACAACTCAAATCCATTTTACTTGTTAGCCTCCTTGCTTTGAGCACAGCCATTCAGCAGTGGTAAAGTCCAATAGTATGTTCCATATATTAATAAAGGCACCAAACAAGCAAGCAATTGAACATATTGTTTGGAAAAGGACAGCAAAAAGAACAGAGTATTCAGATGAACGAAACTTTCCATGCTATTAACAACCAGGAAAGACTTCAGTGATTTGACTAAGGCTAATTAGATCAAAACTTTATCAGGTAAAAGGGGAAGAAAGGCTCTCTAATGACATCTGAATACAATGGATTCTCACTTGGAACCTCCACCCTGAAGTAAGTTGGTTTACAAATTGGGTGCTAAAGTAAACTAAGCTGCTTTTTGCAGAGCTTCAGAAACTTGTTTGATTGCAGTTACTGGCAATGATTAACAGTTGGATATATCCATTTTAGAAGTACTCAAGCTTTAGCAATAAGATGATGTTCCAAGAGCAGCTATTGTTCTATTAACTCTCAAAGAAGAGAGGAGTAGCCGTGCTTGTTGCAAACACTGCCATTGCCACAGACCAGCTGGGCAATGCAGATACTCCTACTTTAGGCAGGATTCAGCCAACAGCAGGACTTCTCATCTATGAAACTTTTATTTCCCTGCTCAGAGAATTTCATGAGCACAAACAATGCGAGTGTTTCCAAAGCATGTTTTCTGGTACAAAACTGAATTAAAAAACAAACAAACAAAGAAGATGAGAGACATGTATGAAAAATATGAAAATCCGGCAGACCCCAACCTACCAAAACATTAGACATAAGAAAATTATCCATTCAGGTAACTGAATGCAAGGGGATTTGATGATTCAGTTATTCTGCCAGCATACTAAGAAACAAAGATATACCAAGCCTGTTACACAAAAAATTTACTTAGCCTTAGCCTGCAAACAGACAAGCATTCTGAGCTTCAAGCAGCTATAAGGGCCAAAGAGGAGCCAGAGGCAGCAGCACTGCTGCAGAAGAGGCATTCCACACGGTGCTGAGGCCTAGCAGTGAGGCGTTCAGTAGCCAAGCTGAAAAGAGAGTCATCCCCATTCAAGCTACATTTATATTGAGTACGAAAACAAAATCAAGAAGCATCTAGGATAAGTAGAAAAATAATTTAAAGCTTCAACAAAATAGCACGGTACACATAGCAGTTGAGTAGATAAGCTGACGTGAAAAGGTGGTGTTCTGAACAACAGCAACAAATATGCTATCACATATACTCAGAAGAAATGAAATATGCCGTGGTAATAGAGCTGATTGAATTGAATTGATTGAATTCAATTATCAATCTGCCAAACTATCTGCTTCAGCTACAAAGGGGAATGTGCCAGACATGAAAGCAGTATTTCTCTTTCTGCAATCCTTCTTTAAGAACCAGAAGTCCTAAGGTTTGATTTTGCTTCAAGCTTCTCACATCAAGGTTCTCCTTTATGAGAAATAATCCTGTTTTTATCAACAGCGTCATTACATGAATGTTTCAACCTTGGTCAGAAACACCAGGTAGTTCTCCATTCATCTGGCATTAAACTGAAAACATTCATGAACATTGGTGCATTCAAAATAAGTTGAAAGCAAAGTTGAAAGACTGACATAAAAATGGAAAAAGCTAAAGCTTCAGAATTAAATACCACCACACCTACCACAATTTACCTACAATGGAAACACTCAATGATTTGACATAATATATGCTGTTGAGCACCTGATGAAGTCATGCAAACATGATTTAAAACCAGAAATCACCCTGTGATTTGTTTTGTTTTTCCTGTAAGTCATCCATCAACTCTTCGTTTTGAGGCATTAGTACCCTACTATACAAGAATGACAGAACTTCAGAATTAGGGAAGACAGTGGCAAAAGAGAAATAAACAAGTTCAGCAACACATCAGGTAGAGATTCAGGTAATTCAAACAAGTACTTTTAAGCCAGCAGATCATTTGATACAAAGAAAAGTCTCAGTTTTGAAATATCAAGTATTTTGGACATCATTAAAACAGTGCAGAAGCTGATTTATAAAGACAGCCTCCCTCCTCAGTCCTACTGCTTTTTGCTTCTTTTCCCCTTGGCCCTGTGACCTTTTTACTGTTGGCTGTACATTTCGAGTTTCAATCTGTGGAGAGGTGCAGTGTCTTTAGCCTAAGAGCAAGAATCTCAGAAGCTGAAATAGGTTCAAATGTACCAAGAAGGTAAGCTTTATTTGTTTCTTGGATTAAAGCATTCAACTGTCATCT
Organism: Tetrao urogallus; assembly: GCF_951394365.1. NCBI lineage: Eukaryota > Metazoa > Chordata > Aves > Galliformes > Phasianidae > Tetrao > Tetrao urogallus. The sequence goes on along the minus strand of NC_136814.1, from coordinate 37,157,217 downwards.
AGGTTTTTCATGCTTTTGAACTGGAATAATTGTAACAATGCTACTTTGAGCTTTAGTATTCCTCACTACTTCAAGGCCCAAACTAGACTGCAAAAGCAGAAGTGTGGAAAGAGCTTTATGCTAACTAGGGAATAAACTGAGTAAATACAGAAAAATCTAGCAGTTAATCAGAACCAGCAGTTAGTCGTTCTGGACTCTGGCTGACTACACTTGAAATGCAGACATCCAGTTCTTGCAGAATACAATAGTACAGATCCTTTGGTTTCATCCTTCTCTTTTTCTGGTGCTCAAGGCCAGGTTGGATGGGGCCCTGGGCAGCCTGGTCTAGTATTAAATGGGGAGGTTGGTGCCCCTGCCTGTGGCAGGGGGGTTGGAGATTCATGATCCTTGAGGTCCCTTCCAACCCGAGCCATTCTGTGTGATTTTCTCCTGTACTTGTTGCATTTCATTTACATCGCCAACAGTTCCATGTGTTTTAAGATATGTGACTATTGTTTATGGAAAACAAAGTCTGTGGTCAAATCATTACATAAGGCAAATTCAAAAGGTAGCATCAGCATAGAGCTGAGAACTGCCTGGGGGGAGACAAAACATAAAACAATAACTGAGCAGGAAAAGCAATAACAGTCAATAGACAGACACTGGCACAAGCTTGGTGTTCAGACCTCAAGGGACACGAGATAGAACAAAGCCCCCAGTGAGACAAAATACAATTTTTTTCCAGAGAACCATATATTCTCCAATTCCTAAATTGCATTTATGCTCTAATTTTCAAGAACTATAAAATTTTACCTCCTAACACACACTGGAAACCATCCCCACGATAACCTGCCTTACACTGGCAGCTGAAGGATCCGGGTGTGTTGTAGCAGAAAGCATCTGGATGACAGCGGCCCTGCTGACATTCATCTATATCTGTAAAGAAAAAGATCAGTCTTCAATAAATATTCCTCATGACGGAGAATAACTAACAAACCAGAGGGAGAATTTGAGTGCAAACCTGGCTTATTACTATCAGGCTCCTATTTTAGGCCATATGACTAGAATTAAAGACTTTTGGAAGAATACAGAAATGAAAAGAAAAAGCATGCATATAATTTAGATTCTGGCAGTTGGCAAATCCTTCTACCCTGCTGTTCTCACGGGTACTGGCACTGTAAATTCACAGAGGATTTTAGAAATGTATGCCCATAAGAAAGGAGAAAGAGGAAAGGAAAAATACATAAATGCAAGAAGAAAGGCTGAATTTGACCAGCAAGATTTCTGATGTGTTTAGGTAAAGCTTCTCTCCCACTGCACTCCAACTGACATGAAACACAGTATAACATTTTTACAGATTCTGAATTCTGAGCACTGTGTCACCACCTTAGCCATATAAACCAGTACAGAGCAGACAGTTCCAGCATGTGTGGATCTGATCCCCTAAATGCAGCTACTTCCATTTGTGCAGCTACCTCATCTTGGACCTGCTGGAGAACAAATATTGAGGAATGAACTAAAAGCGGGAGAGTAAAGAACAAGAGCTTACAGTGTTTGCCTGCAGGATGTAAGGTACAAATCTTCCTATTTTAAATCAGAAGCAACTACAGGAAATTGCAATGAGCAGCCAAGTTGTGCAATAAAGAGTATGAAAAGACACAGCAAATGGCACTACTCACCCTCACAGGCACGTCCATCTCCAGAGAAGCCAGGGAGGCACGTGCAGATGTAGGCAGACCCACCAGTGTACACGCACTGAGCACGCTGAGGGATGTCGCAGCCATGTGTGCCCGTCTGGCAGTGGTTTACAGCGTATTCTACAGCTGCAGGTTAGACACACGAGAGAAGAGAGAAAGTCTGAATTTTCCTCCACAATGTTTGAGGAGAGCACAGCTGTGAAGGCTCAGAGAAGAAAAAAGAAACACAGAAACTGTGTTTTGTTTGGGGGGGTTGCAGTTTTTGTTTTGCTGTATTTTAAAGCTCTTCCATTAAGCCAGTGTTAAAACTTATTGATGTTCTACAAGGTATTGACTGCCTGCAGCACCTCAGAAGTGTTTGTTAGCATAAAATAGAACAAAAAGGCTACAGTACCCATAGATCCTAACATCTATGCGAGTTTTGTTTATAAAAAGGAGTCCTCAACGAAGAAATGTAAGGCATCTCTCCTAGAGGCACCTCACACATTGGCTGAGCAGCCAGTTCATTGCACTGGGAATTAAAATATCCTGCTACACTAACCTAGCTTTGACCCAAGACTGTCATCACTTGGCAAGAGATGGGAGATGTGACTCACTTAATCGGAGGTAAACACATTTGTCAGCTCTTGGAGAAATTTTGACCAACTGCAGCAGCTGGGGCCAGGCCTGCAGCTTTTCATGATTTTCTCATTGGTGACAGTGCTGATATGCTGCAAGCGCTGCTCTACACACAATAGTACTTTAGGTAGTTGCTGGAGCTTTACCTGTGCTTACCTGTTATGTCAGAGAACAGGAAAGGAAACCACTATATTTGAAAAAGAAAGAGGCAAAATAACACAAAAAGGTTAGGGCAAGAAAAATGTGGTTTTGCAGTGAGCACGTCTAGGAACAGATTTACAGCTGCTGTAAGAGTCCACTGGGGCTTTCTTTATGCAATTCCTTCCTAGGAGTTGACAGGGGACCAGGACCGGAGTCCACAATGCTCCTTTCATCACAGTACACAGATGGAAACTACCACAGTATCAGCAGGGGAAAAAAAGACAAAAATCTGCCATCATAGTCAGATCTGGAAACAGATATTTTGTTCATTTCTCTGGAGGAGACAACGTCATTGTAAGAATCATTTTTATCTGTTCTGCTTCACAGAGCAAGATTTAGATTACAAAATAATCTGTTCAGAACAGCATTAGCCTTAGAGCTGGAATTCCTAGGGAGCTCCCAAGTTCTGCTATCCCTCAGTCTACAAATAGAAGAACCAAATTCATTTACAATTCTCTTATTAACACAGTGAGTCACAGAGCTGGTATGAAAAAGCTGCAGTTCCACATCAAACCACATAAGCAGAAAAAAGGGTGCTGTTGCCCTGTCTCAGGTTCAAGTCATTCAGGGGCTGTAAACCAACAGATATAGAAATAAGAATGCTAAGTTTCTTCAGGATTGAAGAAAGAGATCACACCAAAGTCTTTCAAGCTGGGCAAGTAGTATCTTGGCACTCTTCTTTCACGATTTTGTATTTTATTTCTATGCAAAATCTGCTATTAAGTCATGGTATAGAAAAGACAGAAGCGTTCAATAAATGTTTCCATTTTGTACTCAGAAACATTCTGAATGGGGAATTTTTATCAGATAGAAAACAAAGTTCTTCAGGGACCCTCTTCAGTGCCTAACAGTTGGTAATCACTAACTGCAGCACAAACTCCTACATTCAACTGGTGTTAGAAGCCAGCATGACCCTAGAAGCCATCATCTGTTTCTGTAAGACAAGCTACAACCCAAAAGCCAGTGGGCAGTGTTTTTAAGTGTGAAACTCACCAACACAAGTCCGCCCATCTGCTGCAAACTGGTATCCATCAACACACTCACATCGGTACGTTCCCGGCTGGTTATTGCAGACTGCATTGCTGCCACATGCACCTGGCTGCTCCAAACACTCATCAATATCTAGAATATTATACAAGGATTTCTGTCACTATAAAAAACACCTTTAAAACCGATGCCAGAAAAACAGAAACTGTGTAAGTGGTAAATAATAGCAGGCTTGTGTATCTAATCCACATCTTGGATAGTCTACACCCCTTAAAAGTAATTAGCAACCGGAAAATAAGTTTTCAGTTAACTGTGACCTCAGCTAATCTGCACAAAAACAAACAAACAAACAAAGAAAAACCACAGGAGAGGTTTTACAGAGGAGTTGGCCAGGAAACCAGGGATGGAGGAGAAGCCTTTGGGAAAGAAGATGCAGGATAACTAGGAACTTTAGGAAAGAATTCTCCTTCAGTTATCCATACATCAAAGCCTAACAAATTGAGGTTGCTCTTTAGCACAGTAAATGACAAATACACAGAATTTATGTGTATTATTATGTTAAAATCTGGAGTAAAGTAAGATAGGGGATATAACCGTTAAATTTGGTTCTAAAACACATTTTAGATCATATATACAGTAATTATTTTATCTGCAAAATCTTTTAATTAATTCCAAATCTAACTGTCTACTAACAACTATACATACACATGTAAGAGGTACAGATCCCAAGCTCAGAAGCTAAAATGATCTAAGATTTTATTAAACTGTGCAACAAAACAGACACCATCTGTAGTTTAGTTAAACTGCAGAGGTTCTGCTTCACTACTTTCTACTGCAAGCTGTGTACCTCACACCCCAAAAATGAAATTTTGGAGGTCTCCAGCAAGAAGGCTCCTGTGAAGTTTATGCTACGACCTGGAGCATGCAGAAGAGACTAAAATATGAAAAGAAGGGAACTTCATACTGTAAAGGTGATGATGATAATGATTTATCATAGGTTTTATTTTAGGTTCAGATTTCTACTCCTAGCAACACATTTCCTTGCCAGGAAGATAACCAAATAAAGACATGGAACTTTCACTATTTGGGCAGCTCTTACAAAACATCTCAAAACCCCGCCAAGTTACTACAAAGAGAAGATCTTAGACAACAGAAACACTTTACAATGCTGGGAAACAAACTTGCCTGAAGAACAACATAAGTATTTGGACCTTTGGTCCAATAGACTTGAACAAAAGGGATTTTCAAAGCATATCCTAAAAAAGATTATTTCATTGGGTTCTGATACCCATGTCCTGCATACATTCCACATTGCCTTTAAGAACTTTTAACTTAGTTGACTCATATTTACCGGAATTTGCAGAATGTTGCACTTCTTACAGCTAAGTCTCCACAAGTCTTATGAGAAAAGCAACTACGTAGGAAAGATGCTTTGTAAGCTAGCAAAACGTATCCAGGTTTGACTCTTCAAGACAATCAAACTTACTGACTGTGATTAATCACACATTTAGCTACTCCAACATCCCTTTAACCTATGATTCCTCAATCTTCTTCAAAATGAGAGTCAATACATTCCGAGCAAAACAAATTATACATTTTCTAAAGAAAATCTTCTGATACCATAACAAACGTTTCCGTCTCCACGGAACCCAATCGAACATTCACAGGAGAAACGATTCCCAGTTCCTGCACGACATACTGCATTGGTGTCACAGTTATGGGTACCAGTGTAGCAAGGATTCCGGCTAATATCAGCAGAACCATCTGAAAAGAAAGACCATATTTAGCCATGACAACCCTATCAAGTAATCAGACTCAGATAAGGTCCAGGAGGACACTACTTATAGCATGAATGAAACAAGCAAAAAGCTTTTTTTTTTTTTTTTTTTTTTTATTTTGCATCGGGATGAAGGGGATTGATGCAAAACATCAATCCCAGATGACAATGTCATTGGTATTTTTTGTAACTTTGGCAAAGGACCATAAAAATTTAAAAGAAGAGTCACACAAAACTCACTAAAAAAAGGAAACCTAACCAAGATAAAGCATCTTCCTGAAACTAACCTAGACTCAAAATGTGATTCTTAACAGCTTGCTTTGCTAATTTTAATTGATTGAGCTTTATTTTTTGAACAAACAGAAGCGAGTATCGTCCCTTCTGTACTTACCTGTTACAGATTTTCCTATTGCTCCTTCATTTTTATTCTGATTTCAGCAGACACAGAAAAAGTCTGGAATGTTCTCCTAGAAAATACATTTCAGAGGCTTCCTACCTTACAAATATTGTGCCACGTATCAAGATAAACTACAGAAACTAGCTTTTTTCAAAGGTAGACCTTTTTCCCCTCTTTTGCTCTTTGCTCTGACAACACACAAAACAATTGTTAACAAAGACCTAGGTATCAAATGAAGAAAACTGGCACAACTTTACACCTCTAAGGAGCAATATATTCAAGCTAGTACGCTGAGAGTACTTCAAGAAGTTAGACACAAATTTCACTGGATTTCAGGAAGAGATAAACACCCTTCCCCAGGTAAAAACACCAACTGCAACAGTCTTGTTTCTCTTCTTAACTGATGGATCCACATCTGCTAATAAATGTAACTAATTAATTTAATTAATACTCAGCTAATGCAAACTAACGGAAACATTCTTTTAATAACAGTAGCGACAAAGAAATACTTTGAATTCATACATACCACTGATGGGGCCAATGGAATTGCTCATAGCATAACGCAGAATTTGCTCGTCTCTGTTATACAGAACAAATATACTGTCCACTGAGAGCTGCTGAGTAGCAGGAGCAGCATGGAGAGTGTCATCATGAATGCATTCATCAAAGGAGATGGTTTGTCGCCACTGATAGGCACCAGTGTACGTGGAAGCAACCCCATCCCTTTCAGGCTCTGTCACTGTGTACTCTCTGGTGGATGACGAAGTGATCGCTGCAACATGGCAACATACTCAGATCAGAACAGAAAGCAAAAATCTCTGTTCACTGCTATACGAATCCATTTTCAGGCAAAGGAACAGGCATTTGGTTGGACTTGCTCTGTGCTCAGCACAGTTGTAAGGGATGGGACACAATTTATTCTGCCATAATTTAAAAATTCAGCTAAAATTTATGGGTTGCCAGGAAATGAAAGGAAAATTTAACTCAGGAAACGTACAAATTCCTTTAGATGAATCTGCCCAAACAACTCCTCCAAATCTCTGAAGTTGTTCAGCACAAAGTAGAATCTTCCTGCTGCTTCTATCATTTCACAGCTCATAAAGACAGGCAAAGCAGTAACAGGGGCTAAGTACCAGGTACGAAGGTCAGATATCAGCAGATATAATGCAGTGATGGAGCAACCACACCATTTAAGCTACCTGTAACAATCAAAGGTTGCCACTAGAGGAAAATGCTGCCTCTCATATCCAGATGCATTTAGGAGCACTGCTTACTGCTCTTCCTCTCTATTGCTCCTTGATGGCTGGGCTGGCTGACCAGTGGGAACACTATAACATCACTTTGTTTTTGCTGGGTTGAGACATACATTATATTATCCAGGAAGAGGAAAGTAAAGAGAGGAATATTCCACTGAAAATGGCAAAATGAAGAACTACTCTCTCACCGCATCTCTGAGACAAGGAACAGAATTACTGAAGAGATAACAGAGGAAACTGATAATGGAATTAAGAGTCTCTTAATCTTCTAGACAGTTGTTCAAATTCTGCTCAAATAATACTGATAAATGCTTGTTACAGACATAGGGCATGGTCACTGAAGTGCAGCTCACACAACACTAATTAGTTTGCATGGTCTCACTGAACAAGATTAAAGCCCATTTACAGATGTTACTACAAATAGGTATATCCCAGTTCAGCTCCTGCTGGAGAACTACGGACTCCACAAAAAGCTTTGCAATTTGTTTGACTACCACTGACAATGTAAAAAATGAGACTAATAAAAGAGAACACCTAGCGTCAGCTCAGACTCACATTTTTTCAATGGAAAGTTTGGAAATATTTGCACACAAAATCCACCTTCTTTTGGAACCCAATTCTAAGAGTCAAAACTACGTAAACTGAAAGTCACAAGCACATCTTTAAGAAGGTAATGATTATCCTTCACTCTAAGAATTGTGCACTTACATCTCAATTACTTCTTACGGAATCTTACCAGAACTAGAGGCGTGATAGAGTTCAGTGTAAGGTTCAATATGGACTGATGCACCAGAGGGGACCTCAGGTACTCTGCCTTCCATTTCTGTGCTGATGGTAAGGTGACCATGCTCATCAATTCCACTGAATTTCTGCTTTATAACCAGCTTCTCATTGTTGCCAAGAAAAGTGACTTCAGTTTGCCGTGTAAACTCTCCACCTACAGAAATAGCATTAGTTAAAGCAGTTAAACTAGTTAATAGTGGTTTCTGAATCCTTCTATTCACCACAACTGTTTCTACTAGATCAAATTCAAACTATTTTCTATAAGCAAGCTGTGATGTAACATAGTTGTTAATATTCTGGATCCTTACAGAAATAATTTCCAAAGACAAATTGATAATGTCATAAGGAAACTCTCTTTAACACTGAATATGCTACACTGAGAGTGTAACTGAAGAAGCAGTTAAAATAAATATATTCAGAAAAGCTAAAAATATTCACCCTTTCCCTCTTAGTAAAAACAGCAAATGAGCTATATATTTTAAAGAATATGTCTATTCAGAATACAGGCACTTAAAAACAAACAAACAAAAAATCCCCTACATCTGTTTCTAAATAAAAACCAGGTGAAATTGTATGCTGTAAATTCTGAAACAAACTTAAAACACACACACACACAATTAAAATCCCCAAACAATAAGTTACATTCAAGTAAATTCATAGCATAGAGTTGTAAAAGATAAAATTTAAAAAAACACGTGTTCTCCTTGGGCAGATTGAACCTACAGCTTGAATTAAAGTGTACAGACAAACAGATAATGCCCTGAACCGTTTTTTAAAGCTGTATTTATGATCTGAGGCTTCCTTCAAATAAGTTAGCAGGGTTATTTGCATTTCATACAACATTTTCTTCTACAAAGAATTTCAGACTTGCAAGAGATCAGACTTTCATTGCGCTTTGCTTCATTGGCACAATCAGGAAATAAGTATGTTAGATGTCTTATAAATGTAGGGGCAGGGTTTTTCAGCAGCTCTGTGCACTCTATAACCAAAAATCAGATATGTTTTAATAATCTCTTTCATGTATGGGAATGGGCCAATCCATTCTTCTCTAAGAAATTTACATGCTTGTGCAGAAACTGTAAGATAAAAAGCCTGATATGTAAACAAGAAAAACAGTGAGAAGTTTGGTAACAAAGCAATCAATTTTCAACTCAGATTAAATAGATTTTTGTCATACTGCTTCTATATATGCATTTCTTATCTCAAGACAAGGGAAAGTACAGCATACTTTTTAAACGTAATTTTAAATTAAGAAGTTACCGGTAATGCTGAATCCATTTTTATATCCTTGCTGCTCCACAGCAAACATCCACCCTATTACACCTCCAATAGAGGCAAGAGGCAGCAAAGAATAACCCAAAGCTTCTGGGATTGTGCTGATAGCAGTATAGGCACGTCCATGGTTCATCACAACATATGAGTGAAGATCGGTGTTCTCAAATGTAACTGGAACGGGGTTATTTCCTACAAAGATTCGTCCTTTGACTTTCCCATTGACTCTCTGAGGAGAACCTGGGAAATCAGTGCAATGTATCAGTACAAAACGACAGTTCTCAAATACTCTACAAGGAATGAGTTCAGAGCACCCTGTTCAAAGATATCAGTGTCAAAATGAATGGCAAAAAAATGCCAACTGAATTCAGCGGACAGAAAACTCTCTACAGACAATGTTAGCTTGGTTACATGAGTATTGTCACATTAGTTAAGCAGTCAAAATTGCCTCCAAAAGTACCCTTTATCCTCATTAACAATTTTTCCTCCAAAGACAACTCTATAAACAGATCATGCTATTACAGTATCTCTTACAGTAGCAAGATGACACTTCGTATCAATACCTACTGAATGTAGATTTGCTCATTCCATACTAGAAGCCTAACACCACTAGTTGATCAGAGCAATCAGACTACCTGCCTTCAAAGAAAATTCGTTAGAAGACTGTCAGTGTTTTACTGAAGTAATTACTTTGGTTTACTATTTTTCTTCCATATAGTTTTCTAAATGCATACAAATTCAAGTTGCATTAACTTCAATCCTTTTCTTTCTCTGAAAAACTCAGCTTTATGAACTGAAAGCTGTGTAGTAGGTTTTGCTTCCCTTCTTTATACAACACAAAGTTTGCAGTCAGCTAGTTCAGCTGTTGAAATGCGTCTATATTCTGAGTCAAGTCACTACAAGGATTACAAGTGTATACACAAGAAATTCCTTTATGGATCTTACACAGGAACAAAGTTTAAATGGGTATCTAACAAAAATCCGGCAGATTAGCCCTTCAGTAAAGAAGCTTAAGAGTCAGACAAAGAGGAGCCATGCTCTTTATTGATAATCAGAGTTAATTTGTTCATCCCCTTTAGACAGCCCTTTCTAGAGTGGGGGACTATATTAGATTCTAAAACACCAGAACTTCACAACTAATTCTAACGGTAACATTGGATGCTATATTATGAAATTATTTCAGTTACAGAATAACTTTTTTTTCCTAGAAAGTTGCATAGTTCATATACTTGGCTACTTAAACCAGTCTGCTTCATTTAAAAAATACAAAACCATCATCTCAGAAAGTATAGCTCACCTAAAACACCTTTCAAAACATCTCTAGTGATAACTCTTCCAAAAACCACATAACCACGTCTTACTTTGACTAATGAAAATAGGTTGCCTTATTCAAGAATATCAAGCGTAGTAGCTGCATATGCACCCAATTTTCAGAAAAGTTACCTTCTGCTACACATTGTCTGCCATTTCCTTTGTATCCAGCAATACAACTGCAACAAAATCCATTGGGGTAATCTTTGCAAATAGCATGAACAGAACACTGGTGGCGATTGTTAGCACAGGTCTGTTGGACGTCTGTGTGGTAGCGGAACACTGTAGAAAACACCAGACATGTATACTAAATGCCTATTATATCTCTATTAATACAGAGCATTCAAACAGTCATGATGAAACTAGCAGATGATCATTTTAACCTATGCTTGCTTCCAAACCAAAACAAAAAGGCACCTTTTCAACTTCAGAACAAAGAACATCAGTAAAGGACCCAGGAATATGCACCAAACACACGGTAATCCTAGTTGGCCCGTCCTATTATTAAATGGAAATAGCCATCTATTTCAAGAAACAGTACCTGGGTAGTCGGTCACACTGCTTTGAACTTTCTATAAACACTTCCTTGCAAGTTAGAATTGCTAATTCTGCCACTGCAAAAATTGAGGCCATGCAGCCTTACACCAGCAAATGATTTTTACAGCAATCGCTGTCCTCAACCTTTATTAAATCACCTGAATTCATTAACTCACAGTGAAAGGAAAAAAGCCAGGTTTCAGTAAAAATGATCATAAAATCTTTACCGGGAACAACCAATTACTTAAGATATTAAAGGTCAGATCATAAGTTAAACAACAGTCTTGGATGAAAGACACAAAATCAGTTCCCACTAAGAACACGTCAACATCAGGAATACCATTATCCCTATAGAAGCTTTCCTTAGGAGAGAATCAGGTTCCACAGGCACTGTGAACCTGCTCTTCTGTGAGCCAGACTGCAGAACTATTTTACTAGACTGGCAGGATGAGTCTGAGGTGACATTCAAGATAAACTCTCCCAAATGAATGACACAAAATTGTTAAAGGTACCCAGAATGTCACATCTGAAAATCTGAATCTTCTTGCTTCCTGTCTGTATTAGAACAATCCAAGCTTTATAAAAGGCCTTACCTATACCAGTTTCATCAAATTCTTCTACATCTATGACCTGGGGTCCCTGTGGGGGGAACTGCTGGGCTGGGAACTGGCGAGGTGGAGCTTTTGCTGTTGGGAATTCTCGATGACGATAAAAAGATTCAGTCGAAGGTGTTCCTGTTACATCTTGGTATGAAGTTATAAAGTCTTCCACAGCTAACTGAGGAACACTGTATGTAACGTGCTGGTCCTCTTCTGTACTGTCCGTGCTACTGGTGACGTACTGTGGCCTTATTTCAGTGGAGCCATAGTCTGACACGAATGGTTTTGAAGTCAACTCCTGGTCTTCTTCACTGGGCTCTAGGCTCGCCAGAACATTGCTGACCTTGGCAGGCACAATAGTGTCAGATGAGCTACCAATCTCGAACACCCAGACACCTCGCCTCCCAGCATTGCTGCTTCTATCAGAGAAATCACAGGCCAAATCAAAAAGGTCAAATGCATGTTTTGTGGTACTCCTATCATACACAAAATGCTGTTCTTCACTTAGAAATATCAGGAAAAACAATTGATTACATGATCTTAAACTGAGACAGGGGAGATTTAGGTTAGATATTAGGAGGAAGTTCTTCACACAGAGGGTGGTGACGCACTGGAACAGGTTGCCCAAGGAGGCTGTGGATGCCCCATCCCTGCAGGCATTCAAGGCCAGGCTGGATGTGGCTCTGGGCAGCCTGATCTGGTGGTTGGTGACCTTGCACACAGCAGGGGGGTTGAAACTCGATGATCATTGTGGTCCTTTTCAACCCAGGCCATTCTATGATTCTATTATTCTATGATTACCTTATCTACATAGCACTACGCACCACATACAGTTCATTCAACTATAAATCACCACTTATAGTTTGGACAGCATTTTTTTCTGCAGAGGTGAAAACAGAAGGAGATACTTGAGTCACAAAAATCTTGCTAATACCTGTTAGAACTTTCTAACCCACTCCCTTTCCTTATTGCTCATTTATTTTTTCCCACAAAAAAAGAGTTCATATGACACAGTATTAAGAATTAAAGTCTGAAGTGGTCCAATTTCATAAGGTCCATTTTTAGCAGCTCCTATCAGTGGCAATGGAACTATGGAGTTTTGACAAATTACACCAAAGTCCTTATGTTATTCAAGATGATGAGTATCAGCAGCAGACTTAAGACATTTCTTATGCAATGGCTAATGGAATCTTACTATCTCCTTCTGAATCATTACACAATTCAGAAAAACATGCAACTCCTTGACACTTTCTTGATAAATTAAAACAAACAAAAAAACATACTCATGCAAGTTTCTAATGCTGTCTTCATCATCAGCAATGACATTGTAGGATCCTGGATTTTCCCAAAAGTAGTAGTTTGTGGAGGCCTGACTAAAGCCAACCATTGCAGGAATCTTTCCATCATTATTCTTTGAGTACGCACTATAGAACTGCAAACCATCTTCTGGGTAAAGGAAAATAGCATAGGAACTGGAGTCAGAAGAGGCTAAAACAGCCTGGAATGTGTTCCTCTGTGGAAAAAAAAAAAAAATCCTTTTACTCATGGAAAAACAGTCAAGACAGACAATAAAATAACTTTTTTTTTTTTTTTTAAACACAAAGACATTTGAATTTCTGTAACACATAATGAATACATCATGTACTTTACAAGGGAAAAAAAAAATCAATATTATCAAGTTCATGTTCTGTTGAAGCAGTTTTACAGTCAGCATGCATAAACATTAAGCAGAAAGCATTACCAGAAGTATGTTAAATCTCTCAGCCATAGAGGCTGCCTACAACATAACACTTCTAAGCTCAATTACATGTACTGCATGCTTTATTGTCGTCTTAAAAAAAAAGAAGTGCTAAACTAAACTAACTGAAAAGATGTAGAAAATTGACACGAATGTATTGGTAAACAGAATATTAAAAAAAAAAAAAAAAAAAAAAAAGTTCAACTTGCACATTGCTGCAATTGCCTTTTGCTGTCCAAAAGCTCCTACGAAGTGTGGGAACCATCAAGACTATAGCTCAGATATCAGCTATTCATTGCTACAACCGTGCAGAGTCATTACTGTGAAAACAATGGTTGTGTCAAGTTAGGTGCAAGAAATTAATCCCTGACAAAACAAGATTTCTAAATTGTGATAATGTTCTCAGCTTTATCCATTGCGAGCAGGCCCATCACTTGGGACAATTATAATGTATAGTTTATCTCTATGAGATCCCTGCTGAACAGCATCTAATATGATTCTGAAAGAGAAAACGGATTGCAAGTAATACAAAGAGTATCCCTTAACTGCTTCTTCATTCAGTACTAGCTAGAAAGTATGAGACTTTCTGAATACAGGGTCATCTCTCCAAAACAGATGCACAGACTGAAGTTCCTGTTAGTCTTTATCGGGTTTTAGATAGTTTGGTGTCAAAATGACTTCAGAGTCTGTTGAACAACGCAAGCAAAAAGAACTACGTTCCACAGATGGAAGGCAGGAGATAGCCCAATATTTCAGTTATTATCCCATCACAATTAACATTAAAAGCACAGCAACGTCAGGAAATACAAATAAGTCAGATATCAAGATTCAAGTGTTTTCTTCTGAATGAAAACTTGTAGAAGCTTGTGTTCTGTTACAGTCTTTTCAACTAAAGAACTCATTCTAAACGGTGCTAGACTAATTTAAACACAAAGGAATTTGTCTTCAAAACAGTAGAAAACAGTGTTACACATCAGCTGGACATGCATCCAATACATCTTAGAGCTCTCATTTACATTCACCTTTTCTTCCAATGTAAGATCTTCTCCAGGTCCCTGGTACGGAGCCACGAGCTTCCAGGTAACAATAACAACACTGCTGGGATCAAAAGCAGCCTCAGGAAACCCCCCTTTGATATAGTCTGACGCGAGTTGTAAGACATCTGAGGATGAATCTTCTCTGTAATAAACATTTCCACGTCCATCTGTCGTATCCAGATCAGCCATAAAAGGAGCAATAGCTCCAAAACTGACTGGGAATTGGCCAAGATATTTTTCTTCATTCTTAGGTTCATTGACTGCAATAATCCCATTTGTGGCAACCTAAAAAAAATGATATTGTAAGATAAATACTGCTTATAATGGTTGTCCTCCATATCTGTGTGATCTAGATCACAACACTTTTCATTGCATTTCTAAAAGAAATTGAGCCTGAAGTTAGTCTTGTGTTTGGGGTGGCCAAAAGTTTCTCTCTCTTTTAGCTGTTACTCCTGTAGAGCAGTTTCACAATGGTGTGATTGAGGACAGGAAAGGTGAAGCAAATTTTTAAGAGTTATTTGGTTAAGTAGTGACCCTTTTCTGTAGCAGATACGGGACACCTGTAAATTCCCTTACAGCAGACTGTCCTGCCACTGTACTGTGGAAGACTGTCTCTTACTTGGGAAAAAACACACAAGCAAACAAAAAAACCTAAAGGGTATTAAATAAAAATGAAACTCTTGGTTTGAAGATACAGACCTAGTAGCAAGGCAGGTTATACCAGCTGCACGAAGCCAGGCATTTACAGCTCCAGACCTGCTGCCACACATGCAAACAGCCCACCAAGGGGCAGAAGTCCCAAAGCCAACATCACAGGATATGACGCTAAAAACAGCCACCTCCCAAAGGTTTTTCTCACTCACTGTGTGTCCCAGAAAAATAAACCACCACCGGACCTTCTCACACATTTAAGACAGTTATAACACTAAATGGTCTTTATGAATGTTTGATGGGTGTGTTAATGCCTACAGCAGCTTGGGCTACAAGGCCACCCAGCCCAGCAGCCTGTACCAGACTTCACCTCTTGGCTTTTAGGTTCAGAAGAACAAGAGAAGGGCCCAGATGCACTTCTCCAGTCAACCTCCATCCACACACAGCTGAAGAGATTCCCTATGCTTTGACTCATCCTCAGTGGGTTTCCTTCAAGTATTTGTTAAGTCTTCCTTTCCACATATCTAAACATCGTGCTTCCACAAAATCCTTTAAAAAGGAATTCTGCAGATCCATGACTCATACCCCGACGTCTCTCCTACTTTGTTTGTTTTCAGTCTGATTCCCTGCTTCCTTTCATGGTCCCTAGTTCTTACATTGAGACATATGGCCAAATTTGACCCAATTTCTTTGCTACGTAATTTCTCCTTCAGATGAAGACCCCTAGGCTAATTTGCTCACTAAGGCATTACAGCAACGTGCTCCATCTTTAAAGTCAAAATTGAGAGTCAAGTTAAAGTTTTCCTCTTTCTTCTTGCTTATGCATGCAAGCACCCCTACTCCTACTGCTCGGATGGATGACTTGTGTTTGAAATATTTCATACAAACTCTTTGCTCCTCATCACATCTGGTGCATGCAAGACTGCATGGTCCCCCATGTACAGTGGCATTTAAAGTAACATTAAGGGAAAATACAATCCGGACTAGTTAATGTCACTGAACAAAATAGAGATCATGAGAAATGACCTAAGGTTTGGTCTTCCTCTTTTCATCCTTTGGGGGTACACTTCTGACTATTTCCTACTGTGCTAGAAAACTGAAATTAAGTATTAATTAATTAAGTATTAAGTAATTTAATGCAGTGGAAACAAAAATACTAGCCATTCTCATTTTGTGTTTCTACTTTATAAATGAGAGATGGTTCAGGTCTAAACGTTAAGGAGAATGTTTGGTTGCTAGCACTCTATCACCAAGAAAACATTTGCAAGCTATTAGATGAAAATAAATACACTGGCTGAGCACTTTGTGAAGAGATCTGAATGTAGAGAAAGAACATTCATCATAACTAAAAAATGTTTTTAGTTTTTGCATTTAGCAGTACATACATATTTGCAATATGAGAGCAAATTGCATGATTTAACTTCATTTCTTTGAAGCTCACACTGATACGTTAAAGCATGAACCCCAAAACGCAGAGAGGTAATTTAGAATAAACACTGGATTTTATTAAAGCATGATTGCAACCTGCTGTGGGGAAGCTGCTTTGGCAGGGGGCTGGACTCATTGATCCCCAGAGGTCTCCTCCAACCCACCTGTTCTGTGATTCTCTGATCATTCTCATCAATGGGAAAAGGGGAAAAAAAAAGGCACCAGGTGGGCATTTTCTAAAGGCCAGCTGTAGAGCACATCTTTCCTTTTAGGGTATAATTCTGTTTGAATGGACAGGAACTAACACAGATTTATTTTTAGCATGTTAAACTTCTGGATTACATGCATAGCTGACATACGTTCATAATCTGTAGAACAAATTACACAGTCTATCACAGTCCTATCTTGAGAAATTAAGTGAGGAGAAGGACATAAGAAGCAATGAACTACTTCTACCGAAAGAAAAAGTGGGTAGCAAAAAAAGTTTCAGACAAATGGCATTTTTTCCCTGTCCAGTTAGGAGGCTTTTTAAGGATATGAATACTTCTGAGGAAAAAAATAAAAAAATAAAGAGCTTAGCAATTGAATTTATTCATATAAAGCAGGGTCAGCAGATTTAAATCAGTAAAACTTTCTAATTAAAACATGACTAATGATTAACTTAAGCAACTCAAAAATTAACAATTAACAAATTGCACCAAGCTTGACTTAATGGACTCTGATTCCTCCCTAAAAAGAAGTCACTTCCAGTCTTTCAGCTTTTCCACAGCTGTGAGCTCCACTGTGAACTGGAAAAGTCTGAACAGAAGTGTGTTATAAAAACAAATAGGTCAGAATGGGCTAGCAATAGGATTCAGCATATAGAGCTTTCATAGAAAAATAGAGTATGTGAAAGTCTCGTGTTTCAACTTATGTTAAATAAACATTCTCTCTGCCTGCCATGAAAAGAGCTTCGCTGCTGGGGATTTTATGACACATTGATAACAAACAATTGTTCCTCAGAGGTCTTTGCCTTTTTATCTGCATGTAGAGGTAACAGCCTAGCTCCCCAGCTGCTGGGAAAATAGGGAGAATCCAATAATCCATGAATGTTTTCAACCAAATGAAAATGAAAGTTGTAAAAAACAAGCATGATTTTATCGTGCAGAATCGCACAGAAATATGTACTTCATCCTGAAAACTCAAAAGCTTATGAAAAACATCTTTTGTGTACTGTATATATGCATTTTATACCATGCTTTAATTTATGAACTTGGTAATATTCACTGACTGCTGGAAACCCTTGAGAAAATTCTGCTTACTGAATAACATCACAGAGCTCAGTAAGCACTCACTGCCAGCATATAATAAAACTGTGCTCTCTGGAGGTGCACGTAAGGCTGCTCAGTACCTTTCATGACATGCAGACTCCTTTCTCCACCCCATACATTTTCTTCTGTGCTTCCACTGAGCAACACTTGTGACAGATTAAACATGAGATAAAAGCCTCCTGATAGCACGCAGACTGATGCTAAAACACCTCTGCTGATCAGATGTGCCCAAGCAATCATGCTAAAAGGGCCCAAAAGCTGATTCTGGAATGGCCTCTGCTCCCACATTGTTCCAATCCAAAATCCCTGGGCACACCACAGGCCCATACCGAGATCATCAAGCTGAGGAAACCCAGTGGTGTTACCCAACATGCTGCTCTTTGGGAGCTCTGTCCCCCCTCTGTTGTTTATCTGACATATCACTGCTATTATCTCAATGCCTGACACGCAGGTCGCTCCCCTACCTTCCAAGAACACGTCTGTGCCTTGAAAAGAGCATATCCATGTGAGCTGGATAATCAATGACCCAGCCAAGAGCCTGGCAGGCAAGGCCATGAACTCGGGGACAAACTGGAGGCCGGACACCCCTCACATGTCCACCCTTCATCTTCACCACCAGCCTCAAGTCACAGCACCCACTTCAGACAGAGGCACAGCCTGAGTCCTTCAATCTTTCGGCACAGACTCGAGCACGTGGGAACTACACCCAACCTTGAATGACCGCGGCCACGTGGGGGTCTTGCACTTTGCAAGCACGGGAACTGAAAAGTGCCGACTTTCTCAAACACGTCCATTAGGATCGGTCCCAACCATCGGCCTCGCTTCACTGTAGCCAACGCTTTCAACCCCGCCCTCAGGAGCCGACGCCTCCGCGAGCCCCTCGCGCACCACAGCGCTGCCGTGCGGGCGCGCGACGGGGTCCGCTTGCAGCCTACGGTTCTCCCTCCGCGCTGGGGCTGCGAGCAGCTGCGGTAGCTCAGCGACCTCGGCGTGCTCGAAGCACGAGATGCCGGCCGCACGGAGCGTGCCTGCGGACGGCGCTCGTCCTGGACGGGAACCGCGCGCGTCGCTCAGCGGACCGTCGCCGCCCGCGCCGGGGCTACAGCGAGAGGCAGCGAGCGCTCGGTACCCCGCAGCCAACGGCTCAGCCCCCCTCTCCCCCCCCTCCGCACTCACGTAGAGGGAGCGGACGGCGGCGCCGTAGAAGCGCAGCGCCGTGCCCAGCTCCAGCGCAGCCGAGCGCGCGTCGTCGCCGGGCTCCAGCGCCGCATCCCCGCGATCGGCGCCGTGCGGCAGCAGGAGCTCCGCGGGCAGCGCCAAAGGCAGCGCCAAAGCCAGCAGTGCGCATGGCGAACAGCGCGGTCCGAAGCCCATCCTGACGGCTCCCGACACGGCGGCGCGGCCCCGCCGCTATAAGTGCGGACAGGGGGCGGGCCAAGGGCGGTTCTGAGAGGGGAGAGCAGCCCCGGGACCCCACGAGGCCCAGAGGGGCAGGGTCTAAGGAGGTCGGTGAGTGATGCGGCGGTCTGACGAAGTTCCAGCGCTTCGACCCCGTCCCCTCGCTGGTGGGGTTGCTTTGGAATAGCTGACATACTGAAGCGGAACAAGTTAATAACTCGATGTGAAGCAAAACTAGGAATCCCCGCACCACTTTCTGGAATCACCTTGACACTATCTGCTCACTATCAGAAGGAAACAAAGAAATGCACAGAAAAGTGTTTTGTAAATTAACCTCATCCATGCCAGAGCTTCATCCAGCTGTAAAATAAAACTCACAAAGCAGTCACAGAATCATTAACACGGTCAGAAGAGAGCAGTAAGATCACCGAGTCCGATCATCAACCCATCCCCACTAATGGGCCACCAACCACATCCATCAGGGCCACATCTATATGTTTCCTGAACACCTCCATGGATGGTGACTCCACCACCTCCCTGGGCAGCCCGTTCCAATCCCTCACCACACTTTCTGAGGAAAAACATTTCCTAAGATCCAACCCAAATCTTCCCCAGTGCAACTCGAGGCCTTTGCCTCTCATCCTATCGCTTATTCCTTGGGATAGGATTCTGACCACTACCTCACTACAACCACCTTTCAGGGTGTTGTAGGGACTGATAAAGTCTCCTTTCAGCATCTTCCAGAATGTAAATGAAGTCTCCATTCTGTAAATGAAAATTCACTGATGACAGGAGTTGTACAGAAAAGAGGTATGGGGCATTGAAATAAACTCCATGCCTGTTTCACAGTCTCGTCCTGCTCTCAAGAAACACCCAGAATCAACAGAAAATGGATGAATTTCATACATTTTTCCAAAACTCTCAAGCAAAGACATCTCTAGAAAACAGCAGCATTTAAGGAATATATCTTGTAAAAAGTGTATGCTGTGACATTCCCACAGAATGTTTCTTCATCATCATTGGCAACAGTGTGTGGCTGTATTTCATGAAGGAGCTGCTGAGAGACATTGCCCAATGCTCTTGGATGACGAGAAGCCTCCTTTCTCTCCTCACCAGCCAGTTCACACTGTACTTTCACCTACAGCCTCCCTCCGTGTATTCACAGCTTATCCATTTGTAACTGGTGGATTTGGGGATACCTGGCTAAGGGCCAGGAGTTAAGGGCAAGCTGTGCTTGTGCAGTGCAGCTTTATAGCTAAGAGAAAGTCTAAATCAAACCCTATAACATTTCCAGTACCTTCTATATATATTCTCAAAACATATAAACATAACTTCCATTGAGCCTCAACTCCACTCTTCCTCAATACAAAACTTAACTTGAGCCAGAGGAACATCAAAGCATAGAAAGGAAAATCTGAGGGTGAAGTCTTCCTGCCAGATGCATATGGTTCCTTAATGTAATGTCCAGAATTTGGAGGGTAAAAACTACTGGAAAAACAGATTTGTAGCAAATCTGAAATGGATTTGAAGGCTGTGGAGTTAACTGTCTGGGCATTTAAAACAGAGTGAGAGCTATGATAAGGCAAATCCCTTGTTTGTGAGTCAGTATATTGAGACTGTTTGGTCTATTTTTAGGTTAAGTGGAGGAATGCAGCATTTCTGTTGAGTAAGTTTACTGCGTATGCATCTCCCACAGTGATGAGTGATGAGAACTGTCAGCTCTCAAGACTAAAAACTATTTTGTTTAAGTTGTCCTTTTTAGCATCACCAGAATATCCATCATGCAAAATCTTCCAAAACACAGCTCTTAAATGCCAATAATATTGCATTTTCAGTGGCTCACGAATTAGACCTAGCAGCTGTTTACAAAGCAGTGTGGCTCTCAGAGCAGCCAGTGAGATCCTGCACAGTATATGAGCAGCTTTTATCGAGTTACTCAGATAGAAGCGACCTTTTCTAAAATGATGTGACAACACCAGCTTTCCAGAGATTGCTTGGGAGATCAGAGATCTCATAGAAGGTGCACTACTGAACACAGTTTGAAGCGGAATATTTTAAAAGATTAGGGGATCTGAGGGAGTGATATCATTAAAGAACAGAGTTGTGCACTTGGCTGGACAATAATGGGGAAAAGATTTGATTTCTCTCTCCCAAAGATATGAAGTATCTTTCATTCAAGTATTCGAAGGGTGCTGCATCGGGGAGGAACTGCATCAGTAAGTTGTGGGGAGTACAGATAAGCAGGGATCAAAATAACTAAAAGAAAGCATGAAACCAAATAGCAGAAGACATTTCCTTACCATAGGATCTATTTTCAGGAGAATCAGAGATCAAGCATAGTGGAAGCAGAATGACAGGAAGTTTTGAATAGACCATAGCCAGACTAATTCATTGCAAAAACTAAAAATATACTGTCATGAATAATTCTATATTTGATCCTGGAATGAGGCAGCCCAACAGATTTTTAATCGAGTTTCTATGTTGGTGTAGCACTGCAATAGCTCGCAGCTATGCACACACATATTTGAAAGGTTCTACTGCCTACACGTAAGGAGATGTGGAAAAGAAGATTGCAGATAACACCACCCCAACCTCCTCCCAGGATCTGTCAACAGAAAAGGGGTGCCAGAGAATCCTCTGTGCTAGCTTGACTGGAAGAAGGAATGCAGTGACCAGGGTCCTCATGGTGATCATCAGCTGTTCAAAGATGAGGAAGGATTCTAGTGCAGGGATCATCAAAAGACAGAGTAACCATTAAGAACTAAACTGGAAGGAATTGACCGTTTGTGATCATTTCAGGAAAGAACAGGATTGAGGTCTGCTGAAAAGGAACATTTTTAAGAGGAAAGGTCATAAGAATCAGGTCACAAACAAAGGCAAGGCTTGCAGGAAGATGGCAAAGTGAGCATCATGAATTTAAATGACTGCCTTGGCACTTCATAGTTGCTGTTCACTGGAGTGGGAGATCATGAGATTCCCTCTGCAAGTCTAAATGAGCCTATATCATTGTGGGGATGACAAGATTTAGGAGCAATTTCTAAATATATATATATACATATATGTTTTATATATATATGTTTTCCAGCAAAACAGAAAGAGACTAATTCTGAAGCTCTGTTAGAAGCTCGAGAAGAGATGCACACGATGAGCAATATTAAATGCAACTCTCTACATCAGTGCAGGGTACAAAAGATCATCAAGTGCCTTCATTTTCTCTCACTGGGAGATCTTGCAGGGCAATAAATCTTCCTTGGGAATGCACATCCTGTTCTGGAGAGCAGCAGGGCAGCAGTGGGGATGTGTGACAGTTGGCCAGTGACCTGATCAGTAGAGAGACTGCTGGGATGTAGCAACGCATAGCAGTCACAGATGAGTAGCTGTGCACAGTGGGGGAAGAAGCTTGGGAGAAATACTGGTTCTCAAGCCCCTTCCTAAGCCATCTGCTTGGAGGGAACACATTTCCAGGGTTACCCATGAGGTTACACTCACAGAAGTGTGTGAACACTTTTCTTCATCTCAGCCTATAATGTTGAAAAAAGGAGATGGAAAATGAAATAGAGAAAATATTAATATAAAGAAATGGGGTAGATAAAAATAGCCTCTGTTCTCCTATCTGTCATGTAGCCACATGGAAAACATGACCGTTTTTATTGCTTCCTTTTTGATATTTTATCAAAATATCCTTCTGGTATCCTAAAGCCCGTTGACAGAAGAATGGAGCTTCTAATCCAGGAAAAACACAGCAATTTTTGTAGTAACAGAGTTAGAATAGGAAAGAAAGGTACCTAGTTAGCCTTCTATTTAAATTTTGAGCGCAGCACTAACTATTCCAAGTCTTACCATTCTGTCATTATCTAGAAGGCGAGCTTTGTGCAAAAAGACTCCAAACAGACACTAAGAAATGACCTCAAGTTTGTTAAAACGCACAGGAGTCAGGAAGACAAAATGTATGACCAGTTTCTTACACATGCAACTAAATGATTACAATATGAACATTGTTTTTAAACAATGGGAATGGGATGTGGAAAAGCAATTTGAATGGACAGGAAGGCAGATACGGAAAAGGTATCCTTTATCTCCTGACTACTCTGAAACCAAAGGAATAATAACCTGGTCTTGTACAGATCTTGCCATGCATGCTTCAGAGCAGAAACAGTGAACACAGAGAAAATTCACCTCCTTGTAGTCTAGTGATGGCATAGTACTTAATGCGTTTCTTGTTAAGCCATCACTTCAGATTTAAACTTGCATCCAAACAAATTTAGCATTGCTAAATTTTATATTCTTGTATTTTACTTGAGCATTTACTTTCACTGCAGTGAACATGAATTTCAGTTGAATGTAGAACACAAAAAAAGGAGTGGCATGAGTTCCCTGCAGCAGAGCTTCTAGATGGCAAGCAAGAAGGAAAGAGAGGCCAAGTACTGCTCTGTTGCTGGCAAAGGCTGGAAATTCATTGACAAATGGTTAGTACAGAAGGTCAGCCTTAGCTTCTCTATGAACATTCAGAAGTGCTAGTAAAGTCAGACACTCAGGCACAGTTTCTCCTAGCAGCCAAGCTATTATAAGAGTACATGATTTCTCAAGTGAGTCTAAATAATCATGACAAGTTAAAAACGAAATATAATTCATTCTTCTCTACCACGACCTGGTGATCCCTTTCAGAAGGAAGAGGGCTTCTTTCTGAAACTTGTTTAGCAGTGGAATCCATTGCCTATGGCAGCAAAACCTCAGCAGGGAGGACATGTTACCTTGAGCAGTTGTGAATAAAACTGAAACCAATTTTCCCTGAGAATAAATGGTGCCTTGGTACAGCAAAAGCCAACAGTTTGAATCATTAAAAAAAAAAAAACAACCAACAAACAGACAACAGAGCAAGAATGGTTGAGGGAAGAAATACTTTGCCCTTAATAAGAATGAGGTGCTAAATGTGCTAAGTCTCAACACTGGATTGTAGTTATCTTCACATGTAAAGATAGGTGAGGAAGTGAGAAAGCCCAACACAGATGGAGAAGTGTTCATCCATGCTTGGCTAGACTGTACACTAGATACTGAACTTACAAGCAACTTCTTCATAAGTAGTATCAAGAATTTACTGTATATTTTTAATCTAAAATTCTAATTTGTGTGCATAAAGATACAACATTTTAAATCAGTTGAATATAATACCTATAGTCGGCTGCAACATATCATGCATTTCACCTATAATGCTGAAAAAATACTTCTTTTTTTTTTTTCTTTTTATAAACTGTATAAAGCCTGAAACAGTCCAGACCCCTGAAAATAGGAGTAGTTCCATGAATTACAGCTATTTATTCTTCCCAACCTAAGGACATACACTGCTGTTCACTTCACTTGGAAACTGCAGACTAATGTAAACAGTGGCCCACTCCCTTCTTCCCAAACATAGTTGAGAGCTTTAGCCTAACATGTAGCACTCTAGCTTTGTCACAGAACAGCAAAAAAAAAAAAAAAAAAACAACACGCGGATCTGCATTAAGCAACTCTGCACAGAAACAAGCACACTGCCTGTGAGAAAAGAGGCAGCATTTGCAAACTGCAAGGTTGATGAGATAACTTATTCATTGAAGAAGTGATGGGACAGGAGCAAGAGTAAGAGCTCTTCCAGCAAAAGGCTGCTGAGAGCAGTGTGTGCTTGCAGCCCATACTCCCAATTAGAAGAAGGATGGGGTGTGACTCCTCAGGCAAGGGTTGGTTGTGTCCAAACAGTGTGGACACAACAAAGCTTAGGCTAACCCCTAGACTTTGCTGGCTGTGTCCACACTAGGCAGCCCTTAGCCTGGGATATCTGCTGGGTTACAGTAGCTCTAAGACACACGACAAAATATTTTGTTGTTGTTGTTGTTTTTTTTTTCCTCAGAACATGGTGTCAAAAATAAAGCAAAGCATTACACACCAGTCGTCTAGTTACAGCACAAAACTGCCATGTCTTCCCTGGTTCTTAAAGCCCCATGAGCTCTCTGAACCAATCATGACATCCTCCTCTTCTACCTTTCCCCCTCAGCAGCCTTCTGCTGCATACCACTATGTCTCTCCCAGCTTCCTTCCCAGTCTTTTTCCAGAGCAGGCTTTTATAAATCTTTGGGGAACCCAGGGCTGACCCACTTCATGGCTCATTGACCAGTTCTCATTCCTTGAGTTTTTTCTCAGAGAAACTCATGTGCCTCTTCCCTTAATTGCAAAATCTTTTATGATTCTCTTAAACTTCCTGCCTGAAAAACATTTGAATGTTTTCCAGCACCACAAATCTTTCAAACCCCAGTCCTGCCAGTATGGGTTATTCTTACTTATGAGTAAGGGCACTAAAATAAAGGGAACGATTTAGGGAAGTATTATTTTAAATAAGACAATCTAAATCTGGTCCTTAATTCTCTGCTTTCTCATTAAATACATTATCTTTTATAAGTGCATAAGATACATTTAATGCCCTCATCCCTTTAAACAACGATCTGATACAGCAGTCCCACGCATCTTCAAAGCTATTAAGTGCTATATGAAATGGCCATGTAGAGACCCATATTCAGCATGCATACACAGCTTTAACAGTCTGAAAATACTTGGAAACATTATTAATAAAACCAACAATGTGGTGGGAAAAAAGTATGTTCTATGAGATACATTTTAATTTATAAAAAGACTGGTTTTTGTGGATACTGGTACTTATGTTTTTATCCTCTGAGCAGAGAATCTAAGTCCTAAAGAAAGAGCCACAGCCTTTGAACAAACAAATACATTGTGCTCTTCCTGAGGGAAATCTACTGCCCTCTGCTTCTTCCATGTTAGTAAGTACAATTCAGTCATTGAAGTATGCGGCACTGGACTTTTCCTCATCCAAAAACGTCAGTGTTTGCTGCAGCTTATTCCCTGCAGCAGAGCTCAACTCAAAGCAGATTTTCATACAGCAATCACAGTTTTATAGTGAAAGAACTTATCATGATTACTGCGTCAAGTTTAAGAACCTCTCTCTTTGACCTAAGGAACAGTATTACTCCACAAATAGAAAAATGAAAGCGCCAAAGGAACACAGCTGGTCCACCTGGCAAACCAGAAGACAGACAGGAAACTCAGCAGAGGTTTCCTGACACCAGAAGCAGCTTTCAGAAGCAAAGCAGATCGTGTTTCTTCCCAAGGCAAATGCTACTTTGAACCAATAACTCTCTCTGCAGGCATCCAAAACCCAGCAACCTCAGGAGAGCTCACCAGTTTAACATATTTAGGGAGCTACCGCATAGCAGACTGCATGAGCAAATAAATCACAAGTAGAATATAGAGACAGCTTTTTTTTTTTTTAAGGTGAATATGTAACTGTGTTGCTAGCTGACAGCCTGACGAGAGGGGCATATCATAAATTACAATTCAGTAAGCATAGAAAGACAGAATATTTGCAGCAGCTCCTGTTTTGTGAGGCAGAATTAAAAAGCTGGTCTTAAATATCTACAAGCTGTTTCTGATCATTACGAATTGTGCCATAACTTTGAACACAGGAAATATGTTTCAGAGTGAAGTAAAACAAACAGGCTGACTTCACACAACAGCAGCAGCACATCTCCCCTCCAACAGCACAGTATTTCTCAAACACCCAGCTGTCCAAAAACAACAGAGCACAAATACAGAAGCATTAGAGAGAAGCTTCTGCTTGGAACGATTCTCTCCCAAATAGCACCTTGACATCAAGAACATTTCACATGGACAATTATAAGCAAGCCCAACTTCATGTTCTTGTTTGCTGACACTCACTTTCACATACCCACCAGAATGCCCTGCACATTTTATCTGAGTGTTCTCAAAAGCCTGGGAATACTCCTGCCTGAACGTTTGCAACCTCAGTCCTTGTATTTATCTCTCTTATGCGTTACACTCACAGAAGAATGTAAAAGTACACTACTCTTATTATTTCACTGCCACTAACTTTTTTGTTCTATTTTCTAAGGGTTTTGAACATTTCCTGCAGTGTAGCATTCTCTCAGTTTCTGACTTCAGCAGAAATCCCCATCAAATCACCAAGACCTCTGCCATTTCCAAAGAGTTCATCTTTGCTAAAGGTGCTTTTCCCCTCTGGTAGCAGCAGCCCCAGATCTCACATGCATTGCCTCAGCAGCGTGGCTGAGCACTTACTGGGTTACTGTCCCAGCACCAGAGCCAGATGCAATGAGCAGTTGCTAGTGTGGTGGAGCTGGGAAGAGTAAGCCTGTCACTCCTGACATTAAGGACGCCTTTTTTCAATGGAGAAGGAATGAATCAGGGTGGGAAAAGAGAGGATTTTGAAGAAGAGTCAAATGAGGATGGACTAGAATGGTGGGAAAGAGGACCTTCACCATGTAAGTCAGAGGATCCAAAACCAAATCCTGACATTGCCAGAATTTGTGCATGCAAATTACTCTATTCACTCTAAGAGGGCTGATCACACAACAACAGCAAGCAGAAGAAAAATGTGGGCCACTCAAGTCTGCACAAATTCCCAGAGCTACTCAAAGACTCCCAGTGTTTTGCTGGTCTTTGAACCCTGCATGAAACATCTCCCTCCTTCCTCCTCCCCCCCACCCCCAATAAAAAACAAGCCACCCAGCCAACCACTAACATATCTCTTCTCTGAATATCTCACTTATCTTCAGCAAGGAGAGTGAATTATCAAAATGAGCACCTTTGGCCATGAAGGGAGAAATGCTGCCAGCCAGGTACAAGGACAAGGGTTTAAGGAAAGAAAAGGGCAGGTGTCCCTGATTCCTTAGACACAAGAAAGGCACTGGTGCCATTCAAAGAGCAAAAACTGGGTCAAGTTAGAGCCAAACAAAAAGACAGAGCAGCACATAGGAGGCTTAAGCTGCGTGCTTTAGAGTTACTTCTTGCTGAGACTGACTTTTGCTTCATGTAGTTTCATGTAACTTTTTTTCTGTCTTCAGAATCCACTCAGTGAATGTTAAACAGCACTCAGCACTGCAGGAACTCAAACTGCATTTCTCTCCAATCAAAGATATAATGAAGCAGACACTGAGGGCTCCAGATGATTTTCCCATCAGAGGACCCACAACTGTGAAGTCAACCATTAGGGCTCCAAGCAAATGCTCTTCAATATGCATGAGCTACAGTAGGGGAAACTTAATACTGCATATCTTGAAACCTCTAAAAAGTGACTTTTCTGAGTTGGCATAGGATTGCTTGAG
Source organism: Tetrao urogallus (assembly GCF_951394365.1). NCBI lineage: Eukaryota > Metazoa > Chordata > Aves > Galliformes > Phasianidae > Tetrao > Tetrao urogallus. The sequence continues at coordinate 37,129,059 of NC_136814.1, read as the reverse complement.
AACAGCCAAGCAGCTACAACCAGCACAAAGGAAGCAAATCTCACCACAAAGGATGCATCCATGCAGCCAAGTTTATGCTATAAGAGGTAAACCTCCATTCAGCAGCTCTGCAGATATACTTGAGCACAGAAACAGCCCAGACAAATGCAAACAATTAACAGATCGAGTCCAGGGGCTGATGTTTCCAAGCCTTACACACAGAAAGTCAGACAAACGACCGATTCCTACCAACTTTTTGCTGCCGCAACGGGGACAAGGAAGCAGCAGCAGCACCCTCCGCTGGTCTCTGCCGTAAATGCAGCAAACGAGCCGGTGGGAGCCGCTGCTAGACCAGTTCTATTACTTTTACAGAAAGAGAGATTTTTACTCAGCATACCGATCGAGCAGTCCCTCTGTGCGTGGTCTGCAGCTGCCTCCAGTCGCTACAGACGTGGGTTTTGTCAAAAGCAAGAGCAGCGATGTGATCGGTCAAGCACAGAACAAGCACAGAGCTAGAGAGTTATTAAGTAGTATCAACTCTGCTCCATACATGAAGAGGGTACATTCCCCAAAAAGTCGAATAAATAGCTAAGCTAAATAGCGCTTAGAGTAACAACTTCATTTAGAAGTTTGCAATAACCTATTTAACTTTTCCTCATCATCATCATTTTTCCTTCCGTGGGATTTCAGGCCATTTGATATACATAAAATTCCAGTAAAAATAAGACAACCTAAGCAACTGCTCTCCTTACTGTGCATAAGGAAGACAGGCTTAAGAGTTAACTTTAGTGTTCTTTCATTTGACCCGAAAGTAAACAGCAACTCACTGTGCTTAGCCACGTCCAGCACACATCATCTTGTTTCTTCTTTGAAAATCAGCCTAAATTACTGAAAATTATTAAAAACTCATTTTGCACAGCTATAGAAAATCTTTAGTCACATGGACATATACAATAAAAAAAACCACAGGTGACGATGGGGGGGGGAAAGCATGAAAAAGCTCCAGAAAGCTTTGAAGCTCTGTGATTTTTCAGGAGAGTCGTGTATTGGTAGAGAACAGCCCAAGCCGCCATATGTGCCCAGGTTTGGAGAAAAAAAAAAAAAGTAGTAGCTAAAAATGTAGCTCACTAAAGTAACTTAAATTTTAACTTGCTCAGTTATCCCTCCCAGTGAGGATATCTTTAATGAATTTCTCTCAGTCTGACTATGAGACGACACACATCTCAGAATATTCCATACACATTAATCAGACTCAAATTCAGCTGCTTGGTTTCATGCATTAAGGTATTTTGAAACTGTGTATGTTTTTACATTCATTAATCAAATGAATATTATGTTTACTTAAGATTTACTTTATTTTTTAAATCTGAGCCATCAAGATGTGAAAAATAAAAGGCAGCAGTTCCAATGAAACATCCTCCGCTCGGCAGAGTTCAGAGGAAACACAGCTACATACAGAAGCACATCTCTTAAAATGTTTTAACAGCAAAAATGATTGAGGTCTTTTTAGGACACATTGTCTGTTCCATAAGAGGATTGGAAATCTGCCATTATATTACTGGATTTTGCTCCAAAATAAACTAAAGCCAGCACAGCTGGAGGTGACAGAAGCATGTCCAGGGTAAATACCTACTCCTTGCCCTCCTTCCCAGCTGTTAAAGCATTCTGGCCCTGCTGCTTTCACAGCACGTAGTACTGGACTGCTTCTACCCTCTCTTCTCAGCAAAGCTCCTCAGCTCTCCTCATCCTCTGCATACTGAAATCCCCCAGATGATGCTCAGGCCAAGAATCCCAAATATCCTGTAGTCACAAAGACCTCAGGTGCTTTTATACAAACCCCTATTTTTCCAACCTACGCTTCTCTTATATCTTGTACCCTACTAACAACCATATCACTTCCCAACAGCCTGGTTCCTCCCAGAACACTTGTGGTACTCCCCGCTCTCATTGCTGAATGAAGCAAGGATCCTGTGGGCAAAGAGGTGCTGAAGGTAACACTGAAAAGCACTTGCAAAGGGATTTGATGCAAGCTTCCATTGACAACCTTAATTCCACCATCCCCTAAGTTTTAAGAAGTTAATTTAGTAAAATTATTATTACTTTGTAAAGATGCATAATTAATATAACAAACGTATGAATACAGGTTTATGAAAAGAAGCAAAAAACTGCAAAGGTTCTGGTATGTTGGAATCTTCAAACAACTGATGAGAATTATACAGACAGCTCCCCAAAGCTTAGAGATCTTCACGGGACTTCCTTTCTTCAAGCAGAAATTTTCTTTAATGTAGTTCCTACAATAACATCTGAGGCTCTTCTTCTTCAAACTCCCCTTTTCTCTTTCTTTCAGTATTCCATTTCTGTTGGGTATTTTTTTTTTCCCCCCCATGCTTCTACAGTTCCCTGCTCTGATCCACCCACTAGCCAAATTTTCCAGCTGGGCCATCTCAAGTCTAATGCATTCAAAGTTCTGTCATGGTATAAACAAATATAAATAGCGTGCACAGTTATTGAGCAAGGAGCAATCCTCTTTTCTTTTACTGTGTTAGGAGCAGCATTAGCTCTATTTGGAAACACAATATATTCTTAGCACTCTTCCCCCAACAAAAGCAACACTTAGTTAAACCTGCTCCCATCAACTTTATTTGTCATATATTTTGATGATTTCAGGGCAGAGTTCAATTTCTGCCACCGAGTCAAAGCCAGTGAACAAATTAATTGCTTTAGAGGTGCACAGAGCAAAGAATGGGGGGCAATCCTGGTGACTGCTTTGCAACAGAACCAGCTTGGAAGGGCTGCTAGTTGGGACAGGAACCCACCTGTCTGCACACAACTCGAGGCAGAAGCCTGCAACTGCTTCTGCATCTCTTCCAGGGGAGCTTTACGGAGAAAGCAGGCATCTCCAAAGTCAGTACAAAAAAAGAAAGCCAAACAAAAACAAACAGATGTTGTTAGGACACACTGAGACGGAGGAAGGAAAAAGAAGCTGTGACCTGTCTCACTCTAGTTACTCCTTCTGAGGCGATGAACAGAAGCAAGCCCACTGCTTCTCTGGGCCCAGGGCTCCTGCACAGCCCCAGATGTTGCCCGTACACGTGGATAACCCTAATGGCACCAGCTGCCCTCGGGGCCGCATTACGCCCCCCCGCGCTCCCCAGGTGCGTCCTCGTCAGTCACAGCCCGGTCCTCCGTCGCTAGGGGGCGCTGTGGTGCCGCAGCGCTGGCGGCCCGCTGAGCTGGCGTCGACATTTTGGGGCGCTGCTGGAGGGAGAGGTTTCCTGCATGAACGTCATGGAAGAGTGAATGGCAGCGGGTCCTGCAAGTCAGCCGGCAGCAGGAGGGTAACAGTACAAGCACGTACCTATTAGCTTGCGATACTGCATTCAGAGGATGCATGCACGTGAAGCGAGGAGGGTGCTGTCGGCCAAATCTTCTCTGTTAGATGCTGAACGCACAGCAGCTGTGAACTGCAGTTTGCTCCCTGGTTTCAGTCCTGGAGTTGCATGTTTCTCAGCTCCTTACAGATGCCTTATGTACAGATTCGTTAGTAAACAAAGAAGCCTCATCCTGCAGAAACTCACTCCTGAGCAGTAGGTTTGACCAATAGTTCAACAGTTCTCTACCCTCTGCAGAGCTACAGCACATTGAAATTCCAGGCTCCATCATCTGCTGCCAGCCAATCTGGTTACCATTTTCTGCCCCCCCTACCCCCCCTTTTTTTTTTTTTTTTTTAATATCCCAGAATGGCCATGCTGAAGTTCTGTAGGCCTCTCACCACCACCAACAACAAAAAAAAGTGTCCTGATGACTATTCCAAGGGCAATTCTACTGCTGAAAAGTTTCTCCAGTGCCAATCCAGAGGGCTCCCTTGTCAAAAACAGCCTCCAAAGGCAGAGGAAACATGAGGCTGCTCCCTGGCATTGCACAGCTCTCTGAGCTCACCTGGCTGTTAGCACTCCTTAGAGCAGCTTTAGGATACTGAGGTTAAAAGAATACAAAACCCTTTAGGCAATAATTGTAGAAGCAGTGAGCAAGATTCAGGTCCTTTTCTTCCAGAGTTGATATCCAGCTGTCTGAACTGGCAAATAATCCAGGCTGAAACAGATAATTTCTAACATGTGGGACTTTGTTAACTGGGAAACAGATGCTTCATATTGTCTAATTATTAGAAACCAAGGGAAGAAAATAAATTGATTTTCTTTGTTGGTTGTAACTAAAAATCACCCTTGCTTATATAGGCTTTTCTTTTTTAAAGGCTTTTATGAAGAGAAGATGTTCTCTGCCAGGACGTGTTGTAGGTTATAGGAAATGCCAGACAGAAGAGTAAGCAATCCTTAGCACTGCTCTATCTCCCCCTTTTTTTCAGGCCACATCTGTCCTCTCTTTCCTAGTCACCTCATACCCAGCTAACTGAAATATCTAAGGGAATTCCCACTGCAGAGAAGTACCTAGTTTCTGTAGTTCCTCTTTTAGGTGTCTTTCCTACTGGGGGGGGAGGGGAGATTGCAAAGAATGGATAAACCCTAAAGCAGAGGAAGTGCTGAAGGCTAGCAGAGGGGAGGATGTATATACTACTTCAGCTGTTGAGGATTTAATGCCTCTGAGTTACAGAAGCATTCAGGAAACCGAAGGCTGGGAAGAACTATTTAAACAGTGAAAAGGAAGAAATCTTTTTCAGGGCTTTTTAGTCTTACATCTACAGAACATTGAGATTTCTGTTAATCTGCAAGGAACATACAGCACGGACAGAAATTTCAGAGTTTAAGACTTCTTACTGATAATGAATGAAGAATTCATCTATGAGATTGAGTTTGCTCTTATTGCATGTTGTGCAATGGGGAATTCTGCAGAAGGGACCAAAATAAGTTTATAATCAGCTAATAGAGGCTGAAGTCCAACATAGAACAAAGGCTTGAAAGTTCCAATGCATCTATAATGGAATCTGTCCCTTTCTGGTTTCCAGTAGTTGAATAACATGTTTAATTCTCCTAGAAGTTTGTTTCTCTGGTCTAGTACCAAATGAAGTTATCAAACCACATATTTCTTGCTTTAGAGCTACTTTAATTACTCTGATTAGTATGTAAGGGTGAGGTCCTGCACTTGGTGCATAGGCATTATTTCATTGGAAGCCAGTCCAAGTGTTTGCTGCCTTAAGGGTTAGAACCCCACATTTGTACTGTTGTACGCCACTGTATGACCTAAATGAGATTAGAATAATAAATCCTGATTTATTATAGGGCTTTATTTAGATACATTTTGAGTACGAGGGTCTGTGTCAGGATTAATTATGAAATGTAGCGTGCCCCAGCACTGAGAAAGCTTAACAACACAAGGACATTTTTTCCCTTGAGAGCACTAGTTCCCAGCCTTCTGTCTGGCTTTCGTCAGCATTGCTAAGTGTTGAATGGTCCAGAGATGCTGGATCCCAAAGATGGTGACGTAGTCTGTGACTTGGAGATAAGCCCACAGTGAGTGAAGGATGGAAGTATCCCATTGGCAGCCTGAGTAATCATTCTCTGCAATGCAGTAGCATTCAAAAAGCATCCAATAAGGTTTTCAGAAGTCAGAAATAAATGAGAAGTTACTGTTTCAGGATTTATGTACTGTGTTGAGCAGACACTAGCTGAGGTACCTACCCAGTAGTTAAGACAGGTTCCCCTCACCTTTTGCAAGGGAAAGTCCCTTCTTCTCAGTTTTGTAGCCCCCAGCTCTCATCAGGAAGCCTGATACCTTATCATACAGCACACCAAATTACAGTGGCCTTAGTATTTGACGCAGAAGGTGTATGCTTGCACAACATTTAAATTCATCCAGCTTAATAGCCATACTACTACAGGCTTAAGAGGAATTTGCCCTTCCAAGTAGTAATTTAACCAGAACAGGAAGGAGGTGGGAATTAAAGTTAGTGAACTTCAAGGGTATGGGATACAAACTGAAGAACGAAGGTTTAAGTGCTGCAGTAAAGCCAGGTGCATTCAATCAACATGAATTACACAGTATCTTTATTTTCCTCTAAATCCTAATACTCCCAGTCTCAGTCAGCTGGCTGACCAATCCATCTACAGCAGATTTCTATTCCACTTGTTCAAAGATTCCTTACTCTGTTCTCAAAATTTAAACCACGGGAACCAGGTACTGAAAGAAATACAATCTGAGAAATCAAGAAGCCTCAAAAGGATGAAAAGCCTCCCAGTGCAGCTGAGAAAAAATTCTCTGGGTTACCACATGCTACAATTGGAAAGATCAACGTGGTTGATGCAGCAATACAGGAAGTGTAAAAACAAAGCAATTAGTGAGAATGGAAAGGTGTTACAAAGAAAAACTAAAGGCACTCACCTGTCACCAAAGATCAAGGCTAACAGAGAAAACCCCACACAGGAGGAATCTCCAACCAGAGATCCTTCCCTAGTGGCAGTCAGCCCTTAAATGAGGTCTAAGAGAGGTGCAGCCAGGCTCCACCCCTTCTGGTCACAGAGCTGAATTGCCTTCACCTGTGCTCCCAGGGCTGACCAGGTCCTTTCCCCAGTGATTCAGGCCATGACTCGACGGTTCCACACACCACAGTATAGAATCAAATATGAAGATGGTTCAGGATCTAACAAAATGTGAATTACTTTTTTTTCTTCACTTCCTAGAATTGTTCATTTCTGCCAAACCCCTTCTAAAAGGCTTTTAAATTCTACACGCAACATGGTGGGAGTCCTTGGGTGCATGGTAGCACACAATGATTCACTCACAGTCTTACCAGCAAGTTCGTTAAGTCCCAGTGACATCAAAGACAAGAGCATTAGACCTCTGCACAGGAGCAGAGCAACACTTCAACTTGCAGAATCCAGATGCTTTGTTATATACTTTTGATCATTTCAAGTCAAATGGCAGCGTGACAGACTGGCTTATCAACCTTTTGAACCCTCAAGCTCCACTCAGGTTTATTTGTTTGGACAGTGACCCTTAGAAAGAAAACAGTAATGCAAACAGATCCTTTGGAATTGCCTAACATCCCTCAACTGCTGGCTGAACTTTTAAAGGGCTGGAAGGCTGCATGAGTAGGCCTATGAAGAAGTTTCTTGTAATGTTACAAAGCAGTTTCTCAATGAAGTTTGGGTCAACTGTCAGCAAGGACACAAAGCTGTGACACTGTGCGACCACTGCTCTTTGCAGGAGTCCCTTGACAACTCCTGGCTGGGAGCAGCAGCTGTCTTTATCCACTTACAACATGCTGCTCCTGGGTTATGAGTGGGCAATCATCTCTACAGGGGCACTAATTGAAACCAGCACTTTGTTGACTGGAAACATCTTCCAGCTTCTCTGTACATTTTATAGTATATTTCAGACACGTGTGTGATTTTGAACATCCTGGTGTTTTGCTGATGGCATGTTATGGAAGCCTCTACCTTCATTTAGCAAATTAGAGTCTTATGGCAAAGCTGTTGTTATAAGTCACTGATAAAAAGCTGTAGAGGGCTCATCACCACCATAGCAATGTTAGCCACAAGTATAGTCAGAATGTTTGTGCTGAGAGCAGGGTGGTGTGTAACCTGCTGAATTTATTGTCACTGAAGTCTGGCCCCAGATAGAATGTGCGTGTGCTGGGGCTGTAGAGATGGATGGATGCTTATGGCAGCCTATCAGCAGAACTGGGAAAGGCTAGGAAGAAGCTTTCCCTTTTTTATAGAAGGAAGTATGTATCAATGTAGGGGAGACCTTTTTCTGGTCTGGGAGACAGAACCTTTCCAGTATGTAGCAAAATAACTTTTTTATTTTTTTGTACTTTGTCTGTTGTACCTGTTGTCTAAACTCCTGTCCAGGCTCCATCTTCCCCATCTTTGCCTAATGAGTACAGATAGCTTTGCTAACAAGCTTGCTTCAGTAACAGCTTTGCTTCCTGTGATCTAGACTGAGTCAGTTTTGTTGTTTTTTTTTTTTTTTAATCTGTGCAATATGCAGGATCTAGGAGCAGGTGCTAATTTAAAACAAAGCCCAAGTTTGTTTATGTTGAAGTTATAAAATTCTCTTTCCATGCAAGCTGAAACATATCTGTATATGTACGTGATTCTCAGTGTTTTGACACTTCATATCCTCACTCCTCTTTCCTGTCACTCACTGTGCGCTCTGTGTGTTCCTGTACTTTGTCCAGCCTACACAGCCACCTGCTGCTGTGAATCCCACTTCTTCCAGGGGCTACTCATCCAGGATTCCCAGTGCTGACTCCTCCTGGTAAGGGTCTTCAAATCTTACCTAGGCGCCTTAGTAGAAATGACCTAGTTGACAGAAAGAGTGAGAACCCGCAGATCCCCTTCCTGTCAACAGGAGCTGACTTTGCTTGGTACCTTTAAAATCGAGCCACTTATATTTCGGTACATAAGCATGGGTTTTGGGACATAGTCTTAAGTGTTAGGTGTGGATGTTTTTAGGGGAGGATGAGCTTCAATGGAAGATCTTTTTAAGGCATTATCCAAACTTATATACACTGTAATTATATTAATAAGCACAGTTATAATACTTGTCTTTTTCACCAAAACAGTACTACTGAACTCCTTTTATGGCGAGGCATTAATAATTTGTGTAATTATCATAGTTATTGCCCTGTGCCAGTATCAGCATCTCCATGCTTTGTGCTGAATATTGTATTAGTCCTTCCTGCACAAGGAACTCCTCGCTAAAGGAATCTGTTCTCACTGCTCACTAGAAAGGCCAGGTCCTCCCCAGAGATTTTTCTAGGTAAGAAATACTTCTCATAAGCAGCTTGCTATAAATGGTGGAACAGAACATGACAGTGCTCCTATCGTATAGCTAACATCTATCTCAAAAAAAAGAAACCACCTTGTTATTCAGTGATATATATGATCTAGAGATACATTAAGTGTTTCCATCGTTCTGCAAATATCTAAACCACCAAGTTTCAGTTCTCGCTTCTCACCCCCATGAGTCAAAGCCAGCAGACTGCCATAGCACCTATTCATGTATAGATTTAATCCCAGGGGCACGTCTGCACACTTGCAAGAAGGAGTGTCTGGTCAGCTGTTGCCACAGTGATATCACACACAAGCAGCAACCAAGAAGAAGAGAACCTGTAGCTGCATGTACGCTTTGGTGAATTAGGATGTTTAAGGGGATTATTTCTTCCTGCATGCAATGTATTTGGAAGCCTTGATGTGCCTTTTCTTCCATTCTAGTGAGAAGTCTTGTGTTAGAAGGAAAAAAAAAGACAGTAAATGTGTTAGGTTTGTTATGCAAAATTTTGTTATAAATGCAAAGGTATCTGCAATGCAGAGCTGAAATGCTTATTACAATGGTTTTAATTTCGTGAGTAGGTGAGGGTGCTTAAAATTGTTCCTGCTGAAGCACAACTAAATAAAGTACTTGTTAAATGTAGAACAGGACAAAAAAATCATACAAAGATCCAACGTGGCTGCCACTGGGGAAATGTTAGATACCTACCTGCTTCTTACAGAAAATAGAACATGGCTTAAATAATTTAAAATCCAGAATGTTTTCCAGAGAGAAAAAAAAAGGCAGCTGTAAACCATTTCAGGGTTGCTGCATTTCTTTGTTTCTTAAGGATGGTGGGGATCCGTGCACAAACATCAGCGAAGGGCAGCGTTCGGAGCTGTTCCCTGCCAATTGCTGACAAAGGCAGTCCTAATGAATCATTCTGAATTGTGATCATGTGCTACCAGCCCACAGCGAGCTGCCAAAGAGGAAGTGCAGCTTGTTTTCTTTCATTTTCTTGATTCCCGTGCTGTAGGAAGATGAAAGGAGAAGGAGGAGGAGGAGGCAGCAGCGGCAGCCAAACTTAATAAATAATTCTGAGGATTCCTGATATCAAATGGAGGCCCCTGAGTGGGACCCACTGAAAAATGACACCCTTCCACCGACCCTGACGCCAGCTGTCCCTCCGTACGTGAAGCTGGGCCTGACCATTGTATATACTGTTTTTTATTCACTGCTTTTTGTGTTCATCTACGTCCAGCTCTGGCTGGTCCTTCACTACAGGCACAAGAGGTTCAGTTACCAAACTGTCTTTCTGTTTCTGTGCTTGTTTTGGGCCTCTCTTAGGACTGTGCTCTTTTCATTTTACTTCAAAGACTTTGTCACAGCAAATTCTTTCAGCCCCTTCATCTTCTGGCTCCTCTATTGCTTCCCCGTCTGCCTCCAGTTTTTCACCCTGACCCTGATGAATCTTTACTTCACACAGGTAAGCAACAGATATTTGATTAAATCTGGCAGGATAAATTATTGTTTTGTGAGATTTGTGAGAAGGATGTAATTTCCTAATGTACTTTGGCAAAGCAAAAAGCAAATTTCAGATAGTTTAGTTTGGAATTGTAACATTTGATCTGTGTGCAAGCGATCGGTGTTACAGAGAATGTGGAGCCTGCGGTGATCATTTCGGGAATGGCAAATAGTGTCTATTGTCTGTGAAATGGGTGTCATTTAATTTAAAGGGAGGGAAAAAATATACAGAAGAGCTTGAAGGCTCGATGTCCAAAATACTGTTCTGTTATTATTCTTTACTATTGTTGTTACAGCTTCGCTTAGGCATTATAAGCCTCCTGGCTTAACAGACCTCGATCTCAATAATTTTGCAGGCATCCCCCTGCTCAGATATTTTGTAAGTCAGCTGAGAGAGTTTTCAGTGGGGAGATTTCTATTCTGTATCGACAACCAAAATGCAGATCAAGTCCTGCAGCAGACCCAAGTTCTTATAATGGTCTGTGTTACACACAGCAGTGAGTGAGGCCCCAGTACATGCTAGGTGCTGTACAGAGGTGCGCTCTCTGATTCAAGGACTCTGTGTTGTAAAGGTAAATCAGCTGTGTTATGAAGGAAGCAGCATCTCTGTATCAGAAAGACACCTTGAGAACATATCTGTGCAGTGGACAGCTAGGAATCCAGATGCATCAGGCTGCACAGAGCTCTGTGTTGCTGCAGTTAGACTTGCTTGGAAGTATTGCTGGTAAGCTTGGGTATATCGGTTGCAGGATGAGATGTCAGCATGCTGAGGCACAGAAAGGCTGCTAGGCTTGCCTGAGATCTCACAGAAAGCTTGCAGGAGAGCAGGGACTGAATTCGCTGTCTCTTCCATCCCACTACAGTGCATGCAGGAGGACACCTAGCTCTCAGATGGTTCTTGCCAGAGGTAGCTTTTCCAGTGCAGGGACAGCTGGCAAGGGGAAGTGCCAGGATGCTCTGTGTGTAGCTGCGTGCCCTGCTTGGGACCAGCTCAGTGCCTTGCTCTATGTGCTTTTATTGTGCCTACAATGCTTACAGTGCTCTGCAGCTATGCAGGGCTGTGAGCTCAGAACAGCCTGGCTGGAGAGGTCAGGCTGATTGTGAGAGCTGGCATTCCAAAGCTGAAAAAGCAGAGCACGTAAACATGAAAGCTCTAAGAGGATCATTTGAGTTGCAGAGGGTGTTAGGACCACATACGTAGTTTGGCACTTAGGTTTACTTCTCTGGATTCAGTGCCTTAAATGCCTGCAACTCATACCACTCCACTCCTCAGGACTTGAAACATATTTAGACATTAAGGAGTCTTTCATCTACATGCTACTCAAATCTAGCTCAGGCATTTAATCACCTATGCTTGATTCCATGACATTTGATAACGATGCAGTTCTCCTGGGGCTGATGTCCATCATCACATAGTCCATCGCCATCGCAGCAGCTGGGAATAAACTATACCCCTAGGTGAGATTCTTCCCTCAGACACGCATCAGGGCTGCCATGGAAGGCTGGAGAGTGCAGCATCCTGGCTTATAGCCAAGAGAAGTCAGGGCTGAAGTGAACACAGAGCACGCATGTTGGCCTGTACTCTGCAGCATTTGTGCTAGTGCTCAGAGTCTGTGTCATCAGTAACTGATTCCTCTATTTAAGAGAGGTGTAAAATGAGAGTATACAGAATGTGTGCATCTGTCCTTTTAACTTATTTTTGGCACTGCTGTCTGATATCACTAAGGAAGTACAAGACATTGGCTGGAAACACAAATATTGTAAGGCTATTGGCTCTGCCTCTGACACGATTTCTGCTTTGTCACCGTGAGTCCTCCTGATCTTCCTCTGAGCCTCTCTTCAAAGGAGCAGCATGGTTACCTGTCTTGAAGAGCTGCTATGAGGATTTTGAAACATTTACACAGGACTTTCAGAGCTTGTGATGTGTGTCATAATCTCTAAAGATTGTGAGCCACTGTAGACAGGCATATTATTAGTAGTGGTGTTTGCTTTAGAGCTAGTTGCTCCCAGTGAAATCTCATCTCAAACATCTCCCTAACCACAATGAAGTCTTAAGAAATACAAGCAGAGCCATTGTAGGAATGTAATGGGAAGACACAGAATAGGCGCATGTATTTTTAATTCACTGTTATTTACTTCTGGCCATTAAAAGGTGGTTTGGCTTGAAATTCAGCATCTTCTTAAGTCTGTATTTTTAATGTGCATCTAGCTTTCCACAGCAGGCAAGCAAGAACTAGCGTGAAAGGGGTGGGGAGAGAAAATTTTGTGTTCAGTAATGGCTTATAACTTCACAGACCTGTTCAGAAGCAACATTTATGCTTCTTTCTCTAGAAGGAAGGAAAGAAAGATCTGCAGCTGTGTCTCACTGCATGAGAACCGCGCTACTTAACTGGTGCTTAGCTGTAGGGAAATGAGTGATCTGTGCAAAGTATGGGAGCAGAGGATGGGAAGACCTCATGGAATTTGCAGGTGTTTACCTTCTGTCCGGCACTCAGCACTTCTAGAAGAGGCACTGCCTTTTAGACACAGAAGTGAGAAAAAAAAGTGATTCCAAAAGTACTGCAGATCTTCCTGGCCCAACAGAAAAAATTCATTTGGCAAGTGCCTGAGGGCATTTTTCAGAATAATAAGCACCTTTGAACTTGACAGAAAGTTAGCCACAATTATTCTGTTTTTAATTGGTATCCCAAAGCAATGAGGACATAAATTTGGACTCTCTCTTACATGTAGCAAGGCAAATAAGCCACAATGGTGTCAGCTAAGCAAGGGTTATTCGTGAGCATTGTCATCAGCAGACACAGCGGAAGCTCTGATGCACTGTGACGTATCGCTAGACTAGAGGACCTGTGGACAAAAGAAAAGCTACAATCAAAATAGTTTTGAGTCAGAACTGTTCCTGAGAATTGTTCTTTGAGTGGGGAGGTATGGTCAGGGTGGTCTTGATGGCAGAATAAAAAGGGTGCTGTAGGTAAGGCTTAGGTAGTGTTACCTTCTCTCAGAAATCAAACACTAGAAAAAATACCTGCTATTTCTAATGGGATGCTGAATTTCCTAGCATTTTTTTTTTAATAAAGTCTTTATTCAATCTCCTGCCTTCTAAAGGAGAACATGAATGGTAACTTCCCTCTCAGGTTAACTTTCTATCTTCAACCTAATATCTGCAAATACCTGCATTGCACCAGGCCAGGGCAGCTCCCACGTCCATCCAACAGAGAGCTGCAGTGTACATTTCCACCCACTGAAACAAAAAAATTCCATAGATACATCCGCATCTCTCTTGCTCAATAAAGCAAACACCGTACACCAGCAAAAAACGTGTTGTCCACTTTAACTGAAGACAGACAGCGAGGACCCCAGGAGTCAAGAAGTCTGTTATTTATGTCTTGACTTCCCAAATCTCCCACTCTTCCCATCCCGGAGAGGGGCCTCAGGCCTTATGATCAGGTCTGTGCGCATAAGTTTAAATAAGCTCTGGGAAATAAAATCAAATGTTGCCCTTTTTGGTATGAGGTGGGAAGAGAAGGGTTTGCTTCATTTTGTTCTGTTTCAGGCTTTACATTTCACTGGGGAGCAGGATGCAAGGGAATGAAGAGGCAGGCTAGGATGTAGGGCTACCGGCTCAACAAAGTCAAGGCCAAAGAACATGAGCCATTGGGGATGCTGGAAATCCCGGTCCTCCTCTTCAGGCAGGCACGGTGAGCCACTTGTTGTGCTGTGGGTTTAACCATAGGGTTGGGAACTCCTCCAGCAGCTGGGGAAGGTGGTGCTGAGTTGAAGAACTGTGAGGCTGTATAGGTGGAGAAGAGCTGCTAGGCAGATTCCCTCTCTTTATTCCTCCCTAGCCATATTCCATTTTTTCTCTGGCACCCAGACTGAGGAACTTACCCTGCCTTCCAGGCAAGGCTGATAAAATCAGGGACTTTCAAATGAGAGAGAAATTGTGCAGAGTAAGGCAGTCAGACAGGAGTTGGCCATGCTGGAAGTGCCTGGTAGGGCGGGGAGAAACCAGCACCAGGCTTTCAGGGAGGCTGCATTTATCTCTGTGGAGCTGGAGTACATGTTATCTGTGAAGGAAATTGAGAGATTCTTATCCTCTAGTTAGTCTGGGCAGAATTTTAACAGTTATACTAGCAGTGAGAGAATAGAGAGGGTTTGTTTACAGCATGCTTCAGACATACATAGAACTACAAAGGAGTCCAACTTACAGGCAGCAAAGCATCAGCGTATAAATTTGACTTTAAACATTGCCCTCTGTATTAGATCTGTAGGAGACAAACTGAAATGGCAGACTGGCTGGCTGTCAGCATCTGACATGAGAAATGACATCATTTGCTTTGGAAAATAATTTGACAGGAAGGCTACATATGCAAACTTAGCACGGCTGTTGGCCCTGCAATAGTCCCAGCCTTTGTTTTTGCCAAGCTGCACAAGGCTGAGTATGGCAGGTGGTCACAGCCCATGTCAGTAGGCTTTGCAATGCACAGTTTAGGGAGTAGAGGGATAAAGTGGGCACATGGGAGAATACGATCCAGGAATGAGGGAACATTTTACAGGAAAGAACAAACATGGAAGGAGAGAAAGTGGGCCTGGGACTGGAAAATACACAGGAAAGGAAAGGTGATGGTGAGGGACTTTGGTCCTGCATTAGGCTGGGTTGTGTTTTTAGGGCACAAAGTTTGCATGGAATGTGACAGAAGAGATGGACAATGTTGAGAAGGACTGGGAAGGGAAAGTATGCTCTGTGCTCCACATACAGCTCTTTGAAATGGGGACTGGTAAATAAAGCCGAACCTCATTCCTCTGCAGAGGGCCAGCTGGACAGGTATGAGAGCACTTAACACATACCTGAGGCTTTTGGTGAACTGAGCAGCCAGTAAAAGTGAGTTGAGCCACCCGACACAGAGGTATCCTGGAGGTTCGTACCTGGATTCACATCAGTGCAGCTAAATCAGAGCTTAGTCAGAGCTTAGATTGAAAGCTACTCCAGTGAGGTTTCTTTTTTGCTTTTTTTTTTGGTTTTTTTTTTGCTCTAGGACTATGTAATTTGGCTCTGACACCTGTTTCATTGATCCTAACATGGACAGGGTGGTTCCTGATGTAACTTTGATAACCACAGCTGTAACCTCCATAAGTCATAGCAGCCAGGCCCTGCTTGCCTGCCCTGCTCTCTGCTGAGGCACTGCCCTCCATCCCCACCTCTCTTCTGCTGGGGCTGGTGAAATGCCTTTAAGGTCAGCTGTTTACATCAGTTCCTGAAACACAGGAATTTTCCCTGGCTGTATCTAGGTCTTTTTTGGAGTGCTTTTGTACTGCTGCCCTTTTATATGCCAGACACATACCTCAAGGGAGTGGAGGAGGGAGTGTGAGAATCTTATTTGAGGTTTCCAGTCCTTCAGCAAAGAGAAAGCCAAAAACAGGATAGCTCTTCTTCAGAGAAAAAAAAAAAAAAAAAAAAAAAAAAAGTGAAAGGGGGAAGAAATAAGGAGGAAAAGTAACCCTTTGCCATTAGAAAAACAGCAAGACATTTCGCAGTTTTCCTGGTTGCTATTCCCCCTGGGTTTCTCTGAAAGGTCTCTTTTAAGAGGTCTGCCTTCTGTGAGCTGTTTGGTCTATTCTTAGGAATAGCTGCTTTGCTTTGCTCTGGTTTGCTGGAAGCCTTGCTGAGATGACTCAGATACTGACTGGAAGCTTTCTCAACACTCTTGCAGGGAGGGGCCATTGGGCAACCTTTTCTTCCACGGCTCTTTGGAGTTAAAGAGCTGCACCCACACAGCTGAGGTATATTGAGCTATTGAGCTCAGCTTCAGACACCCTTACTCCCCACTGAATGGCTCTTTATTCCATGCCAATCACATTTCTTCCTGTGAGGTTACTCATGAAATAAGGCTGCAAAGGCAGCAGAATGTGGCTGCCTGTGTCTCTGGCAGTCAGTTTGCACCAGTATCCACAAGTTGCACCAGCAATGTCCCTCTACATAGAGTCCTTTTTCTGTGTAGTACTTTCTTCATGGTTATTTTGCTCCGACACGATTCAGAAGCCTTTGTCTGTTGGGGCAACTCCGCCAAGCAGCATCCCCACACACAGCTGCTTCAGCTATGCCACACTGAGAGATGTGACCCTGCACTGTACCAGCAGCAGGAACATCATGCGTGGTTCTTACTAAGTTAGCTGTGGGGATTCTGCTGAGTGGGGCAGCATTGGGCTGTTTGATGTGAAAGCAGTGTTCTGTGACACTACGGGGGTGGCTGCAATCTTTTAGGGGAAGTACAGGAGTTGGCATTGAGGAACAAATGAATTTCCCAGGCTTTGTGGACGCCGCACAGCTCATTGCTCACTGCAGATTGTCTCATGGAGCTCTCTGCACAGGCTCTGAACACCTCTGTTCTGTGCTGCTCCTGAAAGCTGTCAGAATTAATGGTACAGCATGTGAGTACTGCTGTTGAGGTCAGCGTTCCCACACCTTTTATACCTCCCTCCTAGGTAGCAAGTAGGTAAAGCAACATGAAACTTGTTCCTGATTTCCTTTGGGAATTCATGATCTGAGAATTTGGAGAATGAATCACAAAGATCTTCTCTAAGGGATACTGCCAGAGATGTTATCTACTGGGAAATAATGTCAATGGCTGCAGAATATTTTTAGAGATTTCCACCCTCAATGTTTCCATTTTATTTTCAGCTGTTACTTTTCTAAGGTCTGCTGAGAGGCTCAGTGCTCTCTGCTTGTTCCGCTAGTACTAAGCAGACTGATGTGTCATAAAAGTAATTTTCAATTCAAGGCAGCTGCTTCTGGTGAATAGCAGCTAAATGACACGTTGTTCCAGGAGCGCTGGAACAAATGAAGCCTGATTTTCTGCAGTTCTGTGTCTCATGCTTGACTTTGAGCTGTGGCTGAGGCTGTTCCCGTGATGGAGACATTTCTCATGGTACTTGCCTGGGCAGTATCTCCCAAATCAGGTGATGTGTGGGGCCATTCTGTGGGATTCTCCTCACAGAGGTCATATATCAGATGCATTTCAAGCATGCTTTACTTCTGCTGGGTCACTGATTTTCAAGAGGGTGACAGAAGGGTCATGTCTCTGACTGAGTATTTTGGTCCAGACTCTTTTGAGTCTCCTCTCCTCTGAGCTGAACAACCAAAGAGATTTCAGCCTCTTGCTCATACGTCTTGCCCTCCAGAGCCTTCACCATTTTTGTCACCTTTTTTTGGACAGATAAACATGCTGACAAGGTGGACACATACCTATTACCTACGCAGTGATCATGTAATTCCTGTTCCCTTGGCAGAGCACAATAATCATACTAGCTGTCATGGAAGTTACCCTAAAGGACATGTGATACTAAGCGAAATGGATAAAATGGGATGACTTGAGAAGAAATCAATTGGGAAACAGCCCTAGGGAACAGCCTCACAGCATGTTATTTTGTAATACTGGTAATCACTTTGCTTCAGCAGTGACTGCTGAGTTCAAAAAAAACATTTATAAAGGTTTATAAACTGAGTGTGTTTAGTAATAATGTTAACTTACGAAAAAGCAGTGACACTTCCCTTGATCATCTTTAATAAAAAAAATGCAAATTATTAAGTGTTTTTTTATTTTCAGCCTGGTAACTATTGTGCCTGAGTGCTCTCTCTGTAAAAATATATATTGTTCTGTTTGTGAACAGACAGCCAGTAGAAGCTAAATAAACCTCAAAGTAAAGAGATTTCACTGGCATCCTTTTGGGAAGCAATATGGACGCAAACTGACATCACCAATTTCAGGCAGGCCGAGGTACTCCAGCAAGCTTTACATGTGTGTACAGCATCAGACCCAACATGCCAGTATGAGCTGGTCTGTATGAGAGGCATGTACTTACTGGATGTATAAGAACCTAATAATTATTTATCTCTTGATTATACAAGCTCTTGTGAATACTAATATAAAACCTTACATCAGTATGTGATATAAGTGAAAACAGTGGTGCAGACAATTTGCATAACAGTATGTGATCATCTCTTGCTGAGTGGTTTTAATACTTTATATCTTGCCTACCATGGACAAGACATACAGGTGACTCTCACTACATTTCATGTGACATGTGAGACAGGATTCCTGTGGACACAGCATTTTTCTTTACTCATGTGTCCTATGTCTGATGCAGTATTTTTCTGTTTTGCAGGTGATATTTAAGGCTAAATCAAAATATTCCCCAGAGCTACTGAAATACAGGTGAGAACTGTGAAAATCTTTGGAGTGGTGAAGAAAAATTGCCGTGTACTTTGAGAAACGCTGACAGTTTGTGATGCTCATATCTCTACTACTCATATTTAAATACCAGTGTTTCATGACAATGGTTCTGAGGCCAGCTTCTTCCTATTATGTTTCAAAGTCTGTGTCATTTCCCAGTACAAGCACCATTTTTAGACATTCATGTATTTCAAAGGGAAATATTTCAAATGCAAGCAGAAAGCACTGACCCTGCTAGTTTGCCTACATGTTCACAAAGGACCTGTGGATGCTAGGTGAATTCAGGCCCAGAACTTCAGTAAAGGTAGCAGGGTGACATATTCATTGCAATGGGAAAAAGTGGGACTGGGTATGTCTTAACCGAGAAGTGAGGTAAGCAGTAATAAAAGGTTTTGGGGAGCTTAGAAAAGAATTATGAAGGGAAGGAGCTAGAGAGAATGGATTCAAGACAATGGTGTTTTGGGGAGCTTATAGATGACTTACCGTGATTCCATAGAGCTGAGATTATGATGGCTTTGCATTTAGGTGGTAAGATCTGTTTAAGGTCTTGTTTGAGCAGGAAGGATTGTCAGGAACTACTTGAGAACTCCTCAAATGGCCTAGATGTCCAGAAAGTTGAGGAAGAGATCAATAAATTATTCTTTACTGTGGCAATGCCTAAAGCCATCGGTCAGGGGAAATATTGCTTAGATAGGGCAAGAGAAAGATAGAGAGAGGTTGTCTTATTTCCAAATAAGGAGTTTACAGTCTGAAATCAGGATAGGAAAGCAGAGTAATTTGCAACTGAAATCTACCCCCTTATTTACTGACTATTCAGGAGAAGCTGGTACTGTATCAACAGGTGGAATACTAATATTGTCTGTGCCCTGGAAGGTGGAAACCTAGCCTAGCTGGCTAGGTTTTGATGCAGCTGGAGCAGCAACCACCTGGAGCTAGTGCTTGAGAAAACGTGTTTGGTAGAATGGCAGGACAGCGAGAGCGAGCTGAGTGGTGCTTGGACCAGTGACCAGTGAGGGTATGAGACGTGACGGTTGGGTACTCCATGATGATAAGCAGCTAATGCAGAAATTCTAAGGATGGAAACAGAGGCTGCATCTGTTTTGGTGGCCCCAGGAATGCTTTGAAGTTAGTTGGTCTATGTGCATACTTTGGCCACATCCCAAACCAAAAAGAGCAAGAGCCAGATGCTCGCTGATGAACACTGTGACATACAAATACATTCATCCCCCTTTAGGCTCTGGTTTCCGTGGGAAGGAAATCCAGGAGTGTGGGTTGGCAGACAATTATTGCACACACTCACCAGGTCCCCTGCCAGCCCTCAATGCAAGTGAGAGAGCGTGCCTGCCTTGATGGTACACTAGCCAAAAGGAACAAAGAGGTTGCACAACACCTGAGCTGCAGGTAGATCATGATGTAGGGAAAGTCTATGAACATGTTTCTGGTTGGCTTTAAAGGTGAGAGATAGCAGCTTTGAACCTTGTACACTAATGGCATTTGTGGCAAGGCTTTATTCTTAAAAAGTGCTTGAAACATTCTTTCTTCATGCAGAGAGATCTCATGAGCTTGTGATGTTTATTTAACATCTGCTAAGTGAGCACATACTACCCTGCCCTCAACATTTCTGTGTTCATCTAGACTCTTGCCTACTGCATTTCTAACACTGATCACCTTTGGGTCTGGTCCAGCCTTATCTTTCATATTTAGCTCTGTTGGTAAAGGACCGCA
Organism: Tetrao urogallus; assembly: GCF_951394365.1. Classification (NCBI taxonomy): domain Eukaryota; kingdom Metazoa; phylum Chordata; class Aves; order Galliformes; family Phasianidae; genus Tetrao; species Tetrao urogallus. The sequence continues at coordinate 37,108,894 of NC_136814.1, read as the reverse complement.
AGAAGAGTTTTGTTTTAATATCTAAAAGTATTAATATGAATGTGGTTAGCCTGTGTGAAAGAGCCTAATAAATGAAGCTGACCTCATTTCAGGGCAGTTCAAGTGATGTAAATACATGCACACCTGCAGCAGTGGTCCCGTGTCTTAATTGTAACAGGCTAGTGAAAAATGGATGATTTGGGCCTTCATACAGGGCTTGGGGCCTACACTTAACGAATTTGATTTTTCTTTTCTAGATGTTCATGGTTTGGATTTGTTTTTCCTGTTTTTGTTTGTTTCTTGTTTTTAAGTAAGTGTGAGACTGTATTACCTGGTGTCATATCTGCATCACGGCAGGAATGGATAATGGTAACAAACAGATCAGCAGAGAAGTAGGACTGTGGTCTGTGTATTACACAGGTCTCATAAACCAGATAAGGAAAAAGTCCTATCAGGGTCAGAATCTTAAGTAAACTTTTCTCAGCATAGTCTTCACGATATTAGTCATTGCAGCAAAAAAAACTCATGGCCAAGTCTGTACTAGCCCAGCTTCATATATAACAGTCCTCCTGCATATCTCCCTGGGCTTAGGGATTTCTTACAGTCACTGGGTTCGGTTGAGGCTTACTGTGCTATGTGCTTATGCACACAAGCCTCAGACAGTGTATACTTTCTGAGGAACCACACACAAAATGTAGTAGTTTCACGTGTTTTCTCATTAATCAGGGCAAAATTCATTGTGTTCAGTACAAAGCTCAAAGAAAAACTTACTAAAGAGATGCACCTAAGCCTGACAGAAAAAAGGAAAGCCTTGGTACATGCCTTCTCTACCAAGGCAGGTTACACATAGCTCCTTCTAAGGGACTAGCCCCAAAGTGGGAATTATGCACAATAGGCTGTTTGAAAAGTTATTGGTGTAATGTGGAAGCACTTCTCCTGACTTTCTTTCTATTTTCTGGAACAAACAAACAAAAAACTGTTTATTCATGCTGTATAGCTGCCTGTGTAGATGAGATGTAAGGATGCATTCTGCTTTTAAGTGAGGCTGCAATGCTTTCTGCAGAGACCCTAAAACTGCCATGAGAGACACAGCGCATCTCCATCAGTGCTTATTCAGAACTCCAACAACAATGCTTCTTTTGTCAAAGCAGGCAGCAAGCAGGCTGCCTCCCAAGCCGCATCATGTTAATAAGGGGGTTGGGAGCTCGTTATGTGAAGAGCTGTCATGGCCCATCACTTGTGCAGCTCACACTGGCATACATAAGAGTGTGTGGGCAGGAGAGCTCAACAGTGCTTTTTATTATTATTTTTTTTTTTGGCTAAACTCTGTCAAGGAGGAGCCTGGCTGGTCATGAGATGGCATCAAGAGCAAGCAGGCTGCACTGGAGCAGAAGTTTCTTCTGACTAAGTTGAGCAAAAAGAGAGTGCATACTTACTGTCCGGCAAGAGACAATGTGTAAAATACTCACCAGAGCATTTTACTTACACTGCAGTGAGGGTGCATATGAGCAATGTGGATATTGTGAGGCTGTTAAATAGGCTTTGGGAGGGGAAGGAAAGGAAGATGCATAACCATCACATAAAGACTTCTGAAATATTAATAGAATCACAGTATATCCTCAGTAGGAAGGGATCCATGGGGATCATCGAGTCCACACAGCACCACCTCAAATTAAACCCTCTGTCTGAGAGCGATGTCCAAACGTTCCCTGAACTCCACACTCGGGGCCGTGCCCACAGCCCCGTGCAGCCCGTTCCGTGCCCACTGCCCTGTGGTGCAGCACCTGCCCCCAACCCCACAGCCCCTCCCCTGCCGCAGCTCCATGCCGTTCCCTCGGGCCCTGCCGCTGTCACACAGAGCAGAGCTCAGCGCTGCCCCTCCGCTCCCTGCGAGGAGCTGCAGCCGCCATCGGGCCTCCCCTCAGCTCCTCTGCTATGAGCACACCTAGGGGCCTGAGCTGCTCCTTCACTATGTTCATAGCCTTCCTTTGGATGCTCTCTAATAGCTTTATATCTTTGTTATATTGTGGTGCCCCAGAATGTAACGGTAAATACAATATTCACACTACAAGTGGGAACTGCATCCTCCAGAGGAAGATGTGTGAAAGAGGAGCTCCAGGACTGCAGTGCTTCTGGCATTAGGCTGTGAGATTGAAAGGAGCTGCTTCTAGCTGCTCATTCTAAGGACAGAGCCCTGCCCTGGAAGAATAAGAATGAGCGCAATCTTCCCCCTGAGAGGGAATTTCCATGACCAGCAAGGAAAAGACAGCAGTCTTGTTTGCTGCCAGATATAGCTGGAAAGAAGGGCATTGATTTGTTGATGCAAGCGGGCACTTTGAGGCTTTCAGTTCTCCTCATTATGCATCTAAATGTTCTCAAAGGTGTACCTCTTCCTTCCCTGCCCTCTGAAAAGAAGACAACTACTCTTCTGTTTTGTAGCTGGGTTAAACACATGCAAGAAATCTATCACCATGAGGTAAAAGTATTTTTAAACAATCCAAATTTGATTCCTCAGAGACAGTCAAATTCAAAATTCACATCAAACATGAAGGACTAGGGCCAAAGCCACTTGCTCTGTGGCTGCAGATTATAAACCCTATCAGAAATTGTCTCGGACAACACAGATAAAGAAATAAGCAAACACTTGAAATGTAAATATGTTTCTTTTTATTTGTTTGTTTGTTTGTTTATGGAAACCTCTGCAGCTGTGTGTAGGAGTAAAGAGAAGCAGTCTTCCTTACTTATGTTGCAGGCTTACTTATGTTGCAGGTATCACTTCTGGGTGGGTGGGAAAACAAACCAGTCCAGCTCCTGGGCTTCTGTCACATTTCTGTTCCAGCTCTGCTCCTGTGGTTGTGCAAACAAACCCTTTATCTGGCATAGATGGCAAAATGCCAACCCAGAATCAATGTGCATATTTACATTTCTTGATGGTTCTTTTAAGAGGTTGCCCGTGACAAAAATTTTTAAGAAAAGGGACAGAGAACGATGCTGGGGAGCCAGTAATTTTCCTATGCTTAGGCACTTCCCTAATTTAATATGAAATCTGATTGCAAACACTGGTAGTCACCGATGCTTTTCATGGCAGTAAAACCAGGATCAACAACAGTCCTTTCCAACCAGCTCAACCTTTTGCAAGGTTTATCCTGTCAGCAAATAGTTGGATGGTTTGTGCCATATATGAAGTGCATGTTTTAAGAAAGTACGTGTGTATTTTAAATGATTTGTAAGAACTGGGCTGTTGTATCTCTGCTGCACTCTTCCAAATTTTATTGCCTGACATTAGTTTTTTTTACTTACTGCTTATTCTGTGACTGTAAAAAAAGGTCTAAAACTAGCTCTGTTCATCTCTCCAGCAATCCAGAGTGCTTAGATTTGGCTGTGGGTCACTGGTCAGCTGTGGCAGCCCAACATGTGCAGCTTCCATTATTCAGAGTTGCAGCTTCCACCTCGTGACTGACACTTGCTGAACAATGTCGCTAAAACTGTTTTCTCCTCACTCTCCCAGGTTGCCCCTCTACCTGGCCTCTCTTTTCATAAGTCTCCTCTTCCTCTTGGTGAACTTAACATGTGCAGTATTGGTGAGGACACAGAATTCAGAGAGAAAAGTCATTGTCTCTGTCCGGGTGGCAATTAATGACACATTGTTTGTGCTCTGCGCTGTTTCACTCTCCATCTGCCTGTATAAGATTTCCAAGATGTCTTTAGCCAACATTTACTTGGAATCCAAGGTAAGGTACATTTTCAGTTCCTTTTAAAGTACCTTCTGAGAGACATGGGTAGTGCAAGGCAGAGGCACATGGTTCTTCAGATCCCCCGAGAGCTTAGAGGCCTTAGACTTCACAGCTTGCACTTGGTTGTACATCCTGCTCAATAAATAAATACTGAGGAGTAGAAGGGGTGCTTTTGTCTAACCCCACAGACCCTAGAATACATATTTAGGACGGAGTTTACAGAACTTCTGGCTGGAGTTCCTCACAGCTGTTTTTAAGCTGGGTGCCACCCAACTACATTTCAGTACTGCTTCAGAGAGGTGGTTTTTACTTTGAGATCCTTCAGTCTGTCAAATTATTGGCTGATTATTCTAAATGTTTAAGGCAGCAGTGTGCTGAAGGTAAACCAGAAAAAGGAATATGAATATCCTTTATAAATTTGCATAGTGTCCTATAGATAATATAATAGTTTTTTTTTTGAAAGACTTAATGTATTATAAATTCATCCAAACAGAGAGAAGGGGGAAAAGGTCTCTTCTATTAATCTACAAAATATTCTTTCAAGAAATGTTTGCTTCACAGCTTTGCTGGAAGAGCTGGATCTGCAAAAGGTGTCATAAAAGCTAGCTGTGTTTGTCATAAGTCAAAATGTTTTGTATCTATACAAAATGAAACAAGGTTTTCAAAGGTCTTTGTATTCACAGTACATGGTTAGAGCTTAAAGAAAACGATTAATTCAACCAGTAGCACATTACCATTATCACAACAAGCATTCCAAAAATCTAAGTTTTAACTTCCATTTTGAAAATCTTATAATAAAACCCCTCCTTCCATTTGGTTAATCAGATGAAAGGAATACTTTTCCTGTTTAATCAAATCTGGCTGTACTGCACAACAACTAAAAGTTCATGGCTGAACAGAAGATTTAAAAACACGGCTTAGTTTGTTTTGCTTCTTTCCACTCTGTCATTTGCTGACCAAAGGGCACGGGCAATGGATTATTTTTACTGTTGAGAAAAGTTTATCTACTGCTGCAAGTCACAGAAGTGTAAATCTCTGTGACAAAGCAGTGTTAACCTACATGAGGCTTTGGTGGATTACTTCATTCTGTTTCCTCCTGCAGGAAACCTTATCTCCTTCACTTCAAGCTATTTCATGAAAAACAAAGAAATTTGAGTGTTATTGCAGAGAGGAAAAGACAAGGCAGGGCGCTAATGAAAATTTGAATGTGTAAACGAGAATTAAAGAGCACTGTACTTTCTGCTGACCTGAAATAGAGTCCCTCTGGGGACTTCCAATAGGATTTGGCTTTACATACTTAGGGATACAGAAGGCTGGAGCCAGCAGTGAAATAACATCCTGGTTTAATCTGCCACTGCTGTGCTGAAAAAAATAGCTAAAGAGCTAAAGTTCGGTCTTTGCAGTGATACAATAGAAGCAGCGTTGGACAAAATGTGCATTCTGTGTTGCTTGGAGATGGGGACCAGTGCTGGCAGCCTTTTATTTGTATCTCCCATCTCATGGCACATACTCTGTGACCACACATGGAAGTGCTGGCAGACACAGTATCACCTGCAGGATCTGGTGCGGGGCCGGACCTGATCCTGAGCCGTGGCCCAGGCAGCACCAGGGAGGTGCAGAGCCCACCCATGAGTGTTGGGCCAGAAACGTCATGCATTTGGTCCTGCTACCTACTTAGGGCTCCCTTCTTTTCTATGGGCCTGTGACTGAAGAGGGGATCCTTCCAAGCTTGTCGAACTGCACTCTGCTTTCCCCAGGTCACCTGACTAGATTTGACTGGCAGTGAAAACAGAACAAGTTCAGTCCCTTTTTTTTTTTTTTTTTGTATTTGGTGGCAATAGAGTTTGTTAAAGCTGCAGTGTATTGAACTATTAAAGCCTTATGGGGAAACTGGCATGGGGCAGCACCGACTGTGCGCTGCTCCTCGCTTCTGTTTTTAAATGCAGCTGAAGTGGGACATGGTGTGTGATCATTAGCAGCTTCTCCCTGCTCGCTCCCCTGGGTTTCCATGGCAGCCCCGCTGCTCCTACAAAAGGAGAATGGGGAAGTGTTGAGTGGATGTTTCCCCTTTTTGGCACTTCCTGCTTGCTGCTCTCACTGCTGTGCGCTGGGTGTCTGTTCCAGTTCCCACATGGCAGCCCCCCGGCTCAGGTTGGGCCTGGCTGGAGGCAGTGTCTGCGGCAGCGCTGTGAGCAGGTCATCAGGCAGAGACTGACGGCACTGAGGGTTTCATAATACTCCTGAGTATTCAGGCTGTTCTCTGAAGCAATGTTATTTTTTGCAGGAATGCAGGCGAGCTATAGTTTCCTGGTGGCCTTTTTGACGTGTCACTCCTTATTGCCTCTAGCCATGGAACGCACGGTGTGAGGTGTTTGCTTGGCAAAGCAACAGGACAACAGCCACCAGCAGGTGTGGGCAGCAGAGAAGCCTGGTGGGCTCCTTAAGCCAAGGCTTCAGGGCTAGGGCTAGGGTTATGCAGGGCTTCTGGATGTGGTGACCTGATGGCTCGCCCTGACCCATTTTATATTTGTGTTCTGCCTGTGTGTGCCTCGGGCTGCCAACCTGCTAGCTGAGTACCTGAGTGGAGGGAGATGTGCAGACCTTGCTGTCTCCTGCCTGGGTATAAAAGGTCCCGTGAGGGGGAGCAGCTTTCCTCTTGGCTTGTCTGTATCAGCTAGATGAAAAGAACCCATCTGCATTGTGTAGGTCTCTGCCTGGAGAAGGAGGGCAGGGCTAGTGAAGCAAATGGCTGTACTGTGCTAGCCTAAAGCATGGTTCCTCAGTGCATTCCTCCTTTGGACATGATAAATACCATTCCAGAGTGAACTGCACAGCATTTGAGTTTCTTCCTTCAGAGCCAGCCTCATTTTGTATGCAGGCCTGCCACCATGACCAGACTCACTGATCTCCATAGCCATGCCTCCTGGACTCCTCTGCTGCCACAACTCCTGTGCTGATGCCTCAGTCCCCTGATTCCAACAAGCAGTGGTCAGGAGCTGCCCTTGTTCCTCACGCTAGTTGAGGCTCTTTCCCCTGCTCTGTCCCTTTTCTTCTCTAAACCCTAGGAACTGTCATGACTTCATGCTTTGCAGTGTCATTCCTGCCCTGGTGCTGAAGGTCCCACTTGCAGACTACCCGGCCACGATAACTTTGCCCATAGGCTGTGCCTCTACTTCGTCTTCTCTATGTTGACTTTTAGGTGAGGCAGGATGTTCTGTTCCAGTCTGCACTGTGTTAAACTGCTGACTGTTGTGATCTGCTCCTTACTTATGAAATAGGTGCACAGCAAGCAGTTATAAAAAGATGCAAGTTTGCATCATGCCAGTAGCGAGAGTCTGAGATAGGATGTTCAATAGCTGGCATGCAGCTGAATTCTCTAGCTCTATCCAATACCAGGTGTTCTCAGGTGCTTTCATTGCTGTGAAAACGGCACTTGTGCAGCAGTGACAGGCATTAACAGCAGCCCATCTTGGTAAGGGTCGGAACCACTGCCATTCCCTGGTCACCACTGTGCAGTACAAAAGAGTGCAGGATATACTGATCAAAGAAGGAAAACATCAGTCAGTAACATTAGTCAAAGCACCATAACAACCCCCCAGACTCCATGCAAAGAAATATTCTTGTCAACTTCCCATGTGACTAATAACCTGTGTTCAAATCTTTTCCAGGGATCATCAGTGTGTCAGGTGACAAGCATAGGAGTGACTGTTATACTACTTTATACCTCACGCGCCTGTTACAACTTGTTCATCTTATCATTTTCCCAAACCAAGAAAGTCAATTCTTTTGATTATGATTGGTACAACGTATCAGATCAGGCAAGTATGAAAATATTTGCTAATGAGAAAAACTCATTCTCATGTGACAGCTGATTTCCTAAACATTATGACAAGAGGCATTAACATGTTAAAATTCGATGGTTTTTTTCTTTTGTTTAATGCTATCAGATTGATTTGCTCCAGGAATACAAATTTCTTGCAATAACAGCAGAATGGAAAGCAGAAAGGGGGAGGAAAAAAAAAAAAAAAGCACTAAAAGAAAAACATAACTGCCAATTAAACAATTTTAAAATATCAATCCTTTAGTTAACATTTAATTCATTTTTATTTTACTGGTAAAAACAACATTCAAAAAGACAGGTGTTTTGTTCATCGGTAAGAATGTACCGTAGCTGGAGAGCAGAAAAACAGTTCTTGATGCCCCTGAAATGCAAAGTTCCAAGTTCCGAAGTCATCATCAAGTCTCCCATTGGCATTTAGTGCAGAGGAGTTATGTACCTTAATTCTGCCAGTAGCATATCTTCCCTAGTTTTAGGATCAGACTGTGATTCTTCACAACTTTTCATTGCAAGTTACAATTCAGATATTGAGAACTAGCAGTATTAGAAATGCTAAGGGAAATAAGTAGGTAACTCTTTCTTGAATTTTATGAAATTTGGGCATCCAGCTCCTTTCTCTGCTTTGAAACACACAGGTCCCAGCACTTTTCAAGCTCAATCAAGCCTTGGAAAAATGGCAGGCCTGTATTTAGAGCATGAGTAAATATTTTTGGGGCTCAAAATCCCAGATACACGATGCCTCCTCACCACCGAGCAAGCACTTGCAGAACAAAAGCAGAGTTCCTAGCTGGCCAGGCAAGTGCCTTGTAATGCCAGGCAGGCCAAGCAAACTGGAGCCATTCTCTGTTGAGCAGCAAATAAAACTAGATATAAGAAGCAGGTAATCAGCAGGATAAGACTGCCCAGAGGATCTCGTTAAGAGTTGTTGGAGAACAGTATGTTAAGGACCTCTAGTCCCCCCTGCTGCAGTGTGGGTAGGAGCACAGCTAGGTGGTACCACTGTGCAATTAGAAGACACAGATTTTAGGTGGAAGAGCAGTGCACTGTGATTCATCTCCTGAATCCAACATCTTCCCTCCTCCTGTTGAAGCCTGGTGTGTTGGTGGCTGCCGATGGTCCCTTGCAGATACTAGAAATTTATGGCCAGAATATTCGATCCAGTTTCCCACCTGGAGGCCATGGTTATTCATAAGGGGGGCTGACTGGAATGCTTTAGGACCTGCTGTGTCTTTCCAGTGAACTGCCTCAGGTCACTCTTCAGAAACATTTCCCTTTTTGATTCCACACAAAACACATCAAAAGACAGGACTGCCCTCTGTAGATATGGCAAACAGCAGAGGGGAAATCTGGAGAGAAGTTAGTTCAAAGCTAACGCTAGAGAAACAGTGTGGTTATTCCAGATAACAAAGTGCAACCATTTGAAGAGTTCCAAACCTTAATTTTTAAAGATTGTGAGCAATAACCTTGAAGACCTGGGCAGTGGCTGTTCTTTCATGTATTATTCCCATCTGAGAAAGGACCAGAAAGGAGAAAGGACCAGAAAGGTAGCTTCTCTGTAAGTCCATTTTATCACATTCTTCCCAGCCCAAGAGCCTGGCAAGCATCCAGCAAACTTTGATTTTGCTGAAGACAGAGGATGAGAAAGGAGGAGGAGAAAGGGTAGAAGGAAAGAGAAGTCATGTACTCAACAACATAGAACATTTAATTTTTTTTTTTTTGTATGCCTTTAATCATTAGCCAGGTTAATCCAACTTCACTGGAGTTTCCGGACATGTTGTCAAGCTCCAGCCAATTAAGTATAGCGCTTCATAAGAAGAGATGTTGGCTCTTGCACCAAGAAAACAAAATGCCATTTTTGTTTGTAAATATTTTTCTTTTTTGACTTTTCAACAGGCGGATCTGAAATGCCAGCTGGGAGATGCAGGGTACATAGTGTTTGGAGTGATCCTTTTTGTCTGGGAGCTCTTGCCTACTTCCTTGGTTGTGTATTTCTTCCGTGTTCGAAATCCTACCAAAGATCTAGTGAGTGAAATCTGCTAGTACATTTATTATTGGGATGTTGTGGCAGGTCCGAAGGGCTCAGCATGCAGGGGAGCTTTTGCTTCTTTACATATTATCTTTTTCAACGTGCCCTCAGCAGAATAAAACCCAAGCCAATGGCCTTGTTGTGCTAAGTACTTATGAAAGAAACTCATCATATCTACCCAGAAGAAAGACAGTGTGTTTCTCAGGCAATTATCTTAAGAATCAGTAACCTTAAATTTAGGGACATGTTCCTCATGGGTTAATATGGCACTGTACTGTAGGCAGTGGAAAAGGAGTCAGTTTGCTCAATCACAGTATTGTTCATAACATAGAGAGCAGCGAAATGATGATGTGCTAACTGTTCCATGGCATATATGAATTAGCTTTAGTTCTTCTAGCTTTGTGTCCATTGAATTGTTTCAGTGCCAAAAGCTAATAGCTATAATAAGCACTACCTGACATTTTTGCTTGCTGAAATAGCAGAGCACAGATTAAAGTGGGAGTTGTAACAAAAATACTATATATCCTTAATACAAGGCAGTTAATAGATGGACACGAATCTTTTAATGGCTGTAAGCAGCACTCCCAGGCTAGGGTGTGCGGGTTGACAGCACATGGGTTTATCAGCCTGGCATAAGGATTACCTAGGTAATCTGTGGGTCAAACCCAATTAAAGCTAATATTCCCCCAAGGAAAATGTAAACAGTAAATTCACAAGAGAAGCAATTCACAGAACACACTTCTAGAGAAGACCACAATTTTTGTTCTCGTACACACATTTTCAAAGGCAGTGAGAAAGTCAAACTTGTAAGGAAGTAACAGACACCAGTGACATGAAGTCCTCCTTACAGTTCACCTGTGATACCTGATATCACACTAGGAAACCTACCAATGTCTATCAAAATTAATGCATTAAAATAAGATCTCAGCCCTACTCCTGCTTAGGAAGTAGCCAGGATAACTGTAAAGAGGAGAAATTAAATGTTTTTAAACAACAGTCTGGTGATGCTGTTCTTCTTAGAAGCAGCTACAGAAAGATCTCATTTTACTTGAGGTGATTTTAGTACAGCCAGACATGCTTTTAAATTCATGGCATTAGATTCACAGAAAATGGAAGTAAGAGTTGCGATCTAACCTCTGCTTTACAAAACTGATCACATAAACACTTGGAATCTTACTCAAATGAGGGTCAGGCAGGCAGCATTCTCTTGCAAGTCAGAACACGCTATGTTAACACACACAATATTATGTTTTTGCATTGTGACTTTCAGAAAGCCTCAAGTCTCAAACTGAAAGATAACAGTTGAGGAGTCATTGGTGTTATCACTACTTTCATGGGGAACTTTCTATGGATAGACATTATCTGTCATAGTGAATCAATCAGACATGATTTTTTCCTACACGAGGTATTTATGCCAAACACTTGCTGTAATTGGAAAATTGGAAACAAGGATGTTAGAAAGGCAACTGTAGCAAGGCAAAACTGAACTTCAGTGCAAACATGCCACAAGAGGGAGACTAAGGGCCATAATACATTCAGCAGACCTAAAACAGTTGAAGAGTAGAAAATAGTCTACCTAGAGAAAATACCCATAAAGCATGGGATTGGAATTAAAACAAACTCTTCTTTAGTTTAAAAAAAAAAAAAAAAAACACAACAACTCTCATTTATTAAAAATCCAGAATATTCTTCATTTGCTATAGGGAAAAATTCCAGGAAATAGTAACCCTTTGGTTTCACATTTCATTCAGGACTTCAGAATGAGAAAGTTTGAGTAGAGGCAGCCTACATGCAGCACAGTCCAGAGGTAAAGCTCCACGTGGCAGTTGATACCACCTGAAACAAGCAACTGCATGCTTTGGTGCTGACAGAGAGCAACTGCAGCACTTGGACCTTTGCTTTGCTGTAGCTTCAACAAGACAAATGTTTGAAACGGGGACAGAAAAGGGTGTATTTTTAGTTCATCGTTGCTAAAGTTATTTAATATCTGAAGAGATAACGAGAGGTTTAAGTGCTCTCCTACCTAAGGCCAAGGAGATGCTGCCATCCTGCCTTATCCACATGCACTGGGAGTCCCATCCCTACATATAAGCATTGACTGAGTCAAAGGAGCTCAGCTGGTTCCCAGATGTCTCTGAGCACTGTGTCCAGACTCAAATGGGTTTTCTGAATTGTGTCTACTCTCCATTTTAAATCCTATGAAAGAAAATGCTCTGTATAAATGAAGGTGTTACATGAGGAAAAACTTAAAATATGAGATCATCTCTACGCCAGTAGAAGAAAAAAAAGTAGAAAAAGATTTTTGTTGTCTACAGAATACCTAAAATAGCCTGTTTTGTTTTGGAAGCCAGGATATAAGTATGCAGTAACTTATTTTGGAAGTCACACACTAAGCAATTTATCTGCTGCAAGTACTAACTCAAGTTTAACCTTCTCTCAGGCCAATGCAGGAATGGTCCCGAGCCATGGCTTCAATCCCAGATCTTATTTCTTTGACAACCCTCGCAGATATGACAGTGATGATGATCTGGCATGGAATATTGCACCCCAAGGAGCACAGGGCAGGTAAGATACAAGAGCTTACTTCCCATAACAGAAACAGCTGGAGGAGAGGGAAGGTGCACACTGCATAAGAGCAATGAAAACTGTTTAGATTCAGTTGCTACCTAAATGATAAAGGGTGGGGAGGAAGCTAATGTAGCAGCACTGAACAGCCTCATAGAAACTACAAGGACACAAGAATGAAAATGGTTACATCATTTCAGAACTATCTTTGAAAAAGTCAGGACAGATCTTTGGATTGCATTTCACCGTCTAGTTCTTCCAAGAGCAGAGCAAGACATGTCATTTAATAGTTCAATGTGTCAGCAAAGCACCCTACAGAGTAGCTGCTTTCCCAGCTTTGAGAAGAAGAGGGTAAAGCTTGAGACTGCAGGCAGGCAACTTGTCATGGTGGTAGTGACAAAGCCTGTCCTGTAACATGGTTAAACACCTCAGGGCAGCTCACCTGAAGTAAAAGGGATATTTGCTTGCCCATTTGCTCAAAGTGGATGCAATTCTGCTTAACTTTCGAGATCCCACATAACTCAGAACCACCATAAGAAGCCTTTTTGTGTGTTTTTTTTTTTTTTTTTTTGTTGTTGTTCTTCTGTGCAACCATGAGGTTTATAAGGATTAGCTCATCCTTCCAGGAAAGTGGAGTTCGCAATAAGAACAGCACCTCAATCAGAGAAGGAAAGGTAGTGCATCATCCTGTCCTGAGAGGAAGTTACTGTGTGTTATTTATCTTCTATTCTTGAATCTACAACATGCTGGTGTTAGATCATTATAAGTTACCTGAAAATAAGATTCGCTAACAGCAGCTAACGTTCCCAGATCTAGTTCCTTTACTTAGACAGTCACTAGCCAGTTCCTCTAATTATAAAGTCACTACTTAGAGTTATCACCCTATTCCTGCAATAGATTTCCATGTAGTAACTCATCCCATTGAAGATGCTGCAGATGGTGCACTCCAGCCACTACCCTGCCTATAGCTAGAGATGTTCTTCCTTACAAAGGTATGAAGGAATGAGCCACATTAGCACAGCTCCCAGTATAAATTAAACCGACTGATTATGAGAGCAGAGGCAGTACACCAGAGATGCTCACCAGATCCACGTCCCTTCTATACAGATGCAGGGAGGTTCAGATCTGTCACTGACAGTCCATTGCTGTCTCAGGATAGGCATGGATTAGAAACAACTTTAGCACTCAGATGATCAACCACCTCCTGGATCAGCAAAGCAGCGAGGGAAAAGTCTTTAGTGAACTAAAAGAATCAGGAAACAAGTAATGATTCGTCTCGGTATGAGAACCACAACTATGCAATTGCATTTTGCCCACAGTAACTAACCAGCTGTGTACAGAATCAACCTGCCACTCGCTAATTCTGTTTTCCTCTCAAGTTTCTCTCCAGATTACTATGACTGGGGCCATCAGAACAACAGCTTCATGGCTTACATAGGATCCCTCCAGCAAGATCCAACATTGGACACAGACAGGCCAAGCCCTATATGACTTCAATCAACTACCTAGGACATTCCAATAGTAAAACGATTGTTCTGGAAAACAAAGCTTAGCAAATTTATTCACTCTTTGGTTTTTAGAAGTGTTCCTATGCACAGATAAATGAAGAACTTGTCTTTGCCACAAGCTTTTCATAGTTTAAGGAAAAGCATAAGCTAATGATTTAAACTTTAAAGACTGTTCTAATTATATATGTCGTTCCAAAAGCAATGCCTCCTCTTTATTTCCATGGAAACTACTACAACTAACACAGAACACAACAACACTATTTGATAGAGCAAATTCACAGCTACAAAACAGTATTTTTCAGCACAGTCACCAACATTACTTATGTCATTTTCACTGCTGATGTACAAAGGCCTGCATACCACACATAATCCACATGAGCAGAGGTGACCAGCTGCTACACCACTGCTACAACGCACCACCCACTGCCTTACTGTGTTCACATCTACTGTTTTGTTTCCAGAAATATTCAGCAATCATCTGTGAATGTCAATGGATGCAACTTTTTCCACGTGGAGGAATTCAGCAACACACCTTTGCTTCATACGCGCTTCTAAGTCAGACACCATTTTGGCAGATTGCCCCTCCGCTGCCATTTCTCACACAGCAACAAATTGTGACAGAATATTGCTGGGAAAGTTCAACCTCTACTGCCATACCACCACCATCCAACTCTGACACCGTGGGCCAACACGATAAAAATAGGAGGCATTATTTTTGGAGCAGCCCTCATACCACCTTGTTTTAAGCCATGGCATTTTTGGCTTTGAACAGAGTTTTGAGAAGGTATAATTTAATTACTTTATGCTCATTTTAAAAGAGCAAATTCTGTGAAGTAAAATGGCAATTGTTTTCTAAGTATTTTTATTTTTACACTGTGTATTAGGTTAGAAATAGATGATTATGAGTGTACTGTAAATACATGACAATGTTACCCGAATGCATGACAGTAAGAGATTCTTACGTGCACGTAACAGCCTGTAAGGAAAAAATGCCAAGACCATTAAATATTGTCTTTCCAAGTTACTGCTACATTCTTGAAGCACAATCTCCTGTGGATTGCTGCTGATGACACAGCACAGCAAGATAGTTGGAGGTTCACACATCTACTATGCACTAGTTACCATCTCAAAACACGCTGCGTTCCTCTAAAAATAAGAAAACTATCTACTCAGCAGCCATAGGGACAATCTTAAAGCAGAAGAGATGGTCACCTGCTCTGGCTTGAACAGCAAAACAGGCTGAAAACCTGTAAGCTTGAAATAATAAAAGTTATATGATAATTCTGTGAATGACTTCTAGGTATTTCCTATAGAAGAGTAATTAAAATGGCAAGTCAGTGACCAGAGGGATGGATACATAAGGTTCCTTGATTCAGTGGGGGGAAAACAATTCCAGACTTCTGCAGGGCTGTTCTGCCACACCTGCCCCCATGCCTTGCGTCTCTGGACACCCAAAGTCAAGTCTCAAACATGTAACAAAACCACCACCTCTGAACTACTGCTACTGTTGATGAATTAATAATACTAAGTATATTAAAGACAGCTGTTCGTAAGGGTATTATGCTGTTGCTGCAGAGAGAGAGCAGGCATCTGAGACAAGCTGCAAATTGTTTTTGTGGTGGACAGGCAGGTGCTGCTTCCTGCTGCAGTGCCTCTTGCCATTTAGCGAGGATGTTCTCTCTTTCTCTGTGAATCAGAAGCACTCCTGGTTATTTAAGATGCATTAAAAACCTGGGTTTCCCTGGAGGCGAATGTTCTTCCAGGTTGGAATGGAAGTCCTTCGAGTTCTGCTCTGTCTGAACAAAACAACTTCATGCAAGAAAATCTGCAGGATTTACAATTTTTTCCACAGTAGATAAAGCTGCACTGCAAAAATTTAATTAGGAGAATTCTGCACTTTAAACAAGCTTAATCCTTACACTGCTTGTATAAGTACATGTAGAAAGTGGAATTAAGTGACCATAGCCACAGTAACAAATTACTCTTGGATACATCAGAGTTATAAGACAGCTTTAGAGGAAAGTAACTTTAAATTACATTGTTATCATCTGTGCATCATCTGCACTTGTGTGCAGGTAAAGTGAGGGTGAAACATACACATCAATAATCAAATACATAGAGATATGTTAAACAGGGATGCCAAATGAAAAAAGTTGAAGCCCCTTAGAGGAAATGATTTCACCAATCAGAAGAAAAATAATTCCTAAATTGCTTTAATAAGCTATGCTAAGAAAGGGACAGAACAGATCAGTGTAAGCTTTTTGCCTCTTCCCCTCACGCAATGGGACCTAGCCAGTGGCTGTATTTGTTCATTTTAATACAGAAGCATTTTAATTATGCCACACAGACTGATGGATATGCTGGAATATGGAAACAGCAACTGATATGCAGCAGCATATCTATGAAAAATCCAAAACTGCCATTTATTTTTGGAACTCTTGCCTGTCATTTTAAGCTTAAATCACAGAGTGACTGACATGTAAATAATTTAAGCTGCATGATTTCTAAAGCACGGTTGAAACCTACACGAAAATAAACCAACTAAATTCAAGAGGTTATAGCAGAAAATACTTTAATTTGTATCTCATAGATTCAAATGTAGCAAAGAAGTGTTCAGATCTCAGTAAGCAGTTCTAACATTGATTTCAATAAATATTACATTTTAATAGGCAAGATAAATGGAGAGATTGTGAAGTGATGAGTTGCTGATTGCTAATTTATAAACATAAGCATCTAGATTATTTACAACATAATACAGATCATTTCCCAGAAAAGCACAGAGCAAGGTCAGATAAAGACCAATCATCAAAACACAACTCAAAGTGTGGCACAGTATTTCATGCATATACAATGACATAACAAATCACCAGCTGAAGTAGGAGAACATTATTCCAGCTTAAGTCTGTATATTTTACTTTTCAAACTCTGTATTCTCACCTTCTTCCTCTGGCACTTAGGAGCAAGTTTGTTCAGCGACAAACATTTTAGCTACGTTGTTTGCATCAAGTCTTTTAACATTTTGCTTAAGTCTTCGTGACTTTGTCTTCTTGCTACCTACATGATTACAATCATTTTGTCATTTGTACAGGGAAATGTAATTTTAATCTGAAATGAATGGCAGACAACGTTGACAAGCTGATCTCCAATAAGGAGCTAGAATTTATAATAGTTCACAGCTCGTGGGCAGTGTATCTAACCTTGTTTTTTTGTATAAAAACAGATCTGTAAATTTCTAAAATTTAAGTTCACGTAAAAAGAACTTTGTCATCCAACTCACAGAGCAAAACCTCATAGGCAGCATAGTCAAAGACTTGACATCAAATACGGTAGAAAAAAAAAAAAAGATAGATGACAGGAAAATGGTTTCAGCTGCATTAAACCTTCAAATGCAACCGAATCTCCCTATACATAGAATTACCTTGTTCAGCTGCACTCATGTTCTCATGAAACAAAAGAAAAAAAGACATCTTTATGTCCTTACCCTAAGGACCCTGCCTGGATTGTACCAACAGCTCAATCCTTACACTGTGGTATACGTACATACAGAAAATGGAATTATAGGTGACTATAACCACAGTAACAAATTACTCTGGGATACATCAGAGTTATAAGACAGCTTAAGGAGCAGGTATGCAAGATCTGTACGTCTGAATCTCTCACCTGTCCCATAAGAAATTACATGATGCCAGACTGGTGCTGCTTCAGTGTCCACTGATTTTGGCCAGGCACAGATGGAAGAACAAAAACAAGAAGTTGAATCCCTAGAAGGTTGGAAGCAATTCGCTTTCCCCAAAAAGCAAAGTAGGGGAAAAAAAGGAAGAAACAATTTTGGGGCAACACAGACAACAATTTGTTTTTCCATCAGATAATCCCACCTAAAGTTCTTTAGACACTGCAATATATAACAGCAGCTTAATCTTAGCTATACAAGATTTTTCACTTGAGTGAACCTACAGGTTTCCAGCCCTTGCTGGTCAATCCAAAAGGGGAGGAATTAACGACCAACTGAAAAAAAAAACATACACAATAAAAAGACCTGAATACTCAGCATATAACTTACTTAATCAAACACAGCTATACACATTTGAGATGGTTATCTGAATTTTTAAGTTAATGGAGAAAGCAAACTCTGAGGTGCAAGTTATTGAATCCCAGAGTATATCAAACCAACCTTGGAAAAGGCCAGGTGAGTCCACCTTGACATTACCTGCTCTCCTCTATTAACCAGAAAGGGAGCCTGTGGTGACTTGCTCAGACAGGTGCTCACAAGCAAAAGAGGCTGTTGAGTTAGCATTAGCATTCTCTAACACCACATTAATTTATTTACTGGCTTAAACAGGAAATAAGGACTGGAAACCAATTGTCAATTTGTGCAACTATCACCAATTTTTTTATTTTTTAAATTATTTCACTTAGCTTACCCCAGTTTGACTCAAAAGGGTTTTGTTTCTCAGGAAGCAATACTTCCCTAACAAGGAATGTCAACAGATTTCCAACATTTCCAGATGACACGAGTTAGAGTCTAGTCTGGAAACAAAGACAGAGCATATTCCAGCTTTCAGGAATATTTCTTCTGTAAAGGATTATGTTACAAAAGCCAGTATCACTACATTAAGTAATATCAACAGGTCACTAAATATCCAGTAGGGTCAAAAATGTTTAAGAGCACTTTGTTTCAAGAAGATTCAAAAGAAGAGATTTATCGACACAATACCAGCACTTCCTACATTCAGAATTCCTAACTTCATTCTTTAGCACAACTGTTTTAAAAAATTCATTTTAAATTTAAACGTTTAGTTGCTAATAGTCAGTAGTGCTGTTCTGAATTCTGTTTTGGACAATGAGAAATTGCCATTGACATTTGTGGACAATGATACACAAGTAATTTCTTATTTTATGAAACTCACATTATTAACATACCCGTTTTATTATGCTGAATATCCTTTAAAGAAGGTACAGTTAGGGATTGCATAGGTACAGTATGCAGTATTAATGCCAGTGTGATTACGAATTCTAAAAAGCATTTTTTTTTCTTAAAGTGACTATAAAAAAACAAGTTCCTCCTTTTTGATCTCCTAACATCATTAAAATATAACCCATTACAAGCAAATCCATTATCCGTGCTCAGAGAGCAAAATGTGCTGCTTCAGTATCTTACACATTAAAAAGGACAACCTTGGAAACTGAACTGGAACAAACCAGAAAATAAAATGGGCTAGACACAAACTTGATTGAAAAAACTTCCCAGCTAGCAATGCTCCACTAACTCTCTTCTCCCCATTCCCTAGCCCTGATCCCTGAAGCAAATGCAGGCTGCCAAAGGGCTGCAGAAGAGTCACAACTGTACTGTGTAAGAGAGAAGGTGGTTATTTTAAAGGAAGTAAGAACTTCTGAAAAGCAGCATATAAGGGGAAAAAAAAATCTTTGATATCAGCATGATGTAAAGGAATTGGTACAAAGTAAAATTTTCTGCTTGGTAAAATTAAGTTTCATATTACTGTAAGAAAACAGGGCTCATCAAGAGCCTTATTTCTTTTACTGGTTTACTTCTAGATAGCTAGAATTGGCATACCCAGTCCTCAGAACATACTGATGCTCAGCACTTGGGTGAGGTGAGGGGTGAACCATCTCTTGCAGGACAAGCCAAGTCAGGATTGAGGTACATATGTTTTCATATAAAACAACTTTCTCAGAAAGACAAGATGATGAAGAAAACTTATGTTGTATCAGTATGATAGAACTGTGAGCAGAGAACTTAAGATAAAACAGATCAGCATAATTTACACATTTAAAAACTATATACTTCATTCATAAATATCTCTTCTAATTAATAACCATTCGTAGTTTAAACATAAATATTCAAGTTGGTATTTGATTTTCCTTTTTAATCAGTTCATGAGAGTCCTGTAAGGATCAGTTCCTTCTGCTCAATGCAGTCACGTAAATGGTCTTCACTAAGAGGCTGCACAAAGGCCTTCATTACCTTGTTTGTTGTAGTAAAACTTTAAAATTCTGCAGCTCTTTTATACTTGTGGAAAGCCTGCAAAACAAAAACCCCCAAAGTGGTAGTAAGTAAACTGTGCAAAGAGAAGTGCAAATTTTGACCTTTCATGGGGACTGTTTTTTTTCTAATTTAAAACAACAAAAATCAACTCTGGAAGACAGTTGTGCTTTTTAACACTTGTTACTACTTTCTCACAGAAGATTACTATCTGGCTCTCCATCAACATTCATATTGCAGGGATTAAAATTTACATGCTATATATGTTAAATATCTAATCATGTGTAATAATGTTTATCCTATTTTAAACAATAACTGATCATTACATTCAAGATCAGAAGCACCAGCATGATGAAAGACACAAGCTTTATTAATCTTTTAAAGCCATTAGGAAGTTATATATTGTAACTCGAACACACAACATGTTTGCTGTATCATGAATTAATCAGAATGGAAGTTTTAGTGAAAACACCTACATCAAACTCCAAATCCAAAAGCCTAAGGGCTAAATGATAGCATTGAAAAAAATCATGTGTTTTTCTTCCTTCTTACGTATGTGTATTTAAAAGAAAAATACAAACTGTTCTTCTGTAGTTAGTAGTTAGAATACAAGAAGCAGGAGATGTATCCAAAATTTAATGCTTAAAACCATTTAAGAGATTTATAGAATAAATGGGATTTGAGATAGAGATGAATTACACACAACACAGAATGATGACCAAGGCTAATAATCAGTGCCTCACAAACTCCATTTGATGGCACAGAGTTATTAGTGATAAACTGTTTAGCTTTCAAAAGTCATAGTTGCATGCACAAGTCTTTTCCACAGACCGTGAGTGCTGACACTGAAGTTTTACTGGTGTGTATTTTTTATCTGGTTGTTTTTTTTTTTTTTTTCCCCCCTACACAAATTACGAAAATCTTACCTTCCAAAGGCATTTACTAGAGCAACTATTTCTTGACGTGTTAGTTGAAAACCTTTTGATGGGCTATTCTCAGGAAGGTTCTGTATTTCTTTCTCAGAAAATAAAATCTTCAGAGCAGTTCCTAAGCCTTGCGTCTACGAGAAAAACCTCAATATTTTAGTGTCAATAAAGTCAGTGGGTAAGGTCACTTCTTCTAGCTCTCAGAAAACAAACAGAAAAGCTTTAAGCAAAATAAACATAAAAATACTAACCCATGCAAACTGTAGTACCAATTTAGAAGCCGATACTCCTTCAACCCAAATAACTGCACGCAAACCAAGACGATAATGCAAACACATGCCATCAGTTCACCAAGTTAATTCACTTAGGAATATGTTTCCTCAGGTATACTTACTCTAAACCCTCATGTTTTTAATCTTCCTTTCCCATTTCTTTTTCTTCTCAGCCAGACCAGATACATATGAAAGCATGACTGTTACAACACCTCCAGCTCCCTCCCTGCTACAGTACAGATGCCTCAGGAGCTGTGGATCAGATCCCTGCTTTCCTTCTCTCCTCCCCCTACCAAGTCAAACTACATTTTTAGTATGAGCTGTCACAACACTTCTGCTTTCTCCATCTCCAGTCCCAGTGGAAGACATTGCAGTTTCAGTTTCAACCCCTATTTTGTACACAGAAATAGACCAGAAAAAGCTATTCTTATTCCCCATTTTAATCAAGATGGGGAAGCAACCACTGGATTTTGATATACTGGTTCAAGCTGGGCGCAAGACAATTTTATAGGTCAGGAAATCTGGCCCTAGTTCATTTAGCATAAGAAAAGGCAATAATAGATCAGAAGTATGAATGAGTACAGGGTAGTCAGAACTCCATAAATTCAGCAGAGGCTACTACATTTTTGCTGCTATGAATTTATTCAAAACTTTAACTCTGATAAGCTTAATGCTGTTGTCAGTCTGGATTTAATGTTAGCATTAAGGGTCAAAATCTTGCTCTCAATAAATTCTCCAGAACCCAAGACTATTTTTCAACTCTTGGCTTTACTGCACGCCTCTTGCAGCATTTTATAATTGTAAAAATCTGAATCACTTCATTTTTTTCCACTTATGCTTCGATTTGTGGAGCTAAATCTCATTAAGCAAAAGTGCACTATTTCCAGAAAGGCTTCCCACTGCTGATTCCACAAGACTCATCTGCTAACTGAATACTCAAAATACTGACTGGAAATAAGACTTGGTCTTGGGGTTATCTGCTCTAAACACTTTCTTCCCCAAAGAATATAAGCTACGTCTTTTAGTAAAAAGAATCACCACTGAGTGAACAAAATTAAACAAAGCATACCAGTTTAATTGTTAAAAAGCAAACTAAACATAAGTCTATTTTTAATACATACGTAAGGATATCAAAGACAAAACAATACCTGCAGTTTGCCCCACAGCCTGCATTTATCACATCCAACACAATCCATTATGCGGGATATGTTTTTGAAATGCAATCTGAATTCTTCCTAGCAATTAGAAACAAACAACAAAAAAACCTGTTTAGCTTAAATTGCCTCTTAGCTTTAGCAAAATTCACTTAGTACCACTAGAATATCAATTTCCTTTTAATCAAATTGAATGAAACCACTACCATCTGGGGTCAGACTATAATACAGATTCACATAAACCCAGAATCTTGTTTCCAAGCCGTTGCTAATTCTTGATGACTTGAAAAGTAGGACATGCAGAATAACACTTGTGTTATACAGTTTCCAGAAACTCGTTCAAAATTTTGAGCTTCAACTACTTACCTGTTCCTCTACGTAATTTTAATTCAGTTGTTCAAATCCTTTTTGAACCAACCTACATACCCAACAAAGCAGCCAAACAAGTGCCGATTCACAAAAGACATTTCCCAACCAAAACTATGGGCAGACAGCTGCTTTGCAGTTTCAGAGTGAAAGCAAATACAATACAGAATTGATTAATGATTAATTAATTACCTGATTGTCTAATTCAGATTATCCAAATAAAATATTTCAGATCAGAAAAGAAACACTGGCTGGGCTGATAAATTACTGGCACCTTTCAAATAGTGTTCTTTCTAGTGTGGATGAAATTCTGTATAATACTGATTTCAATAGTAGTAGGTATCAGTAAGTATTCAAACATATTTACTGCAATGAAGCACAGACCAGTTGTGTAATGAATGTAGTGCATACCAATCTGAACAACAGTCTAGTAACACTGGCTGTTGCTACACAGTAACAGCATTCACAGTAGGATCTTGCACCCCAGAACAATGCCTTCCTAATGTTAAATTCATATTCTATTTCATTGAATTGTGCTTTATGTATGTCATGGGTACTTTAAGCAAATGCCTGTTCCTGGAGGGGTGGGGAGTGTCCTATGTGGAAGTGAATATTTTAGATGTTAATCAGAAAAGTAGCTTCACCTTCAATGACTTGGCTCCTTTTTTATCTCCAGCAAACATGGACTTCTCATCAAAGTGCATATGGAAGGACCTAAGAAAGACAGAATGGAAAAAAAACCGAAAAACACAAACATGGCATGAACTATAGCATAGCTCAAGCTTGCACAGCAGCTTTTACAGAGTAAACACTCTGACTTTCTAGTTGCTTCAGATCAAAAATTTCTCCTAAGTTTCACATCACTGCTCTTCAAAAGCATACTGTTATCAGATGTTTTGCTATTCAATCACTATATCCTGAAACCTGTTACAGTTTTGCTGAGAATTCTTTTCATTTCCATTGATCAAGACTTTTTAAATATACATCAGGAATGCCTTAGTATTTGGCCTTCCAGTTGTGTAAACTTCATATTTGACATGTGAACACATCCTAAACACCTAGCATGACTGAAGCCACACAGCATGCAACTGATCACAAAAAAAGATGAGTGTAGGACTTGGACTGAAGAGCCTTACAGAGCAAACATTCTTTCTTCTGTTAAGTCTATGATAAAAGCTGGATTACTCACTGGATCATTAATTAAAAGAATATACGTACTATTTTCTTATTCAAAAAAGATCATGTATTTTACACTGGGGTGTAAAGCCTGGGGTGTTTTTTTTTTTCTTTTTTTTTCTTTTTATTTAAAAATAGAAGTATTCAAGCCTAGGAAATATTTTTTCTTTCATTATTCTACTTCCTCATGCTACTCCTCCCTCTCCTATTCAAAAATGAATTTACTCTCATTCTCACTTGAGAATATAACTGAGAGTTTCAAACTATTGAAAACAACAAAAACAACCCTAACACCTTTACGCCTTACTTTGTATCCCTGAAGATTTCTAGTAAGAGAGCTTTAGATTCAGCATCCTCATGGCCATTTCCAGTGTAAAGGTCAACAACAGAACGCTCAAAGTACGGTGCAACCTTTGACAAAGCCCGCAGCTCTATCAAGTAAAGGAAATACAAGTTTTTCAGCCTTCTTGGTCCTTCTCCCTTCGTTTCAATGGGATCAAAACGACGAGTGAACTCTTTCACATTTGGTCCCCAGCGAGGTTTCCCCCAGGTTTCTACATAAGAAATAAAGTGGAGGGGGAGAAGGTCACAAGCATGTATTTGGGAAAAAGCTTTTTAGGTAAGAATCAAACAAAGCTTAGGAAAAAAAAACACCCAAATATGCATTTCAGATAATATAGTGTTTCATTCAGCAGTTTTACCTCAACTCAAATTACCTTCAAGAAGATAATTGGCACACAGGTGTAAATTAATGCTAGCATGAAGTCCGGAAATAAGTTTATAAAACACCCTTTTCTCAAGGCAAAGACCTGTTGAGAAAAACAGAAAAGAGACAAGCAAACCTCAGCCTAGGTACTTGACACAATGCATTAAAATTAACCTTGACATTTCACCGATACAAGTCTGCACCATTTAACTGTTACAATTACAGTGCCTCATTAATTTCAGCAGTATGTTTTGGAAGCTATTATATTCATAGTAAAAAAAATATACTCTTATTTTTATACGTGAAGTATCACCAAGAATAAAGTTTGACATTTCTTAGCTGGTTTTTCAGTGTTTTAATAAATACAGTCCAATAAGCATCTAACAAATTGCTACACAAAAGTAAAATTGTTTATGAAACGGACTTAAAATAGTCTTGAATTTTGACTATCTGGAAACCATAACTCGAGTGTGACCTATCCTAGTTGTAACTAAAGCTATCATTATTTTAGAGTAGTGTTCTTACAAAAACATCAAAAATCCAGAAAGCCCTATGGCAGTGGAAAACAGCCAAAAATGCTTCTTCCCAGCTGTACTGTAAATTCACTGAAGATTTAAGCACACTGAGCAAAGCCCTAAAAACATGACTTTGATGAATAAAGGCTTTCACAGCATAAAAAGAAATGTAGTGGCAATGGGTGGCCAAAATATAATTTGTATGTAGAAACTGCTTTGAAATACAGCTTACCAAGAGAGAGAGACTACACTTAGAATTTAGGGGTTTGCCTCCTTCATAAATATATGTCTGGGTGATTCCCCTGTCACTCCAGTTTCTACAAACAGAAGAAGGAAGAGCTGATGGGGAAGCCTGTGAGACTGAGATACAGCCTCATTTACAGCCAGCATATTTTAACAAGCATGTGAACATGTGCTTTTCTACAATAGAACCGATGAAAGCTTTCCAATAATAGAAGATTCCTGCAGGTATAATGAACTAAGTTGCAAACAAATACATCTAATTCATTTACTTTTTTTCCACAGCCTACAAAACAGGATTTTGATTTCTACCACTGTAATGATTTCATTTAAATATAAACAAATTGTTATACGTTCTGAGAAGATCTCTTACGCATATGTATTAGCCACAGAACCATTAAAAGCTTTAACACTTTTAAAAGCAGTTTTAAAATACAACTTATAACATTACTAGCATGTGCAAGGATGCATTTTTGTCTAAAAGAGCTGAAAACTCAGTAACTTGTATTGAAGTGAACTTCTTTGTAAAATATTAAATGTTAAAGAGCTTAAGGAATTCATCAGCTAAATGAAGAAAAACTTCTCAAATACCCTCAAGGAAGAAAAATGCTATTTGAATAATACTCAAGTTCTGCACAATTTATTAGTAAGTTTAACCTATGAAAAACATTTGGAGAGAAGAAAAAGCGAATTTCTTCCTAGTGAATTTCAATTATATTAATCCATCTGAAAGGACTTACCTTCTAGCCACGTGTAGAAAGATTCTCCTGTAATGTTAGAAAACACTATTAAAATAAAGAACATTCATTTTCATCACTAAAGCACCCTTATATTACTGCGTGCACTAACATTAGCTGCCATCTGGACATAAAACTAAACAACTTAGCTACTGAAGCAAGAACAGGCACTGACATGGCTGAACTTTGAAAACAGTTAAAATGTGTTGAGGTCAGAACAGGAGAAATACAAGAATAAACATGGCTAAGCTACTAGCAAAGTTTATGAGTGCACTTGATTAAATGCACTAGTGGCTACAGCGTGATAGGAAAAGAATAACCGAGAAAAGAGGCGTATCTGTGGAAAGACATTTCATGTACATTTCCTGCAACCATCACTGTTACATTTCACAGCAATCGCTTGTGTAACAACTGTTTTCAAAAGCAAAGAAACTACTGCATCCTCGATTCTAACAGCAAACTTCAGGTTTGAAGAATGACCCAGTATTCTAAACTAAACATTGCCCAGGTACATCAGTTCTTTACTGGATGTGCTCTTAGATTCTAAACTCACAAATACTTCATGCTCATACTAAGTTTCACATGGGTACCCCTTCTGCACTGCACAGTGTTTCACACGATCAGCAATCAAAAAAAGTGAATTCCTGTACTCAGATCCAAACAAAGAAGTACTGAAGACAAAGGAATGTCTTCTAATACAGAAATCCATCCAATCAATTTCTGATTAACTTTGTTAGTAACTGTACAAGCCCTAAAATCTCTCAATTTAAAGATCTGCTGAGGAAAAACAGCTAAAAAATTTAAGTGATCAGCACAGAAAGCAACTCTATGCTAACTGATCCTAAACATCAAGATAGTGCTTTAAAGCAGTATTAGCTTTGTTTATATATAAAATGAACACTATTCATTCTACCCAAAAAAGTAAATGTTATCCACTACTACCTCTATACTACCTTTGGAAGTCAACTCAACTAAATTCAAAGCAGAAGAAGAAAAACCTATAGGTGACTGTTGCAAAATGACTTCTTGAAGTTCTTCCTCAATTACACGCAATAAGTAATTAATTCACATCTTTGAAAGATGAGAAGAAATCCTGCCTGCTTCTTCTAATCCTAACCAGTATAGCATCTTTCCTATAAGCATTATGTATTTACATCCAGAACAGCTTCTTCAGCTCAAGAGGCCACAGGGGATCACTGACAATCCAGGCATAAAACACACACAGAAAAGCAGAATAAGATGACTTACCATCATCTCCTCCTAGGAAGTTGCAGCAAAGGAGAAAATAAAAATCCATGAGCATTAAAATCAAAGCAGTAATGAAATACAAGCTTTACTATAAAAACTGAACAAGTACAAGAAACCTTATTTACACTACCAAAAATACAGTCTACTTCCCATCCTATTTTTCCTCCTCAAGACAGCCTGAGAATAAACACATAATAACGGAAGTCACTAAGAATTTAAAATCCTAGTACAGCTTCTTGAAAGCCATGTATTAGCTTCAGAAAGACATGAACTTCAGTTCACATTATTCAACAATCTGACCAATGCTCCTTTCTGAAATTCTAATCTGAGATAAGCTACTCTTGCAACTATTTTTTATTGTATCTGTCAGCAGTAGTTATTATGAGCAAAAGCTATACCGAGTTTCTAACATCTGGTGATGTTTTCTAACTACCTGTTGGTTAAATTGCATTTCACAAGAGACACACACTGGCATAGCAACACCAATTAACTTTGAACACACAGTTCTGAATTTAAATTAAAAATCTAAAGCTCAAGTCATTATGCTTGTTTGTTTTAAATGAATAACTGAGCCTCCCTAAGTATTCATTTTTTCTTAAAATAATTTTATTTCTACACTTTCAATGAACTAACCATTGTTTACAGAAAATGTACAGCTACATTATAGTATGATGACTATGCATTAAAAGGTTTAAATAAAATTGTCTCTTTTTCTGGACAAGGGAAGAAAACAACTGCTGGATTCATTGAATTTTAACTCCTTCCCAGCCACAAGATAAAATTACTGTGACAGTTGCCCACTGAATAGTTTCAGATATCATTTAATTTTCAGGAGGCTCCCCTGACATTACTAAGCATACTCACACACATAAAATCAAGCATGTTTATAATCCAACATCACAAACTGTAAATATTGGCAATGGATAGTTGCTTCAACACAGGACATTTTAAAAACAGAGAGCACGCAAAGAAACTAAAGAATATTATTTGTATCATTTGTACTGAAGTCACTATGTTAAAAGAATTGCATTAAAAAAATAAAATAGACAAAACCCACCCCTACTAGGTGCCAGTGGATTTAAAGGACGATAGACAGATCGAGGCCTAGAAAATAAGTTAGAAAATGTAAAATCAGTTCTAAGCTAAATTGAAGTGCAAGTATAAAAGCAGCCTTCCTCTCCCACCCAATTACTTGAAACAGTTTTCTTCATAGATGCTGTTCCACACTCTCCAAGCAGAGGGCCCTTTGTATCCTGTGTAACGCTCTGGATTCAGCAGCAAATCCACATACTGCGCATCTGGAGATCTCTCATCTAAATAAGAAATGTTTCGTTATGTATTCTGATTGTTTAAAAAAGACTTTAAAAGTCACAAAATTACATACAAATAAAAAGTCTTGTATAATACTCTTATTTCTCCAGTAGTATTACAAATAGCTTGTACATAAAAACAAAGCAATATACACTCTAAACAGAAAGGCAAAGAATATCTCTTTCACAGTCTCTTATGCTGCCATTACTTCTGCAATTTCTTACCATTTCCTATGTGGCTTCTCCAACTTCACTGTGAACACTCTACGTGCCATGTGCTTTTACGCCTTTCGCAAAGATATGAAGAGTTTTATTTTAAGTGGGCTTCAAACTCAGGGCTTAGTTGACCACTAAGTGGACCACTAAGTGGAGTTTGGTGTGAAGAACAGAAAAGAGTAAGAGAACTGCTTTTTTAGAAATGGGTACAATGCAAATATGGCTCCTCAGCAAACACAAAGCAGCACATCTTGGCAGTGGAACAATCTTTATTAGCTGCATCACTTTTATTTCCAAGATAACCTTGTACGGTTGCATAAAGCACGGACCCCGTTGTTAACTGAACAAGCTGTCTATGTAGCAGAAGCACAGAATACTGCAGCCCTGCTCTAGTGATGAACTGCTGGAATGTACTATTCAAGATATTAGGATACAATTGGATCATTAATTCCAGTGCTTTTGTTGGAGCAGTGAATTATAAGTTATTTACTGGATTACGGTTTATTTACAATGTTTTTGATTTGTGGCTGGACTTGATGAACTTTAAGGTCTTTTTCAACCTGAGCAATTTTATGATTCTATATTCCAGGACAAGCTGTTGGTTATGGAACAAAACATTACTGAAGCAATATTCAACAAGTTATATCCTCATCCCTAAAGCTGACTTCAAATTCAGGCAAAACATCCACATTAAATCACTGTCTGATTCATACTCCATACGAATAGAAAGTTAAGTTTTATGTTACAACAAGTAGAAAGCGGGAATAATTCCCTCTCCCTTTTCTCTCTGAAATTCTAGGTCAAGAGCAAATGATGCTAAAGAGACCCTTGTACAGTACAAGCCAGTAGTCCATACTTATTCAAAGGAATGGGCCAAGCAGCACAACTGAGCATTTCCTCAGATGTTGAAGAGATGAAGAGTGAAAACTGCTCTAAAAAGAAGTGATCCTGCACAAGCTGCTAAGCATCACTTCAGCAGCAGTAGGAAGAACAAAGAAGAGAGACTGACAAGACACACAAGAACAAAGTGAAAGTCAGATGGAGCACAGCAACAACCAGTTCCTACACTTTCTGGTCATTTCAGCTCTCCAATTTTTGTTCTCTATCCACTTACAAACGCGTCTGAGGGGCAGCACAGCAGAAGGATGGAAAACTGACCTAAGTTGATATGGTATTTTTTCCAGCTGGATCAATTCCCTTATCGAGTTTATCATTGAGCCCAACAAAAAAGCCAGTAAAAAGTACAACTGAAGACCTAAATTTGAGCTACAGTTAAGTGAATCAAGAGCTTTGACCCTACCAGAAAGAGAGGTGAGGGAGAGGAAAAAACAGCTTCTCCCTTCTCCCTCTCACTCCCAGTAAAGTCACTCTCTCATGTTCCTCTGCATCAGCTCAGGAACTCACCTAATAAGCCATTTCAACCCCAACAGTCTGTGAAATAGAAAGGAGATATCAATCTTCCAGGTACTCAAATTGAGATTAGCTCACCATGCAGTGACAGGCATGCCAAAGCCAGAGCAAAAAGAACAGTGGAAGCACACAGCTGGGCACAGGCAGTAATCCCTTTTCAGTAGGACACAATGTTGGAAAGAGATGGAATCAAGATCTACTTAAGCTAGTATTACTTCTGCAAGAAAATGCTCCTAAATTACACTTTTCCCATCTAAATTTCCCGTCCATTAAAAATAGGAATAGGCAGCTTGAAGATGGACAACACAACTTATTGCATTGAACAGTTCAGATCTACAGTAATGCTCAGTGAGTACGTATTAGAGAAACAGTTCAGACAAAATTTTCACAGACAAGACACAGCAGCAGCACTGGAAGAGAACAGCAGTTATTAAATACATAACAGCTGCTACTTTCTCAGGTGACACCAAATATTAACCTAAAGGTAGATTAAAACATCTTGCACAGAGCCAAGTCTTCCTAGCATGCACAGCTTTGTAAGGTACTTAACGAAAATGATTTTTGCAGCCTTCCTTGAACTTGGCAGTGCTCATGTTTATCTGAAACTCTCCTTTAACAACTAAACGTTATATGCAAAATAGAAGGGCTCACAAATGGAGCAGAGGGAAGACAAACTATCAGCCTAATGTTTAAACAATCAGAAGTCTTTACAAATAAGGGCCAGTAGAGATTGTCTGAAACTAGACTACAAGAATGTACCAGCCCAAGCATAAAGAACAGAACAGCAGCAAAAATAATACAGTAGTAAGAAAAAATTAGGTATAAATAAATTCTGCTGGATACAAGTCTTTTGTGAGAAGCAGCTTTAAAGAAAAAATGCTAAAACCCTCCCATTTGCTTTCTCTTTATTTCTGTAGAAGTCTCCTGTTGAGGTAACAGTGAATATATATTGTTTTTTTTTTTTTTTTTTTTTTTTTTTTTTTTTTTTTTTTTAAACAAGGAACATTCAGATGTCTAAACTGCTTTCTTTGCATGTAAGATAACATGAACTGTCACATGTCAATGTAGCACAAAATTAAAACTTAAAACAGTTCCTTGCAGAGTAGCTACAATCGTGTTTTTATGAGACGGTAATAAAGTAATGAGAAAGTAATAAAGCAAACACTGAAGAAGCTTAAGCATTTTACCATCGAGTTCACAAAAATGATCCTGTGAATCATCGTATCTTGCCCAGTCAATGAAAGCCTCCTTACTTTGGTTACTGAGGGGAAGAAAATACATTTGATTTTAAACTTTCAAATAAACAGTGTCAGTAAGAGCTACTCAACAACACAACCCATATACAATAATTAACTTAGATCTTAATTCTGAACTATTATATCTGGCATACTAGAATATATGGAGTTGGGGCGGAGATACAAGCAAGCACTAATTGTGGTACTTTCTGAAGTCAGTTCAGTGATACACAGCAAGAAAGATTTCACAATCATTACTTAAGCAAACTCTGCACTGGTAGTGACTTTTCTTCCTTCAGTAAAAGAATTCCATAGCACACTTTTCAGGACTTTCAGAAGTACTTTGGCAGCTGTCACCACAGGAAAGAAAGTCCTTGTATTCCTTAACCTGTGCTTTCAAAGAAATCTACAATACTTAGCCTTGCTTTCACATGGGAGGCTGGATCTCTAAAGGTTTTTCTAAGCTAAATTACTCTATGAATATGACTTGAGTCTTTTAAGTAATAACGTTAACTCTACTCACTCTTGCAATTTCAAAGGTGCACTGTACCAGAGAAACAAGTACTTTGAAGTTCCCATACTACAAAACACAAGTAGTGCTATTAGCTAAATGCTTTCTTCAATGCAGATGTGAGAAAGAGAACTATTTATGTTTTGCTGTCAGTAGCGTGGTATAAGTGAAGATTGGGAACTCCACTCTGGGGTGCAGTAAGTTCCCCTAAAATACCAAAAACAACCCATTTCATTTGATCAGAGCAGTACTAGCTCAATTTGACATCTGCAATTCTTAAACAGGATACATTGTTAATCTACCAACGAAGACTACACTTGACATTCAGTGAGCCTTACAAACTTTCATAATGTACCTTCCCCACTAATTACTAGCATGCAAGGTTTTATAGTCACAATCAACATAGATGGTAACGGAAAACAGCCCCAAACCAAAAGGATTTTGCAACTCTCCCAACTTTTATCAACTTGCAATTTTGCAAAAGCCTCTTTAGC
This sequence comes from Tetrao urogallus, assembly GCF_951394365.1. NCBI lineage: Eukaryota > Metazoa > Chordata > Aves > Galliformes > Phasianidae > Tetrao > Tetrao urogallus. The sequence continues at coordinate 37,076,727 of NC_136814.1, read as the reverse complement.
CCTCTGTACATGTGCTAAATTACATTACTTTTTAATCTACAGAAACAGAAGAGTGTTAACGGCTTCGCAGTTCCCTTAACACTTGAGTAAGGCTCTGCCCAAATTGCTTTAAAATGCTACAGAAAATAGCATGTTACCTTTTATTTTTTTTTAAACTATAGTCACTTTTTATAATGAGCCAGGACAGCATTTTTTAATCAGGTAGGACTGCTGAAATCTATGGCCACAGGCAACAGACCTCTCTGCTACTGATAAACTTACTTTTTGTTTTTCTATTTCTGCTTTTTCAAAGCAGTGAGGCCAGTAGAATGCAAGCTTTCCTAAACTGCTCTGCTCTTTCCTAGTCAAGAACAACACCATCCTGCAGAATCTGTACCATCCAACCTTGGCTGTGCCATTCAGTAGGCAAGACCAGGGAACTGATCCAAGCAAAAAATAACTTTGCCAACAACAAAAATAATTCACAAGCTCCCTGACCTGGTTCACCAAGTGATCACAAACAGGCACATCATTGTAACAGAGAGACCTGGTCAGAACCCCTTAACTCACCACAGTCATCAAGAAAAAGGCGGCTGATATTGGTAAAAACTGGAAAATAGTGTTTTTGTTTGCTTTATCTCCCGTCGCTGTAAGATTTCTTTCAAACAAATAAGTATACTTAAAAAAAGCTAGGAGCATTTTTAAGACAAGGCAAATACCTACTTCTCACATTATACCTTCAGGTATTTCTGCACCATTTCATATTTACTTTTTAATGGTCTATGGAAAGAATGAAGAACAAAAACCAGCACATTGCAAAACCAAGACAGACAAAAAGAAATGCTGCTCCCTTGCTATTTATATATATTTTATATATATATATATTTATATTATATATATATATTTATATATATATATAAAAATTTTTTTAATTGCTATAAATCTCAACATACCTTAAGGTACTGTTGACTGCTCCCAGTTTGTTAGCTTGCTCACAGTCTTCCAATTCTTTGGAATTATTTGCAGCTTTTGAATACTGTAAGGAAGGTCATATTTAATATACAAATAAGTTACTTAAAATTCACTCAAAACTTGACATGAAACATTTCTAACTCTAGCATTAAACTAGTTAGTACCAAGGAAAAAGTCTTGAATTCTGGAAGTGGCAAGTAGTACTTTGGAATACTTATTTTAATTTTCTTCACTTAATTTTATCAGGTCAATTTTACCCTGTACATTTAACTGCCATAGATTCAGCTAAACATGCCTAAAGGCAGTCATTTGCCACCCACCAGAAACAGTCCAACATCCAGTATTTTCTGAGTAGCAAATACTTCAGAAAGTCTGTCTACTCCAACTATTTCATGCTGAGCATGGTGTGATACCGCATGGAGTCTTTGGTTTGATCAGATCAGCCAACTCAGCCCCTTGGCCATCCTTAGCCTGCTCACTGCTGGAACAAGGAAGAGGCCAGAATGAAATAAAAGAGGCCTTTCTGCCCTGCAAGCACTGGTCAGCAACAGCTATATTACTGGTATGTTACCCACATAGCTTGAGTCAGGAATCCAAAATACAGTACCATATGTACTGCTATAAAATTAATTATTAGCAGCAAAACCTACCGAACTTCAAAGCAGTGAAAGAGATTAAGAAGTAATTTAGAGGTCACTAGAAGAAAATCCCAAACAACCAATCATTACTCCAGAAAGAACTTCTTGCTCAATTTCCTCAAATTTGCTAGGTGTGGGGGCTTCTCTTCATATCATTCATGCGGATGTTAAATGGAAAAATGCAAACAAGGAATGCATGTCCTAGAATTAAACAGATTCTGCTGATGAAATAAAATACTGAGATGCTGAGGTAAACATTCTACATGTCTAGAGTTGCAAACCTATCCCTACCCTGAAGAGAAAAATATTACTGCCAAGATGATGATCCTAAATGTAAGTTCCCAAACAGAATGAACATTCAAGTCCAAGCCATCCTTCCAGGCTTTGCTGTTCTCCGGTATTTAACAACAGCTATGCAAGACCATTTATTTGACCTCTGACTAGATCTGGATAAAATACTTGTTTTTGACAAAGCAGGTTCTTGTAAAAAGAAAAGTTTCTGAAAGGAAATAGAAGTGGGCAGGAAGCAAAAACTGAAGTTATGCGCTATAGCCTTGAGGTGCTACATCCTTGCTTCAAAGTTTAATACACTGACTGTCATGAGTTCTCCAGTGTTTATGCATTGAGCTCACATGACAAGGTTTAAGTAGTGGAAGGGCTGCAGGGGTGCCCCTTATGAGCAGAGCCCAGCAGCTGCCCCATTCAGATCAGAGCCAGCTCCAGATGTCTCCAAAAGGGACCTGCAACTGACCAGAGCTGAGTCACGAGTGACACATGGTGTGTAGTACACCCCCAGGAGAGCAGATTTAAGAAAATGGGGAAAAAGATCTGCACAACAGCAGCTGGGAGAGAAAACTGGGAAAATGCAAGAGTAACGTCCCTGCAGCCACTAAAGTCAGTGCAGGAAGGTTGGAGGTGCTCCAGGCACTGAGCAGAAGTTCTGTGCAGCCCAGGAGAGACTGACAATGAATGGAGCAGGCTGTCCCCTGCAGCCCATGGGCATCATGCAGAGCAGATCTCCTGAGGACAACCTGTGGAGTAGCCCACAGTGAGCAGGTGGATGTGGCCTGAAGGAAACAGTTAGCCCATGGAGAGCCCCTACATGAGTAAGCCCCAGACTGGAGCTGTAGCCCACAGAGAAAAGCCCAAAGTGGAGCAGCTCATTCCTGAAGGATGGCACATTGCAGGATGAGACCCATGCTAGAGCAGTACTTGAAGAACTGCAGCCCATGGGAAGTCTGTGTTGGATCTCTTCATGAAGGACAGCATCCCATAGGAGGAATCTCATGCTGGAACAGGGAAAAGGAGTGAGCAGGAAGGAGTGGTAATGACAGTGTATTTACCAACTGCCCCATTCCTCCTTCCCATACACGGATTGAGGTGGAGGAAGTAGAAGCTGGGTGGAAGGAAAATTTGCTTCTGTTATTCACTGCTTGACTGTGTTACCACTGTCAATAACCTAACCTTCCCAAAGTACAGTTTCACCACTAATGGTAATTGGTTGGTGAATGATTTTTTCTGTCCTTATCTAAACTCACGGGTTTCTTTTTTTTTTTCCTTAATATTATCTCCTCCAGGCCTTCTGAGGAGAAGGAGCATGACAGCAGCACAGCACTCAGCTACGTACCAGTATTAAGACACATAGTTCAAGATGTTTCCACTACTCCAATCAGACAAGCTTGCAGAAAGTGAAGCTATTTTTGTGCCTCTCTAGCACCATTTCAATAAGCTTATATTGGTGCCAAGAATTTGAAAGATGTCATCTACTGCTAACTGTGCTTCTCTCTGTGGGAAACTGGCCTTCATGGCTAGATGACCTTCCAAAGGCAAAGCTGTTCTTTGTGCAACTAATCAACAAAAACAAACAAAAAAAAGCTCTGAATAAGGCTAGAAGTTTACAATCTATGCTCAGGTGAGATAAGTAGTAACTATGGCCATAAGGGAGGTAGAAATTGCTGGGGAGGATGTAGATAAAGATAGGAATAAGTGTGAATTTACACACAGCCATGGCACTCAACAGTAAGAGCTCTCATTTGGGCCCTGTGGATACTTTTACCCAATTGATTGCTAAAACCCTTGTTCTTGGGCACTGTGTTAGGGATTTGGGCATGGAGAAGAGTTATTCGTCATCCTGCTCTCACCTCTTTCTAGGCGTATTACACCTTACCTTCCTGGCTTTACTAAGATCACTTAGTGATCTAAGAAGGTTGGCTCGGACACAAGCAAGCAAAAGCCAACAGCACAAATTGACCACTTAAGTGGTCAACGAACTCAGGATTAGACAAGTCAAAACCACACATAACTTTTTTTTTTTTTTGAATTATATAACCCACTACTAGGTTGTGTTTATATATGCACCGCTACTCATCTCAGCCTAAGCTTCATAGAAGGTGACCTGTACACAAGGTACAAAGAACTTTACATCAGGCATTTTGTGGTGGTGTTCCAATGTCTCTGGTCATTCGTGATTCAGTCTGTACCAACTGTCAAGCTATTGAAGTCTCAGAATGATGCAATGCTACCAGCTACATCAGGAGCTCTAATTCATGGAAGTACAAAGCAGCATACAGGAATTGATGTTAACAACTGCATCACTGCTAAGACTAAAGGCCCACAATAAAAAGCCATACATCTACTGTAATGTTAAGATTACAAGTCAGAAGAAGCTTAGAAAATAACTGACTACTTACTTTATTAGAGCTCCCAGCTTTAATTCCAACAGGTATTTTGCTCTAAAAAACAAAAACAATTTTTTTTTTTTTTTTTTTTTTTACACTACGCACAGACATTAATATACTTGATTAAAGTCTAGCAACTAAATATCATTCTACACAGAATGATTAGCTAGCTTCTTTGCTTTCCCAACACGTTATATTTAAAAGTGCTACATCTTAGACCTAATCATTTGTACCAGTAATATAAATAACTCTAAGAACTTCAACTACTGATTACATTTTTTCTTTTGAAACAAATTATTTTTGTCACCTTTCTGTTTAAACTTAAGTTCATTAATAGAAACTAAAATTAATTTTTTTAGCTGATAACTGATTTTAAGTATAGATTAGGCTTATAACTGAACTTTGGCATAGTTAGCGAAGCCTGCAGAAAATTATGCGCATAATACCTAAAAAAATTTAATTGTTAAACATAGCATTTACCACAAGTCAGGGGAAGACTACCTTCTAACTGAAAATGCAGGATTGCAAACAGGCTGAGAACTAATTTGTGCCTCATATGTCTTCTGAACACCCATACACATGCCCTGATCAGTTACTTGAATGACAACAAAGTGCCAATTACTGTAAACTCTAGTCTCAGCCATAAAGGTTTGTGAAACTATGCTTGCACTCTGCTTTGTCACATGTAAAGGAAGAGACCTTTATAAATAAACTATTAGGACTTACTGTGTACTTAATATAAAGAATTCTACAAATGGGATGCTAAGTGCTCATTCTCCCAGTCCCCTACTCACAAAATTATATCAGAAACCTTCAGATTTAGACTTAGATTAACCTTTGCTTAGCCTAAGTGTACAGAACATCTTTCCAATATCAAAAGCAAAGAAGTTTTAAACAAGTTTTTTTTTTTAAATTTGATTTTCCTATTCTTCTGCTTTTTAGTACATAAAGGTAAATTTTAGCAGAAGATTAAAACACAGAAAAATATATTAAATTAGTGGAAGTTAAGGGATCTTTTTTAAAGTTACTTCTGTAACTATCTATGTAATCGATGAATATACAGATGTTATAATTAAGAAACATATAGGAAAGTTAGGCTAACAGGTAATCACGCTAAAGAAGAATGGATGGAAAGCTTACCCTTGTCTTGGGCTCACTGAGAAGACTCCAAGGGGAGCAATCTCCAAAAGATCATCCTTCCCCAGTCATAGTCAGCTCTTAAATGGGGTCTAGGAGAGGTGGAGCCAGGCTCCACCCCTTCCAGTAGCACAGGAGAATTGCCTTCACCTGTGCTCCCAGGGCTGACTCACTGCTTGCCTCAGGTGATCAATCAGAGGTTGAAGCCATGATTCAGCAGTTCCCATATACTATCATACTATTATTTTACATTATATAACCATTTACTTGAGAAAATGATATGGCATAACTAGATATGAGATTTGAAAAAAAAAAAAAAAAAAAAGTCATTTCAACTTATTGAAGCTAAAAAAGCAAGATATTACAACAGACTTCATTTTTACTATAGTGGAAAAGTACAATGGATAGACTTAGTGAAATTAAACAAGCTGTTCAGTCAAACAACCTTTCCCTGCTGTATATTATCTGATGCATACCTCAGGACAAGGCTCTACATGGCAGTCTTTGATAGAACAATGGCCATCATCAGCCCAGAATGGGCATGGTCTCTTTAGATTCACCTAAACATACAAAAACAAAAGGTTATAATCAATACTGTTAAGGCAATGTAAAAAAAACTCCCAGTATCAGGAAATCATTTCAAATTAAATAAGAGGATAAAAGGAAAAGGGTGAAATTTATTACTTCAAAGCATATGGTGTGTATGTGTGTATACACACACGTATGTATTTAAGCAATCGAAGTACACAAGCTCAAGCTCACTACACACTGAAGTTTTTAATGGTAATAGTCTCAACAGGTTAAAAAAAAATATTATATAGAAGTTCCAATTAAATCTCTCACCATTAATATTACACCAGAACAGTAAATAACTACTAAAAGGAAAAGAAATCAGAGAAATACAGCTATAAAATTGTCATACTTCATCAGTTGTATTAGCACTAACAGATCAAGGAAATACATCTCATGGAAGGCAGCCAGACGTTTATTGGTACAAATTAAGTGTTTGGATGATTTCGGATTTCAAGCAGTAAAAACAGATTCATTACCACACTTCATAATTGTCAAGGAAGAATGAGTATCAAAATACTAAGTCTCAAATCAAAAAGCTGATGTTGCTTAAGGGTAAATAATGAAGAGAAACCACTTCAGAAACATTACCAGCAAAACTTGTCATGTTTTCTCATCAATGCTCTGATTTTTCAACAAATGGCACAGTGAAGTCAGAGCACCACAAGTATTTGTCTCTGCTACGCAACCAGATGCTCAAACACTTGCTACAGCATTTCAACTGGATTGTCAGTACAGAAGTCAGTTAAAGGGGAAAAAAAAAAAAATCAGTATTCTTTTGCATTAGCATTATACAGATAGTAAGCATAGTGATGGAACACTTCAACATCACCACTCCCACACCAGAGACTACAAGATTTCATGCACCATGAACTACAAACATTGCAGAACTACACCACCTTGGAAAACTAAAATTACAAATAAAATGAAGTAGCTATCACTATCCTTTGGGCAAAAATAAAATGAGCTCTACAACTTTCAAAGTAAAAAAAAAAAAAATATTGTTTTTATTTTCCTTCAGCAGAAAATTGTAGGCATTAATGACTATACACTTGAGTTTACAAACGGTACTGCTTACATCAAAACTATATGAAAGATGAGGTGGTATTACACACACAGGAAGTATGATCTGCAGAACTGCTGAAATTAAAGTAAGCCCTGCATTTGCAAGATGAAATTACTGTTGCTGAGTTTTATACAGTCTTGTGGACATGTTAGGGCTCATCTTCAAATATTTTGATTTGTATCTTCCTCTTGCCTTTGGAGAACCTAATTACCACTTCCACTAAGAGATGCTATTTTCACTGAAGTTGCAAATATCTTATTTCCCCTGAAAGCGGTATCACGTAGCAGTAAGAAATTCAAGGTGAAGCTACACTTTATTGCTTACTCCGATTACAAAGGGAAGATCCTAGAACTTCTCCTTTCCTCACGCTCATAACCCCATCTTACATTCAACTCCTGCCTGATTCTAGATCAACAAGTTGCTACATACTGAAAAACAAGCAGACAAAATAACATTCTAAAGAATCTACCAGGTTAAAGAGAACCACTGGTGTAACATGCTGTAGGACAAGGCCAAGATCCAAAAGCAAGGAAGGAGCAGGGATGGCCTAGCCAGGGCTAAAGGACTGGAACCTCCTTTTGCCAGTGGTTGGCAACCATGTGATTAGCTCAGTAAAAAAATCTAACTTCATTTTTAAGCTCAGCAAACCTAAAACTAAGAGTATCACTCTTCAAAATATTATGCTGCTCATCCAGTTCTAACAGTGACCAAAACCAGTGCTTAAAGACATAGGAGAGTGCTACCACTCTACTTGAAAATTAATATTTGTAGTTTTGTTTTTTTTTTTTTTTTCAAAGAAATAAAGTCTTCCTAGCTGGCAAACACTAAAATCAGAAGTAGGACAGCAGCTGATTAAGAAAAGGAAATCGTTGCAATGTTTCAACTTTAAATTATCCACATTACTTAGAAGGCAAGTGCTGTACAATGCTAACAGACAATCCTCTTTCACACGCAGCAGCACAAAGATATTATCTTCAAAAACACCACTTATTGACTGAATGAAAGAAGTCATCATCTACTGTCACTGACTCCAGGAGTAATACAGCTAACCTAAGACCTCTTACAAGCATAGTTGACAACCTGCTACAACCAAATTAAAGATCTGTGGGTTTCTAAAAGACAACGTAATACAACTAATCTGGACCTGTAGTCCTCCCTATATTTTATAGATTTTATTCAAATTGTTCAGGAAAAAAGTTCATTCTAATCATACCTTGTAATATCTGAAGTAATCACGTTCTTGTAGTTTCTGTATTTTGGGGAAGATCTTGAAAGTATTGAAGTCATCAATGCTTTCTATGTCACACAAACAATCATCCAGGACACCTGTGAGCTATTAAAAGAACACACGTGATTGATTTTTTTAATCAAGAAATGTTAACTACAGAAAAACAACTAAAAATATGGCAGTCAAAACATACTAGTGAAATGCAGTTCCACAGCAAATACTCTCTCATTATTGAAACAATATATAACATTTCACAGTTTTGAGTGAAATAACAAATCACTTTTTAGTTTAAGCCCACTTCCAAATGCAAAGCTGAATCAGTGTCTGTCAGACTAACATTTTCAGAACTGAAATTCATTCTTAGTTTCAACACATAGAACCTTCTATGTAATGAGCAAGCCATGAATGCACATTATATTAGCACATCACAGCCTCATATCAAATATTTTCCTCTTACACATTTATTCATTGGATTTCCTGAAAAAAAAAAAAAAAAAAAAAAAAAATAACAACAGTGTGTAATTAGCTTTTAAGTACAAAAAATATTCAGTTTCTTTAACGGTATGGGTAAAGAGGGGAGAGAATAAGTACTTTTGTGCCCAAGTTAGTAACCTCAACTAAATTGTACAAATATTAGGAAAACCAGGTACAGTCACCTATACTGTATGTCTGTAAACCTATTGTGAAATTAAATCTCAATTTCTCAGGACACATCACTCTTCTTGTGCTTCAACAGGAAGGTGCTGAATTAGCCTAAGACAGTCTTTGTGGTAAGAGCTGCACACAGTGCAGAGTCAGCATTGCCAGCACAGGGCAGATAATCTACAAAGTTGTTTGGCTTTAAGCTACCGCAACAATTTTCCTAAGACACCAACAGTATCCTAACCAAAAGACAAACAGTGAAAATGTGATTCTATGTATATTTGTATAACAAGCTTCCTTATATCCAAACCAAATACTTCTAAGCACAGCTTCTCAAACAAATATAAACATTCTTGAAAAGACTTTCAAACTTATGCATGAAGGCTTCAGCGTATAAATAAACAAATGGAATCAAGCACTGCTAACTACAATTCAGCCATACATGGAATTCATCAACATAAATGATAGCTCACAAAGGAACTAAAACAGGTAAGCCTGGCACATTTCGTATTTTACATGGGCTTAGACCGTCTGACTAAGAAAAGGTTACATATAGAAGGAGAATTTTTTTCTCCACAGATTTCACAGCTAAGTTATGAAATTATCTATTTCATGCATGGTAAATCACTCTGCTACTCTACAACAAAGATGCTGTTATATAACCAAGCTTGATAGAAGAAAAGTTGCTAGAAACTACATTGCATGCTTCTGCTCTTATGATGCATAAAGAAAGCCTGGAAAGTGGATTCCCCACCACCCAGAGACACTGAAGTAATGCTATGGCAATAAAGCATTTTAGTAGATAATTCACCTTCTGCACTCTTACTTCCTGACACACTAAACAGACTGTCACAGTTCTGCAGAATTTGTAGAACCACACAACGGCTTGGGTTGGAGAGGGCCTTAAAGCCCATCCAACTCCCTGCTGTAGGCAGGGCTGCCACCCAGCAGCTCAGCTGCCCAGGGTCCCATCCAACCCAGCCTTGGGCACTTCAGCGATGCGGCACCACTTCTCCGGGCAGCTGTGCCAGGACCTCACCATATCACGAGTAAATAATTTCTTCCTGATGTCTAATCTAGATCTTCCCTCTTTCAGTCTAAAGCAATTCCTCCTTGCCCTATCACTAACAGGCCATGTAACAAATCAGTCTCCTCCCTGTTTACATGCTCCCTTCAGGTACTGGAAGGCCACAGCTAAGTCTCCGCAGAGCCTTCTCTTCTCCACGCTGAAGAAGCAGAACCTCCTCACCTGTCTTCAAAGGAGTGCTCCAGCCCTCTGGCCACCGCTTACAGTGTTGTATTAACAGTCATTTAAAAGAAGCAACTTTACCCAAAATCTTATTCTCGCCTTCCTTAATATTATTGAATTTCAAGCCTGGGCAAACAGATTGGAAAGACTACATTCACTCACATGATTTTCAAAAAACCTCACAGCCCACATGACTACTGACTAGGAAGGCAAAAACTATTATTGATCCTTATAGAAATCAAACCTCCATGTATTTCAATTTACAATTGCATTACAGAAACACATTTTTCATATTGGTCACACGCATAAAATAGATGTGCTATCTTTATACGTCCTTACTACAAAACAAACAGCAGTACACTTTACTAGAGTAAAGAAGCCAAAGACAACTGAACATTTTACTCAAATATGATACAACTATACTAACAGGAAACATGGAGAACAATCATTTATTAAGATGAAAGCAGAGTGAGGATAAGCTGAGAAATTTTCTTTCGACTTGAAAGATGTAGAGCAGGAAATTATTTTGGTGACCACCTCTCACTGCTTCATTGCTTACGAAAATATTTATACCATCTATGCAAAACTCAGTGTTTTTTCAGGTGCAAGTGTTCCAAATAAACCCATGGCCTTACAGACAGTGTCAAACACAAACGGAAATAAAAGCCGCAGTCCTTTTATTTAAGTAAGATGGCAATCTAAGTGAAGTTACGCCTTTGCCAGATACCTCTGATAACATTTTGATTCTAAGAACACCTTTTAAAACGCAGCAGGTTACTCAGAAGATTATGAAGTGCCACAAATAATCAGGTCCCTCATCTAGAACAGTTCCAAGAAATTTTTCAGAGAAAAATTAATTCAAAGTACCGAGAACAAGCAAGTGAAACTCTCAGTTTCTCATAACTTTTTTTTTTTTTTTAAACTGTAACTGTTGGCTTCCTGCATACATAAAACAGGAAAATCAATGTTTCCTTGGAAGGAGCGCTCTAAAATTAAATTATGCTACATTTGTAGCAAAACAGAATTTATAAAGTCATTTGACAGCACGTGTGAAAAGCCAACACTACACATCAGTGGAGTCAGTTCATTTGCATGCTAACACAGCAGCAACACAGACTTCAATTGCCCCAGTCTGGGCTTTTTTATTAGCACAGCTGTACTTGCTTAATGACGGAACACTAAGGAAATGGAGAAAATGGTTTCATTCCTCTTAGCACCTGTATCTCCCAGCGAGCTCTTGTTCAAAGTGAAGATATGGAAATAAGAGCAACATATTACACAGTTAAACCTACATAAGGTACAGCCTACTCCACTATTCACACAGCTGGCATTTTGCCTTTTTAAACTATGCTATACAAGTTAACTTGCCCCACAAAAACACAGCAAAACTGAGGTCAGTTAAGTTACCACAGTGTTTATTACAATGGCCAAGCATCAAGCTTACATTTAAACTGTTGATTACTTTGAACTCTGTGATAAACTCTAGATGTGGTAGCTTAATAGAATATGTGAGAGAAGTCAGACAGATGGGTTTCTATTCCTTTCTTTTCAACGCTCTTATCAAAGTATTTCCACACATTGTTAAAGCTATTTTAGTTTTTGTAGAGATATCAGAGCTGCATTGGAAATGTCAAGTTTATTCAAGATAAATCAGCCTTTCACAAGAAAAGGTCAATGTCCAAGCTGGCATCAATTTTGCCTTAAGAAATCTGTAAAGCAAATAGTATTTGGCACATCAACACAACGGAAAAAATGAACAAATGCATATACTAACAAGCAGCATTTTCCTACAAATAACCTTATTAGCGCTATCAGGTTGCTGTATTTTAATTGCTTCAACAAATAGAAGCCCACTTGGGACACTGTTTTCTTTCTTAATATTTTATTTGCCATAGCTACAGAGCAAGAGAAAGGCTATGGGTAACATGACTCCAAGAGCTAATGGCTGGCTTATCTTTCCTCGGTGCAAGTCAAACTCTTGCTGTTTAAACTGAGTACAATAAGCTAACAGTTCTGCAAAATAACAAAAGCTAATCTCTCTGCCAAGTACAATAAAGTCATGACATTTTGTTAATGCCTTCATTAAGAATCACAATTACATTAGTATCTAGTCACACTAAGATAAGTACTAAATAAAGGCTTCATTTTAATCTTAGAAAACATCAATGCGCAACAAGCAGAAAAACAGAGGAGGGGCAGTGAGGCTGGGGACAGGTTCTGCATCAGAGGGCTGTGGGCATAGAACAGGCTGCCGGGGGCAGTGGGCACAGCCCCGCGTGCTGGAGTTCAGGGAACATTCTTACATCCCACTCTGACACATGGTCTGATTTTCTGGGTGCTGTGAGGAGCCAGAAATTGGACTAGATGATCTTATAGGTCTCTTTCAACTCAGAATATTCTATGATTCTGCACACAGAAAAACTGCAGTCAAAGCTAGACTAGTCAAAGCTAGACCGAGTGCTAGACTAGTCACTGCCTCGGGTGGCCACATCACACATCACACATACAGCACATCACACAGAAATTTAGAAAATAATAACAATAATAATCAAGGACAGAAGAGACACGCTGCTCCACGCGCTCATTACTCGCAGGAGCTCCATACGAGCACAGGGCAATACGTTTGGCCAAGCTGATGCCCTCCGCTACTCGACACCAGCTGTTACTCAGCCGCAGCCGCACCGATGAACGACGGAACTCCGCGCACCAACGCCGACCTTTCGGCACGCAGCTTACAGAGAGACGGGACGCTCATCCTTCCGCGGGCTGACACAAATACAAACCGAGCGCGGGCACCGACACGCCACACGGCCGCTCACCGACTCCACCAGCACTCCCGCGTTGTCGCCCCAGTGCTACGGGCTCTGCACACCGCCCACGGCCGCGGCGAGCTCCGCGCCCGGCGGACCGTTACACGCCAGTGCCGCTGCCGGGTCCCGCAGCGACCGCCTGAGAGCGGCCCCACGCTCCAGAGGCGCCCGCCGCCGGGCCCGGGCTGCAGCACGGCGCCGGCTAGGAGGACACGGGCTACGGATTGAGGCCCGGCTTTTGCAGCCCGCCAGCCATCAGCCGGCACCGCGTCCCCGCTCCGCTCTCCGCTCCCGCCGCATCTCCCCACCTGGGCTTCCGCGGCCAGGATAGAGCCCAGGACCGCCAACAGCCGCGTCGCCCACCGTGCCGGCGCCACTGTGCTCCGGCCGCCGCCGCCGCCGCCGCCGCTCATGCTGCTCCGGCCGCTCCGCCCGCCGCGGCTGACGGGGGAGGGCAGCCCCGCTCTCCACTGCCACAGGAAGCGGGCGGGCGAAACGAAGGCCGGCCGCAACAATTCCTCCCGGCGCGGCCGGCGGGGGCGCCGCGCTCCCCCCTCAGCCCGCCCGCGCTGCCGACACCACAGCCCCGGCTAGCGCACGCACCAACCCCCACGCCGCGATAGCCGCCGCAGCCCGCCGCGCGGCATGCCGGGGGCTGTAGTCTATCCCGCCCCTCGGCGGCTGGGCTGAGCGAGGACTTGGGAAGGCGCCCAATAGGAGAGGACCACGCGGGCTTCCAAAACAAGCGGTGAGCGAAGGGCTGCTGTGCGCTTGCGCTAGGCGGGAGGCGGTGGTGAGGGGAAGCTTAGAAGCGGTTTTCGTCTTTCGGTCTCCTGTCCCGTTCTCCCTTAGCTTCCGGGTTCCCCCCTCCACGCGCCTGGGCTGGCAGCCCAAAGCTGCACGGTGCCTAAGCTACCTGAGCCACCTCGTTTATTTTCTTGGGTAGCGCTCTACACAGCAGCCAGCCGAGCTGACTCACCTCACGGCTGCCCCAGCGCTCCTGCTGATCCAGGGGTCGAGGCACGTACCCTCAGAGGAAAGAGAGAGTGTAGGGCCACCCCCCGTCCAATTACTGCTATATCCGCTTAGCAATATCTAATTCTATTTTACTGTTTGCTGAAGTTTTACTGGTCCTTCAGAGCAGATCTGTTGGCAGCCCAGAGGTTGAAAGTTTTACGTGAATTGCATTTCTAAAGCTTTGCTTTGTCAATCAGTAGGACTAGTCTGAGACACATTGCCGCTGCTGCTTTTCGGCTCCTTTTGAAATGCTTAAAAAAAACCTTAGAAACAGGGTTGTGTTCCTAGCAGTTAAGTCCATGGTTGTAATTCACTTCCAGACTTTTGCAAAAGTTAGTATTTTAGTGGGAAACTGTGAGTGTTGCTGGAATTTGGATTCTGCTTTCCATCCATGCCCAGATTGTTTTCATATTCTCTCTGTAAAAGGAGAATGCTCATATTCTGGACTATGGAGATGAGCATTAAGATCAGGGAACTGTTTCTGTGAGCTTAAAAGTTTTTTTAAACTGGCCATGGCTGTGTCCTTACTTGCCAATATGCCACATATTTTTGCATTTTTGAAAATGACTTGAAGGAAGGATAGCTATGAATCGCGGAGACCCTGAAATGAATAGAATCATAGAATATGTTTTAGTGGTTGGCGACCCTGCACGTAACAGTGGGGTTGAAACTAGGTGACCACTGTGGTCCTTTTCAACCCAGGCCATTCTGTGATTCTGTGATAATCCTGTGGTGGAAGGGATCCATGAAGGTCATTGAGCCTAACTCCTGGCTCCACGCAGCACCACCCAGGATCAAACTCTATGTCTGAAGACAATGTCCAAATGTTAATTGAACTCTAGCTGACTGGGGCCATGCCTACTGCCCGGGTCAGCCTGTTCCAGGGCCTGAGGGCAGTAGTTTTATAGGTTGTAGTAGGAGGCAGAAGTTGTATAGTTTGCTCTCTGAAAGAAGATGTCTGCGCTTTCCTTTTCTCTCTGTAGTAAGGGCTGTAGGCATATCATTTGGGAAGGATTAAATTAGAATTTATGCCTACTTCCAGCAACAATGGACCAATATGTTTGCTAGGTATTTGAGAATAAAAGGCAGAAGAGCTAATGGTAATGTTTACCTTGCTGTGGCTGGCTCACACTGTTGCTACTGCATAGGCAGTAAGGCATTATTTCTGTTCGGCAAATCTGGATGAATTCACTGTATTTGTTTTCATTTTGTAGGTTTAATTTTGGAGCACGTTTTAATAATAATTAAAAACAAACAAAACACCTTAGAAATAACAATTGTCAGCACTGTGACATGCATGCACTTCGTATAGGACTATACAGATTAGATGTAAACTATCTCTATTTTCATAGTGTTCATTCAGTTGTTACTTAAAATATTTACATGAGTTACAGAAAGTGCTTGTTTCTTCAGCTCCAGCAGTCTAATCTTGCTTCTAGTGAAAGTAACAGTTTGGCTTTGACTCTAGTGTTAGCAGTATCAGGCATTTTCTGTAGATGTTTATAAATAATAATTCTAAGAGGCAAAAAAATTATTTATATTCATAAGTATTTACTAGAGCTGAATTATGCTTGATACGGTTTTCTAAACTCTAGAGCATATCCAATCTTATTTCATTTTATTTTTTAGTGTTGATTTCAACATTTGAATGTTACTTTGGTAGAGAAATTAAATGTGAAAAAAAAAAATCCCAACATAGAATTTCTTCGAGTAATTATTTTCAGAAAATAGCTGCAAGAGAAACAGAACTATGATCCCAAACAAAACCTACCAGAATGTTACAAAACGAGGAGTGTTTACTAATTGTGTTTCTTTTAAAGAAATTTGCTGTGAGGTTATAATGTTTTTGCAGGGACCGAGAACAAGTCTTTGCTGGGTAGAGCATTAAGCAAGTTTTCTATCCAGATGGTTACTGCATGCTGGGTTCATGAAAAGAATCTGGCAGGTATTATTTTTCAACTGCTTTAAAAAGCATCGCTTAGCATACAAACAAGTATCTTCCACAATTTCACAACACACATTGCTGTTAAAAACGTTGACGGTCTTCTTTGCATACTGTGATAAAAAGTTAAATAATGCATATCAGAATCACCGCTTTCTCATTGTAATGTAGTTGTTGCCTAGAGTAAAGAGAGATTGGGATGCATAGGGAGCAGCAGATGGCCTTATAGTGGTCTAGGGAACTGCTGAGTCACGGCCTGAATCACTGATTGAGCACCTGGGGAAAGAACCTGGTCAGCCCTGGGAGCACAGGTGAAGGCAATTCAGCTGTGTGACCAGACGGGTGGAGCCTGGCTGCACCTCTCTTAGACCTCATTTAAGGGCTGACTGCCACTGGGAAGGATCTCTTTCTGGAGATTTTTCTTTGGTGAAGCTTTTCCCTGTGAACCTGGAATCTACTGATAAGGGTGAGTGATCTTCTTCCCTTCTTTTATAGCACCTCTATTGTGCTTCTCCTTTTGTCACTGTACCTTTGTTGCATGATACCTTTCCTGTTGTATTGATCTGCACAGTTGCTACATGTGAATACAGCAGCTGTGCAGTTATGCAGGCTCTCTGGCCAAACTTGCTTTTAGCTCATGGGAAGGTCACAGAAGGAACTGAAATTGATAAAGTCCTGCCACTTTTCTATTGTTGGTTCAATTGTTGTCTTTTGGTCAGCTCTTATTTGTTTCAGCTGAAATCATGTGCTGTAGTTGTATAAAAAATTTATGTGTGGTGATCTCTTATGTAAAAATGTGTCTTAGAAATGATTACAGAATCAATTGAATTGAGTAAACAGGCAGAATGGGGCGGATTCACATCTCATGTTATGAGAAGCAGAGTAAATCACAGCTGCTTTGCCAAGTTCGTGAGCTAGATTTCAGTAACCTGAGATGTGGATTTCTGGAAACTTTTTGCCCTTGAAATTTTGCCTTATTTATTTTTCTGAATTAACACTTGAGTGACTGATTTCTAAAATTAGCAGAGTAAATGAGGAATCAGTATGTCGTAAGATCTTCTTCATGCCTGGCAAACAGTAAATGTGAGAGCACAGCCTGTTGGGCAATAGAATATCTTGCAGTAGCTTAATTGTGAATATTTGAAGATGTAGAAAGGTAACAACCTTTGGTGAACCACCTGATATATGTAGAAAAAGCAGGCAATGTGGGACACGTGAGTTCTCTGGCCTGTTAGGCTCACTGTATCTAAAGAACTGGTACATTCCAAACCCTGGGTTTTGTGTGTGTTTTTTTCTTCAAACTGTATCATTAGACTTGCAGCAAGTTTTTTATATTTCCTTGTAAGTCATACTTGCCTGCTATCCTGCTCTCAACTGTTGAAGCCTGCTATGAATTACTTTGAAAAGTACCCAAAGTTATCAAGCTAAACGAGAGTAATGTGAAGGCTATGGACTAAATGAAATAAGTAGTAGGTCAAATTTAATATAGTAATGAAAAGGGAAATTTCATACATGAAATTTTGCATACAGCAGTGTCTTTGCAATTAGTATATTAAAAAATGAAAATAGAGTTCAGTAAAAATAAAGAATTGCAAAGTACAAAGAGAACAATTTAGAAAAAAAAATTTTTTGTAGGTGATGGAAAAACTAACTACATATCTTAGCTGTACACTTGTATCCTGATTGTTTTAGACTACCTGTGTAGGGTATGACTGCAACACTTCAGTCAAGAATGCAGAAGAACTCTTCAATGTCTTACTGTTATCCTTGTAGCACCTATCCTATTTTGGAGAAGGAACATAACAAAGAAATGAGTATAGTGACTGCCAATCTTCTCAATATAGCAGGTGAGCACAGACATAGGTAATCTGGTTTCAAAAAACCCATAACCAAACTCTAGGATTTATGCACCTGCCCTCTGTGTGTGTGTGCTTATTGGCCAGTAAATCTGACGGTGAGGTAGAGGTCTCAAATTATTATATGTTTCATGAAAACAAGCAGCCAGGCAGGGAGAACCTGCTAATGCCCTTCACAGGGATAAGTTACAGCCTGAGACCAGCCATATGGTGGTCAGGGTCAATATGCTGATCTAGAGAAAATGAAGTTTCACTGTTTGTGTGGCTTGTGTTTGACTTGGACACTGCACAACCCCTGGAGTGGTGAAAACACTCCCATATCATGTCAGACTAAAGGCAAACAGGTTAGCCACAGACTTCACATAAGATGGCCTGTTTATGTGTCATTTTCTTTATATAGTGTTGTTTCAAATGTCTAAATCGCAACATTTTTGTGCAACTATAGAAGAACAAACCAATGTAATAATTGGCAGAGAATGTAATTTTAGCTTTTTAGCTACTGGTTAATGATTCCTACTCCTAAACAGTCGCAGAGTTTTAAGGAACTGGTCTAGCAACATATTGAAGCTTCTGACAGCTGTGATCTACAGAAGGATACCTGGGAAAGAAAACACCAGGTATATTTCCTGACTACTGAAGTAAGTTAAGAATGAAGAGTTTATGTTGAAACAGAAATAATCTATTGAATAAGAATTTATTGAAAGATGCCTGAAATGCACAAAGCAAACAAATGAAGGATAAACAGTTTCCACATGTTACAGACAAGTCTATAGCAACCATCATTATTAGCAGTGCTTCACTGGACAGGAATATATTCTCTATGGGTTGGAAAAGGCTTCATCTGCAGCCTTGAGCTCAGAAGACACACAAAAAAAGCCCCACCTTTGTGACTGCAGGTTATTATTTCAAACACAAAAATAACTTGCTATTTATTACCAGATTTGAACATGTTTGGGATAAGTCTAATCAAGGGTGGGATTTTTGGTTGGTTTTTTTTTTTTTTTTTTTTGTTGGTTACTTGGTTTTGTGGGTTTTTTTTTGTTCTTTTTGATAGCACTGAGGAATGGAGAAGAAGCAAATGTAGTTTTGGTTTGTAAAAACGCAGTTTGAGAATATTCATTCTATTTGAGTATGAACTTAACATAAAGAAGCTTTCTAGTTACACTGAGTTTAGCAGTTTACAGAGTTGCAGCAAGGTAAGCTATAGGTTGTACTTAAGTTCAGAAATTTGGTTAGAGAGCTAATCCACTGATTTAGAGTATGCCATGGCTTAAAGTTATTCTGTTTATTAATTTTTACGATACAATTGTATTTTGTTTTGCCAAAATACTTTCTGTCTGTCTTGACTGGTCATTTAGTTAAGTAACAGTATCTCATTTTGTTAAGTATGATGCAAGAACAGGCATGTAACAATCTAATTAATCTGTACTGTTGACAGTGCATTAGAGATATTTACATATAATTACAGTGTCTTCTTTAAGTACTAGGAAAAAAAATTATGATGGCTACCCAAGTTTTGAGGCAGTACTGCTGTCTAGACTATTGACCTCCATTACAAAATTCCATTATTTTGAAGAGCACTTTACAAATTTGTTAATAAATTGTTTCAAATTGAAAAGCTAATATGGTTTACAGATGCACTTAAAAACACATGATTTTTAACAGCATTAACCAGTTTGGCTGTTGGCACAAGTGTTGTTATATTAAATTATTATGTTATTTACTAAAATCATTTCTGAATACTGATGCAGGAAGATCTCAGGTTGTAAATGCCATACCAATGGTGGCTTAGCTCCGAACACCATTAATGTTTGTGTTTTACAGCTGCCTATCTAATATTAATTCCCTTGGATGTTTTGAAGGATGGATACATTTTGTTCTAGCATATATACATTTATACGATGTTCTCGTTACTAACCTTGTCTACTTTTGGCTTTAAGAGTCTTAGTCTTCAAACAGCACACAGAGGTGATGAATGTATACAGGTCTTCAGGGCAGATATGGCATTCATTTTGTTAAGGCATACATTTAGTAAGGTGAAAGCCCAGAAAATTCTTCTCTGTTGTGGCTTTGTTGTTGCTTACACTTACAGGGGAGGCTCCAATTGTTATGGCAGTATTGGTGCAGATCTGTGTTGGTGGGAACACATTTTCTCTTCACTCTAAGTCTAAGCCTGATTATCTATCACCAAAACCATTGCCTCTTCAAGGAAATCCTTGAGGGAAACGTGGAATCAGCAGTTTTGTTTCTAATTAGGCTCAGAGTTGCTCTTTCACATTAAGAAATTCTCCCTTCTTTGGAAATGAGTTTTGGTACTAACATGGAAGCAGTCAGTCCATATAGTGAAGAGCTAGACTCAAATGCTATACCAGAACAAACAAAAAAACCCCAAACAAAACCATGCTTTTCCATTGCTTTTACCTGTCATGAATAGCAGAAATATTAGTAATCTGTTAGCTTTGCCTTGGAGATTAATATACAGAGAGAGTGAAAGATCTGTATGTGTGTGTAAAGCTCAGTGGCAAAGCCTCTGCTTGTATTAGGTGAAACAAGGGCAATGCTGCTTAATCTTCTGAAAGCTGTGCCACCGTTGTCATTAGTGGGATGATTAAAAAGCTGTGAAAGCTATCCTTGCAAAGCCTTCCTCAATTCTGAGGACTCATGAATTCACTACAGTAATCATGGCAAACCACTAAAATTCTAGATATTGAAAAAATTTAGATGATAGCAAAAAGCCAGGTAGCAGCATGAGCTGTTGTATTTAATCTAAATTCTGCATGTAAGAGGAGCTTAATCCTCACCGCAATTTTTTTTTTTTTTTAGATTTGTATAATGCATTAGATAGAAATAAACTGTACAAAAGCACTCGGTTGTTAATGCTTTATGGACCAGTCCTCTTCTGGTTCTCCAGTGTTAGTAGGCTGACTGATCTGAGGCTCTCCCAGTCCAGTGGAGGAGAATTTGTCTGTGAAGTCACAACCTCCCTGACAAAAGATAAAGGTAGCTAACATAAATGTGTGGCCTGCGTGATGGCAAGCTAACAACATTGTTGCATTGGTTTCTTTTGTATTGTACAATAAGTAACATTTGATATTTCTTATTTAGAAATCAATGTCATGCATGGGCCTCATTTGAGAAATCTGCAATTACTTTAAGCATAGTGAAGCTGTAAGTGAAAGAATGTGGCAGAGATGGCAGTGCTGGCCTAAAGCAATTATATAAAAGGATTTGACATAATCATGATGTTTGTGTCATTAGGGCTCTGCAGGTGGTGAAGGCTCTGAAAGGCAAGAGGTGTGAAGAGCAGCTGAGGCCCCTGGGTGTGCTCATAGCAGAGGAGCTGGGGGGAGGCCCGATGGCGGCTGCAGCTCCTCGCAGGGAGCGGAGGGGCAGCGCTGAGCTCTGCTCTGTGTGGCAGCGGCAGGGCCCGAGGGAACGGCATGGAGCTGCGGCAGGGGAGGGGCTGTGGGGTTGGGGGCAGGTGCTGCACCACAGGGCGGCGGGCACGGAACGGGCTGCACGGGGCTGTGGGCACGGCCCCGAGTGCTGGAGTTTAGGGAACGTTTGGACATCGCTCTCAGACAGAGGGTTTGGATTCGGGGCGGTGCCGTGCGGAGCCCAGAGTTGGGCTCGATGATCCTTGGAGGTCTCTTCCAACTCGGGATATTCTGTGATTCTGTTATGCTGGAAATGCCTGTAGTGTAAGAGAATGAACATCTGTCAAAACCAGTGCAGTGTACGACTGTTCCTGTGCAGTACTTCTGTTTATAAACTCTGTTCTTGCCATGTGCAGATATAGGTGAAACCCTAATGGAAACCACCTTTGTCTGCAGGTAGTTAGCTGGCTGTGTGAGTATGAGCTCAGGAGAGAACACCCGATTTCCTATCGGTTACATGCAGACGGTCACACTGCTTGATGGGTCACAATACGCGCCGTCTTTATCTTTTTCGTTCTGTTAACGAAACAAGAGTTTTCACACAGCGAAGCGCGACCCGCCCGCAGCAGGGCCGTTACGCCCCGGGAGGCCCCGCCCCGCCCGGCGCTACCTGCCGTGCCGGGCCGCGGCAGGAAGGGGGCGGCGCGCAGCGGGGCGGTGGCGCGCGGCGGTTCCGGGCACGTCTGCGGTCGACGCGCGTTCCTCGTGCTGCGACCCGATGGCCGCTCCGCAGGGCCCGCTGCCCCCAGGTGAGAACTGCAGCGGGGAGCCGGGAGGGAGGGGCGGCGGCGGCGGCTCTCAGCTCCTCCGGGTGAGCGACGGACGCTGCTCGCGGGCGGTCTGTGGAGCCCTGCCGGGTCCGGGGGAATCGTGGATCTTGGGAGCCGAGCTGGGAAGCGCGGCCACGGCTTCTTTATTATTTTCCCTAGAAGAGTGGTGCTAGTGACTGCCTCCTCAGCTTCCCTCCCCCCCCGTCACGCACACGGTAATAATTTATCATATGTTGTGATGTGATTTAGAGCAACTTGTCTTGTCAAGCCTACTCCAGTGTTTAGTGTATTAGTTAGCATCTTAAAGTTTTTGTTTTTTTTTTTTTCCCTTTTCTCTTAGCTACTTTAAAAATACTAATCCCAGGCTGCGGGTGGTCTGTAAGCCAGTGCTTTTCAACCTGTCCTACTTGTGGCACTTATGACTTCTGAATGCCTTCTCTGAAGTGTGCCTGCCTGACTGCTGTTCCTTACCTGTCTGCTCATGCAGCATCAGAGTTATGAGTAATTAACAGTAAACAACTGTGTACAAGTGCTGATTGACCCAGTGTTAGGGTTTTTCAGGGACCTGGGTATTCTAGTGTAATTTTCTGTACCTCTTTTATTCAGATCTGAAGTTCGTGTGCTCCATGCCAAAAGTGTTGTGTTTAATTGAAGGGTTTGTCTCTGTGATCAAAGCTAGTGTAAGGGGAATCACTTTGGGCTGTACTGTTAATGTGTGCATGGGAGAAGCTGTATAGGCATGTGGCTGATTGATATGCTGAAGGTAGGCTTGACATACACTGTGGTTTGTGAACCTCCTCCTTCTGAAAGGTCAAAACTGTGGGGCCTCCCAAACCCACCCTTCAGGCTTCCTTGCCACACAAGGATGAAGGGCAGTTACAGGCTGGGAAATTGGAAAGTGTGTGCAAACACGCACATGTAAGTTTGTGTAAACTGAGGTACTGTTAACACTGGTAAGTGCCTGTGCCATATCCCCATTAGTCAGCAGCGGTATTGAGTAGGGAGAAGCTGTGCTGATGGGCATAAGTTGGCTGCTGCTGTTGGAAACTGGTTATGCTGGACAGGCTTAGGCAGAGAAGCTGTGAGGAGTATTGAGTGGCTGATCTGGAGGTGCTGGGAGCAGAAAGGATCTTTGGGAACAGCCACCTGGGGCAATTTCAGAGAATGGTGTGAAAGCAAATGTGGGCCAGTGGCTGTATGCTGTCAGTAATAGTGATTTGTTGACAAATCCTAGAAAATGTTAGCAAGCTCTCTGCTGAGGTAAGTGTATTTACACAGTCTGCATTTGGGTAGTCAGTCAGGTGATAGATGTATTTCCTGTCAGCTTTTCAACATGCAAAACTGAGGGTGTTTCACATTTGAGATAAATAGAGAACTTTCCTCCATGCTGTTTCATGCACCTGTATCCAACTCTGTGAATTGAGCTGCAGCCTGCTGGGAAATACAGTGGGGAAAGACAGAGGGGGACACAGCATTTTAATTGCTTTATTCACAGTTGAATTTTAAGTCTGTGGTTTTCATTATCTAGATGACCTCTTCCAACTCAAATGATTCTATGGTTATCCTATCAGCGATCAACAGAACTGTGGTTACTCACAGCAGCAGTACATGGAGTATTTATTCTCGAGTACAAATATGCACATGCATACATGCCACCTGTAGAGAATGCTGGAACTTGGTAGTACTCAGCAGTCTAAAAAAAAAAAAAAAAAAAAAAAAAAAAAAACAAAAAAAAAAAAACAGGGAAATGAAGAACTTGAAAACAAGAGGAAATGGATGTAAGTATAGGAAACACAATACGGTTTTTAAGTAGTATTTTTTTTTCAGGATGTATATTAATCAAGGAGGATGCAAAGCCACTGATTTTCAGTTACTGTGTTTGTGAGATCTAGAAGGCAGCAGTCAGTGAGGAGTACTGCTCTGTTGCCCCTTGTAGGGTAACCCTGGAGTCTGCCAAATCCTCATTCCAAATCTCCATATTCTCAGAGCTGCTCCCATTTTTCCAGTGCTTCACTCTGGATTATGGAAATGAAAGAAATACCAGTGTTGTAATGGACTTTGCTGTCTTTTAGAGTTTGTACGGGCAGGTAGGAGAGAAACTACAGGAGCCACAAAGGTTCACAAGGGTACGGAACTTACTGTGGGAGGGGGAGGACTACTTCCATCTACCTTGAGTCCCCTTAAATTACAAGGCTGAAAGCAAGTTTGTGTTTTTTTGTTGTTGTTAATTGCAGCCAAAGATCCATAGGCGGAGCTGTAAGGCCTCCAGAGTAAACCGATTAGAACAAGCATGCTTTGCCACTGCTTTCCAGGAAGGAGTCTTTGCTGGCAGTAGAGGAAACAGTGAGACTAGGGAAGTTCTTGGCTTCCCTTGGCTCCTGCACTTCCTGATTTGTTAGCTTTCCTTTGCAGATTGGGTTCCTCAGTCTTCTCTCTCTGCTCTTGCTTCCTCCACAGTTCCCTGCTACCACAGATCCCACTTAACTCCTGCTTTGGGCCCTACTCTCCTGCAGCACCTTGCTCCAGCTTATTGTCACTTCTGCTGTCCCAATGTGACTTGTGCCCCTTCTGCATTCAAGTCAGGCAGTTTGTGTTATCCCTTGCTGTCAGGGCAGGCTTTGCCACAGCGTTTGCTGATCTCATGGTTCTGGAGCAGGGATTTCATCCCTCACAGTAAGGCCTTTACAGATGTTCAATGTGTCCTGTGTGCAGAGGATGTGCTCCAGCCGTGCAGGGCTGATCCCTGTGGCTGTGAGCCCCTTGCTCAGGGAACACGTAGCCTTCCTGTGAGCACAGAGCTCTGAAATAACCCCTCAGAGGGGTGCTGGGCCCGCACCTGGAAACCCAGCTTGTGAGGCTGCATTCAAGAGGCTGAAAGGAGAATGGCTCTATCCTGGTGCCTTGTCTGCCTCTCTGCTGCCGCCTTTTTATTTTTGGGCCTGTCCGTTGTACTGTCTTCTCTTGTCTTAGGTTGTTTTTGTAGCTGCTTGAGGCTGAAAACTTTCTGATGTGCTCTTGTAATGAGTGTAGAGACTTTCATGTTGAGAGTGACAGGAATGAAGATCCTATTAGATAATTTAAAATGCTTTTTATAGTTTTTGATAACATTATAGTTACCAGCTGAAGAGCTCTTCTGTGAGGAAATGTGATGAAGATGTTAAAGTGAAGGCGTGCATCTTGGCTTGAGCACTCTTGATCAGTACTTGGCAATTGTTTGTGAATTTCACTGTGGATGCAGGGGGTTGACTTTTCATGATTCACTTGCAAATGCTTTGAGGATTTATGTTTGTATCCTGTTGATGTTAATATAATTGAAGATCGTTATTCAATAGTATACAAATAAAAAAGCATTTGAGGTAAGCATTAATTATTAGGCTTTGTACTATAATCTACCATGTGTATTTGATGTACATTACAGTATATTTTGTTGCGGTGGGCTTGTTTTCTGCTTGAATTATGGCTTTAAGGGGAACAACTGAGTACGGCTACTTGGAGAACAGAACTTAGCTTGTAGCAGATTTTCTGGGTTCTACTCTTTACTACTGAATTGCTTTGTGAATGATTTATTTATTTTTTCTATTTTTTCTAAAATTAAGTTTTCATTTAACTCTATCTTTTGTTAGCTTTGAGTTGCATTTCTGTTTCATCTGTGTGCTAGTGTTTCTGATGTTTTCTAGTTTGTCGTGTTGTTGTATAAATTTCACACAGTGCGTATAATGGCTGTCTAGCTGTGCTTTGCCTTGATCAGATAAATAAGCAATTCATGAATTTTCAGACAGGAGGATTTTGAGGATTGTGCAGTAATAAAGTCATCTTATTTCCAGCAGATCATGCAACAAAAGAGCCAGTAGAGGATACAGATCCCAGCACTCTTTCCTTGACAATGGTATGTATTTCTGTTCTAACAAATTTAAAATCATTAGACCTCTCTACAGTTATGTTATGCAGATGTGATTAAAATATTTAAGAAACTCAAATCATGTGTATATTTAGGGTAACCCTGTGTAATTAAAATAAAAATAGTAACAGATTCATAAGCTATTATAAATCAAGGATTGGTGCTGGCACTGGTGCTGTTTGTCATTGTTGTAAGGAACATGGGCAGTGGGATTGAGAGCACCCTCAGTGAGTTTGTGGATGACACCAATCTGAATGGTGCAGTTGACACGGTGGAAGGAACAGATGCTATCCAGAGAAACCTGGACAGATGTAAGAGGTGGGCCCATGCCAACCTCAGGAAGTTCAATAAGACCAACTGCAAGGTCTTGCCATCTGGGTTGGGGCAATCCCAAGCACATATACAAGTTGGGTGGAGAGTGGCTTGAGAGCAGCCCTGAGGAGAAGGATTTGGGGATGTGGGTTGATTAAAGACTGGACGTGAGCTGCAGGTACGCACTTGCAGTCCAGAAGGCCAGCTGTATCCTGCATTGCATTAAGGCAAGAGTGATAAGCAGGTCAAGGGAGGCGATTCTGCCCCTCTCCTCTGTTCTTGTGAGCCTCCACCCAGAGTACTGTGTCCAGTTCTGGGGCCCCCAAGGCAAGAAGGACATGGAGCTGTTGGAGTGGGTCCGGAGGGCTGGAGCACCTCCCCTACAAGGACAGGCTGAAAGAGCTGAGGCTTTTCAACCTGGAGAAGAGAAGGCTCTGGGAGGAGCTTATAGCAGCTTTCTAGTACCTGAAGGGAGCCTACAGGAAAGCTGGGGAGGGCCTTTTTATAAGGGCATGTGGTACAGAATGATGGGAAATGGCCTTAAACTGGAAGAGAGTAGATTTAGGCTAGATACTAGAAAGAAATTCTCTACTGTGAGGGTGGTGAGACACTGGAACAGGTTGACCAACAAGGTTGTGAATGTTCCCCCTCCTGCCTCAGAGGTGTTCAAGGACAAGCTGGGAATTTGAGCAACCCGATCTTGTGGGGGATGTCCCTGCCTGCGACAGTGGGTTGGAACTAGATGATCTTAAAGGTCCCTTCCAACCCAAACCATTCTATAATTCTATGCTGAATTGGGCAGCACCAGTGAGCAGCCCAGTAGTTAGCTAATAGTCATGGAGAGCCGGTAACAGCACTTTTTTTCATTTTTAGAAAAAAGATTTTTGCTGACGTTCTTTTGTCTGTATGGGTTGAAAGGGTAAGAAAATCCAATTAAGGCTTAAAATATAAATTGTATTGACTTATTACTCTTTCCTGTACCTATTTCGTCTGATGAGTTAAGGAGATAGAAAGGCATGATCAGTAATGATACCAGTGCCTTGCAGCAGACATGGTAAAACCTAGGAGAGACCTGACAAGTGCTCTGTGGCTCATCCTTGCTGAGTAACACAACTTACAACAAAGTTCTGATATATTAAACATGCCAATATTATGCTGAGACAAAGACTGTCTCAGGAGTATGTAATTTGGTGCAGTTTTCTGAGAGTTCTTTTTAATGCTGCAATGGATTGCTTCCTCTGGGGAAAAACAGCGGTGCTGCGTAGCCCAGAGAACACTTTTCTAGTCTAGCAGATTAAAATGCTCTGATTTGTTTTATGGGTAGTAATTTAGCAGGCGATTGTTTTTTCCTTGGTGTTTTCTTCCCATTTTGAAGCTTTACTACAGGCAGTTCACTCCCTATTGCATAAAGGCAGGGGTCATAGTGAAGGAGGTGGATGTTAGGTCTACTAGCAGGTTATAACAGATGCCTGGAAATGAGTAGCTGTCTCATTAAACTCAGTAATAATAGTTTGCTGTTGGTGTCCATTGAAAGAGGTGTTGAAATCTCTTGATGGGATGAGGTTCAACAAGACCAAGTGCTGAGTCTTGCACTTTGGCCACAGCAACTCCAGGTAATGCTGCAGGCTTGGGGCAGTGACTGGAAGACTGTGTTGGGGGTGTTGGTTGATGCTCTTCTGAATGTGAGCCAGCAGTGTGGCCAAGAAGGCCAATGGCATCCTGGCTTGTATCAGAAATGGTGCTACTAGCAGGAACAGGGAAGTAATTGTCCCCCTGTATTCAGCTCTGGTGAGGCTGCACCTTGAGTACTGTGTGCTGTTTTGGGCCCCTCAGTGCAGGAAAGGCACTGAGGCCCTGGAGTGTGCCCAGAGAAAGGCAATGAAACTGGTGAGAGATCTGGAGCACGGGCTTTATGATGAGTGGTTGAGGGAACTGGGATTGTTCAGTCTAGAGAAGAGGAGGGGTAGGGGAAACCTTATTGCTCTCTATAACTACCTGAATGGAGGTTGTAGTGAGCTGGAGATTGGCCTCTTCTCTCATGTGACTAGTGATAGGACCAGAGGGAATGGCCTCAAGTTGCGTCAGTGAAGGTTCAGACTAAACACCAGGAAATACTACTTTTTCCAAAGAGTGGAATGGGCTGCCTGGAAAGGAGGTGGAGTCTCTGACCCTGGAGGTGTTCAAGGAGAGTTTGGACGTTGTGTTGAGGAATTTGGTTTAGTGATCGCTATTGGTAATGAGTGGGTGGTTGGACTGAATGATCTTATAGATCTTTTCCAACCTTAGTGAATCTGTGATTCTATGATGATGCATTGTTTTCTGCATTGGTATCATTCCACTTAAATGAAAACTTCTTTTCTCATCTCTGTAATATCTGTATTGATTAATACCGTAGTGAATCAGGAATCCCTATTACTTTAGCATGTGCTAAGATCAGTGTAGCTAGTAGTATTTCTGCCTAAGAAGGGCATTACTGTACCTGATTGTAGGCAGATCACCTAGTAGTAACTTTAGAGGTTAAGTGTAATTATGCAGTTCTTACATTGTCCAGCAGAATTACACTTAAGATAACAAACATCTGTGTCTCTTGCTTTTTTTTTTTTTTTTTTTTTTACAGACTGAAAAGTATCCTGTCCAAGACACTGGAGTACCTAAAGGTAAATACTATGAATTCTGTCTTTTAGGTTGTGTGTCACAGATTTTTTTTTTTTTTTTTCCTAGATGTTTATATTTTGAATGTAGTGTCACCTTCTGTATTTTAGGTCAGTTGAACATGTGTGCATATACACACACGTTTTTGTTTTTCTGCCAAAGTTTAGTCACAGCTCTCATCAGAAGATATAGATTCTCAGCCTGGAAGAAAAATACAATGGTGCTGTCAATAGAACAGTATTCAAAGGATAGAGATCTTTAAAAGGTGGCTTTGAAGAGATTGTTGCCTTCAGATTATCAAAAATACAATTTGATAATACCTCCCCGTTCTCCTGCCTTTGACATTCCCAGCCCTATCACCAGTTCATGCTGGTATTAATACCATCTGCTTAGAAACCTAGCACATTTCTTTGCAGGTTCTGTATTGCACTGAATTCAGTTGCTTGGCTTAGGTAGTGTCACCATCTCCATTATGGCTGCTTTTACATGTGGGTGTTTGTTTTTTTTTTTTTTTTTTTTTTTTTTTGTCATCCCAGTTTTACCATTGGCTTTTCTCCAGGAATTATTCTGTCAAGGTCTCGGTAAAGGAGCACTCTAGAGACACTTGCTGAAAGCGTGGGCCATACAGCATTAGGGTTAAAGAGAAGTTAGCATGTTATGCTGGGCTGCTTAAATCAGCCAGCCAGAGAAAATGAGAATCTTGTCAGCAAGTGTTCAGTGGACCAGTAGAATGTGAAGGCTAATTTGAAATCGTAAACTGCTTCCTGCTTATTTGCAGTCAGGTGGTTTGTTACTTCAAAGCTGTTTACTAACAAACTTCTCTGAACACAAGAAATATTACACTTTTTAGTTCCATCCATGACATTTAGTCCCCCTCAGAATTAAATAGATAAATTCCTACAATTCCAATATTGTCAAATTTGTTTGAAATTCAGTATTGTATATTTTAAATATATTTAATTTAAAAATGAAAGCTATGGAAGGAAGTGGAAATCTCAGTGCTTTTTGTAGGAACGAAATAGACTTGGTATATCTTTTTTTCTGCTGCTTCTTGTCAAATGTATAGAGGGCTAAGTATCAATACAGCATTTCCTCTTTAGAGTAGGAGGTGATAAAAATACCTCTTAGTCTTCTGTTTGTTTCTGGAATTTCAAGTTGTATTTTTTTTTAATTTATTTTTCAAAATGTTTTCAGTGCTATAGGTTTTGATATCAGTACCAGATGGCTCCTTAGGTGGTGTTTTTTCAGTTTGCTCCATAAGAATAATTCTCATAACTATTTCTTTAAGAATACAGGCTGAGAAATATAAGCCTGTGAATTTAAAAGTGTCGCAGATGTGCAGAGCTGATTCTGTAACAGAAAATGGTTTGCTTCAGATTTAATATTTGAATATATGCTTCACTGACCTGAGGTGGTGGTAGTTTGTTCCTTTTTTGGTCAGTCAATTTACAAACCATTTTGGGATCTAGCTTACCAAAGGTCTTAGCACCCTCTACTGATGATGAATTAAAGGTGGGTTGTGTCAGATTTTCATCTTGGAAAATTAGGCTTAATGTTTGTGTCATATTTTGAC
Organism: Tetrao urogallus; assembly: GCF_951394365.1. Lineage (NCBI taxonomy): Eukaryota > Metazoa > Chordata > Aves > Galliformes > Phasianidae > Tetrao > Tetrao urogallus. Next base: position 37,046,301 of record NC_136814.1, on the reverse strand, counting down.
TATAATTCTGCTTCTGCTCAGATGTTGAGCAAATTTGACAGATAATGTTTTCACACAAATGAATTGGATTTTGATGCCTATAGTCACTTTTTTGGGGGATTTCTTTTTATCTCTGGATCTACAGTTCAAAAGAGAGAAGATGATCCTTATTAAAGGTTTCCCAGCTGGCAGGGGAATGTTATTTACTTTAAGTTTCAATATAAAAGATGAAAAAGAAGAAAACTGTGATTTCATTTTCTTCCCTCCTTAAGTGTAAGGTTGAATTCTTTGATTCAGATCATATTCTTGAGTGAGATAAGGAAGTATGTTCTTCTTTCTGTTACCTGACACTCCAGAGATAATAGCTGTTCTTTTGTGAGATCTTACCACTTGACAAACAGCAAAATGCTAAAAATAATGTCTCAGCTGTGGAGTGTTGAGGTGTCTATGACAGGTCTAGAATATAACCTTTTATAAGCTCTTGTTAAGGGTTAGTAAGCACCTCACCTATGGGATTTGTGGAAATGGTTTCTTGATGAGAACCTTACTAAGCGTGTACAGAGAAATTTGTCTGTTTATGTGAGGTTCACAAAGCTTGTGCATCCCTTATACCACACTTTGAGAGCTGCAGTGAAGCTTGAAAGTGATCAAAATCTGGGTCATAGTGGCAGATGTGCTTTTCGATGGATTCCCAAGGCAAATGATAAAGGTGTTTTTGAGACATTTCAGTGCTTCAGGAAATTGCTGTGTAGTAGAGTTAAATAGGATGAGCCTAATTCACAAAGGAGCAGAAGGCAAACGTTTGTGTAGTACATATTTCAACGGTGATTATTATAAATGTGATCTGAAGAGCAAAGCAGAAAGGATTATATTGGTTTGTAACACCCTTCTTCAGCCTGCCTTGATGTATTGGCTTGGTTAATATTCTCATGGTACTGCTCCTGGTCAGCTTCCTGAAAGAGCATAATTTTGGCCACAAAAATAATGTGCTGGTTGTTTTTAAAACACCGATACACTAGTACTTGATCTCCACAGAATTATTTTTCTTAATACATGTTCATGACTGTCGCAGCTACTGCCAATTTATTGTTTGGGGCTTTTTAATCCTGCCTTTCCCAGTGACTGAGCAGAAAGTGGAGTTAAATTTTGCATGCTGGGCATCTGTAATATATGATTAATAGTCTTACCACATATCTGTATCTGAGTGTGGAAGACAAGTGTTTTACAATCTTTGTCTTAGATGAGGAATACCAAACAGATCAAGTTACATTGGAAATTGCATCTGTGAACATCAGGAGTCTTACGTCAGATTCTGGCCTAGTCCAGCAGGTAAGAAAAAAATTGTACTGAATGTGAATTAAGTTATTGCTGTTAATTAAATACATATCTTAACAAATATATTTTCAGACTGTATGTGGAAAGTGCAGAATTACTCAGTAAAAGACCAGAAATCAGCTCTCTTTTCCAGTGTTCAATGAAGTGAGCTTTTGTGGATAAAAGCAACAAAAGGATATGTAATAATTAACGTTTACTTTGTTTTGTAAGTAGGTTTTGATTAGTGTATAGATGCTCTTGAGGAGAGCCAACACAGAGTTTAAGCTTTGTCATGCGTGTTCTCCCTCTTCCCTGATGAAGATAGAGCCAGGACAGAGAATAAGGAGGGAGAATCCTGTGTTTTGCCCTAGGGAGGCACTTGGTTGTTCTGCTTTGACTTTGGGACATTGCTTGATCCGTACTGAAAACTCTCCACTGATTGTGAATCTTAAGCTGCTGAACAGTGGGCAATGTTGAGCAGTCCCTACCATGGTGCTCTATAGTGTAGGCATTTTTCAGATGACTGTTATTTGCTGAATTTCAAATTGATTCTCTTTGGGTTGAAGACTTGAAGAAGATAAATGAACGAGCACTGTTCAGCAAAAAAAGGAGCTAAAAGGAGCTCCTTATGCCAGAGTCCCAGCTGACTTTCATCAAACAAACATGAGTTTGGTATGCATTTCACGGATGATGGAGGTAACTATCTAACTTCCATCATCAAGAAGAGAGCTTCTGTTGCCCATATACAGTCACCGTAAATATATTTCATCATACTAGGCTGTTAATAGTTCTACCGAGCTGGAAAACTTTCTGCTTATCTACAGACTGTGCATAGGTTTATAGCTTTGATTAAATGTGTAAAAGTTGGTGGGATTTTGGTTGTAGGCAAAAAAATTAGTCATGCCTAATATGCCTAACTTTATGGGCAGTGACAATACATTGTCTTATTTCAATTACATTACAAGAATGCAATCTTCAATAATCCTGAGGGCATACAATTTAACAAGTGTGTAATAACTGATCAGTAAAAATACCAATTTGGGGAATGAATGACAGAAGTAAACATCGTGTATATTTTTGTACTTCTTGCAGTACTAGCTGCTCCTGTTATCTATTTTTGGTAAGATGTGAGTATAGTGACATGTCCTGAAGGTTGTTAGGTCTTTAGGTATTAGCTTTCACCATACAGTTTGAATGCTCACGAGCTCACAGTGTCTGGGAAAGTTCATTGAAGCTCAGAATAGCTCTTAGCAAACTATTTGAAAAATATCCATTTTTCCTTCCCCCCCCCCCCCCCCCCCCGTTTGGTTTTGTTTGTTTCTTTATTCCTCTTCAAACAGAGGCTGATCTGTGATGGGTAACTCTCCAAATAAACTCTTCTCCAAATAAATTACTCTCTGGGGGATTTGTTCCTCATGACTCAATACTTTTCTGCTTCTAGAGGAATTTGAGGAAATTGAGACAGTGATTATAATCATCATTTTCAGATCCATTTTTTTTTTGTCCTTTCCTAACCAGATCTTCAAATGACTTGGAGATAGTTTACTTTTTTTGTAATTGGACTGTGCGTGTATATGTATCCAACAGATGAACTGAAAGTTCCTGTGCTCTATTTTTAGGGGATTTCTTAGTACTGAAGGTTCATTAGGTAGGAATATAGAGTACTTATTACACTTTATTGTTACACAGTTGACTTGTTTGCACGCACAGCCTGCAAAATGCTAAGAAGCTTGCTGTGATAGTTAGGAAGAATGATGCAATATGAAAATCAACATTGCTTTATTGCAGTTATCTGAGGGGAAAATCCCCTCCTGCTTTCATCTTTAAATCCTCAGTAGAAGAAAGCTATTTCATCTGGTTCCACACCCGCATAGTTAAAGTAAGCGCAGCTGCAGTTTCCTATAGTCTTGGATCAAGCTGCTGTCCTTTCAGTTTTTATATGTTGCTTTGTGAGTTGTAGAATTGAAGTTGGTACCTGCGGTGCAGTCTCAAGCTGCTAAATATTGTCACTGTGTTTAAGTAGAGTGGTGTTTGCTTCAAACAGGACAGTGGTTAGATGTGAGCTGGCAGAAATCTTCAAGACCACCTGCTGTCTAGAAAAGTAGGAAAGTTTCCTATGAATGTCAAGAAGTTTATAAGAAAGCTCCTCCAGATTCAGTAGACCAGTGGAACATTCCCTTCCTGTTTTATGCAGGCAAAGATCTCAGATTTTTTTATTACAAAGCATTTAAATCTTCTTAAGCAAACTACATGAGTTGTCCACATCACTTAAAAAGCTACTTTTTTTGGTGTACAATGTTAGCAACTTTTCATGACTGCATACAGGGAGGTCATTTCATAATTGTTGGTAAATGCCCAGACTATCATTTTTCAAATGGTGATGGCTGTAATTGGTTTTGAGTTAATCATCAGTCAAATGTAGGAAACTAAGCAAGAATGGAAAACGTGGACAGGAAGAAAGAGGGATTAAGAGCAAATTATTTGAAAGGTGTAACCCCATAGTATATGATCAAAAAGGATGACATTGTTCAATAGATAAAAATGTGAGTGTTACTTTGTGAGGTAAAATCATAAAAAATGCTATCTAAAATGGCTACACATTATTAGTAATTTCTCATACTAGGTAAGTACTCTGACTTTATCAAGTAGCTTGGGGATTCTTCTATGGATTCTTCTATGTAATCTCCTGACACTTAAAAATGAGCCAAATAATTACTCTAGTGTTCAAGTGCAGTGTTTTGATTTACGTTTGTTCTTTGCTTTGTAGCCAGAAGACAAAGACACTCAAAACCATTCTGACAAATCGCTTTCAGGTAATATGTCAGCTTTACTGTTCTACATATTTTATTCCTACATTTTCTTTGAAAGGACTTTATTAAATAAACTGCTACATGTCATAACCTAGAAGTACCTGGGTAATCAATGCTCATGGCACTCATTTCATTACCACTGCCTTTTATAGCTACCCCTTTGTTCTAGAAGGGGAGGCAATCAATAACACAGACCATACAAAATGAGTAAGTTACTCTGACAAAATGCACCTAGTGCAGCCACCTTCAAAGGAAATCTGAAAGCAGCTATTGAGAGAGCAGAGGTGGGGGTTTATCGCATAGTGTTTTCAGCTTGGCTGGGAGTTGGTGGCTGATACGCAGCCCCGTTGATGAACAGTGAACAACTGAAAATTAACTTTCTGTAAAACAAGAAGAAAAAAAAGCTTGTCATATAACGTTAGGATTGTGCTGGTAGGTAGGTCGTGTGCTCTGATACAAGACATCCTTGGAAAGCAGGATTCTCTGTAACACTTCTGATAATCTGGTACAGCACAAGAAGCAGGTTGGTTCAGTTTTGTTTACCTTTAATTGTGCCCTTTGCTTTCTTTACCCCTTCTTTCCTATTTCTGTGGGAGGATAAAACATACTCTGGCATCCTTGCAAAGCGAGTAAGATGAAATTCAGATAGGGTGCTCTCCTGCCCTTTGAGCTCAGCCAGAACTTTTATTGAGTTGCATTCATTTTGCCTTGTTTGTGTAAGTAAATCCTAGTATGAGTGAGTCCAATAAATTTTGTCTCACTTCAGTGAGTGCTTAAGATGCACAAGAAGAGCAGAATTGCCGATATTAAAAATTTCTTAGAGAACAGCTGTGAGGGCTGTGGAAAACCTGGGAGCAAAGATGTTGCCAGAACATTTTTCCCTTTAAAAGGGAATCTGAGCATTTGTATGAAGTTATTTGTCTCCAACAGTGTTCTTGCTGCACGTCTGAACTTGCTGAAAACATCAGAAGCTGTCTTTAGCCTGCTTAAAAAGAAGGCTTACGAGCAGCATTACAAAAATAACAATAGCCTGTTCTTCTCTTAGGGGAAAAAAAAGAAAAAATGTTTACAGATGCTCTGTTCACCTTAGTTGCTTTAATCAGCACTAATATTCAGCATAAAAAGTGACCTTTTGAAGGTCTTTCTGGAAATTTTGCACAATTTTACAGTTAATGCAAATGGAGCAAAAAAAAAAAAATAAACTGATGCTGTTACCTGTTAGATTAGGTGACACTGACGGCCAGATTTGATCTTTTCCAGAGATATTGTTGAAGTCTCTCAGACCAGCACTGATCCAGGACTTACAGATCAGTGTCGCTGTTTCCATTGTCATTTGACACTGAAACACTGTTACTGTTGTTCTTAATCTGTTTGTTTATATCAGTTTTCTTGTTGCTGCATTCTTTTTTTCAAAGGGTTTCATCCCAAGTAGGACTAATTACTTTGCCATTTCAGGCTGCACGATGAGGGAGGCCAGGACTTTTAGGAAGTACTTCTAGGCTGCATTCATTACCTGCTGCTCTTTGGACGTACCAAATTCTCCCTGCATTCAAAAAGGAGCTCGTTAAGGTCATATCTACAGTCAGAGTGCTGAAACAATGCCTTAGACTACTGCAGTACTAGAGATCTTAGTATTTAACTAGAAGCATGATTAGAAATGTTTATATATATATATTTCATTTACAGGTTAGTAATACGTAATATATAATATACAGATCTGATAGGACTGCATTGTTCTCAGTGCTAGGCAGACGCTGTTGTGTGTGGGAGACCTCTAAATGGCAGTTCTTCATTTGATGCAGATTTTGGAACATATCACCACCTACTTCCAGAATCTTGGTATTCTTATTTTTCTCACACGTGGAGGAGTATGTGCTCTATTTCTTTCTGTAATGTACACTCAGAATAGGCTTGCTTAGTAGAGCAGAGGCAATGTTATTGTAAGAGCTCTTACCAAACAAAGGAACATATTTCTATCTTGCTGCTGTGTTAAGATTCTCCTGGCACAAATATTTAGTGGTGTTATAAAAGCAGCAGTCCAGAAATATGAAACTTTTTGCCTTTGTCCTGCAACATATCTATACAGGATGTGCATAATCTGCACGTATTCCTGTTAGTGACATGTGGGGGTCATGGCAGACTAAAGGATGGAATGTAGCTAGCAAAAAAAAAAAAAGGGGGGGGGAGTACCCACACTTAAATAAATTGCACAGTGTTTATAGAAAAGGGAGAAATGTGACTCTTTCAGAAGTACTGTCCTTTTGATTATTACCCATTCTTAGCAAAAAAAAAAGTGTTAGGAAATTAACTTCATGAGTACTTCATGAGGAAAAGCAGCTGCATGTCAGTATTCTGACTTCTTCAGAAACGATTCGTGGGATTATAATACTCTTCAAACTTTTGTGCTTTTGAATTTCTTCCAATTAAGCCACAGCAGTAGATCCTAACTTCTCTCTATATGCTGGTTTTAACTACAGATCTCAAGAAAGCCTGCAAAGAAAGTAGTACCTGCTCCTTGTGCTTATTCCATGCACCGACCATCAGTGACATGCTCAATGACGAGGACTTGTTGTACACAGTGAGGCTAAAGCTGGATCCCTGCCACCCAACAGTGAAAAACTGGAGGAATTTAGCAAGCAAGTGGGGGATGACTTACGATGAATTGTGTTTCCTTGAACAGAAGCCTCAGAGTCCCACCTTGGAGTTTTTGCTACGAAATAGTGACAGGACTGTGGAGCAGCTGATTGAGCTCTGTAAATTTTATAAGAGAATTGATGTTGTGAAAGTGCTACTGAAGTGGGTGGAGGAGGAATGGCCCAAGAGAGGAAAAAGAAGTTACCAGAACGACTTGTAGGACAAAGAAAGTGTTAGTTCCTGCTTGTTATATGTTGGGACTAGCTGCAACTAGTAGATGGGAAGTTTCTCTTGTGGCAGAGAGACAGTCTGTGCTGGCAGTCTGTATACTGTGTAAGCTTTTGTACTGTATACACATATATATGGTCTGTGCCCTCAGGATTGTAAAGGTAACCTTTCAAAAGTGGGTAGAATAATGCAGGTTGTGTTTCTGAGTCTACAAACGCTTATTTTCTTCGCTGCTGTTTGTAGGCTTCATAAGCAGAAGAATGAAAAAGCCAGACCACTGGTATAATTGCAGCAGTTGTGAGCCATGTCAGTCAGTTGTGTGTTGTTGCTGCTGGGAAAGCTGCAACTAGAAGGCAAGTCTCTTAGCTTTTCTGATAGCCTTTCCACAGTTTTTGTGTTCTTCCTGCTAGAAGACAAGAGGATATTTCTTTTCTTTCTAATTTTTAAGCTTTATGACACTGTATTTGGCACAGACACGACTTGATTGTCCAAGCAGCAGTTTGGATTTCCATGTTTGAATTAACTGAATGTTTGAACATCACATTCAGGCAAAATTAAATTCTGAGTCTCTTTTTACAGACAGGACTAGATGTTAAAATAATTGCATGTTTCTGCATCATAGGGTATATTTCCTATGGAGAAATCATCTAGTTCAGAAATACTTTCCAGCCCATAAATGCCCTTCACCCAAATAAACTAATTCAGAAAACCCCACCACAATTAAAATGCTTTATAGTTAAAATTAGTTTCCATAGTTTTGAATAAACTGTTCACTCTGAGCATTCCTTGATATTTTGCTCAAATGCCTCTCATTTTGCAGTATGAGGCGATAGGGAATGTCTCACCCACAGTGTATACTTAGTATCAGAACAAGTGTAACTTCCTTGTTCATAAACTGTGGTTTTCTTCACAGCTTTCCAGTTGTCTGATCTACTTTCTGTCCTATACCAAAGTGGTTGTACGCTTCCATGAAAGTAGACAAGTTTATGTATTGATTAAAGCCACTGTAGTGGGAAATCCGCAGGTGGATTTGCCTATGGATCTAAGTGGATGGTCATTAAAGCACCTCTGTTGGTTTAGACTGATATGTATCAAAGGCTGTTGATATACTGAAATACACTGTTTACAATGAAGATATTTCTAGAATTTTGTTACCATTCTTTGGTATTCTAATGGTTTAAAAAAAAAAAAAATACTGAAAACTGAAACATCCGTTGTATAATAGGCTCTGTAAAGTACTTATTGCTGAAATGCCACTTACACCAATGTTGTTACTTAAATATTTCTAGCTGTCACCCTTACTAAAACATCTCAGATGATACTAATGTGTACATAGATGTATGTAATGTAGCAGTGGTGAACAGTATGTCAAGATGCTGGGCAAAACTAGAGTGGAGCATTGATGATGTACTGTTCACTTAGCCCAAGTAGGAATTAATGGCACAGCTGAGGAAAGTCTGTCAGGTTGCATTCTGAGTTTCTTATAGGTACTGGCACAAAAGGTTACTGAGGAGTTAAATGTAAAGACTAACTTTTGGTTTCAAGCACCAGTTCTGGGGATGATCTAAATTGGCTTTTCTGCAGTGTCCTTAAGAAACTGAAGATCTAGTTGCAAGGTAAGAGGAGTGACCTACAGTTGATGTTTGAGTTTTTATTTTTTATTTTTTTTAAAGATCGTGGGGAAACTGGAGTTTTGACAACTATTTGTATATAATTTTAATCATTCCTCAGAAAAGCTGCTACTCTTCAGAACAGTATATTTTCTAGCCATATTTTTAAAGTGGAAGATTTTTTGCTCTGTTTTGAAGGGGCTGCAGTTCAAATGCTTCACTTTCGTTGTCTTCCTTTCGTTGTCTTCCGATGGAGTCTTCTGATAGATGTGTGAATTCTTGCTGCTCATCTTTTGCCTTTAGTTAGGAGTTCTGGAATCAGCTTTAAGGATTGCTACTGTGGCTAGGTTCTCTGCTAGTTTCAATTCGTACAGAGGTATCCACTGTGTACATGCAAATTGCCCATATGCAGCTTGTCCAACATAATCCCTGTACCTTGGGCCCACCGCATGCATGATTTATGATCATGTGTCTGTGTCTTAAGAAGCTCTTATGAGTGATGAGGACTGGCATGTCTACCCACAGCTTTTTTTCTCTTGTAACCTAGTACAGTTATATGCACGTGGTAGTGCAGTATGCTTTGCTGTGGATGCAGTCCATTAAGGAATCCAGCTGAAGCCCTTATATAATGGCTCACAAATGGGAACACGCATTGATGCAATATCATTTCTGAATCAGGAAGTCCAACTGAAATCTACTCTTTTTCCTGTTTTCTGGCTACAATTTGCAAGCTTTTGAACAAACACTGTTGCCTGGTGGAAGCTAATTCTGATCCTCTGGAACTCTTGAATAATCAATGTCAGCTGCAAGGATTCATATTGAAAATAAAGCTGCTTTTGAGAGTTTATATGAGGGTTCTGTGTGAGTTCAGCACTGAAGGCTGAAAGCATTAGCATTTAACTTCATCACACACTGGATAACTCATTTGTATACTTGAAATATTTTTTCATCTTTGTATGGCATGAATTGAGGTGTACACAATTTTCTTTAGTTTTGTATCTATTTACAAGATACTGAGTCTGAGTGTTCACTTTAAGCATTCTTGTATCTTCTGTTATAATGTATACTATGTTTAGAAAAAATATAGTTTATCAGTAACTTTATTGTATTTGTTTTTATTTCTTACAGCTAGGAAAACAGCTGTATTCTTTCTCATCTGTCACCTTGGAACTACTGAACTATCAATTAGTAGTGCTAAGTAAAAGCATTGTAATATGCAGAATCCATAGCTTTTTAGAGCACTTATGTTTGGAACAGATACTGCCAAGGAAGATATATTTTCATAAAGGAAAGAGAAAAAGAGTATGTTGTGATAAGATGTTGAATAAGGCTGCTTATCTAGAAAACTTGCAGTGGTTACTAAAGAGAGGTATGACGCCTACGCTGCGTGAACTCTCTCTGAATTAATAATTAAACTGATAGCAAAAGCTGGAGAATTGCATGTACACTGTAAAGATTCTGCTAGACTTTTAATTTTATTCCATTATACCTTTCTCGTATTCCCACACTAGACCTGCTCTCCCTTCATGTTGTGATTTTTGTGGGTTTTTTTTTTTTTTTTCTGCCATCTATACCTGCAGGATGTATGGTTTATAGATATGGCCCTTTCCACCCATTTTAGGTTCAGGAAGATGTCCAAACTTCTGCGTTCTTTTCATTCCTACAGCATTAACTGTGTGCACACTAACTGTTCTCCAGCAGCAAAGGTACAGTGCTCCAGGAGCCTTTAGTTTTCCTGTGAGGCCGGCTGCGGGGTATCACCAGGAAGAGTGACAGAATCCAGTTGCCTTATTCACTACATGCACTTCCCTGTGATCTTTGGATGAGAGTGCAAAATGAAGTTTTGAGCTGTCCTTTGGAAGACTATTGTAAAGAACAGGGTAGTCAGCACGGCCTCAGGTGTTTGCTTGGACGCAGTTGTGCAGAAATGCTCAAATTCTCTTCTTCCTGAACTATTCCTGTGGTATACTGCAGAGCTGCAACTTAAGTCTATGCAGTATCTGGTTCAAGGAACCTCATTTTTCAGTTTCAAACTGACTGCCTCCCACACTTGCAAGTCAAGCTGTGAGCAAGTGGAAAAAATGTAAATTCTGCCTTATGGTAGTGTAAATTGTGGTAACACTGTTGACATGTGGCCACACAGCTGAAAATTATCAGGCACAGCAGAATTGTTTAAGCAAGGTCAGAGAGAGTGCATGGCATTTATAGTAACTTAAAGATCAGTCTGCTTCTGTAGTTTTTTGCAGCATGTTATGTTCTCCCATCCATGAAGAAGTGATTTGTTATTCATAACTAACTTTAACACATTTTTGTAAGTCTTAAGTTTTGGGTCCATATTGGGTGGTGGGTCAGAACACTATGAAATGAGGACTTGGGCTTGTTTCTTCTTGTGACAGTACTGTATTTCCTGGCCTGTTGGCTCAGCTAGTCCTGTTTGCCTGGCTACAGTGAGTTACAGCTTTAGCTGGGTGGGCAGGGTATGCATCTACTGGGCAGGTAGGCTGAATGTAGGGAGCAATGAGAATAATTTATTGGGGTAAGGTAGACTTCACTTCATAAGTATGTATCTTGGCCAGTGGCGTGGGATTGTCTCTATTTTATAAAGAACTGATGCAAGCAGAGGCTGATAGACATGAAAAAGCTCCTTTATATCATCTGATGGTGGTGGGAAGGAAATCAAAGAGCCAAGGCAGACTGGCTAGTTGGTTGGATCTCTGTATTTTACCTTCATAAAATAATGATTCCTGATTTCAAAGAGAAATAATTGGGATAAAAAAGTTTAGTTCCTTTCGGCTGCATCTTTCAACTTCTTGAGAAGAATGTAGTACTGTGTGAGATAGGTATGCAACTTTATGCATCTACATAAAGGTGCTTCTTTTTTTGAAGAGTTTGTTTCAAAATTATGCAATACTTAGTTTGAGAATGCTTTTTGTCCTCTGTGGATAATCAGATGTTCATATTTTTGATGACAGACACAAATCACAGCGATAAGATTCTTAACAGGAAGAGCAGGGATAAGAAAGAGAAATGGTCACCTAAATCCTTACAATAGCTATGAGTTTTTTTTCTTTCATGCTTCATGCCTGATATATGTGAGCATCCCCCTCTCTGCTCAGAATTCAGATCGTTCTCGATCCTGTGAACAGTTCAATAGATTTTGGTTTAGATCCTAATTCCCTGAAGCTGAGGAGTCCATTGGCTCAGTAAGTACATCTGTAATTGCTTCTTCTCTAATCATTAGAAAGTACCTACCATCTCGCGGTCAGAGGTGGTACTGCAGATGCTTCATTTCTCTTGAAAATGGAGCAATACAGTGGAAATGAGCACACTTGCAGCTGTGAAGACTCAGTGGGGAGATCCAAAGGTAACTGCAGTGAGGATGATGGTGTAGCTAAATGTGAAGGTGTAGCCCTGGGGATCTTGGGTTTGATCATGCTCTGGTTTGGTGAATATAACAAAAGTTCTCTTCTTTGCACAGATGTATGCTATTTGTCACCTGCCTAGGGTAGCAATTGAGGTGTTATGTTTTTGTAGACCTTAGTACAATCACCTGTTGGGAAGAGCAGACAGAACAGGCATAGGTATGGGTTTGCTGTACTATCTATTGCGGTTAGAAAGATAATTATCCTGATTATGTATCAGAAGCTCATGTAAAAGCTTCTTACTATCAGGCAGGTTGTGATTGTACCAAAGAATCCAGTTTAGCTGCTAACAGACTTGTAGTTGGTGAGCATTGTGTTTATCTGTACTAAGAATTTATTGTCACTATTAGATTGAACTACATATGTCCAAAAGCTCTGTTCTAATTATTGGATTGTATTCTGACAATGCTGCTAAGTGTTATATCAGTCTCTTCTCCAAAGTGGAAAAGGAAAAAGAATACATTGTAAATGAAAGCTAAATATGTAGAAAGACGGAGTTTGTAGGGATACTTGAGTCCTCCTTCAGATGGTAACTCTTGGCCAGGGACAGCTGTTAAATTGCCTTAGCTGAAATAGTCTTGAGAAAGTACGTCTGTTTCTTCCGCAAGCAAAAATCTGCTGAAATATGTGAAGACAGACTGTGCTAGCTGTGTGCTAGTAACACAGTCCCAGCAATGGTTGTGTGCTTGGGAATTCAGAGGAATTGTAGTTTTGAAGGCAAATGTTTGAATTAGGACTCCAACTGTGAATATGAGGGAAGAGCTTGTGGTTTGCCATCACAACCGCCAGCAGTAAGTGGTGATAAAAGCAGTGATCAGAGGGAATCAGCAGAGAGATAGCAGTCTATGAACTAGACAGCTGTACTGCAGTGCAAGGTTGCTCCAGCTGAACCCCAGTGTCTCACTGTCAAAGGCATATTAGCTCTGAGAGCTGAAAAAGGATTTTTATGCGAATTCTATGAACTGCCTCTGACTTAGCCTTCAAAGAAATGATCAGCACATTAATTGAACTGTTCCGCTTCAATAGAGAACTGGTACATACTTCAAATCCGTTTATTTCCTTTGGATTGCTTCTTCTCAATGGAGAAGAACCCTGGGTCAGAAGTGGGAGCAGAATTTTATTTTGTGGATTTTCTAGAAATACCTCAGCTTACTGCCCCTTTCCCATATCGCTATGTTTTCACTGCAACCCTCAAGTGTCTCCACTGTCTCTGAGATGGAGTTTCAAATCTACTTTGAGATTGCTTTAAAATATGGAGGTGAGGGGGTTTCCACAAGCTTGTGTTAGTCTGGGTTGTCAAAACTTTGTACTCTTCAAACTGGAGTGTCTTGGAATAATAGCTTCAAATGGAAGGTCAGTGCTAGGTTAGGCTCTGAGTCTTCATTCTCCTTCAGCTGCACTGGAGGTATGTAGAACATTTCATAGCAGCTTTCTGCTACTGTCTATTTACAGACAACAGTTATTGGTCTTCTCTTGAAGCCCTCTGTGATCCTAAATGAAGCACCTTTCCCCAAGCCATTGGCTTTGCTACTCTTTCATCTTCATCTGTGCTCAGAAGAAATGTCCTTGTCATACCTTTCTGCAAATGAATCCTTTGATGCAGGTGAGCTGATGTATCCTTGAAGCAGCTATCCTACAGCTATTACGTATGGTGTGCAATGTATTTTCTGCTTCTCTGCCCTCATGCTAGTTAAATGTGGAATACGGAAAACTTTGCTGTTATTACTTGCTGTGACACATGCGCATTGTGTGGGGCACAGGGCAGTGCTCAGAACGGGGAAGGAGGGAGAAGATAGTGAAGGCTTTGGAGGGCAGGAGGTGTGAGAAGCAGCTGAGGGCTCCCGGGTGTGCTTATAGCAGAGGAGCTGAGGGGAGGCCCGATGGCGGCTGCAGCTCCTCGCAGGGAGCGGAGGGGCAGCGCTGAGCTCTGCTCTGTGTGACAGCGGCAGGGCCCGAGGGAACGGCATGGAGCTGCGGCAGGGGAGGGGCTGTGGGGTTGGGGACAGGTGCTGCACCACAGGGCGGTGGGCACAGCCCCGAGTGCTGGAGTTCAGGGAACATTTGGGCGTCGCTGTCGGACGTGGGATTTTGGTGTTGCTGCGTGGTGCCGGCCGCAGCGGCGCGGTGACGTCACGGGCGGACGTTGGCAGCGGCCGGAGGACGGCTCGCAGCTGCGGCGGTGACGCGTCGGGGCGGGGCGATGTGTGCGCGGGGCGGGCTGGGCCCCGCGGTGTCGGGAGGCGGCTGGGCGCTGGGGTGAGTGTCGGGCGGTCTTGAGCGGGGGGAAAGGGGCGATAAGCCCGCGTCTGTCCGTGTGTGGGGGCTGTGGGGAGAGCGGCCGAGGTTTAAGGCTTCCACTAGTGATGAAGCCGGTCCCGGTTGCTCCGTGGCTCTGATGTCGATAGCTTGTTGTCCTGCCGGGTTTTTAGCTGCTTGGGGATAGTGGCCCTGGTTGAAGTATCTTGCTTTTGTTTTTCTTTGCTTTTTACTTTTCTTTTTTTTCCTTTTCCTCAGGAACCCCGTTTGCCCCAGTATAAAATCCTGCTGTAGTTACTGCCCCGAGCCTGGCTTGTCCTCCTGAAAGACGTTTTGTGTGTGCCATAAGGTGCCGGTGCCATAGCCGTTGGCCTTTCTGACTCCTTGTTTCTCACTGAACGGGCTTTAACTGCTTTGCAGTCCGTGAGATAACAGCCCAGCATGCACATCTGCATCAATTCTAGACACGTAGGCAGTAACCTTGTCTTAGAGTTGCAGGCTCAGAATTTGCTGTCGCATTTCCAGGCAGCAGTTCTGTGATGGAAGATGACACAGGACCTGGCAGTTCTGTGCCCATCTCCTGTTTAGCTACATGGAGCCTGACTTGTGGCTTCCCCTCCTTGCTGTCACCTTTCCCATAAAACTGCCAAACCAATCAGTTGGCCATATTGCCACCTAGCGTGCCAGGATTGATGTCTTTAAGAGTTCAGCTGTATGGCACTAAACTGTGGCTGTGGTTCTGTTCTTTGCTCTTGTTAGGGAGACCTATTTGCGTGCCAAGGAAAGCACAGCGAGCAGGCTGTTGTGCAGCAGGCTTTAGATCTGGGAGTTGTTTCTTTGATTTGCTGTTGGGCTTGACAGTGTTATACTCAGAACTACTTCTTGTGCTGCCTCAAGTACCTTACTTTAAAAGCAAAAATAGTGGGATTTTCCTGCTTTATCACGTTCCTGTTGTGAATTTGTAGTGATATTCTCTGAGAAGATTAAAGGGGCAAAACAGGTGCACAGGGTAGGCCAGACATACAACTCTGATGTTCCCTAAAATGTGTTTTAGACGCTGGTCCTGAGTAGGAGAGATAGTGCCCTTCTGGCCCAAATTTCCTCCAAGATAAGCCAGATGTTGCAATGGGTCATGCCACTGATGAGTCATTGCAGAAGGTCACAGACTATTTATTTAGTGCCTAGCAGTTTCACACAATAAAACTTTTTCCTTTCTCTTTTTCCTTGCCTGCCACCCTTCACCACACAGTTTGCTTGTTAACTTAAGGTGTTTCTCCAGAATGTGCATGGAAGAACAACCATGGTTTTGAGGTTGGCTTGTGAGCTTTGATCGCTTTCTTAGAAGATATGCTAAAAAAATGATAATGTAGCTGGATATTCTTACAAGCTATTTTTTCTTTTCTTATTAGTTCTTTATATTTAATGCATGTTTTGCAGAGTTCTGTAGTTATTTGTGGAGTTTAGGAACTGTGTGTGTTGGGAGAAGAAACGCCTTTTACTTCCTGCTGTGTCTGTGGCCAGTATCCCTTAGCTTCATGTAAGATAAAGCTGAAAAAAACAAGTTCATCCCCTAGCACTTATTGCCAGGTTACTCAAGGGTGACAGCACCAAAAGTGAATTAAAAATAGCTGTTTATTTTGGAAAAACACATTTGTACTGTGGATCTTTTCCTAGGCTGCAAGTAGGGGTCAGCTGCAAATGGAGAGTAGTTAAGGCCTATCTGAGGGTTATCCGTGTTGCCCTGTGCCCTGATTTTTATACAGGATTCTGTCTCAGTATACATAATCTCAGGAAGCAACTGATAAAACTGTGTACCTGTGTGCATTGTCCCTTGCTAGGATGGCATGTTACTTCTTTAACGAAGCCTTTAGTTTTGATGTTTCAAAACTTGACCAAACTTATTGCAAAGATATTTAAAAATATACTTCGGAGAATTTAACTTCATGTAGTGCCATTTTTGTTTTTCTGATTAAAACTTTTGGCTTTTCAAAGGGATCCACGCTTTGGTGCAGCCAGATCAGTGAACCTCTGAATACGCTCTGAGAGAGGTCACACAGGACTGACAGACTTGAACTGGAGGAGGGAAGATGATGTCCTTGGATGGACCGCAGAAGAAAATCAGTAACCCGGTAACTCTTATGTCAACAACTCCTCCCCCGGAAGTGGAACTCTGCTCTTTAATTGTCAGTGGCTAGCAGAGCATTCCTATGGTTGGGAGTGTTACTGAGAGCTCTTGGTGTTGCTCGGGTGTTCGAGGAAGGTCCTGATAGGTTCTGGTATTTCTTTAGTTGTGCTCTGCAGCAATGGCCTTGCAATGGCGTGAGCAATGGGCTGGAGCTGTACTTTTCATTTTCTCTTTAAAAACAATTCTTTTAAGCCTTCAGGGAATAGATATTTGTCATAGTTCTAGCACAGAATGTTAAGAAACACTGGGTCTATATAGAATCTCTGTGAAATGTCTGGTGTCACACACCTGTACAGGACTTCCTTATCTCTTATAGTTTTGCACTGATACAGTTCATTGCCCTCACATGCAACTGACTGTTCAATTCCACTGCTTGTTCATTGCTTGTGAAGTGGATAGAAGTGGGTATGGGGAAATGGCTTTGGTTTTCTTCACAAGAATCCATCTGGGAGAAGAAGTAAGGCTGTGTGGAGATGGAACTAGAGCTGCAAGGACTGAATTGCAAAAATGAGGGATGAAGATAGGGGTTTTGGAGCCTGATTTTGATGGAGAAGGAGAGGAGATGTGAAGAGGAAGATTAGTAAATGTACAGGTGGAGTTCCCTATGTAAGGAGAAGAGGAAGAGTTCAGCAAAACTGGATGGCTGTAAGGGAAATGATCAGTATGGTGGGTGACAAGACCAAGCTGGAGAACATAAAGAGGTAAAACTGGGGCTTAGGTATCAAGAGCCTAGCAAGAGAATAAGAATTATTATTTGGGATTGGAAAATAGAAACAGAGGTGTGAAAGGGTGTTCCAATAAACTCAGAACAGCCTCCAGACAAAGTCTGCAAATTGATCTTTTGGGGCCTTTTAAAGTGAGTGTTGGCTAGGTGGCTTTATGGGGAACTTCTGGAGGCTTGTAAGAGAGTTGGGATGAAGAAAAATCAAGTAGTGTAACAAGCATTATATTCTCAATGGTGATTTAAAATTAGCACACTTCTTGAGAAGTGAGGAAATGACAGGCATGCTCTGTAATGATGGAACCTCGTTAAGTCTGTAGTATTATGCCCAGGAAATGCTCTATTAGCACCATGCAAATTCCAAGACAAAAGATGGCTAACCTTTTCTATTAAATGTATCCTTCTGGATGTAAGAGAGTTTTCTTGCTGCAATGTCTCCTCCAAGTATAAATAATTTTGACCCACTGGAGTACTCAAATTCCAGCATCCCTGGGCTGTGTCTGCATGTTTCTTATTGGTTCATCTTTTGGAGACTGAACCAGTAACTTACACCCTGTTGTGATTCTCAAAGCTACTGTCCCTCTCAGGAGCAGTGTGTTTAAACTGCATTACGCACAGAAAATACACAAAATGTATTTATTTATTTGGATAAAATTGAGCATCTTTCTGGGGTGTGTTAAAAAGAGTGCGTCCAGCAGGTGGAGGGAGGTGATCCTCCCCCTGTACTCTGCCTTGGTAAGGCCTCATCTGGAGTACTGTGTCCAGTTCTGGGCTCCCCAGTACAAGAAAGACAGGGACCTCTTGGAAAGAGGGCCACAAAGATGGTGAAGGGCCTGGAGCATCTCCCCTATGAAGAAAGGCTAAGTGAACTGGGTCTATTTAGCCTTGAGAAAAGATGACTGTGAGGGGATCTAATCTGGGTTGATAAATATCTGAGGTGTGGGGGCCATAGTGGTGAGGCCAGTCTCTTTTCAGTGGTGAGTGGAGACAGGACAAGGGGAAACGGTCATAAGCTGCAGCATAGGAAGTTCCGCACGAATGCGCGCAAGAACTTCTTTATGGTGAGGGTGACGGAGCACTGGAACAGGCTGCCCAGGGGGGTTGTGGAGTCTCCTTCTCTGGAGATGTTCAAGTCTCACCTGGACGCCTGCCTGTGCGACCTGGTGTAGGGAACCTGCTTTGGCAGGGGAGTTGGTTTCAATCTCTAGAGGTCCCTTCCAACCCCTACAGTTCTGTGATTCTTTGTACAACTTGTAGATTAAGGAACTAAGCTACTACACTGCTGCAAGAGAACAAATGAATTCCATGTCTGTTTGTTCTTTCACTTGTAACATCTAATTCTATGTTTTCCTCTTCCTCTACTGGAGCCAGCTAAGCCAGTAAAATCCACCAGACTTTTTAACAATTTGGTCAGTTGAAAGCTTATAATACTTGTGAAGCAAGTCTGTGATATCTCTAATGTAGAAGATGACTGCAAAGAGAGGTTTTGTGCAACATGTGGGTAGCAGAGAAGGGAAAGAGAGAGACAAAAGGTGGAAATGAGCAACAGTTTGGATTTCAGAGATTTTTTGCTGTCATTCCCACTCTGTTCTTTGCCAGAGTCGTTTTCTTTCCAATCTCTGTTTTTCAAGAAAGAACAAGCAAAAAGGTAGCAGCTGTAGTCTAGTGTTTTGTTTTGTTTTTAAAAAAACAAACTTGTGTGAGATAACTCCTTCAAGCAGCAAAGGACAATAGTTAGTCTTTGACAATGACCTAATTTGAAGAGGAATTTTCTTTATCAAAAGTGAGGCAGTAAAATATTGCTGTTATTCTTTTGAGAGCTAGGTGTGAGGCTGTAAATGTTTAGCTTTAATCTTATCTGGGAAGGCTGTTCTTCAGTGATGAAAGTCTTGGTTTTTCCATCTGTTCGTGGCAGATATTTAATGCTTTACTAGTGTTTCATTTAAATGGAATACTAGTTGTCTTCCTTTTAATGTGCTAGAGCACCACTTAAATTTAAAATTAAAATTTTTTTAAATATTTAAATTTTAAAATATTGTTTAAAAAACTATGTATTTTGCCTCCATGACAAACTGTTATTTCTGTCTTTTTTCCCTCCCTCTAGGTCATTCCCTATGTTGGGACAATTCATGGTGGCCTTGTTCCTGGAGAGCTGATTGTGATACATGGGAGTGTTCCTGATGATGCAGACAGGTAGTAACTACAGTATCACTTTGTGAATTATCATCAGGCGAACAAACCTGTAATGAATAAAATGTTTCTAGATGTTCTATGTGGGATGGCAGACGATGACTTCATCTTTAGTTGAAGTGGTAGTGTCACAGAGAATACAAGCTTAAGCCATTTATGAAAGTTTTGTGATGAAAATTGCAGGATAAAGTGACTTTTGTTTTCCATTGATCCTCTCTTCTCTGGTTTTGCTTTGTCTGCTTTGACATTATTTCTGTCATGTCATTCCACGTGACACGTGTATACTTCTCTGAAGAGGTTATCAGTTGAACTCATACATGATTTCTTGACACACTGAGTTAAGCATGGTTTGTCTTATTTTTATGTTTAGGTTCCAGGTGGATTTGCAGTGTGGCAGTAGCATAAAGCCTCGAGCTGACGTGGCCTTTCATTTTAACCCCCGCTTCAAATGGTCTGGCTGTGTTGTTTGCAACACCCTGGAGAGAGAAAAATGGGGCTGGGAGGAAATCACTTATGAGATGCCTTTTCAAAAAGGGAAACCGTTTGAGATTGTCGTCATGATTTTGAAGGATAAATTCCAGGTGAGTTTGGGTTGATTTTTGTTCCAGTTGTCAGATCAGTAAAAGAGAGGCATATGGTTGGAAGCGTTGGTTTCTTTGTTACCTAGTGTGGTCTAATTATAGGAAAGTTCAGGAGTTTTTCTTTGAAGAGATGCTAAGTAAACCACACCTCATTTTGCCCAGTTCCCTTCAAAGATGCATGAGTAGGCAAGTAACTTTCTGCTGTGTCTAATGATTTTTCCACTTTTCTGTTCTCGTCTGTAAAAGGCAGATCATACAATAAACCTGTTTTGTGAGTAGCATAGGACAGTCCTCTTGATGGAAATATGTGGTGCATTTTCTTGCTTTGGTAGACTGCTAGCAGAGCAATTAGGTTATGGTGACCACATATTATGACCACAGTCATAAGTGATCAAGCAATGAAAGCTAAAGGTATGAAATGCAAATAAATCAAATATCCCTCACAGTAATGGAAAGAGAGACTGAATTGTGGATGAGCTGAACTTAGTTGGTTTGAAATTTCCAGGATGCTCTCTGCTTATGTACCATAGCACTGAAAATAGAGATATGTGAGTATAATTTGATTCACAGACTGTTTAATGTGACTTTTCCTATTCTTTTTCCTTGTCTCCTTAGGTGTCTGTAAACAAGAAGCACTTGCTGCTCTACAATCACAGAATTAGACTTGAAAGGATAGATACTCTTGGAATATATGGCAAAGTGCAGATCAGAAGTATAGAGTTTGTTTCTAACGTAAGTTTTATAAACAGCTGACTTTTAAGATTCTGTTTCTGTCTCTCTTTAGAGTAGGATTTATGGTGAAAAGATAATAAAAAAGCAGCTACTTAGTATATCTTCTGTAATAAGGAAGGTCCCTGCCTCTCAACTGCTATCTCTATTGGAGAAAGTAAACCAACAGAGAAGAAGCGCAGAAAGAGCGAGTGATCCTTTGATCTGGAAGGATGAGAGAGCAGAAAGGGGAGGTTGTAAATACCAGGGAGGTAAAGAAGACAAATGCCTTCCCTTCCTTCTAGCTGCTCATTGAGGCAGCCTATATTTCTATATAATATGCTTGGTCTGTTCTGCCCTGCCTTCACTGCATTAGGGCAAAGCTTGAGTTTCCTGCTGCCAAACACCAGGTCTATTTCAGGTCACCAGACTAATAACCTCCTCTAAAGGAAAGTGAAGATTTGGGCCTGGCCAAAGCAGAGCCTGAGCTTTAAGGATAAGTCTATTCACTGACCATTTGTGAAGCATATGTACAGACTTTTTTATAAGCCCTGCCACTTGGCCTCGGGTATGTTGCTAGAGAAATGATGCATCAAAGCTGTCTCTGAGGCCCAGTCTTGGAGGGCCAGTTCTAAGAAGAGCCTGGGGACAAGCAGGTGCAGTACGTTCATTTCTGTCCTAAGCACAAAACAAAGAGTTTCTTTAGTCTGTGGTACTGATTCTATGTCCTTTGAGGAAGAGAGGAGGGAACAAAGATGATTATTTCCTTTCTGTCTTTGCTTCTAGTGTGTGCTTTTCTGAGGAGGAAGAGTAAGTGCTTATCCTGAAATAAACTGTATGCAATATGCTGTGGATAGGCTGGAATTCTTATCTGTGTGTGCCTATATTGTTTATACGGTACACAGTGGAAAGGGACAGAGTGGAAGTGGACAGGAGTTCCAAATACACTCCCACCTTTCCACTCCCCATACCATCTGTCTATCTGCCCTGCTGTTACTCCTACACCAGCCAGGGAAGCTGAGTAGGTATCCTCAGATACTAATGGGTTAGGAGTTCTCTGACTGTTAAATAAGGATTCAAACTGTAAAGAGGTAGTCTTTTGTTGTGGTTCAACCCAGCAAGCAGCTAAACATCACACAGTCCACTTGTCCCTCAATGGGGTGGAAGAGAGAATTGGAAAAAACAAACAACAAAAAAAAACCCAGCAAAACAAAAAACTAATTAGAACTCTGGTTGACATAAAACCTGTTCAGTAAGACAGAACAGGAAGAGGAAAAAAATATAATAGTGATGCTATGTATTTTATACAAAAGAAGATGCAGAAGCAATTGCTCACCAGTCACCCACCAATGCCCTCAGCTGTACCCTAATCAGCTGTTGCCTGCCCAGTCAACTTCTTGGTCATTTTGCAAGCTTTTGTTGGTTGGTTGGTTTTGCTTTTTTTTTTTTTTTTCTTTTTTTTGTGATATTATATAGTATGGGATGTCTCTTTGGCCAGCTTAGGTCACCTGTCTAAGTTCTGTCCCCTCTCAGCACCTTGTGCACTTCCAGCCCCTCACAGGTAGTAGGAGAAGCTGGGAAACTGAAATGTCCTTGGCTCTGTGCAGTGCTGCTCAGAAAAAACTAGAAACACTGTGTTATCAACATTGTTTTTCTCCTGAAGCCAAGATATAGCATCATACTAAGAAAGAAAAATCAGCTTTGCCCAGCTGAATCCAGAGCATCTTTGAATGTCTTGATTTGGCATCAGCAATTGATTTTTTTTTTATAAGACTTTTCCTTTGGCAGTCTTTTTGTTCCATAACCCCTAATTTCTACATTAACAATTCAACCTTCAAAGCAACACAGAGCCATTATGTTTCTAAAACACCTTTATGTTCTATGGTGTTAGCAATGACATGTAAATATCTCTCTTTCTGCAGTCTGTACAAGGCTCTCAGCCATCATCTGTAGGAGTAACAAAGATAAACACGGAAAATGTACGTATGTTTGTAAAAGAATGAATGAGTCTCCCTGTTGTCTGATGAGTTACTTAAGGTTTTCTGTTTTGTTTTGTAGGGGGAGATGCCGGATGGTTTGCAATTTGTAAGTATCTCATGTAGACTTAGGCATGTGAGGAGTAAAAATGAACAAAACCCTTGATTGTTCAAGGGAAAAAAAAAAAAAATAAATCACAGAGCAAGGGAATTAAGAATCACCTGGGAAATGCTCATCAGTGAGGCTTTAGAGCAATTCACTTTGTTAGTACTAGTAAATACGAAGCTATTTGGTAAACCACGCAGAAAACCCAAAGAACAACCATACCAAACGTGGTATTTGTAGCCCTAAGTAGAGGAATAAACTGTAGAGTGCCTTAAACTTTAAAGAAAGGATCAAGTCATACCAAAACCTTTGTTCAAATAAACATGCTTAGTTTCTTCGCATTAGTGATTACTGCAGAACAACTTGTGTTTAAAAATATTTTGCAGTCCTACTAAGTCAGATGAACTTACGTTAATATGTGCATCTCAGGACTTCTCTTGTTACATATCCCTCCTAGTGACTGATCTGTGCTTACCCTGGATATGCCTCAGGTGGCTGGATGGTAAGCATTGCAGCTTAGGGTTGGTTTTAGCTAGCACCCAGCTGGCAAGGAGCATAGGCAGAGTGAGTGCTCATCTTTTTGCAAAAAATTGTACAGGAGGATAGCATGCAGGCTAGAGTAAAAACCACCTTCAAAATGAAAAGGGATTGGAAGTCAGCAATAGATAGAATTAAGGAGAAAGTGGATTTGCAGGCAGTGCTTTAGTTGCTTTGTTGGTTAACAGTGCCTTCCTTAGTATTCTTAAACCAAATTCTAGGCGATGTTGTTATTTGCAAGTGGTGGACTTGAAAGAAGAAAAGCACCAAGTACTTATTTTATTTTTGCCATTCATTCCTTTTCCCTCTTATAGCACAGTGGAAAAGTTGGAAGGGGGGAAGTAAGCATTGTTTTGTTTGTCTTTGCGTAACTTCATCACTGTAGTGTTAATATCCTGGAATGTATCAATGGGAGTAGCTTTAGCTGTGAGCACAGATGTGAAACTGTAGGCTGGACTTTTTCCTCCTGAGTAAAACTCAGCATGTATGTTTAAAAAAAAAAAAAAAAAAAGTTAGTCATATTTTCACTGGTGCTCTATTTCCAGGGAGTTCCTTATGTTGGGAAACTTGTTTCTGCGCTTCATCCAGGATGCACAGTTGCTATTAAAGGAGAAGTGAATAAAAACCCCAAGAGGTAAATCTTAGTGATTTTTCTGTTGCTAACTGACCTGCTCTTGAGAAGGAATAAGCTCTTCTATTGCCTTGGTATATCCTTACTGACTTGCCATTTTGCATCTGAAATCATTTGAAACTACAATGCAGTTTTCTCAGGAACCTGCAGGATGCTGCTTTAGAAAAGACTTAACAGCTCCACTGAGGAAAAGTGTAGGTAAAATCTGATTGTCTTTCCTGCTCAACATGCATCATTTATGAGGTTGTGTGTCTGTTCTAATTTTCCATTGTACAAGGCATGTGAGCACACATGCAGTACAAAGACAGCTTTTATTCTTCAGAGATCTGAGAGTGGGGAGAGTGTCAAAATTGGACAAAAAATGAATGACTGAAATGAGTTGCTAATGTGCTTAAATGCTGCACGTTATAAGATTTCTCTGAATACTTTTTGTTGACCTTGGGGATGAGAGATGGAAGGTGCCTAGCTGACAACAATTCATTGTAAAAGCTGATAGGGAAGTATGAGTTATCATTTTGATAGGAAATGAGAAACAACAGATTGCAAAGATGTTACTTTCCCGTGTAATTCAAAGAAAGAAAAGGGAGCGCAATGTGGTCGAAATAAAGTTGAGGAAATGTCAGTTTGCCTTTTTTCAGTGTGCCTTTCACTTTAAAGGTGGTTTGGGCTCTGTAGAAACATGCCTAAAAATGAAGCACTAAGTGCAAATGACAAGGAACATGCTTTTTTGCTTTGTGTATGCATCCCACTTCTGCTGCTTCAGAACATCTGTCACCTTTCCTGCGGCTGTATGGCCCTAACAGTTTACCTTATTACTGGGACACAAGATCTAGAGATCTCATCTGCAAGTCTGAATGGACTTGGAATTGAATAGGAGAATAGATACTGACATAGAAGCATTTGTTCTTCTTTTGGCTTGAAAAGCTTATTGGCACATTTTTAAATGCTGTCTTATATGTGTAAAGAAGCTGTTGGGAGTTAAAGTATTGTTGGGTTGTCTGCTCTTTGCATTCGTGCTTTGGATGTGTAGATTTTTACAGTATTTTTAAGCTATTTAATGCCTTTCACTCAAGTCACACAACTGTAAGCATTCCTTGTTCTCTGTGAAAGAGAAGACTTGATAGCTCCAAAGTGTGGCAGTTGCTGTATTTCATATCTATACTAAGTGGCTCAAGGCTTTCTAAAAGGAGGAAAATGACCTGACTGCTGGAGTTAATTTGGTGAGAGGAATATTCTTCAAATGCAGTGAGGTTAATGCAGCATGTTGAAGCATTTCTTTGACATATTGGTTGAGAGAGACATATTGGAGGAGAGATAGTGGAACAAGTGGCACAGTGTGTTTCTGCCTAGTGCTGTAGGGACAGCACTTGGCTCAGAATCTCTTCACTGAGAGATGAGCAGAAAGCTGTGAGCGATGAAGCAGATGGAGCAGAGTTATGGTCCTATATCTGTTTCTTTAGCAAAGGTTGTGCCAAAGACAACCTGGTTGGTTCTTACGTGGATTGCAGCCCTGGCTCCAGAGCAGACCTGAGTATTGCCTAAGGGCTTGGTAAATAGCATGGACTGCTTCATGTTTATTAACTCTTGGTCTAATAAACTTATTTTTAAAAATGTCTTCCAGCTTTACAATAAACCTGAAATCAAGTGACTCAAAAGACATTGCATTACATCTGAATCCCCGACTGAAGAATAAAATCTTTGTAAGAAATTCTTACCTTCATGACAGCTGGGGAGAAGAAGAAAAGGAAATCGCTAATTTCCCTTTCAGTCCAGGGATGTACTTTGAGGTAAGGTTAACTGAAATGCAGTGTCAGAGTTGTAATTTTGCTAAAAGAACAGTAGCACTGGTGTATAAATGCCATGCTAATGCAGATTGGAATGAAACTGCTATTCTTGCATTTCAAATGCCTTAATATTAGGATTTAATAGGATTGTGGGAAGCAAAGATTTGAGATTGTTTTAATGACAGCCATTTCCTTGTGTTTTCTTCTATATAATTGCAAGAATTCAGTGCATGCTCAGGACAAAGTCTTAATTTAATGTTATTCATGTTTCACTTTTTTTGTTTCTTTTGCATGAAACTAATATATCAGAATTTATATCAGAAGTAGGACTTGCCCAACTCCATGGTAGAGTGTCAGCTAGTTTTTCATGTCTTAACTGAACTGTTCTTTCTTTTCAGCTGATCATTTTCTGTGATGCCCACCAGTTCAAAGTTGCTGTCAATGGTGTTCACACCCTGGAGTACAAGCATCGTTTTAAACAACTTGAAAAGATCAACCTACTGGAAGTCATAGGAGATGTTCAGTTATTAGATGTGAGGAGCTGGTAGTTCATTTCAGTCAGTACTAAATGAATTAAACCCCATTCTTACAACAGTTCTTCTGTCAAATACAAACAAACCAACTCATGCTGAGCCTGCCTTTATCCAGGCTTCTGTGTCAGTCGGAGTTAGGCGAGTACCAGAACTGCTGTGAGATTAAATCCTCCACTAGTTTCCAGTATCCTGGCAAGATAAATGTCTGCTCAGATAAATCACCTGCATTACTGAACCTAGCAATATGAAATGGTGCATCGTACTGTGTCTTAACAATTGTGCTCAGTATGATTAACTATGACTAGTCATTCCTTAACAGTGTGCATTCAAAGTGAAGTAGAAATTAGACTGAAATAGAATATGAAGATATGCCTATCCTGAAAGGGTGATTATAAAATATATCCTGCTTGATTTATATTAGTGATTATAACTTTTTTGCCACGACTGGTTTTAAAAGAAGCTGACTCATCAGCTCTCATGGAAGGCAAGGAGGTATGTGATCAACTTCTTAGCCTGCTGCTGCAATAGTACCTTCTCTGACTCCTCAGTATGTCATCTCCTGCTTGTAAGTGGCTTAAATCAAATGCAGATCAGCATTTCTAGCTTATAGTTTTCCAAAGTGAAACAAATGAAAATAATTTAGCTGGTTCTAATGTATGGACTTTGGAATGCTTGTTTGATCAGAAATGGCTCCCAGCTGTGCTGAGATTGCTCAGGGACTAAAGTAGATGTGTCTGTTTTTCACTGTAAAATGTAACCTAGATACCCTGAGTTGAGACTCAGATTCTCATCAGTAGAACAGAGAACAAATCCTTTTGGAGTCTTGCATTAAAATGCTAGTTAAAAAAAGCAGTTCCTACTCAATCAGTTTTCCTTACAACTGTCAGTCTTAATTTTTATATATGCTTATTTTTAAAAATAAGTAAGTTGCTGCTGGCTGTCAGTGCTTGCCTGAGGGTTGTTTCTATTTATTTTAACAGCTACTGAAGGAGTGAAAATTTTGAGAATAAAATGTACCTGAAAAGCTGTTAAACTACTACATTAAGTGTACAAAAAGCATAAATAAAAATAACATTTGTGAACTATGCTTTTCTCCAAATGTAGTTAAATAGTTACAATCCCTCTTTGGCTTGTTTTGTGTCATTTTGCTTACTGACTTATCCTTTTCTCCAAGGGGGCCCTGACTTGAGGCCCATTTCCACTCCGAGTTACAGATCTGCAGAGCAGACACTGTGAGTAGGCCTGCATCTTAGCTGTGCCACACGTGGCCTGGCCTTCATGTGCTGTCCTCTAAGGATAAACTGAGCTGGCTGACTGGAACAGAGAAGCCTGTAGGCAGCTCCTGCTTGGTAAGGGCTGCTATACCACCTGTACATTTTTGTCTTTATCTTTCTAAAAGTTGTGAGATGTTCTCATGTGAACATCAGCATGAGTAGAATTGCTTTCTTTCAGGACTTTCTTGTAGCTTTCTGTTCAGAATCTTCAGTGGGTTCATTTTTTACTTCATAAAAATAACATAAATGTACATTATCAGAACTGCAGGATATGTGTTCAGTGATTACTGATGTAGCAGGATGGCCCTGACATACAGCAAGTGCAGATCCCAGCCACAGGATATTCACAGACATATCCACATGTTGTCTGTCAGTGAATGGTATCTGTCTATAGCTTACTTTGGTTTCCTAATGTTAAGGGAAGTCATCTGATGACAAAAAAGTGAACCCTAGATCATCCAGAAGTGATAAAGCCAAAAGCCATGTTCTTATAATATTTTTTTATTAAAAAGTTAAGATCTTAGATCAGATAAAAATCACTACAACAATTTGTCTGTAACACAGGGCACATGTGAAGTTAACATAATTCAGACAAAGTATAAAAACAAAGGGGATAAACTTAGAAGTAGCTTTGGAGTGGTTCTCCCAAAATGACTTCCAATTGCTGAATTGTTTTCTGACACTGCTGTTCAACTTCTTCACATTCATCTAGAAAAAGAAGGCAGGGAATAAATGGAAGAGTGATTACAAAGCTACCCTAGGAAGAATTCATCCCTCAAGGTTTGAAACAGTCTTCAAACACCAGGTCTGAAATTGTTCAGAAGTATTTTGTCATTACCTCAGGAGGTAGGCAATTCATTTGTACTGTAACAGTGATCTAAAATATGCAACCTGGGAGGCTCTAACTGAGGAAGTGACAGTAATTTAGCTAACTGAACTTTAGGAAGGGGGTGGATATGACCCATTCCAGTTTGCAACCTGCATAGTTTAAGTGACAGTATACTAATGCGTGTAACTTACAGCAACTACAGCAGTTATCTTGTCTGAATCTTTGAATTATATGGACTGTGTTTGTTTTGGTCACAGGCCAGTTGCCTGCCTTCACTAAGGTCATTTTAAAATATTACCTTCCATAAGCTCAGCTAAAAATGGAATAGATTCTGGTAGCAGGACCAGGTAGTTCTCCTTCAGTTTTTCTGCAAGTTCAAGCAAAGCAAGCAGAGCAGCAAATCGGACCTAAAACAAAACAATTTGTGTGAGGAAACAAACACCTCTGACTTCTTTCCATCTTCTGAAAACATACCTAGCTTTTAAATAAACTTTTCCCAACTGAAGGAAACTATTCTAAGCTAACTTAAATCTCAGCACCTGGATTAAGGTATTATACAAGGAAAATGTTGCAAGAGGCAGCTATGTTTCTTAGCTGACAAAAGTCCTCAACTTCCCTTTACAATGCCACTTCTTCACAATGTTCCACTGTTTCATAATGTCTTAACTTAGCACAAGGTTAAAAACCTTGTTTTTAATCATTCCCCATGATATAACCAGTCAAATAGGCAGGTCATGCCAAACCTTTATAAAAAAGAAAACAGCTCTGATGTTACTTAAATAACTATCTTCCATTTTCCCCTCTGAAGTACCTTTTTTTCCTTATAAATAGGTTAGTTCTTATTCAAACAGCTACCCAGTAAAATGAACAACAATCTCCTACCCACACAAACCAACTATACTGAAGATCTTCAATAAGACTAAGAGTAGAAGCCTAAGTTGTGTACATCTCTGGAACTTGGTGCTAGCATAGTAGTGATTTGGCTAACCCACTTGTTTTTGAGGGACACTTAATGTTTTGTAATGTAACAGAGAAAAATACTTTCTGATAGCTCCCAACCTTAGAAGAAGTGTGCCTCATTTTCAGCAGGATGTGGTAATTCAGTGGTTTCCAAAGAGAATCATCTGCCATTGCCACTGAGAACTGAGCTATGCAGGGTACCAGGTGTGCTGTCACTCTTTCCTGGAACTCCTCATCTCCTCCAAGCATGTTCTCCAGCTGTGGAAGTAAGATGTTTGTCATAGAGCTCCAGGCTCAGATAAATCTAGCTCAAAGTACTTCTTCTAGCATAGGCTTTCAAGTACTGAAGGGATAGGTCAAAGAGTGTACAGCAGTAGGAATGTGCTGAACAACGTGCATAAACTTTGAGGACTGAAAAAGTTCAGAAAGGGGATAAAAGAATTAGTAATCCAAAGCTTTAAGTGTAACAATATCATCAGTAGCTGAAAGGCAATGAATGTTTTTCTGACACTGCTGTGTCAGAAAACTCCTTTTGTGTGAAGGGGGAGAATTGAAGCCTGAGAGGTGGCTGTTGGTTTTGTTGGTTTTTTTTTTTTTTTTTTAAATCCTTCAGACAGAAAAGAATAGCTGACACAAATTGCTCTTCTGAGTTCGTAAATACCTGATCAACTAGAGGCATCATCAAGGTTTCTGCTCTTTCCTTACTCAGGAACTTCTGGGTATCAAACAAGAACAGCTTATGCAGACAGTCCAGGGTGAACTGTAGCAGCAAACAGCTCTTCTCAGTGCTGTTTTCAGAGTCAAAGAAAGCTTCGTCTGTGTATCAACAGAGGAGCAGAGAAAGAAAAGTCACAAAAATGAGAAATATATAAGCTAGAAATATTGTGAGTTGTAAACACAGCTAAATGTTGTACAATATAGCAATTATGTAGTCCCCACTTACAGTAATGAAAGTGGATGCAGTATATTATCTGGCCTTTAGTTAATTCCCTAGTAGGTCTGTTTTGCAATGCACAACCAGCTGGTTGATAAAAGGAAATACTGAGAGGCTACAGGAAAACTTCATGGCTGTACCTGTAGCTATGGAGAATTTATGTAGGTTACTACAAACAGGATAAGGAAACAGTTCCCCATACAAAAAAAAAAAAAAGTGTGGTATTGATTTCTGCTAGTAGGTAGAAGAGTCTAGGTGCAACAAGTAACAGTAGGCTGGCACGTCAAGTGAACAAATGGAACAAACAAACAAACGAAAGGAAGGGCAAGTGCCAGAAGCAAGTCTCCCTCTTTCTACTCAGTTTCATTCTCATGGAACTCACTAGGACTGACACTGAAAGTTTTCCTGTGTTTCAACTTTGTAACTGGCAGCCCAGAGGCTGTCACAATACAAAAGATGCTCCATTTATGAGAGAAAGAGAAAATAAGTGAAAGGTAAGTGCTGTGAAGTTAATTTCAACAGTTGAATGTCAGTGCTTCCCTGTAGACAGTAACTGAAGACTTACCAGTTTTTGAAACATTGAGCTGGTTCAGCGTCTCAGCAAATGGCTTCACTAAGTGACCCGCAAACAGGGTAAAGAGACCCTTGAGCTTGTCTGCAATGCAGTCTGCTAACCGGTGGAATGTCAGCAGTCTGTCCGTTAGGGCACTTTCAGTTTTGGACCAGTCAAAAAGCTGAAAGTGAATGGCAGGTTAGCTCGTTCCTGTATCTGTGTGCTGGAGAATACAAAGATGCTGATATTGACCATATTTAAGCTCCTTACCTTGAAGAAAAGGGGTCTAAAAGATGCCTCAGAAAGTTTCATAACCATACTTATTAGACAATCAATAATGTACATCTCTGTTCTACCAACTTCATCCAAATCATCCTAGAAAAATTAGAAAGCACAATTCCAAGTCTGAAATGTAAGAATGAGAGCTTCCAAAACATTTTTCAACTTAGGCAAAATACCTACACACACTCTCTATCCTCAAGAATAATTTCAGAACACAATATTTACAGCTCTAAGAAAACCCAACAGAATTGGCACGTACAAGCTGAGCTGCCTCTGTTCATTCCCCTAACCAAGCTACCTGGGCATGATCTGTTCGATAATCCAGGGCTTTCATGAAAAATGCTGTCAGCTCTGCCTGATGGGATATTAGGTGCTCCTTCTCCATCACGATGATGTGCTCCTTCAGAACATTCATAAGGGGACCCAGGCAGTTCTGCTGAAACAAAAGCAAGGCAAAGACAAATGTCACACTGACACAAGAAACAAAAATAAGGTGATCCGATTTTGCACTGCTTGCGTTTACTCATAAGAATACTAACAATAAAATCATTGTTTACTGTACTGTTTTGGGGGAGCAGTTAAATTAGTAATACTTCTGAAGAGAATCTGCTCTCCCTACTCCCTCCCTGGAGATACACTAGTCAAGAAGTCTGAAAGGGTTGCACTTACAGAAACAGCAGCAAAGCTTAAATGAAAGCGGCTCCTAACTCATGTTCAAGGCATTTACAAATGGGATTATCTCTGATGCATTAATCATTTAATAAGAGAGTTTTTCAAAAGGAAGCCATTTCTTGGGACTGCCTGGACATCCATCTTGCCTGTGGCAAATGACTGCTTTTGCACCGCTTGTTTCTTTTACACTAGTTAAACTGTCTTTAAATCAACCCATTTTTTCCCCCACTCTTTTGCTCTGCCAGTTCTCTTCCCCGCCCCCACCATAGGCAAAGGTGAGCAAGTTACAGTTAGTTGCAATGCAAAAGAATGAAAAAATTCTCACCTTCCTGGTATTCGCCACTTCACTGTAACACTTAGTAACTGCAGGCAGGAGTATTCTGGGAGCAAGCTTTGTAGCTAGGATAGTTTTCAATGATGTTACACGTAAGCTTAGCTGGGAAGAAGGACCAAACTCAACTGCAATCCTCTCCAAGCGGACAACCTGGCAGGAGATCCAGCAGAAGTCAGGCAACTAAGACAACTTAAAGAATTTATGTAACAACTTATTTTTACAAATTTTAAAAGGGTAAGCATTTTGGAATTGCTGCCTGTATCACCTGGATCACATTACAGTGGGATATCTGTGTGCAGTCTTGTTTTCAGAAGACAGACTGAAAAAATGCATGTGTCAGTGGCAGAGGGTCAGAATCACTTCAACTAGAGAATGAGATGCATTGATGAAATAATGGACACAACAAAATGATCCTTCAGGATTCAGCTCTGCTCCCAAAGAGGCAAACTACAACCTATGAGAGGGAAGAGCAGACTCATATTCAGTATCCTAGTGAAGTGGGTATGAACATGAGTGGAAAAAGTAACAGGTAATGAACTGCCACTTAAATGGATGGCACGGACTCCTACTTCAGTTTCAAAGGGAGAAAAAAAATAATAATCTCTTCAGCGTCTAGGAACTGGAACAATTCTGTAGGAGCCATACATATCTGCACAAGTCACATGGCTCACCTGCAGCAAACAATCTGTGAGGTAAGGACTGAGGAAGTGTGGTAATGTTTCTGCAACCTTCAGCAGAGCAGTCACGGCACTCAGCAAGTAAATCTCATTGGAGATCAGCTCCTTCTTATTTTTTAAAGTCTTCAACAGTGCTGGCATAAGCCTGTGAAAAACCAAGTGTAAATCCAGAACAGTGAAACCACTGACCATTTGGAGGCACATTTAATATCTCAAAATACAACCTTCAAGCCATTAGGGACAACTTTCACATCCATTTTTACATGCGCAATCGGGAAAAATCAAAATTCTGTACTGTTCTTTTTCCACAGATAGTGAAGGTGTTAGATTTACTGAAAGATTTAATGACATGTAAGAAATTTCTATTTGTCTCAAGAACAGCAGGTTAGATGCTTGAATTCCTCTTGAGCAGGCAGAACAAAATAATAACATGCAGTGTTTTCAATGGTACTGGTTCTCGTGTTTTTAAATATAAGCAATTCCAGTAGGGTAACAGAATCCCTAACAGCTATTGTAAAAGTCTCCTACAATTTGCCTGCTAACTTAGTTCCATGGGTAGGACGTGCTTCAAGCACTACAAATGCCTTTGCTTTTATCTACACAAAACACGCATGGGCAGACTGCTGCTGTTCAAAAGAACCCAACAATACCTTGGAAGCTGAGGGATTGCTTGGGCCTTCAGTGTACAGGTGACCTCAGCTATACAGAGCAAAGCACTTCCCATCACGTTCTTTTCCTCCTTCTCTGAAGAAACCAGATCAATGGCAGTTTTCAGAACAGGTACAAATGGCAATGGATTTTCTGTGCCAAAACCTTTGCAGAGCAGCTTGAGGCTGAATAGAGCAGTCTGCCTGTTGATGACTTGCTCCTCCTCCTCTTCCTTTCTTTTACACTGCACAATAGCAATGAGCTCAGGAACTAGTTCCAAAAGCTGCCGGACCTGAGACCACAAGAGAAAACACACTTCAAACATGCAGTTAGAACTCAGATCCTGTAAGGTAATAATTAATTATGGGCAGGTAGCTTGCATCTCACTGCCTCTCTCAATGGCTGCCTTGGTACTTGATGTTACACAATACAAACCATTCTACAACAATCTCTCTGTTTTTCTGCAAAAGGAACTGATTTAATCCCTTCATCTCACCTGGCTCTTCTGCCACTTTGTGCGCTGCTGCACCTTGTTGTTCAAAAGGTCCATTGCCTTACGTCTCACAGATGGGAGCTGATTTGTCATTAGTCCCCTAATTACAGGGATGAAGGTTTCTGTTGGCAATAAGGCATTGACCTGTAGGAAAACACAAACAGAACAATGCTATGAATTCAAGTAAGGCAGACAAACTCAACTTTCTACATGGGCTTCAGAATGAAAGAAGAGGACAGGCCAGCAATGCTGTATCTAAGAC
Organism: Tetrao urogallus; assembly: GCF_951394365.1. NCBI lineage: Eukaryota > Metazoa > Chordata > Aves > Galliformes > Phasianidae > Tetrao > Tetrao urogallus. The sequence goes on along the minus strand of NC_136814.1, from coordinate 37,012,178 downwards.
AAGCAAAAAAACAAAGGAGGTTCCAGTTACAGCACTTAAAAATGCTTTTACTGGTTGCTAACTAGCCAATACCCAAGAGCTTCAACATTTTCTCAGCAATTTCTTTGTTCTTATATCTATCCTGGACATTTATCCTTCCTTCCCTTAAAATACTTTCAGTGATGCCCTGTGAGTATATCTCATGAAAACTCTACTTCACAGGTAAGCTAAGTAATCCAATCTGTTCATAGGAAGACTGAAACATTTCTTCACAGCACTGTTAATGCTACTGGACAGTCAGTCCAATTCTACAACTACACTTCCTATCAGAAAAAGATGAGAAAGAAAAGCATACTGAATATTTCTCCATTTAAATTCCATGTGGAAATGTACAGCAATTCTTTAAGCATTAGTTAAAATCACTTTATGAGTTAACAGTGAGAAATACTGCCAAAAGGCCACTGTTCTCCACCAGACAGGCACTAAAATGACTGCTTCCAGCCAGCAGAATACAAACTAGATGAAACAGGCATTCCTGATTTCATTTTCTGCTTGTTCTGCCTAAGCTGTCATAGGTAGCTGTTAAAGCTCTTAGATGAATTCAAACAATGATACATCATACAATGAAGATTATTACTAACACAGCAAAAATATTCCTGTGATAGTTATAACTGTGTTAAATAAAAGCAGGAATGTCCTACTGCTAACAAAGGCCGACAAGACATACTTTATCCAGCATATCATAGGACTTGCTAAGCAGAACCCTCCAAAATTTAGCTGTTGGTTTGTCTGCGTTTCCTTCCACTGAGGATGCCACTGTGTTTATATAGTGAAGTACATCTTCTAACAGCCTAGACAGAAAGGAACAATCTTTCAGTAAATAACAAGGACACTTAGGGAATCAACTTTGTTCCTGGAAAACATAAAATTTCACAAACAAAACAGCAACAATAAAGGAAAATGAAACATCCACTGGAGAGTGGCAGATCACATATACATATTGGCAAAAAACCTATGGCAATAAGGAAAATTATACATGCATGTTAAACAAATCTACCAAACTAGCATCTACCTACAACAGTAGTTCTATTTGAGAATATGAAAACAAAAATCAGCTGGGAATATACCATGTTTAAAAAAGCATTTCAAATGCATCCTACATCCCTTTTCACTTAGAATAAACATAAAATGTCAGGCTCCTCAAAAGAAACCCTCGATTTTGTATCATTGGCTGTTATAATCCAATGACTACAATTGTAATCTGCATTTACTAGTAATTTTATTTTATTTTTTTTTTTTACACCAACGCAGGGACATTCATTAATTTTATTTATTTTTTTTAAGAAATGAAGCAACACATCTTTCTGAAAAATCTCAAATTCTTCATCATCAACAACAAAACATTTGTAGCCAAGTGAGTAAATAAGCACAATCAGAAATACAGAGATAGTACTTCTCTTCTAAGAAGAAAATATGCCACGTAAAAAAAACTAAAAATGTAATCTTTATGTAATGAATACTGCTTGCTGAGTGCAGTATTAAAAGTACCCTCAAAAAATATTTGGGAAAGAAATAATACATTGAAAAAATATTGCAGGAAAGGATAAGATCAGCAGGAGTGGAGCAGATGTAAAGCATACCTCTGTTCCATCTTCTGTAGCTCTTCTGTTTCTTCACATTCAACCACCTTGTTTAAAAAGGAAAAATGAAAATGTTAACTATGAAAACTGAGTTCTCCACATCTGCAGTTTAGACTGTTCTAGAAGAAAATCAGAGAACTGCAGGCAATTTAGTCATAGAAGTAAACCTATGTTTCACATTGGTGACTAACACTCAGTTGAAATAGTGGGAACCACTTCCAGCTAGATCCACAGACTAATTCTTAACATTAATTTTCTCTTTTTGGAGTTCATAGTGTGAGTCCCAGACTAAACCTAGAATTACACAGACTGTGAGTGAAACTTCAGACTCCATAAAGCCAGTGGGAATTCACTGGGTCCCTTCTTTTTTTACCTACACAATTCTTTTTTTTAATCAATTACACAAACCGAGTCTATTCTGCAAAGGCCCCATTAAAACATAATGAAAATTACTGAGATGTTTCAGAGCTGTGTAAATTAAAGTGTCAGCAACATACACTGAACAGTATATTTTTTCCACCTCTGAATACAAAATCATACTAAAAAGCAAATTAAATCTCATCAATTACAGCATGGCACAGTTACTTAATGTGATCAGTTTAAAAGCAGTCTGCCAGTATTACCTTTTTCACCAAACTCTGAGAAGTTAGAAGCTGTGACATGAAGGAGACTGACAGGTATTTGAAATGTCGAAGCTGTTTGTCCGAGTGAGACTCTACATTAAAAAGCTGCCCATCCTGGTTTTTTAGCTTTGTCTTGCATGTTCTTGATTTTTTTGGCCCAGGATCATCTATTGAAAACATTCCCAAAACAAATTACAGACAGGAAAAAAGGACATCTGATTTCTGATTACAGAAACAAAGGAAAATAACAACCAAGTGGCAATCAAGGACAGTTATTCTGCACCACCCAAAATCATGGTCAAGTTCCAAAAAAGATGTTCTGAGAGCAGCAGTGCCATCTGATCATTTTACATTAACTAATTTTACATTAACTAAGCTAAAGCTACAGCACACTGACCACAAACAAGAGAGGCTTCTGAGGAAGGAAGACAAATGCACAATGTAACATATTTGTAAAAATTGCTTCCACTGTCATTAGCAGATCCTTCCTGGCTAGTAAAACATACTCAAACAACAAAAATACCAAATCCTTCCTTAAAAAAAAAAAAAAAAAAAGCAACCAATCTTCACCTCCTTCTTTATGCTTAAGCAAAATAAAAAGCAAAAAACCACAATAGACCAATCGGCCCACAATCATGATCATGTCTGCTATACATAACAGCTTATTTCAGCTGAATGATTTACTGTACCTTCTAACTGAGTACCATTTGATTTTAAGTCCTCAAATGAATCTATGATTAAACAAACCAAACCAAACCAACCCATATCATAACCATTGAAAAAAAAAAATAAAAAATAGGAAGAAATCAGAGCAATTCTGTGTTGCCCAGTTTTCTATCTAGAAGACTAAAAGGAGGTTCATATGCATCTGCTGGCTGTTCTGTGGTTACCTTCTTTATTCTCTGGTAGCTCTGTCAAGTATTGGATTATTTTCATCATGCTTTGGAACTGACAGCGTACGCTGAATTCACAACAGATGGAAATCCAAAATTCAGTGTCTGCTTCCAGCACAGCATCCTGTTTACAGTTTAAAAAGAGAAAAGTGATTATTTCAATAATTTATAAAAGCTATAAAGACCCCACGCTCTTCAGTCAGTTTGTGAACATGCCATGATGAGCTACACACTGCGAGGGCTGGCACAAGGGGTAACAGCAGCAAGTTGCTGGAGAATCTAGCTTCAGAGAGCAGGGAGAAAGCATCAGCTCCCTCCATCTGCATGGCAGTATCAGCTTGCCCATAGAGGATAACACCTCATCTGCTGGCATAAGTTCCTTGTCCTAAACCCCAGCTGGTGACTAATGTTAAAATAATGCATGTTTTATCAAAGATGTCTCCAGTCACTTTATGCCCTGGCTGAAAAATTACTTAGAGAGAGAAAAGTTGTATTTCCTCACTATTTTTATCAAGTGTAAACTAGACAAAACTTAATCTTCTCTAGTCAATTTTCAGTGAATAACTCAAGATATCCTACACGACAGCAAGGACTGATGTATCTCAGTAGTGTCACAACCGAAGTTCAACAAATAAGATGATAGTAATAGGGTGCTTCACCATCAGTTTCTGTTAAAGCACAAGCTCAGAGCTCACTAATTATTTTAGTGAAAACTAGGCTCTTATCTTGCAAAAGTGAACAGGAAGGAAGAGATCTGTCTTTGAGGAAGAAGTTGACCCCAGTGGTCTTCTAACCTTGTCTGTGCTTGCTGTCACAGTCACAGTTTTGGTCACATACTGCTCAAATAGCAGCACCAGGAGAACCCAGAGGAATCTGTCTCCTCCCACTGTAGTGATCAGCTGGGCCAGGATGGGCAGGCGCCGGTGCTCTGGCACATGGGGCAAGGCATCCACAAACACACGGATGATTTTTATCACCACCTCTTCCACACCTCTCGGGGACTCTGACAAATCACTGTCTTCAGCCTATTGACAAACAGTAGGGCAGTTCAAGCAGATTACCAAACACAAGTTCTCTCTTGTAAATTCAGCAGGTAAGAGAAAGCACATACAGTCCACTTTTTTCCAAGTCCTTTCCATTAAGAGGACAAATTTACTGTATAAATACCTGTATAAGAGCAGGAATAACCATCTGCACTGTCTTATTTATTACTTGGAATGTGTACGTGTCATCCAGACGCAAGACATTTGCTCCCATGAATGTAAAAATGGGCATGATGTTATGGAGAACTTTATCCTGGAAAAAAAAAAGAAAGATGAGATTAGTTTCTTTGAAGTGCTGCTCCATATGTTATACCATAAGGTATCTCTTGCTCCTAAAGATGTCACTTGATTTCTATAAAATAAAATAAGAATCACTGCTATCTTCCCAAAATTGGCAATTAACTAATTTTCAATGTATAATATGGGACTATTCAGTTCTTAATGCTATTTAGAGACCAAGACACACTTTCAAGCAAATCACTTAAGAGTAGAAATTAAGTTCAGTTTCATAAAATTATCTTTATTATTGAATTCAGTCTTATGGTAGCATGACAAGCAAAATCAGCTATGAGGAGACCTGCAGCTCCTCTCTGCTCTTTTTATACTTCTGAAACACCTACAGTGATTACTTCAATAAGTGAGCTGGAGTGGTTCTGTCACCTTGCTCAAGAATTAGGTTCCTACACTTTGTCTCAACTTAGAGCAAGGTGTGGCAACATTTCTCTTTTGGGTTTTGTGAGCTGAAAGTGTTTTAGATTTAAAAAGAAAGGTAAGATTGATGCAAAATATTTGTTCTTATTCTGAACTTGGAAATCCTGTCAGAGTCAATATTAATGCATAAGACAAGCTCAGCTTTATAGCAGGTAATAGTAGTAAGATGGTGACAAAGAAAAGTAACTCCAAAAATAAAAAAGGCAAACTCAAAGTGAAACCCAAAATTCTTCCAATAAAAAACCTCTGTCTCTTCAGGTACTACTTACAGGAAACATGCCAGCAACAGCACCAAGGAGAAGCAGTGCATGGTGATGTGTCTGGGGCATTTTAGATATTCTGATGCACTGAACTATCAGTTCCACGTTGAATTTTTCTTTGTCAAGGATATCTGTGAGCAAATAATTCATTAATATAAGCTCTAATGGTCAACCATGCTAGAATAAACATGAGTACAAGCAATGGTTTCGAACTGCAGACCGTACCTACAGAATCTACAAAAACACAAAACCAAGTAACCAAACAAAAAAAAACACACAAAAAACAATGCAGGTCCCTTGACAACACTGTAGACTCCAAGAATAAAAAATGTAGAAGCCATTATTTAAAAGCTGTACTGTTGATGGTACCAATTAATATATTTGGTATATTTGGCAATTTTTACCTGCGGGGATCTTGCTGCCATCTGGTGACAGTTTCTGACAGATGTTTAACAGGCAGCTCAGGATCAACTGCTTTGTATATTCCATATTTTCTTCTTCTGATGCCAGAGGTTCCAGACACCTATGCATTCAAGAACAAATTCACAGATTGAAAAGAGGAGATAGAAAAATAAGTGATCAAATAACATATTAAAATGCGAATGAGAAACTGCAATCTTTATTCTACGGAAGTTTTAAACTGAGGCTTCTAGAAAGTGGCCACTGGGTACATTGTTGCAACCAGTTTCTCATCCATTAAACAGTCTACCCATCAAATCCATATTTTTCCAGTTTGGAGAGAAAGATGTCACGGGTGACTGTGTACAAGTCCTTAATGAAGTCCAGATAGATGACATCAGTAGCTTCCTTGTCCACTGACCCAGTCAGGCCATCAAACAAGGCCACTAGGTTGATCAGGTAGGACCTGCCCTTGGTGAAGCCCTGCTGGTTGTCTCATATCATCTCCTCTTCCACATGCCTTAGCTTCTAGGAGGACCTGTTTCATCATCCCTCACACAGAGGTGAGGTTGACATGTAGTCATCCTGGGTCATCCTTTCTACCCTTCTTTAAAATGAATGCGATGTTGCCTTTCTTCCAGGGACTTCACCTGACAGCCATGTCTTTTCAAATATCGAGAGTGGCTTGGCAACTACGTCAACCAGCTCCTTCAAGGCTCTGGGATGCATCTCATCAGGACCCACTGACATGTGGATGTTCAAACCTGACCTTCACTTACAGCAGGAGGGATTTACCTATTCCATGTACCTAGAAGAAATTTTATGTAAAAAAGGCAAACTACAGAACCTGGCAACACACTAGGGAAAAGTACCTCATACTTCAATGCTTTACAAAGTCTGCTGCAGAAGAGAATGTTTTATAGAGACAAAATTACCGGCTCAGCAGGTTAAAAAGTGCAGGTACCAGTGCCTGTGGACGTTTAAGTTTTTTCTTGTGCTGTAGTAATTCTAGAATAAGCATAACCCTCTGCCAGCTGAAGTTGCTTGTTTCTGGTGCCAATTCTGCATCCGGAGGCTTTCTAAAAAGAGAAGACAAACAATCAGGATATAGAATTCCAAAGAAGATAGTACAATGTTTCAGAAAATAGAGACATAAGCTAAGAAAATATAGGTGTATATACATTTTCTTTCACAAAATTAGTAATATCCTTTACTTCTTCTTCTGGAAAGGAGACAATATTTGTACTAAAACTCTGACATGGATCATTCTAATAAGTGATGTTTGTTAAATAAGGCCAACTGAGATAAAGAAGACAAGAAGAAGCCACTCCAGCCAAACCAAGAAAACAAACACAACATCCTGTTCTAACAGCAGCCAACAGCCAACACAAAGTATAGTGTTTAGATAGCTGCTTCTTTATGAGAATGGAGAGAACATAATAGATGAAGCTGTCTAAAAATTAATGATTATATTTCCATTTTAACTAAAAGAAAATGCTGTCTTTCATTCACTAACCAACATTTTGATGAACATTGTTAAGCTCCAGCCACTTGTACAGGAGTCTGTCCATACAACTTTAATACGAAGGAAGTTTAATACCCACAAAACCAAGGGCAAATGCCAACATTAAAACTTCAGTAAGAGGGATTTTTTAAAAAATTTAATTAAATTAGGACTACAGTTTTATCTGCTTTATAACAGCAACACTGGTTGGTTTTATGCTGCTGAAAGTAGCTCAGAGTTATTTTACTGAACAGGGGAAACGAAGAAAAAGATATTCATGCTTTCAATACAAACTGTGAAATATAATTAAATTAGCCACATTTTCAAACTTTTTCAGAACGCATTTCTATTTCTAATTATTTTACTTTTGTTGCTGCATTTTCTGCCTTCTAGTTTGCTGAACAGTGGCCAGACTTTTGGTTTTCTCAGGAGGCTCAATTTCTGTAACGATCTGCTCAGCACACACAGAAATCTGAAACAAAAACAATAATGTAATTGCACACGAGCAATGTGTCATACCATACCATGCATCTATGGCCCCTCCTTTCTCTTTTTAAATGTATCCTTTTCATGCACATATGGGTATATAACCCACATATTCATACATTTAAGTTAGATCACCGTAATATCTGAATGCCTCTCCTTTTAATTCTTGTAGCATAGAAAGTGAGTGATTTCAAGTGCAAGTAATACAATAAATTACTATGTGAAAGCTACAATTAATGTATTTTGGGAAAAGTCTTCTAGTAACCATAAAAACAAACAAACAAACAAAAAAAAACAGTTTTTACCCAGAAAATGATCATCAGTGCAATAGAAAGAAGTGACTTCTACTGAAGTCATTCATTCACATAACGTAATGAATGACTGATGCATTATTTCTACAGAAATACCTTCTAAAAGTAACTATTTAAATTTGTATGCCACTAACACAATTATATAACAAGTAGTTTTGATTCCTTTAGTGCTATAAATGATATAAACAATGGGCATTCAGTGTTGCAACAGGGAGCCACTGCCATACATTCAAGCAAAATTCTATGTACTGGAATTTACCACTTACCCCTTTAAACACACTGCTAATCATCTGGGCACAAAGTGGGTTCTTACAATTTAACAGTAAGTCAAACAATACTTTCAGCAGCTTTTGTTGCACCCTCCCATCTGAGAGAGCTGCAAAGAATGGCTTAGTAATCTACAAAGGAAGAAATGAAAAGACAGAAAGGTTTACTGTAAGAAGGCAACAAAATTAAAAAGCAATGAAACTTGGGCACACTAGATTATGACTCACCTATCACACATACAGATTTACTTATTAGCTACGTATTTGTATACATAAAAAAATCCTTAAATTAAAACATGTTTCTGAAATACCAAAATATATTTGTTCCTAAAATTTTCTTAAATGCTTTTTCTGATGGAGGGAGTAAACTGCTGTTGCCTGGCATTTATTTCTTAAAATACAGGGTAGTACTACAGACGGAAGGTCTGACTCTATAGATGTCCTTCAAATAAGACTTTTTAAACTATTATATTTTCTCTTGACATTTTTTTTTTTTTTAATCAGGAAAAAAAGCAGGAATTTCCTATACCACTGACAAAAAGTAGCCTAAGGAACACGAACACCAGCATCTGCAGGGAATCATACAGGCATTCACATGCATGCAAATACAATAATATTTCAACACTCTGTACTTGTCCAAGTACACAAATGAAGCCAGCAGCAACATCTCCTTCCAGAAAATTTGAAAGCTTTGCAGCCTGTTTAGCTGCTTCAAAGACACAATGGACGCTTTGTAAACTTGTAATGAAACAAAGACAGGTCAAAAGCTATGGACTCCTTAACACAGTGTTCTTGTAAAATCCAATTCTAAACATTACTTTTTTCCTTAAGCACAAAAATAGATTAAAAGTCTTTCAGAGCCAGACCTGCCCAAGTGCTGTGATCTGGAAAGGTGGAACTTCTTCATAGATTTTTGTGGCAGCGTGTAGACTTTTGATAAATAAATCCAGACTCTGCCGATTCTTGCACAAGAGGGCTGCTGAGTGTTCATTAAACTTTCCAAGTATGAGATGCAGGAGAACAACTTCATCTTTCAACATTGTCTCAGGTTCCTTCAAGACCTTCTCAAGCAACCGGTCTAGGGCAGGCAGAAGATGAGTGAGAATCATCTGCCAACAGAGGAGACTTGTAAGAATAGT